>NC_069712.1:27179567-27808180 GCF_027358585.1 Pangasianodon hypophthalmus | reverse complement strand
GTGTTTACAAAGAAATTGTTTTGTTAATAAAATTGCATTTTGTTGAAAATTGTTCATTTCCCCTATGTATGGAGACTTTTGGGACACCCTTATTTTATAAATAGTTGTAACCTATGGAATTACACTGATGTAAACTGAACTTGCTCCTGACGTAAGTTTCTGTGAGGCCAGAGGTCTTTTTAAACCTTAGTCAATAATAATTTCATTTGCAATGATTACTTTAAATGTGAGACATCCTAAAGTCAGCAGTTCAAGCTTCAGACCAAATTCCTGGCAGCTCAGAAAGGATGATCTAATTTAATAAAAGTGGATTATTTATACCAGCCTTTTGAGGTTTTATTTTATTTATTTATTTTTTACTGGGGAAACAGTCTCTATGCCTACAGTGAAATGTAGTAATGTTTCAGGATGGTTGGTGTAGCTATTGTCAGTGATTAAATGCAAGAAGGCCTACAAGGAATATTACCAACGAACATCTATTCAGATCACTTATTTTAGTCTGATTCACATTTAATACTGCTTAAATTCCATCATATCAACCAAAGGACCTTGCAGTTATATGAAGCAAGTCAATGCATTAGATTTCTGTTTATAAGATTATTCAGCCTGTTTTAGATGCACTTAGTTCAAGCTTGAAATTTTCTTATTCTATTGGCAGATATTTTTTCTTCTCTCTATAAATAAACATAGAAATTAGAAAAAAAAAACAACCTCCCAATAGAACAAGACAATTTCAAGCTTGAAATTATTTTAGAAATATCTAGAAATAGGTTTAATAATCATATATTTGGTTCAATATGATCTTAGGAAATACTAGATAAATTTGAGTACATTCAAGATATTTAAACTAAGCTGTCATTTTTTTTTTGCAGTGTTGGTAAGGGAAACTTTACAATCCAGTGTGATCTTAAGTAAGAGTGATCTTGAGTAATGAGTAAAAATTACATTACAGTCTTTGCTGTCTTATTAAAAATTGTATATTTATTTGTATATTGATTGATGAACATTTTGTTTAAATGGTTTTCTTTTTATTACCAAGGGGCTACGTACATTTTTTTTAACCATGCTAATATACAGCTTTCAGGGAAATACAGTAAACCTGTTTGGGCAGCACTTTACAGAATAGTTGCTATTATCATAGCATGGGATAGGCGATTGTCTAGAATTAGAGAAATATCTAACAGGGAAAATTGATAACAAAACAGAGGCATGTTTTAAATGTTTTGGAATATTTTAGTTCCTGAAATTCACTGTGCCTGCTTTGCTTTCAAAACTATATTAAAAACCTATATGCACTTGTATATTTACTATTACAGGGGTAATGTGTCTGATGGTTGGTGTAGAAGAATGTGGAATCTGCCATGAAAACACCACCATCAGTCCTGACTGGTGCTGTGATTACTAATTGTGACCTAACATAACCTGACTAACCCAGGGAATGAAGATTTGAAGTGAAGACCAAGAATTTTTAAACAAAAAAAAAGCCCTCACATCTTAATCATGGCAAACATTACGCATGTGGCAGTAATGTTTGTGGACCCCCACAGCCAAGTGCCCACAGATGAGCATGATCCCTACCTAGACCTTTATGATACGGACTATGGGATCCCAGCCGAGGAAATGCCGGACACCACTCAGGGCCTGGCTTATTTTGTGGCTACCATTGTTATTGGAGTTGTTCTTGTCTGCATCATGCTGGTGTGCGGCATTGGTAACTTCCTGTTTATAGCAACCCTGGCCCGCTACAAGAAACTGCGAAATCTCACCAATCTTCTGATCGCAAACCTGGCCATCTCCGATTTTCTTGTGGCTGTTGTGTGCTGCCCTTTCTTGGTGGATTACTATGTTGTAAAACAGCTGTCCTGGGACCACGGGAAAGTGCTCTGTGCCTGCGTTAACTACCTCCGAACTGTGTCTCTCTACGTGTCCACCAACGCCTTACTGGCCATTGCTGTGGACAGGTTAGTGAAATTAAATATCTCCCTGGTGAAGGATAATTGTATTTAGACAGACAGCCCTGAGGTGTGATTCGATGTATTTCGAATGAGAGCCACCTGTCCCTTAACTGTGTGTGACATTTCTCTTGGACAGGTGTTTGGTTATGCTCAGTTCACAATAGCTAAAAAAGGATACTTAGTCCTCAATAATGCATGAATGAAACATAGTAAGTTAACCTTCTTAGTCTCAGTGTATGCAAAATCTAATGCAGAGCTATGCCAGATAAAAGCCAGTTAGACCTAAGAAATACCCTAAACTCAAAAAGGTCGAATGTTGCTGAACAGTGGAATACTGCTGGAGTAAAATCACTTTCAGAGTAGCTTTTCGAAGAGGACTCATGCCCATTCTCTAAAATTCTCTGAACTTTTAATGACAAAGCAACAAGCACTGCAAGCAGCTTTTAAGAGCATCCAATTTAAAGACATGGTTCTATCATAAGCAAGGGTGTTACTTTAAGTTAGTTTAAAACTAGAGCCTTTTAGAAGTTTGGTTGCACCACAGATGCTTAACATATTTCATAACTACTAGTACATAAAGTGATCAACATTTTGTTGCACAGAGTGACATATTTCAGCATTACCAGCCAAGCAGAAACATGATGTTACATGATGTTACATACAACAAATGTTACAGCCACAATCAAGATGTATTCATAATCTAGCTAATGTCTTATTTTATGACTTCTACATTATTGATTCAGTACAAAAACCTTTAAGATTTCCAAACATTAGTTTTCCAGCACAAAATTAAATGTTACAGAAAAATGTTTGTATGTCAGTAAAGAAAGCAGCATATTACATAAGAGACACTTTTCAGACAAAAAAAACGTAATGAAGGCTGCTGGGTTTTGCTGCAAAAATAAGAAGAAAGTGTGACAGTCAAAGTCTCTAGAAGAACTGTGGCTGGTTCTGCAAGATGCTCAGTAACACTTACAGCTCATTTCCTTATAAAACTGCACACATTGTACCTGAGACTACTATTTTTTTTTTAAGCGAATGAAAATATCAGTAAGGATTGTGCTTTACAGTAAAGTGGTGACTCAGATTATCCATCTTGTATTTGTATTTTATACCGCTTGTTCTGTTCTGTTGTTTGGGCTCTAACACAACATATTTTATGGTATTTTAGTAATAAACTTTATCAAAACCATCTAATGCCTTCAAAATTAACATGCATATGAATACACTGACTGATATTATAATATTACATTAATGGTAAACTATTAAAATATATTGTGATGTATAAAAACTTACCAATATGTGATGACATCAAACTGAACAGAATCAGAAAGTAGTATTATTTACAGTGAATGTTGCACCTACTAGGAGATAGGTGTCAATTTTAAATCAAAACTTAAGGCAATGTTGAAACTATGTCACTTTTTGAAACCGTTAATTTTTAGTAGTTTATAGACTTGAGCATAGTGTTCAAACTAGGCTACGATAAAACTTATGGCACAACCAGATGCGATTGTCTCTACACAAAAATGTCTCTGAAGTTTCTTGATACCTTTAACATGATTCAAGTATGGGTACTGTATAATTATCACCATTTGTTTGCACATATAGCACATTATGCTCATTGAACTATGCATGACCAGCTGAAAGAGCCCATGAGCCCAAAATCTAAACTGATAATGCAGTACTTCATTAATCTGAGACATCCATGAGTAGAACTATCTGAATTGGTCTGCATGCAGATGTCTTTAGAAGCTTGGGATAAAACTTACGATGTCTTTTTCAGGTACATGGCAATCATTCACCCATTAAGGCCCAGGATGAAACATCAGACTGCCTACTGTCTGCTAACAGGTGTGTGGATTGTTCCGGTCATCATATCCATACCTTCTGCTTACTTTACTTCTGCGACCAAAGTGCCTTATGGTGCCAACCGCAGTAAAACCTTCTGCGCTCAGATCTGGACAGTGGACCAGCAACTTTACTACCGTTCCTACTACCTCTTCATTTTTGCCGTGGAGTTCCTGTGCCCGGTCCTGAGCATGGCCCTGTGCTACATGCGCATCTCCAGGGAGCTTTGGTTCAAAAGCGTCCCTGGTTTCCAGACGGATCAGATCCGGAAGCGTCTGCGTTGCCGGAGGAAGACAGTCATGGTGCTCATTGGGATCCTCACGGCATACATTCTCTGCTGGGCTCCTTATTATGGCTACACCATCCTGCGTGATTTTTACCCGACACTTATCTCCAGGGAGAAGAACTCACTGGTGGCATTTTACATTATTGAGTGCATTGCCATGAGCAACAGTATGATCAACACCTTCTGCTTTGTCAGTGTGAAGAATAACACAGCAATGTACTTCAAGAGGATTGTGCTGCTTCGCTGGAAGTCCACTTACACCTCTAGGAAGACAGATGTGAGGACACTGTCCACGCCTGTGTCTGAGGAAATTGATTGTATACAGCTGAGGTAAAAAATAAATAAAATTAAATAAAAAAAAAAT
Source organism: Pangasianodon hypophthalmus (assembly GCF_027358585.1). Lineage (NCBI taxonomy): Eukaryota > Metazoa > Chordata > Actinopteri > Siluriformes > Pangasiidae > Pangasianodon > Pangasianodon hypophthalmus. Next base: position 27,803,724 of record NC_069712.1, on the reverse strand, counting down.
AATAAAATACCTGTAGATTTGGAGCTGTCTTAAGCCACTGCAGATCCTAAGCAGAAGTGGGTCACCTATCTGTAAAGTTAATTTTGTTTGGGAAAGCCATTGTATGGTTTAGCCTTTTCTTTTGCAGTGTCGCTAACCTTTGGAAGTTCCACTGAATGTAAAGAAAAAAAAAAAATGATTTTCATTAGCCAGTTCAGTTTAATCTACAACACACTGGATTAAATTTGAATGCAACTCCATTCAAATTTAAGTCACATGCATTATTTACCTACTACTAATTATCTCTGTCTGTGTTGGTAAGCTGTACAGTGGTTTTGGTGATAAAAGTGCTTTTTCAGTGAAAATGTACAATATTCATATTTAAGAGTTTATCAGTTAAACCCAAGCAAGTGAGTATTTCTCTAATGATCTTTTGTGGGTTTTTTTTTTTCATTTTGTTTGTGGTATTATTTTCTTGAGTGCCTCTAAGTAGATTCATACAGCAGTATTACTCATGTAATAAGGATGTCAGTAGATCATTTCAAGTGGATTACTCATGAACCTGTTATTACTTAGAGAACATGACCAATGGTTTATTTCCTGTAGTTCTCACCTCTTTAGATATTTTATGGTGACTTTTTTACTGTCTCTTTGTATTGTCTCTTGTGCATGAAGTTAAGACAAATAAATTTCAACTTGAGAAGAAAATGTTCTCTTACACTTCATTTTTGTCTGCTTGAAGTAATAAACAATAGCTAAAACACATTGAATTCATATTTGTATGTGATTACAATGTAATTATTTGGCTGCTAAACCAACTGATCATAAATAAATAAATCATTAAATCACTTATTTGGACAAGAAAGGATAAAGATGCCTTCATGCACACTCTGGTTATTATAAAAAGTGCTAAGACTGAACAGGTCACCAAAAAATCTATCAATAAATTTAGGCATAAAACTGCCATTTTTTACAAAACACTAATTTCTGTTATAAATATAGCGCTATATTTAATTTAGTGTCTTATTTGTGTCTTATTACTTTTCTTCTTCATTTGTCACATTCATATTTACCTTTTAACTCTTTCTAGTAGTCTTTGTCAGAGTTACACTGCCTAACAGCAGATCTGCTTATGTTCTCTGTTTAGAGACGTACATTTAGTGTTTGTTGTCTAATAGAATTAGTCATTATACCAATCCCATCTGTCACACTCATCTGTCTATTAACACAGGCTGATTTTATTGCTCTCGTTTGTCTTGTAGTGTGGCCTTTCTAGTGTGGCCTGATTCAGATTCTAATGAAAACAAGCAAACATGGATTCTGAGAAACTCCACTGGCGTGGTTCAGGATCGCTTGTTGAGTTCCAATTTAATTCATCAACATCCATTTTGATGTAAATAATTATTAAAAGGTGCAAAGTAAAGATTTTTTCCCCTCGACTTTCAGTAATTTACAAAGACGGTTGCTTGCTAGTTCTCTGATATTTGAAACTCTCCCTGCAAAGAATCAGCATATGTTTAAACTCAACATGGGAGTTTAGAAATGCTCTGGCTCGTAGCAGGGACACTGACCTAGATTAAATGATGACGACAAAACAAAGGTTAAAAAAAAAAAAATCTGACTGCAAGAAGATCATCAGAGGGAAATGCATCAGATTAATTAACAACATCTTATTCAATGGCTAAAAAAAAGAGACACATGTACCTGCAGCTATGTGCAACTGTAATGTAACAGGACACCTCCGTCATTAGCTGTGGGCAGTGTGGTGTCAAAGAGGCACAGGAGACGTCACATGATTGTGTCATGACCGTCAGATGCATCAATCATCGAGGTGGCACGAGGTCACATGGATCTCTTCAACTAACTTAGGGCCTGTCTACACTTAACCTCACTGAGAATGACTCAGCAGTGGCACTGTACATTGATGTAGTGGAGAGTGGCGTTTGTACCCAGAAGTGGTGTCACAGATTGCTGACAAGTTTGGCAAGGCACAGTTGGACCTTTTTCGCCAATGTCAAGTCAACTCTTCTTGGTACACCCAAGCAGATCTGCATCACACGTACCTTTTTAAAAAAATGCTTAAGCCTCTTGTATTTACACAGGATTCCCAGAGTCTTTTTTGGACCTTCTGAAAATTAAAGTCAGCTCATGACTGGTTATCATCCTCAGTCCAACAGGCAAGTAAAAAACTTTCTAGACTCCTACTATATAAAGCAGCATGTTTAAAACTGTATGTTTTCTCATCAGACCAGCTGCAGGTTTAACCCATTTTTAGTGCATTTTAGGTTTCCTGCCTTCCCTTTGAAAGGTGAGCCATCCGAGGTTCCGTCTGTGAAAAACTGGATGAAGGCAAGTGCTCAAACTTTGAGTAAGGGCCCAAGTGAGATTACAAAAAGTAGTATGTTGCCAAAAGATTCAAGGGTATTGTCATAAGAGACCAGTCTGACAGAGCAATCTAGTATATTTAACTTCACTTAACCTCCTTGTTTCTGTACTTAAACTTATAGTCTTGTCCTTTCAGGTTCCCATGACTCTAGAGAGTAGACCTAGCTTAAATCCTGAACTTTACAGCTTCCTGGCATCCTACTTGAGAGCACTGCTGGACTCAATATATGTTTCCAGGTTTTGAGCTATGCTTTGTTATCTAACCTTAGTTCTGATGATCAGCTATGATTATAATTTACGGATTTTTTTTATTTATTTGGAACATATTTCTGGCTGTTGGCTTTGTGAGCTAGACTTTGTAAATAAAACTGCACTGGATCCAAACTCACTTTCTTGTATCACTTCGTCATACATAACAACAGTGTGAAATGAAGCCCTTTGTCTGAGCCAGTCAGACTGGGAGTTTTTGTAGTTTTTGAATAGACATAAGAGGAACATACACTATGCAAGTGAGAGCCAGACATATAATTCATATAACGCCTGAGCAATATTGGAGGCTCAAAAATATTAGTCTACTCTAATAGTGCAGTGGTACATGAATGTTGTAACATTTGTCTCCTAGCTTCTACGTGTCCTAACACTAATGACTTGTATATATTATACATATTTATCCTATGTTGCAAAGGGATGTATAACAATTTTCCTGCCAGAAAATGTGCCTGATTATGCAGTTGTACATTTTGAGCTCATGTAGTGATTGAAAATGTGATATGTATCCTGAGAAGAAAGTGCAGCAGCAGGAGCACACTGGACTCTGAAGTTGTAGAGCAGTCATACACATAAACACCTATAATAATAATAAAACATGTATTTGATTTATTTTACAGTTGATATGTCACTTTAACGAATGGATTGTGTCATCCATTCATTTTCCATTAAATAAACATTACCTTTTAATGGCACTGGTGATACAGAATAACTCTATGTTAAAGTGAACACATTTGCACAACATGTAAACTTTCAGAACCATTTTCTACTAGTGTTTGCTGTCTGATCTACTGTCGGTTCTTTAAGTGTCTGTCAGGATGTGTCTGCTAAGAACCTATGAGTCTCAAAACTAATGCAGTCTATTTAGTTTGATAGAGTCAGCTAATAACTCTTGTCCTGTCTTGGTTTTATGGGCAGTTGAACATGATTTATCTAACAGTACATAATCGCCTATCCTAGCCAGTGAAAAAGAAAATTCATCCTGAAAATCAATGGGAATGGTGCAAGAATGTATCGAGACTAGAATATGGGTGAACTTACAGGGCTTATACCAAAAGAAATTTCTAAATTAAAAATACAAGCCTTGCTTTATATTTAACTTAACTCTCATTTTAGTATCTTTATAACTAAATAACCAACATCACAGTTCTTTTTTTTTTAAATGATAACTAAATTGAGTAAATTCTTCTCATTTGATTTAAGAAAAAAAAAGGTGAATTACAAAATAAAGGCAATTACAGATAAGGAAATTACTTTTATTTTACTATCACAGACGCACACGTCCATTCTCTTTTGAGACAAACTGTATTTGTTTTATGGGCAGTTATTTGAATTTTAACATGTCCCTTGTTGGTTGTGATCTTTCCTTGTGGAAATTGTGTGGGGCATAATATGTTATATATCATTTACTGTTTTGTAAAGCTACTTACCACCAGACTTTCAGCAAATAATATTGCAGTATCATCTTTGAAAATTCATTCATATTAACATATCCTATGTTTAGAATGGTTAATGCAAAGACATTTTTCACAGCAGTGTTAACTGTTCTTCATTTGCTAGGGATAGGAGAGTTTGTCAGTGCTGTTTTCAGGAAACATCCAGGCGTGTGACAGATTAAAAGCAGTTTCTGAGTGCAGCATTTCTCCTAACAAATTAAGCCCCATTCAGCTTTAAAATATCATTTACTTTTCGTCAGTGTTCAGAAAAGGACTGACATGATTATGTTTAGGATAACACAACAATCCTGGTTACTATGCCAAATGTCAATTTTAAAGTTTTAATGGCTTTTGAGTTTGCATACAATATTGACTGTTGTTGTCAGAACATATATTTTGGCGCCAGATCAGTAGAATTAAAATGGACCTAAAATAACGTCCATTTACGGGCCAATGTACGTCAGGCCAGAATAGGCCAATAATGGACGTCTATCAATTACCCTGATGATAAGGTATATATTATTACTGTTTTTATTAATATTGTTATAGCCAGAAATAATTTATACATTCTTCCCTAAAGAAGTGTCAGTGTTTATTATCCATTTTATTCACATGAAGTACATGACCTGTTTACTGTTTTCCTGTTCAGTAAGAAAATGCTACACTTAGTGGATTGCAGTATCACTTTTGAAAAGGTCAGTGGTAGAATGGCTTTCTCAGTGTCCTCTCTAATCTATATCTATAGACCGGCACATGAGGCAAAAGTGTCTGGGTTTATGATCTCAGCTCACCCCTCTTAACAGTCCTATTCCTCTTGGACAGCTAATATTGCCAGCAGCAGTCATCCAGCCAAACACTCTATTAATTTCTGCACCTGAGGGATTGTGTTTTATAGCATATCAGTTGAGTCAGCGGTGGCTTTTGTGTTTGTATCTCTGCTCAGCTCGAAACAAATGGCTTCTGCTTTGCTGCACACATTTCCCAGGAGGCTGGACTTATTCAGTCATTAGTTTTCATCAGGGAATGTTGTGGGAAAGATACTGAAACCCGTGCTGATTGCAATCAGGATATGGTCAAGTTCCTTTTTGTGCTGGTGGCCTTAAACTAGCAGGCTTTATTTTTAAATTGTTCTTAGGAGATCCATTTAAGCCATTCGCCAGGCACTCAACCACTTTAGGAGGCTAAATGAAGCTTGGTGATATATAAGCTTTCTTAAGTCTTCTTGCAGTTTTGCAGTAAACATACCACATTAAACAGTCTACAGGCTCATTTGTGAAGTAAGCATGATATATAGCTAATGAAGCAGGTGCATGGCATTGATTTGAAATCACACACTAGTTAGTAAGTCCGTTGTAAAGAACTGCGTGAATCTATGTGTATAAGGTGTGAATGAATCATGAGTGAGTAAGCATATTATTTACTGCCAAAATAATTTATATCCAAGTCAGTAGATGATCCTGTGCTCAGTTTCCCTGTGTCATTTAGCATTTCAGTTAGGGATGTGATTAGAAAGAGAAAATAGAGATTAGTAATGAGAGTGAAGGGAAAAAAAACCAACCAGAATCTGTGGCCTGACTTGCTGCGCTAATTGTCATAGAGATGATTCACAGCATTTTTACTGCTCCAGAAACCTTGCACATTTAAGAATTTAATGTGTTACTTGGCCATGATGTTGGCAATCATAATATAGAGGCCTTTTACAAATCTTTTCTTTTGTTGCTTATATTATTCAAACTATGCTGTTTTTATTGCTGCAGGGTCTATGATTTAAATAATGTTTTGGGACATAATTCCTGAAATCTAGTAAGTGCCTGATAGCCTGATAGTTCTGGTAGATGATTGTATAGTTGCTCAAATAAGACTACTTTGGCAGACTTTAGCTCATGCTGTTCGACTAATTACACAGAAGGGCAACAGCAGTGCATGTTTAACAAGATACAACAGAGATAATGAGATCCAAATAATACATACTCTATATGAGCATGTACGTGGGCATCATTCTTACTTAATTCTTATGTTGACTCGTACTCCAAGTAGCAAACTGATGTCACACACACACCCTTCTCTCTCTCTCTCTCTTTTCATGCCTAGAAGCATGTGCATGGTGGGAGAGGTCTGCAACTCAAATAAAGAGAACCCCAGAAGTCTTCGTTGATGATGAATGGGCCTGATTATTTTGAAAATAAGTGTTTGCTATACAGCTACGCTAGTGGTGCTTGATCATTAGTAGGTCACACGACCATAACATGTATGTTGGCCGTACCTATGCTAGGTACTGTTACTTACCCAAAACCTCCAGAAGCATAGCTTCTTTAACAAGACCTTTTAAAGCAGGGCAGTTGTGGCCTAATGGTTAGAGTCTCGGACTTATAACCTGAAGGTTGTGGGTTCGAGTCTCAGGTCTGGCAGGGATTGTAGGTGGGAGGAGTGAATGACCAGTGCTCTCTCCCACCCTCAATATCAGTGGTGAGACCCTTGAGCAAGGCACCAAACCCCCAACTGCTCCCTGGGTGACGCAGCTAAAAAGGCTGCCCACTGCTCCAGGTGTGTGTGTGCACGCTTGGATGGGTTAAACGCAGAGCACAAATTCTGAGTATGGCCATACTTGGCCACACTTCACTTCACACACTATAAATATAATCTGTAGTTTATTGTTCTGCATTTTACACTTGGAGAATACTTGGTTTTGGTTTGGTTTCAGCAGAAGATAATAGAAAAGAGCACTTCCTGGAATGTCTTTATACTGAGCAAAAAGCACAAATCCTCTTTTCCCACAGGATATAACAGAATATTTATCAGCAGGTCAAGTCAGATAGGATATATGTACATATATATACTGTATTACCTGGGCTTATCTCTATTTGTCACTTTATAGAAGGTAAAAGGCAGCACAATCTTCCCAGACATGTGCAGTCCTTAAAAAGTTAATGAAAGATGGCATACTCTCTGCTCCCTGTCTGTCACAGCAGCACTAGCCAATCACTGGTGTCTGTGAGCTCATGTATGTGGAAGAGGGCAGACAGTGCTTTCCTCTGAGGGTGTTACCCTGCCATGTGACATATCATGAGCAGCAGTTTTGAAAAGATGCAGTAGGAGGAAGCACATGTTAGCCTTCATCCTCCTGGTGTGGTAGCTGTTGTATTATAGGGAAGAGCTGGATAAAATTTAATGACATGAAGGATTCGGAACGGAATAAAATCCCAAATATACCCTGGTAATACTTACATTACCCCACTTTCTCATGTAAAATTAGTTCAAACTAAATAGGACTTAACTAGTTAAATGTTGTGGTAAGTTTTCTTTCTATCGGTAAAATTAGTTTGCATTAAAACCAAAACATTAATCTACGAACATCTCTAACCATATAGATCTATAATCTATAATCATAGAAAATAATGTTTATATGTTTCTATATATAACAACTATATACAAAGAAGTGTATAGTTCCAGAATAGGATAGAAAGGAAAACATTTGCAAGATGCCCCACTCTGTGTAAAATTCATGTGAGAACATTTTTTTTGTAGGAGAGCTGCCAGATCTGTTTCAGCCTGCGGTCTGAAGCAAGGCTCTGAGGGACAGGCAGACTGCCTGAGTGACCTGTTCTCATGCATATTATTTATTCTTTCTTCTCACAAACACCTAGGATTTTCTATCTTGTTCAGAGTTTTCACACTTAATGATAAGCAGCACCAATGGGAAGGAGTTGGGGAAATTTGGCTTTAAGTAGAAACATCAGACATCTATCCATGACTGTGCTAAAGTTCCCCTGGGTGTTTTTTGAATAGTGCTATATAATTTCATGCAATAGATTGTAGTATTATGAACTTTTCAATAAAGGAACAATCTAGACCAAAGAATGAGCAAAAATTATTTTCTCTTAGTTCCATTACTGGGAAATGGAAGTGGACAATCTTACCCTAATTTTCAGTTCTGCGTTTTGTGTTTAATGCAGTTTACTGAGACCTGGGTGAATGACCAGATATCTTTTATGTATTTGGATACTTTTGCATCTGGAGGCATTGATCTTTTCTTTTAATGTGTCACTTACATCTCGCTAATATCCAATATCCTGGGTTCAAGGTTGCGACAGAATGTGGCTTTGCAAGAACTTCTGCTGGGCAGCTGCTCACAATTCAACAAGCAGATATTATTTTTACATGCCAAATGCCTAATTTATATATCAGACTAACTTTTCTTTACCAAATTACACATGCAAACAGAAAAACTCTCATCAAAAACTACAGCTTGATGAATATTTACCAAAAAAATCACTAATTAGAATAATTAAAAAATGTACACACTGCTAATAAAGCAAATAATATCAAATGGGCTAAACATTTATCTTCAGATTTACCTTAAAATAGGAAGGTTTCTAGATTGGTTACTACAGCATGACCCTGTTGAAATTTTTACTGTCTGATGATAATATCCAATGCAGGAAGAGAGGCATTTGAGAGCTGTCAGAATATATAAACACATGTGAAATGTTCCTTTTAAAAAATGCTTACAGCAGCTTTAATGATTAATTTTTCTTCATTTAGCTTTAACACCATTAGATTGTGCAAAGTGAAAGTGAGTAAAACAGTGTGGTAACTGGCCTCATTCACTCATTTTATTCCATTTTGCTTTCACTAAAATGAGGATGTTTTGTACTGATACAACTGAAACTAATCTTGTGATATACTAATGATTCCTTTTTTTTATTCCTCAAAGCTGCTCACAAAAGCAAATTATCATAATTGTTACATCTCAAAGCAAATATGGAAATGTATTCCGATTCTTCCGAAAAATCCAGCTGTAAGTCCATTAGACAACTGTCAGATATAACATATAAAAACACAAGAGACCTAGTGCATATGCTCGTCCTCGGATGGCCACATCACTGCTAATTTAGCACAATTCTCCTCTATTTTCATGGTCTTGATATTTTTAAAGCCCATTTCACCGGCTATGCCTTTTATCAGTCACTGGTATTGCTACATCACGACAATTGATTTAGAATTGCAAAGTGACTGGTCACAGGCCCTGGAACAATAACACAACTTTCTCATGAGCTATACCTGGCACGACCACTGATGATCTCTACACAAGATCGCTCAAATATTTTTAGTTTGGGATCAAACTGTGTTTTCATGCCCCCAAATAAAAAAATGACTAAATATCTCATGGAAGATTCACTCTTTGGCACTGCCAAACATTAACTTTTGATAACACCTTGAAGCCTGAAACAAGCACTATATTAAAATATTAGCTCTTATACATCTGGGTTGAATAAACCTCTGCTTTCAAGGCAATGTTCCTACCACAGCATTGACTGAATGTCTCTCTGTGTGTTGATATAGTTCTTATATAACTCATAAAAACGTTAGTTTTTCAGACACAGATTTCAGCGAGTCTGAAATGGATGTCTGTGGGTGAGTGGAAGTGTATTCAAGTTTTCAAAGCGCTGGTTGCTGTTGGAAAATTGTAATTAATTCTTTTCATTTTCTGCCTCTTTCGTACCTTTATTCAAGATCCCTTCAAAGAGCAAGAACTACATTTAGTGTCCTTTTCTCAAGCTTGTTGTTCTTTAACCTCGCTCTGTGCAATCTTGTGTCAAAAACCTGAAGTACAGGGATGTAAAGTAACAAATCATAAACTCTGGATTTGCACATTACACAAGCATTTATATTTGTAGTATTATATTGTATTTTCACTCTTAATCTACTATTTTTATGAAACTCCCAAAGTACCTTTGTTACTTGTCACATTAGTCAGTAGGTCCCACTAATAGAAAATACATAGTACCAGGGTGTGTACTCAAAAGCCAATCCATCATAGGTTCTCCATGTTTTAATGCACCAGAATTTATTCACTCTTTGTTCAGATTGCAAGCTGCAGAAATAGATGGTTCACCCAAGCACTGCATTAAACTGATCCTGATCCTCCATAGGGATACTTGTTGAAGGAAATGTTCAGCTTTGGTGGAATGCAAGGGAATTCCCCAATAGGCATTTCTGACTAAGTCACCTAATGTTACTAGCTAGCTAACATAAACTAGCTAAGATGAGTGCAACTGTGGTTTCTACTGAGAACATTGCAAGTTTTTTTGCTCATACCACTATCAAATATAGCCCAATGTACAAGTATATAACTTTTTACATAGAAATTGTGGATGTAAACAACATGACAGATGAGCAACAGACCCTCCAGAAAAGGAATGTTAAAGATAAAATGGAAAGGGGAAGACATTGAGTTAATTAATATGGCAGCTGTTTTTGGATGAAGATAATAGTTATGAATAGCATCTGGCAAAGCATCATCATTGGGCATGCTACATTTTTACATCGATTTTTACACTTGATATTCAGGTCAACATTCAAAGACTACCAGATACCATGACACAAGAGGTAAATATCAAAGAAACTATAAATGATGCTTGTTTTATCCATATTATTTCTACTCAATACCTGGCCATTAAAGATAATAAAGGAGAGATGTGTCATCAGTGCTATGTTCAAGATTTCAGTGTAAGTGCTGTTCATGGCTGTTTAATTTCTTTGTTACAGAAATCATCACATTGAAATCATTTCCAATTCAGTTAACAGATGGTGTGGAACGGGAATAATTACGTGAATCAGTGTTGGGTTAGGATGCGTAGGTTAGTGGTGTGACTCGGATGCGTAGGTTAGTGGTATGCTGCTACCATGAGCCAAAGTTTCAACGTTTCAGAGTGGATGTTCTCCACTCTGAGGCGTATGTCCAGATAGAAATCATTGCTCTCCTACTCCATATGTTCACGAGTAAACCTGAGAGGCTGAAGCTGTTGAAATCCTGTTTCAAAACATCATGGACAAAGAAGGAGAACACAATTAAAAGCTGTAGGTAAGAGCATGGATTTACTGAACAGCTTATTATTCATAGTTAACTCCTAAACTGCTCTGTCTAGACACCATTACAGGTATTTCACTTTACCTTAGTACTGCTTTGGTTGTTTCAAGGTAAAAATATTTTAAATGTAAGCCTGGATTACAACAAGCTGCATATGATGGAGTCTTCTTTTTAAGCAGAGTGACTTTTTTTCTGTAATGAAATCTTTGCAGATCCAAGAAAACAGAAAACAACTAAACCTTGTCCTCGGCTTGAGCAGACACCCATTACGGCCTGCTGAAGTCCTGACCAGAGGTTTGAAAGCTGTTCCTGAAACTGCCTTAGGCCTCAGTTTTTAGTATCACAGGCCTTATTTTCAGTGCAAGAAGAGCAAAATTTCAGAACCAGCATTTCCTGAAGTTGAATAGTAAGCTGCCGTACAGAGGATATACTATGGCTTATACTGTTAATGATACATGTTACTTTTAATTAACCAATATCAAGTTCAGAAACTTTTACTTCACAAAAGTCTTATTAGGTAAGAGTCTACTTTTACTTTAAGAATTTAAGGCCATATTGTTCAGAGTTAGGAAGAAAGTAATTTATTACATAAAATTCAGAGGTATTCACATCCCTTGACCTTTTCCATGTTTTTAATGTTACATTTTGGAATTGAAGGGGACTTTTACTGGGATTTTTACCATTTGATTTAGACTATATGTCTAACATCTGAAGGTGCAAAATCTTTTTATTGTAACCCAAATATTAATTAAACAAAAAAAGCAGACATGTGCTGGTTGCATAAGTATTCACCTGTATTGGTGAAGTACTGGGCCAGTACTTGGCTGCAATTACAGCTGCATGTCTTCTAGGATATGTCTCTATCGTCTTTAGACATCTATATCCAGATATTTTTGCACTTTCTTTTTTGGCAACATTGTTCAAGCTCTGTCAAATTGGACAGAACGGAAACCACTGGAGAACAGTCTTGCTACAGATTCAAAAAATTTTGGTCTCATCATTTGCACATGTCTGCTGTGTCTCCATTCTTCTCCATTTTTAGTCAGAACCAAATACTTTTCATTTTCAGTAAAGTAGCCTTTTAATTGGTGACTTCAACTTATTTCTCAAGTAATGGCATTTGGATTGTTTGTGCACCACTGATGAATTGTCAGAACCATGTAGTGGGATTTTAGCCACAGGTTTTATACATGGGATATAGTCCATGTCACTTGTTCCTGGCAAGATACAACAGAGAGATAAATGTTCTTCACCTGATTAAAGTAGAGTGGCATCTTTTTTTTTTCACCAGAAACATGAGTATACTCTAAAACTCTAAGGCTTTTTTGTTTGGTTGTTTGTTTGTATTTGTTATTAGTGGTGCTTTTCCCATTCCTGAATGAAAGGTGCCTCATGGGAACCAAGAAGATGTTCCCACAATTTAATTGTATGTTTTATCGATCCATGGACATTTATACCACCATATACAGAGAATAGCAAATCATATAAACACAAATACACTCCTAGGCAAAAAGAGAGAGAGAAAATAAAGGGCCAAGCCAAAAATGGCAAAATATTAAGCTTTTAATGGTCTTCCCAACAAATCATTGGTCAGGAAATTAGCAAAAATGAAACAAATAGATAAAGTAACTTAGTATGGGACAGCTTTTCCCTTTGATTGCTTTAAATGTTTATGCCTTGTGGGTAAATTTGCAGACAGCTTTTTATAGAAAGAAGAGTCAGTGTTGCTCCAGTCAATGTTGATGGCTTCAAACAGTTGATGTGAAGTTGAAAAATGTTTCCTGCATGGTTAGTTTGTGTTTAATATGAGAACAAATATGCTCTATAGGGTTCAAATCTGGACTCTGACCAGGCCAAAACATGAGCTTGATGGACTTGTTCTTAAGCCACTTTTTGCTGATCTATGCAGTGTGGGCAGGAGCATTGTCTTGTTGAAAAACAACATCTAATCATTCTTCTTTAGAAAACAACATTTCAATAGTGGAAAGCAAACCTTTCTGAAATATTCTCCTGTATTCCAAAGCATTAAATGACTTTTCACAGTGAAGCAGCTCACCAGTACCAGCAGCTGAAAAGGCTTCCCACACCATGTCACCTCTTCCTCCATGCTTAACTGTGGTAGAGATGCATTCACTATTGTATTTCTCACCAGATCTTCGAAGACACCTCTCTGGAGCATCACCATGCATCTCAAATCGTGATTCATCACACCACACAACTCTGCTGAACCACTCTGAATCAGACTTTCATATTCTGGAAAAACTTAATTCTGTCTTTGATGTTTTTCTGAGAGAGCACTGGCTTTTAATACATCTTCTAAATACAAAACCTGCATTAGATAACCATTAGATAGCCATTTTGGGCTTGGTCCATTTTTTTGCCCAGGAGTGTATATACATGCAACGATTGAGAGATCAGTGAAAGTAATTGTGTCCTTTGCATACATTCAGAGCTCAAAAGACCAAGAGTGAAAACGTACACTTCGCGTTAAAAAAATGTTTTCAGTTGTTTGATTTCACTTGTCCTTGTTGTTGTCTGTGGTGACTCAGTTGAGGGGAAAAAGGAATAAAATCAACTGGAAAGAATTTTGGCACACACTCTCTCACACTGTTTTGATGGGTTTCTTGCATGTATAGTTTAATTCCAATGAGATTGGGTGTTCTCAGAGATGCATGGCCATAAGCCACCCCTTTCCCAGCATTTCAAATTCATCTAGATTTGTACTTTGGCTCAACTAACCTAAAATATTTGAATCAAATATATTTCCTTTTTCTTTAGCAGTTTACTAGAGCGTGTGCTCATCTGTTTTGAATTAGTTCAGCTTTTTAGCAAAGGCTACATGTTTTAATTAAAAGGTTCAAAATCTGTTTTATTACTGTCCATCTAAAAATCACATTTATGTGATTTTCTCTGAATCTTGTTGAACAAAATCAAAGCCCTCTTTTTATTAATTGAGTAATTGTAATCACTGATGGCTATAATCCAGATGTCCAGATTTTTAAATATTTTCATATTTTAATGTGTCGCTGTTTAATCTGTTTTAATCTCGCATGTCTCCACCAAGCCATTTTTTTCCCCTTTCCCAATGGTTCATTCCCCAGCTTCCACATCCCATGCCACCTGTGGCTACATTTTTTCTGTTTTTCTAACCATTATGCTCATCTGCTGCAGCAGAGTCCTCCTTAGAGCCCGAGATCCAATTCTATGTCTATGGCCACATCTGGAGTCTGACAGTTGAGCAGCCATGTTTAACTCCAGCTTCAGCAGTGCTCAGAAATGAGTCTGTATTGCCCTCTAACAGCTTGCACTGCTGGCAGGCTCCAAATAGGACATGACAGCCACCATTAAAATGGCTGCAGCCCAAATTGGACTGGATGCTGAGTTGCAGCCCATAAAACCAAATGTACTCTTCCATGTGGCACCGGTCATGAAGGATTTCACTCTTCCACAGTGCAAAGACTATAATGACAGGATTAAAAATGGTCTTTGACTTCTGCTATACCACGCCCAGGCTCTGTGGTACGCACTTTAGCTAATAGGATGCATTACAAGTGGTCCCTGGAGGTTGTCTAGTGTTTGCAGAACCACAGTTACATACCTATATAGTGTTCTATTTGCTTGCCTATCTGTACTCTTCCCTGGCTGGCTAGCTAACCTAAAATAAAGAGAAAATAGTTTGCTAAGCAAATCACAGCTCATGTGCCTTTCTGAGGATGCAAAAGATACTGAGGATTAAGAGGCAGCACTCAAGCTTTGCTCTGTGTCCCCTGGAGTCTAAGATCATGAACTGCACCTGTCTGATTTAAGAGTGATTATGTAAGACTTGCTTTACCTGCTGTGAAGTTCTCTACTCAGGTAGTTAGAAGTATTTATGTTCTTGAGTTAACATGTGTCAGTCTTTACTCTCTTGGGTTAGCTGTGGGTTTTGTTCGGTTTATTATTAATGTGTTTTCATTTGTGCTCTCTCTCTCTCTCTCTCTCTCTCTCAAAATAAATAAAATAAATGATTAAGGAGAGTATGAGTTTTTTGTTCTGAACTCCATGCACCAAGATAGCAAATGAGTCACAGCCCAGTGCCTGCCCAAACTTACCGCTTTCACCTGGCTTACATACTGACAGGGATTTGGCAATGAGCTCTTCTGAATCTAATTGCTAGAATATGTCTAAAACTCAGCCTTGATGACATCATATCTCAGACATTATATGCACCACAATTATTATTACCTTTGGGCTGCTTTCAGCCTACAACTGAAATGCTAGATAAGCTTTCGATATGTTTTGCTGTTTAGATTTGGGACTGTTTTGGCCCAGATTCCAATGCAGGACACTAGCAGTTTGGCCATTTTTGGTCTACAATCAGCAGCAGCTCGTGATTATAGATTTTCGTGGGGCAGGACATAGCCTCAAACAAAATTAAGTCGAGACGTTATCATGCTTGACTTATGCCATAGGCTACTATCTAGTTAATTGTTACTGTAACATCGTAATAGGCAGATGAGAGTCTTCTCTGTACTGGCCCCAAGGTGGTGGAATGAACCTCCTCTGGCTTTGTCTTTAATCAAAGACTGAAGACCCACTTCTTCACTAAGCACTTAAAAAATCCACATGTAATTGTGTCTCTCGGGGTTTAGCTTAACGGTATTCTTAATCCCTGGCCAATTTGTACTTGCATAAGAATTTGATTCTGATGGATAAAAAACAAAAAACACTTCTCTAAGTTGCTCTAGATAAGGGGGTCTGCTGTGTGTAAATGATTGTGAGACTTTATGTACCCAGTTTGACCCATTACCAGTCAGGCTAGTCGCTTTACCCTGTCAAGTGCCACGCTAGCATGCACTTCCTCTTAAATAATGTGTCTGCAAAGTTTTCTGACTACTATAACTTCCAGAAAAGACCCCTAATACCTGCATAAACCTTAGATCATCAAACATGCACTTGTCTCCAGTCACTAAAAAAGTTTTCAATTTTATTCTTCTATATCAAGGTGAAAGAGAGCAGAAGAAATGAAGCTTACATCAAGTCTGGCTTTTATCTCTTTAATGCATGTCGCTGAGCTGGGTGAATCTCTCAATGCCTTGCAGATGTATAAATAAAATTATTACAACAAGTTTTAACTGGAATTTTAAAATAAAAATAATAGTGTAACTAAATAGTGTATAGTGTAACTGCCATTCAATTTTTTCTTTCAGTTGAAAGCTTGTCTTTTTTTTAATCTTCAGCTGTCCAGGTTTGGTGACCCTGTACCCACTGTAGCCTCAGATTCCTGTTCTCGGCTGACATGGGAGGAACCCCATGTGGTCTTCTGCTGTTGCAGCCCATCTGCCTCAAAGTTTAGTGTGTTAAGAACGCTTTTCTCCTCAACATTACCTGAAGCTCTTGACCCGTATCTGCATGATTGCCACATGATTGGCTGATCTGATATATGCATGAATGTGCAGGTGTACCGACATTCCTAATAAAGTTGAGAGTGAGTGTATATTACTTTCATATATGACAGGCAAACCACAAACAAACAATAAATTACCAATGGGAAAGTTTCAGAGTGGGCATGCTTTATGATCATGTAAAATATAGACAGACACCATATTTAAACCTAATAATTAAGCTGTCAAATTTGATAAATTTAAAAGCTTAGAAGCTGTTGAGCCCTGAGGACATTTACATCAAGCCTAGTAAAATAGTTCCTGGGTCAAATCAAGAATTTGAAAATGTAGCGCTTTGTACTAGAAAAGGTTGATTATCCATTAGATGTAAAAAGCAGGGAAACTGCAGGGAGGAACTTAATGAAAATTAAATTAAAAAAAAAAAAATAGAAGTGGGTTTTACTACAGAACTTTTTTTTTTCCCCTACTCTATTTCCTATTACCCAAATGCTCCTTCGAAATGCAGATTGTGTTTTAGGGGTGTTATTATTAAAACAAAGCAGCCATTAAGGAGACAATCTTTAGAATATTAGGTAAAATAAAATGGATGTTGCCATATCAGCCCACAAGCTGTTACGTTCCTTGAGCCGCAAAGGAAAAACCCAACAAACAGACAATTTGAATATTAAGGCCGTTCCTTAAAGCTTGGTATAGTCTATGCATGAATGGTAAATATATTTAGTTCTTGTGTGTGTGTGTGTGTGTGTGTGTGTGAGCTTTCCAAGTATCTCCTATTGTTCATTTCTAGATGTTTTTCATTTCTGCACTTTTTAACCATTTGTAGTTACATTTAACATTGACAAGACAATTTAGTTCCACTTACATTATAAACTGTCATTCTCTCAAAGATTGTATCTCTTTAACTCTCTTTAACTCTCTTGTGCAGTTAATAAGACAAAAACGCAGCTTGTTATGTTACCAAGAAGCAAAAGCAAAAACTCCTCTGTCCTAAAAACTTTCCTGTGGTGGAAAACTTACTGACTGTTACAAAGCGCTGACACCCTAGACACATTTCATAAATGACATGAATGACTTTTTTGTAGAAAACTTCACCATATAAGTGATTATACGTTCTTTTTTGTTAAATAACAACATTTTTTTAATAATCTGTTTATTATAAGCCTTAGAATGTGTGGAACGTCCATCAAACAAGTCCCTAAGAATGAGTCGTTACTATAGAAACTATAACATTTTACATCAAGCTGCTGTTATGGAAAATGAATCAACACCTCCTGAACACATTTGAGAATTCCACAGTGCTGTGGTATAAATGAAATAATAATAATACTTCAGCATATTGTTTACAATGAAAGAGCCTTTTAGAGCTGTTCAAGATGTATGCATCTAGGAACTGCATACAGGAACTAGGTTTGCACTTACAGTTGTAGCCCTCATTAGTTAACTACTTAAAAATATCCAACTTTAATGTTTTTTTCCAGGCTAATGTGGTGTGGAAGTCACTATACAGCCTTATCCTGTTAGGTAAATTGGCCACCCATTTATGATGTTATTGTACACTTGTACTTTGTATGGAATGCGTGTGCTACATTGATGTAATCATTTTGCTAATGTCGATTTAAAAAAAAATTACAGGACTTGCAAACCAAAGTGCACTTTATTAACAATGTGATTTGGAAAAAAAAAATCAGTTACATAAAATTAATTGTAGAAACAAACGTACACAGGCACAAAGTACTTGTACATGTAAATGAAGGTTGTTGATGGACCACTGCACGCATTTTGTATGAAATGCTTATGCAGGAGCAATGATGAGTCCTTTTTAACAATTATATTTTTGTTGTGTTTAACAAAACCTGCAGACGGGCAACAAATTAAAGGAAAAATGAATGACTGTTAAGTTTTTTGGGTTTGGGTCCACTTGAGCTCTTAAATGGCAGAGTCACTGCAAATTAAAAGTTATTCTGACTGATCAACTTTATCTTATGATAAACATTTATTACCTGATAAGAGTGGTCTCTTCCAGGATGATAATGTCCCCATCCACAACGCATAACAGCTTACTGAATTGCATAATGAGTATAAAACTGATGTAAATCATATGCTATGGCCTTCACAGTCACTGGATATCAAATCAACTGAAGAAGACATGGTTTTGCCAAGGTTAGTGTTGAAGACCTTGAGTGGCCTGCACAGAGCCATGACCTTAACACAACTGAACACCTTTGGGATGACTTGAAAAACTATGTGCCAGGCCTCCTCTCCATGCTCTTGCTCTCTTCCTGCACTCTAATGTTCTTGTGGCCTATGAGAAATTGCCCCTAGGTGTGAATGCGTGTGTGTGTGTGTGTGTGTGTGCAGGCCCCCGTGATGGGCTAGGGACCCATTCAGGGTGTGTCTCCACCTCATGACCAGTGTTGCAGTAACAGGCTCCGGATCCACCGCGACCCTGACCAGGATAAATCAGTTCCTGATGATTAATGAATGGTGCTACTGGCTGCTGGTTTGGGATTACAGCTTATTCAGGGAGACTACTAGTGAGATCACTGCACCCCCTCTAGTGGATGAATAAAGATTGCTAATAACTACTGGGCAAACAGGTTTACTGCAGTTTATTTCTTTTGCAACTTACAGGCTTGAGCTGCAGTCACTCACTTTTTTATTCTTCATCTTGTAATCTTCATCAGTGCTTAGGCCCTCTAACCCCACAGGTTGAAAACCCCTATCTTAGATTATATCAAATCAAATCTCTTTCACAAGGCATTGGTTGTCCCACCACAACTCAGCAGTATCAGTGTCCTTTAGCTGGTGATACTGTGATTTGACATGATTCTAATTATTCAAAAATTCTTGTTTTGTGTTCACTTATTCGTCATGCAGTAGCTATTCTTAGTGGTGAATCAAATGACTCCAAAGGATCAAATCACTTATTGAGTTGCCTTTCAGTATTCTCAGGGTCTTGTGCTACACAAATGTGTTTGACAGAACACCGTCCCCTTGTGTTGGGAAAGTGACCTCGGTAGTCAGACAACGCTCGGCAGACAGAACAAAAAAAAAAATCCTAATTACACACAATATATTGTATATGCATATTAAATAGGAGCCATCTGATCCTATCTGTATTTTGTATTACAATATGTATAAACAGGGGATTAGATACTCTGTTGGGTGAATTATTGTATCTTGTGTTAAATGGTAGCTTAGTTTTTCCTCACATTAACTTGGGTGCACAAGCAACTTTGCCTCAACCCTTGGTAAGATTCTGAGATCCACATGAGGCCCATGATGAACATATGCTCACACATCATTTGCATTTTGAGGTTAATATCATAAAAAGATCATCATCCAGCTGGCAAAGAGTATAACTAGGTGGGTGGCTGTTTCAGCTGTTACACAACACATATCCCTTTTTTTCTATTCCATTTCCCTTGTTTATTTTCAAACCATTCATTACTATTCAAATATTAGGCTCAGAATATTATTTAATACTATTTTTGCCTATTTATTTGTGGTATTTATTTTTGAACTTTTGAGTTATTGAGGTGTTTCTGCCTGCAGAACCGCCACTTACAGGGTGTTTATTTTTGTTTTTCGCACCATTCTGTGTGAACTCTAGAGGCTGTTCTTTGTCAATGAGCCTGTCTGGCACCAATAGCCATGCCATGGTCAAAATCACCGAGATCACATTTTCCCCCGATTCTGATGTTTGTTGTGAACATTACCTGAGCTCTTGACGAAAGGCATATTGATTTAGTGTTGGAGTTGTACTGTTGTACTGAATGTGCACCCCTCATTTAGAATGCCATAAATGGAGCTGGTTCACATGCTTAATAAGTGATAAGTGTAAGGCAACATACAATGGGCTAACCGCAGAGTGGCAAGAATGTAGAACAGACAGGAAGCGATGCATTTGGTCACAGAAACAGGAAGTGGCTGGACTGTGAAGATTTCAACAGTTTCCTGGATTATCATTGATATAAAAGACCAAGATACTCATGCTCCATATCCTGTCTCTTATCTTAATCTTTTTTGAGTTGGCACACTTGCTGTGTAAAAAGGGAAACATAGACATTTTTGTCATGTGTATGACATAAAATAACAATGTTTGTTAACAGTCAAAAAATAACAAGAGTCCTCTTTTTTTGTCAGGATACTTCTGGACTGAAGTGGTCTTTTGCAGTTATTTTCCAGACTTTGACACTACTTGAATGGCTTTGATCCAATCATTGCGTTCTTCAGCTGTAGCTGCCTGCAGGTAGTAGTGTATCTCATCTGAAGTGATGATCTCAAACAAGTTGCCCTCGATGTCATGCCTCTTAGCTGCATCAGTGTGAGAACAATGAATTAATGCTTCTGTTTCACACGTGAAGTTTGCATTGTCTTGTCATATGGCTGTGATGTATTAGGATTACACAGTTCTGGTCCTTTCAAATGCGAGAATTACACTTGTTGGGTTTAGGTAAAATCATTTAGTCTTAGTGTTGTGACTGATGAATAGTTAGTGATTAATGACTAATCATATCTCACCATCTGGTACATAATCCACCGCAGTCACAACAGATCCACGCAAGTGAATCGAGCCAAGAGGATCCTCCTCGCCCTTATGAAACAGAGTGAAAGATATAGAAATAGAATATGTTTCCAATGTTACAAGGAATTAAGAATTAGAAAAAGCATGACTCAATAGTACAACCTTCCTCACCTTGGTAGGGTCATAGTAGTGGATATATGCAGGATCATCTCTCAGGATAAATTTTCTCACCTTCCAGTTTTTTCGTCTGTGGCCCTATTGAAAAAACAAAAACATCCACATCTACAGATCCAGGCATAAAAGAAGTCACTTCCACATTGTGCTTTGATTTTCCTACAGCACATTGGTATTAATGTTAAATCTGAACACAGCTGTCAGTCCTAAAACTCCTCTCATTCCGATTGTTACTGCATTACAAGCGTATCTAAGTGATATGTGAAAAAATAATACATTCAATCAAACACATACCTGTTTCATCAGACAGCCCTGCTTGACTATGGCTCCTCTGAACTCCTCCTTTACAAGCACATCCTCATCACTTGAGTAGCCTTCACAGAAGAAGCCACTTTCTGCCTACAAGGAGAAAAAACACATTTTTCAACTCCTCAAATGCAACCAGCTGTAATTCTGCTGCACAAATTATTTAAAATACCACATATATATTATCTTCTCTCAATTCTTAGCAATGTAAACAAAATTTATGTGGGGTTCTTTATGACCAGAAGAGTTGTGTGATGGACTGGCATCTCATCCAGTTTGTATTCCCCACCTCATGCCCAGTGTTCCTGGGCTTCACAGAGATCCCGACCAGAATAAAGCAGATCAAGGATGAAGATCAACGATGAATGAATTTTGACTAAAAAGGAATGGTTAAGGTTTGCGTGCTCACTCACAAAGTAGTACAGAGCATCCGGCTGGTCCAGGAATGCAGACTCCGCACTGCTTTCCACAGCTGCTTTAGACAGCTCTCCAGCTGGCTGCAGATAGCCTTCATTCAGCAGCCCTGTGGCCAGCATTACACCCTCAGACCGGTTCCTCGCCTTCCCCTGAGAGATCAGCCAGTCAATCACTGTGTCACCTGCCATGACATCAGAATTCACAATACAGAAACATGCAGAAAGGCAGCAATGATAATTATAGCATAATTGTAGCAGTATAATGCATTCTCCAAAACTTTTACTTCATTTTAGAACTAAAGAGTTGAAATAAGTGAAAATATCCAACAGAATCAGCTTGAAATTATTAAAAATATTTAGAAATTGGCTTAGCTTTTATTATAAATTGTTCCATTAAATCAAATAATGAGAAATATTAGTTACTTTTGCCTAGACATTTTCACCTGCAGTGTGATTTTAAAAAAAAGATTGAGGTCATGTGAAACTCTCAGATCAAAATAATCTTTGTAATATAAATATGATTTTAAAATGGACTTAAGTCTGGTCTTTCTTAACCTGAACAGAACATAAAGGTTATGTCAAATGTACAATTAAAAAATGAATAGGAATTGTTTTGTAGGTTAGGTTTCACTGCAGGGTTTTGATGCCAGCCCACCTATCACATCCATAATAAGATAATACCTTAATATGAAAAATTCATATTATGCTATTATCTTATTATGGATGTAATTCCACCCAAGAGCCTGTTTGAACATTCTGACTGAAGTGACATACCAGTGAAGCAGTGGTTGAAAAGCTTCTTGTCTTTTTCCAGTTTCATTTCTTTAATTCCTGTGTCTTGGTCTTTCATTAAAACGTAGAGCTCACTTAAAGAGAAGACATAACAGGTAATGTCCATGAGCAGATTATATGAGAGTAAACCAAGACTGTTGGTATACTAAATAGATTGATATATATTTTAGGATATTCCAGAGCAAGTTTACTTGCTGCACTGGCTGTGTTCTGCACCACTTACTTATTCAGAGATGCTTTAAATATATGTGTCCTATGACTGTGATGACTATGATGTGTCCTATGACTATGATCATCTCGACTACTTATAAAGTGGATAGTTATTGACTTCATCTTATGCAAGTTGCAAGATTTTTGTATAGTTTTCTGTATTCAGCTTCAGCTGTCTTCCTCAGCCAACCTGCTTGCTAAACTTAGTGATTACAAAACACAATTCTTTCTAAAGTCATTTAATTTTCTTGAATATCTGTCTGATTTCAGTGATTCCTGCATCCAAATACTCATTTTTTTCTGAATTCTATTGCACTGTTAATTACATGCCTTTAAAAATTTACTAACTTGTTCCATTTAAAAAAAAAGTTTATTAAAGTTCAAACAGAAATAGAAGGATGTGCCATTTGACTACATTCAACTGTGTTACTCCCTTCAACATGTCATAACCACTGGCTTCCTGTAAAAATGAATAAAAGAACAGCCACTGCTCGTACCCTTTATGTATAAGCATAAAGCTTATAAAGGTTGCCGTAAAGGCTGTAAGAATTTCCACCAACTGCCCAAAAACAATATAGCACTGAGATAGTTATAGGCAAAATAGTGAGAGAGAGAGACACCAATGAAGACAGACAGAATCACACACAACTGAACATAAAGGGTGGAGTACGTGTGAAACGATACTCAGGTATAATGCAAATAGCAGTCAGGTTGCACAATTACTCTGAATAATGACACTGAGGAGTTTCACATGGTGTAATAACGTTGGTGTGGGTTTCCTCACTACTACTGTAGCTGGTTTCCACCACCTACATACATATCAGGGGTAGATTGGCCCCTCTAAATTTATGAGATGGATTGCTGTCCCACTGCAAAAGGGTGTTAAACCCAAAAGGAGACTCTTGTTCAAGTGGTTCCGTCATGGTTTCCTGCAACGATTCTTTCACAACTTTGGAAAAAAAAAAAAAAAGCTCTTCAAAACGCATTTGAACTTTGAATCAGAAACGCCCTTTTTGTGTGAATCAGTGGCCTATTTTTCTTTTTTACAGTTCCATATATTAATTCATTAGCTCCCTGTACAATTGAAGGAAGCATCCTGAAGGAAACAGTAAGGGAATCACATTGGACTTATGTCTAGGGGAAATGTAGAGGAGCCAAGTGAAAACAAACCAGAATTTTACACTTCCTCCATCCTTTGTGTTCAGTTGTGGTACAATTGTGTGATTGCGTGTCTTTATTGGTGTCTCTCTCAACGTTTTAACTATAACTATTTCACTCTTATCTTGTTTTTGGCCAGCTGGTTGAAATTTGCAGTCTTGCAGCACTTATAGCACTTTATATGCTTTATGCTTGAATGCTGTTTCACTTTTCAATTTTGTGATAAGCATGAATAAGTGTAAATGAATACTGTTTCTAAAGCAACTGCAGACAGGCAGTTAGTTACAAGCTTGTGGTTTTTTTTATTACAATCTAATCTTAATTAATATAAATGACTTTCTTTTGCTTGCCCTTGAATTTTGCGGGGTTCTTCATAGGTAAGGTCTGCTTTCTTTTGATCCAGATAAGTTCATACCTCAGGTTAACTGATTCAGGCAATCGAATTGACCTCCTGGTAGACTTCCTGGCAAACTTCTTTCCGCCCTGCAGACAAGTGATGGCTCTCTTGATATCTTTCACCCATGCCTCTCTCTCCTCCAGGTGGGTTGCTTGGAAAAAATGGTCCTGCTTCTTTTCTGTGGTCACCTTGAACACTAACTGTTAGAGACCAAGAGCACAAATGTGGAAAATCGTTTCTGGCAGTAAACCTATGCTGATTTCAGAGTTACATGTATGTATCGGGCATCACCGTTCTTTTGCTGAAGTCCTGGCACGGGTTGGTCAACACAGCTTCTTTTAATGGAATCATGCCCTTTGGACTGCTGTCTGTCTTTTTCTTGAAAAACTCTATTGCATCATCTGCTAACACCACCCACACCACTTTCCATGAATTCAGCACAGTGCCCTGGAGATGATGATAATAATAACCAATAATAACTTTAGTTAAGTTTTTGCTTGTTTGTTTGTTTTTTTAAAAAGTACATTACTTTAACTTTCTTTCAACGGATCCAAATACAAAATACAAGTGTCAGCGGGACAGCATTACGAAAAACATTGTGCCAAAAAAAGGAGAATTTAATGTCGATACTTTTGTCTCTGCGTCTCTGTGTATAATTCTTTTCATTTTTATTTCTACTACCACACCCCTTTTGTGCTTTGATAGCCTTCTTTCATTTTGCTGTCAGAGGTCACCTTAATGTACAGAATTCTATAATTGTGGCTAATGAAAATTATTATGAGAAATCATATATATTGTGGTTCATGATGCTGTTTGTAGGCATGACCTAATATCTTACAGTAAATAGAATATAATGCAAACTTTCGTTCATGTTTTTGAAGAGGTCTAAGCGTTTTAGGTCATGTTTCATGTCCTCTTTTCACTTAGATGTAGATAGTATTGCATTTTTTCTCTCTCTCTCTCTTTAAAATGATAAATCATCACTTTATAAGTTTTCATGAAAAAGGTTTTGTCTCACAACTATGTACTCTATCTGACAAACAAATTTGCTCAGAGAAGTATAGTTATCTTAGTTGTGGTTTTCTGGGGAAGTTAGCACTTTGTCAAACATGCTGGTGGAGGGGAAATAGTGATGAAACCAAGCATTTGAGCTGCCTGTTTAACTGTCTGAAATTTGTTTAACTTTCTCAAAATACTTTTGGCCAGCTAAACAAAGAAAAATTAAATAGACTCAACTGATACATATTTGGAGTTAAGAATATCACAATGATCACAGTCTAGTAATTTAAAGTAGGTGATAAACAATTGGAGAATCACAGTGATGTTCAGTTTTACACACACACACACACACACACACACACACACACACACTATATTTTATTTATCAGTTCTAATGAACAGCTCTTACCTTTTTTACCAGATATCCCTCTCTGATGATGTTGGGCTCCATAGCTACTGGCTGTGCTTAGCTGCTTATACAAAAGCGAGGGACGTTAAATGTGAAGACCACAGCACCACGCAGCAGCTTTTATTTCTGGTGCCTAACTGATAAGTGTACATACGAGAAACGGGAAGTGCATGCATGTACATGAGTCACACTAGTGCTTGGTCAGCTTCGTTCCAGTCTATTTTCAGCATTTTCTGCCTACACACCTGCAGTTAATGAGTTGTTCAGATTAGTTACATACCTTCATTTAGATGATCTTCGCTTTATTTTTATTCAAAAACGCCTCTCATGATAAAAAAAAATGAGAAGATTCTTTATTTTTAGTGAGTCCCAAACATCTCTCTCATGAAGGATAATGATAAATGAGTTTCTTTTGAAATGTATTATGGAGTTTTTGTTCACTTGGAGAATTACATAGTTATACATGTTTACAACTTGTATTTGACCCTCTACATGAGCAATTTAGATTAAATTAAATGGCAAGCTGGACCTATTGTGACAAAGAATCTACTTTTAGTAGATTTCTGTACATTTCCATGAAATGAAAACATGTAGACTTCTAAAGACAATGGACCTTCCTGAAGTGATGAATCATGCTTTGTTTCTCAAACAACGAAATACGCCATCATTTGTGATCTGTGACATTTCTGACTGCCCTTATTTGCATCATGCTTTACTAATAACTATGTTACAAAATTATTTCAGTGTGATAGCAACACTACACATCAATGACAGTTTAAAGATATAGTAGCAGGTTTTGCCAAACAGACATCTTTAAAAAAAATCCTGTACAGTTCTGGAACACATCCTATGGACAGATGAGACAAAGATCAACTTGTACCCGAATAATGCGAACAGAAGAGTATGGAGAAGGGAAGGAATTGCTCATGAGCTCAAGCATACTACATCATCTTATGGTGTGGGGATGTATGGCTGCCACTGGAACTGTTTCCCTTGTATTTACTGATGATGTGACTGCTGATAAAAGCAGCAGGATGAATTCTGAAGTGTATAGGGTTATATTATTCAGCCAAATGCTTCAAAACTCATTGGACAGCGCTTCACACTGCAGATGGACAATGACCCGAAATACACTTCAAAAGCAACCAAAGGCTAGAAGTGGAATGTACTGCAATGGCCACTTGCTGAACTCAAAAAGCCCCAAGAACAAGCAGGAACTGAAGACAGCTGCAGTAAAGGCCTGGCAGATCATCATGAGGGAGGAAACTCAGCATCTGGTGATGTGTATAGGTTTAAAAGTTCACAAGGTTTCCTACCACTGTTATGCAGATGATACCTCCCATTAAAAGCTGGTATAAATTCGTTGACTCCTCTTTTAGACTGTCTAAGGGACATTAAAGGCTGGATGGATAAAAACTTCATCCAGCTAAATGAGAAAAAGACCTAAGTAGTCTGCTTAGGGGACTCTGCAAGCTTAAAACTTTTTTCACATTCAAAGATCTTGAGACTGTTATCCAGGCCTTTATTTCATAAAGGCTTGACTATTGCAATGCCCTATATGCTGGAATTAGCAAGTCTTCACTCTCACGTTTGCACAGAATGCTGCAGCTCACTTTTTGTCTGTGACCAAAAAGAAAGAACACATATCTCACTCCACTCAGCCTCACTCCATTGGTTGTTGTTGTTCTTTCGATTGCTCCCTTTAGGGGGTCATCACAGCAGATCAGCGGTCCGCATGATTGATTTGGCACAGGTTTTACGCCAGATGCCCTTTCTGATGAACCCCCCCCACCCCACCCCCCCCCAAACGTTGTAGTATAAGTCAACCAGGCTTCATTGCTGACTGTAGAATTATGTGGTGTATGTCTTTGCAGGTGCAGTCACTGTTTTCAGTTTCAACTGCAGTGTGACAAACCTTGCTATGAAACCATGTGAATGATCTTTAATATCCTCACCCTCTGCTCTACCAAATGCACGTCTACAGCATGAGAAGGTCACTATATGAAAACAGCAAGTGACTAAAAAGGTCTTTAGAAACACACACGCACACACTGACCTCTGTGTCACTCTCCTTTTCTCTCTTTCTCTCTCTCTCTCTCTCTCTCACTCATACACAGAGGGAGAGAGAGAGAGAGAGAGAGAGAAAGAGAGAGAGAGAAAGAGAGAGAGAGCAGTCTATACCACTATACCAAAATGGCACTCAGTGTGAAGGTTTCGTAGTTACAAAAAAATGCAGTGGGGCATTATGTTTTGTGTGTGTGTTTGTGTGTGTGTAGGATGAACAGAAAGGTCAAGACATGGCCTAGTGACAAGTCAAGACAAGACAAGGCAACAGTGGATAGATAAAATATGTATAAGAAGTAACAGAAAACAGTAGTAATAAAGTTCCTTAAATTTTTCCTTAAATTAAACCTTAAATCTTCTGTTTCTATAGCATAAAACCTCCCCCTGTGCTCACATCTGACAAAATTCTGGCAACTCATCTTTAAAAAAAAGCATATTCAACTTTGAGTCTGGCTTTTACTAACATGTGTTTGTGTGTGTGTGTGAGAGAGAGAGAGAGAGAGAGAGAGAAAGAGAGTAGGATTAAGAGCAGGAGGAGTACAGATCAGAGCAACTCTTTCAGTATCTGTCATCCTCTCATCCTGTCATCCTCTCATCTAATCACTGTCATCCTCTCATCTAATCACTGTCATCCTCTCATCCTGTCATCCTCTCATCTAACCACTGTTATCCTCTCATCTCATCCTGGCATCCTCTCATCTAACCACTGTTATCCTCTCATCTCATCCTGTCATCCTCTCATTCTGTCATCCTCTCATCTAATCACTGTCATCCTGTCATCCTCTCATCAAGTTCGTGGACGTCCACTTCTCTGTTGGTCTGCAACACTTCTAGTCATTTTGAATTTGTTAATAAGTTTGGCAGCAGTGTTGTGTGTGACGTGCTTGCCATGTTTCCTGTTAAAGTCCATCGCAACCTTGTGACAGCTTCCTGATCCAGCCATGGCAATGATTTCAATACGTTCTTCTTTTTTCAAAGGGATTCTTAAAAGCTATCTGAAAAAATATACCCTTTTATTTTTTTTTTTAATAAATGTTCTACATGTCAGTGCAAGCTCAGTCTCCTGCTTGATCACAGACAGTAGATGAGAGAAAGCAGATTTGTGTCTAGCAGATAAATCCTCAGAATTAAGGTATCACAGCTCCAGCTGTGACATTTACACCACTCACTGCCTGTCTGGTATGTGTAGCATTCTTCTTAATGTCACATAACACCCTGCCAAAACAATTTATAACACATAATAAAACATCATGACTTTGAAAGACCTTCTACACAACTAACTAGTGTAGAAATATCCAGTGCCTAATCAGGATTGTATCGTTCTCTCAAAATGGTATGTTGAAAGCTGAATACTGTCTGTCCAGTGACCTCAAATTATATTTTTGAATAAAGTTCATACAATGTTATTCCTTTATTGCATATCGATGCCACTTGGCTGATGAAAGGTGATGATCAGCATTTTTTCCCATTATGCCAGTATCATTTGTTGCAGGGTGACACCTTCTGAAGCCTTAGCTGTGAGTCCATGAGCGTTGGTGGGGTTACATTTCCTCTGAAACAGAAATCCAAAGACCCTCAGGCGGTAGTGTATTCGGTGATGTATGACACTGAAGGGGTGGCGCACACCAAACGTAGAGAATGGCACCCTGTCGAAGTGTGCATACATGTAAGAATCAATAATGCTCCTTTATGGGCTCACCATACATTGTGATATATTACAAGGCATATTACAATGATAATAAATAGCAGTGTAATCAAATATAGTATTTTGTGCATAGAACGTAGCCTTATTAAACTGCACTGAAATATAATGTACATAAAATGTATAGTATAATGTATTTTATTGCAAATGGTATGTTTATGACTCTATTTTAGGTGAATGTTGGACTCCACTTCATGTTATAATTCTAATTCTATTCTATTTTTTGCACAGCCATTTGTTTCCCCTCTACAGCTTCCACAGCATCGAGTACGAGTGCAAACCTAATGAGACTCACAGCCTGATGTGGATCAGTAAGGAAACGTTTTGTGAGAAATTACTGACAGCTTTATGATGCAAATTAGATTTGCAAGAAAGCAAACTTTGCATGGGAATTACATAAGCAGCAATGAAGGGTACATGCACATATCTATCATAATGTGTATCCATATATCATTCATAAGAGTTTATACACAAATTCATTATAAAGGATGTCTCTGTACATACAATATTGTATGCACAATACATATCCTCCAGATCCTTTATAGCATTACCATGCCATTATTTGGAGATGTCGTGACTCTGACTGGGTTTTTGCTGTTTATGTTATTTATTGTGTTCTGTGATCTCTATATCTGAGAAATAGAGTTGATTAAAAACATTTTAAAATAATATATTTTGTAGCCATATAGCTTTTCCTGAAGTTTCCACTAATAAACACCGAGTTGACTTTGGTGCTTGGACCCCTAAATATAATAACCCCTGCAACAAAATTAGTAAAATAAATAAATAAATCACAGACCACCTGGCTATGCATCATGGACCTCTAAGCGTCCCCAGACACTATTTTAAAAACCACAATAGCCCAGGGTGTAATGCAAGTGGCATAGCAAGTTGCATTGCTCCAGGGTCCCCTATTCGATCTTGAGCTTGGATTAGTGTGTGTGCGTGTGTGTGTGTGTGTGTGTGTTTGTGTGTGTGTGTGTGTGTGTGTGGAGTTTCTGTGCATGTTTTCCCATGTTCTCATGTGGATTTCCTCCAGGATCTCCAGTGTCCACCTGCTGTCCAAAAACATGCATGTAGGTGCATTGGCTAGGTTAAATTGCCTGTGTGTGTGTGTGTGTGTGTGTGTGTGTGTGTGTGTGTGTGTGTGTGTGTGTGCATGGTGCTTTACGATGAACTGCCTTGCACCCAGTGTTCCTGGGATAGACTCCAGCTCCACCATGACCCTGACCAGGATAAAGCAGTTAGTGACTATGAATGAATGATTATACACAGAAGTCATGCAAGACTGTGGAACTGAGATTACACAATGCTTGCTTTCAGTTTTTGGGAAATACATTTTTACATGTATTGTCATAGCAAACATAGCAAAGATGGATAGATTTTCATTTCTACTACTGAATTTTTTTTTTTTTCAAATATTTGATACTGTAATAATAAAAGAACAATCTGTACAGATATGTTTATAAAACATTTCCCTGATCTGTAAGTGGCTAAATACTGTGGTGTGTAATACAATTATATATTCATTCATTAATATCATTTTTGAATAAATATTGTGGTATGTAATAAAATAAAGCGTTGATGTTATTGAGTGATATAACCAGCAGATGGCGCCAAAGTAACACTGATTTTTTTTTTTTTTTTTTTTTTAACTTGGCAGAATTTAACACTTGCTGTAACAAAATGACTGCTCATGACTGTCCATCATGCTTGCATATACGGTTACAATAATATATCATTACAGGATATAACATGCTATTTGTCATCCACAGGCGAATATTTACTAGGCTTCACACAGACTATCACCAGTTAACATAAAAATGCGTTCACATTCGATTCATTTAAAGCAAACATGGGTTGTTCCGTTTGTCACAATCACGAACTGTTGCTTATTGGAGTAAACTAGGCAGAGTGCTGAAGCCTTTACTCCACACCCTCTGTAGTGCATGTATATAGACAGACAGGAGCTATTTAGGACTCAGCCACTGAGGTACCCGGATGTAGTGTACGCGCTCACGCCTCTCTTCGCTTCCTTAACCTAACCCCTCCTAGTCGCTGCAGCAAAAAGCCCCAGAAACCGACAGCGTTTATCTTAACTGCCTGCTGTGGCAAAGCAAAACGAATATTTGCCTGGACAAGAAGAGATTGTTCGAGTTTATTTTCTGCAGTCATTTGTTGCTGCCCGTTTTTGAAGCGGAATTCTGTTTCCTGAGCAACAAAATGGTGAGAAATGTGCTAGACGGAGGCTAATTAATACGACACGTTTGGTAGCGCTAGCTAAAAGCACCGAGCACAACTAACTAACTCATTAACTAACTAACTAACTTAGCGACTGCGGTTGTTAGTTTGCTGTGAACTGCAATTAATAGTTAGTCGAGCATACACAAACTTTGCAGTTAATAGATAAGCTGGAAGGGTTTATTTTGTGCAGTTTGTGGGCCGGATAATAAGAAGTCAACACATTTAGCCTGTTTAAACGCACTCAGTGTAGCGGTTAAGCAGGCTAATTTTATATCTGCACCACTGATACCGTTTGTGAGTGAGATGTCGCTGTTAGGATCTGAGCTGCAGCACTCAGTGTTTGATCTAGATCTGTGTAGTGCATAACCCTGCTGAAGAAAAGACAACAGAAACCATCACAGCGATTCTAATGGTTCCCTCTACTAATACCATTACCAACCATCAGCTAACCATTAAAACCATTACCATTACTGGTCCTTGATGGTATCCACTAGACATAACATGGCAACACATTACTAGTATTGACCCACAGGGACCATTAAAACCAATACAATCCCCATTATAACCATTAAAACCATTACCAATATAGATTCTTAATGGTATCCACTAGACATAACATGGCAAAAAAATCATCACAGAAATTTCCCACTACAAACACCATTACAAACCCTCAGCTAACCATTAAAACCACTAGACATAACATCACACCAACAGAAGGCAACAGATTAACAGTAAACCCACAGGGACCATTAGAGTCTCTGTTAAAACCAATACAATTCCTGTTATGACTATTAAAAGCGTTACAAATCCCATGAGGGTTTCTATTGCTTTTTTTTTATTTATTTATTTTTTATTTTTTTATCTTCCTTCAGCAGGGTGCATATGTAAAGCATGCAGTTTAACACCTCTACGGCTGTTCAGAGGAGACTGGGGTTTACCTCAATAACATAACATCAAAAACGTGCGTGTCAACCAGCTCCCAAGGTTGTGAGTCAGTATATCGTGTACACGAGGTCGGGCACCAGTAGGGACCCTGGCTCACTACACATTGGCACACTGATGACTCAATTTCCGGCGACATGACTACGTACTTGCATTGTAAAACATCACCACTGGCATTTATCAACAACAGGCAGGATCGATATCTTTGACATATGATGTCATAAATTTGTTCGCTTAATCACATGCGTTTCTGTCACGCTATTTCAAGCAGGATCATAGGCTAGCTAGTAAATTTTTTTAAATTATTAAACACTTAAAAGTCGTTAGACTCAAATCGTATGTAGAACGTAAAATATAGTTAAAATGGCTAACGTGAGTAATCATTTGAGAGCTACAACAACAAGCAATTTATATTTGTAGACGAAGTTGGCAGAGAGGTTTTTTTTTTTCCTCTTTTTTCCTCTCCTCTTCAAGCTGAGAGGCTTCAGAAAATATGACCTCAAATCCAGGGAACATAGTGAGCATCGATGCACCCTGGTTTTTGCAGTGCACTATGGGTTTTTTAGAGAGCAAAAGTTTTGTAATTGAGACAGCCCTTAAAAAGACTCCCTGATCAGTAGGAAGCTGATTGAGACGCACCCATAATATTTGATGCAGTGTTAAAGGAAACCTCCACCCTGAACCACAGGAAGTATGATTAGATTGAAATATTTGTGCCGTGTTTAGTTATTCTGGTGTAGAATTGTTGGTTGGTGCTGTATTTTTATTATTCTTGGGAGAAGTTAGAGGTTATGTGCCGCACTGACGTCACAGGGAGACATTGCTTGAGCAGTTACAGCGGCATTTAATAGGAGACAAAATTTCAAATAAGTTTTGCTGTTTCTCGCTCACCATTTTCCAGCGATGTTGAAAGTCATAATAATGAGAAATCTAGCGTAGAAGTCGTGGAGACAGCAAACGTCGGACTCAAAGTTCCACAATACAGTGTAGCTATAACTCCGCTCAGCTAGCTAGTGACCTACATCAGTTACATCGTTAGGTAGAGATGACTTAAGGGCTAATGCTTCATTCGACTTACTCTGAAGTGGTAAATCAGAGCTTGGAATGATGACCTCCCTGCATTTGAGGTAATAAGTGATGTATATTTACCTCTTCAAAACATCAAACTGTATAGTCAGTGTTACAGAATTAACAAGCTAATATACATATCTCCATGTTGATTGAGCTAAAGCAAATACTAGTAAATAGAGGACTTTGTTTACTGTAGACTGTGAGCAGCCATCTTGATTTGACATCACTTGCTGAACGCAAAGTTGAAGAGACCAAGGAAGAAATTGAGTTACTGGAGTGTTTTCTTTGGTTTTTCCTCATTGCAGGTCAGAAATTACGAGTTATGACCTTTAGTTGAGTGCAGCGATAGACCAACATGACAGTGAAAGAAGTTTAAAAAAAGAAAGTCCACTCAGAATTTCATTACAAAATAAATATTGGATGCCACTGAATGCCACTTTTAATTATAAAGATTAATATGCATGTTGTTCAGGCGAAAAACAGAGTGTTTCTACAACTTTTACTTACATACTGAAGGCTAAAGGCAGTCGTCTTGACTAATCTTTTTTTCAGAGCGATATTCTAGCATATGCTCGAGTTCTATGTTTTCAAAAATGTATTATTTTAATACTTGCACAGTGATACAGCAGGCAGTGTTGCTGCCTCACAGCTCCATGTTGTTTAAGACATTGATTATGGGCCTAATGCAGTTGGGTATGATTGCCTGTGTCGAAAGTGGGCACTTTATCTCTCGCCTGTCAGTTGAGAATTCTCAGTGGCTTTGTGCTCTATCCAGTGATGATGATGAAGTAAAATTGACTCAGTTGCTGGGTTGTTATCATGTTCCAATGGCACAAACACAACCCCAGCTGTTATGCTGATTTCACCACCCAAAATTCTGGTTAACATAATATGAATTAACCAGCAAAATGACCCAACCAGTTCAACCCAATGAGCACCTTTTTAGGGTTTATGATTACATTTGACATGAAATTAACCCCAAATAAATGCAGTTGTTTACATTTATGAACAGCATTTAGCAGACACTATTATCCAAAGCGACTTAGAGAAGTGCTGTGCTGTCTCTATTTAAAAAATGTCCTCATGCAACTAAGATTACCGAATCTAAAACTGGGGGTTATGGGAGGGGTCTTTAATCTTTGTTTGAAGACCTCCAATGACTTCGCTGTTTGGACAGCCAGGAGAAGTTCATTGCTGAGATCCATGCAGAAACATGAGTGTCTGAGGTATTAAAGGAGAGGATGAGTTGAGTGTCATCAGCACAGCAGTGGTATGAAAAACCCATGTGAGGATATGACCTCACTCAGAGAGAGAGAGAGAACAGAAGGGGACTGAGCACTGAACCTTGTGGGACACATTAAGGCTTTGATGCTTTCTGAGCTAAATTAGGTAGAAGTTGATAAAGGTTGCCCACAATTGTGGACAGACAGGTGACAAATTATAGGAAAAACCAGCAGGATGTGACTTAGTAAGGTGTTGGACCCCAACAAACCACCAGAACAGCTTTAATGTGCCTTGGCACAGTTTTATTCAAGTCTCTGGATCTGTATTGCAAGGACGAACACCATTTTTCCAAAAGATATTCATTCAATTACACTTGTTTTCTTCCCTTTTAATTTATCACCAGTCTGTATAATACTGTCAGGAAAATCTTAAATTAATTTAATTAGCATTTTGTGATAGTCATTCAGAAAAAAACAGCATTACTCATGAAGAACACAAAGAAGTGAGTTACTGATATTAACATGTTCTCATTAAAGGGCTATAATGGAGCAGATCTGTACTCTCTTGAGCTCCAAGTCTTCGCAGGTTTTATAATAGAACTGTTTCTGGGCCACACACGAGCTACTTTATTTTTTTGGCGGAGGGCAGTCTTGTGACTTTGCAAAAACTGACCGCAGTTAGGGAGGGATAAAGTGACCAAGATAAAATACACATACAATTATTTTAAGATGTCTGTTTAGGTAAGGTCTACTAATAATCCATTGCAGCAGCATGTGATGTTGACAGTTTTAGATTTGTATTCGAACCTACTTGAAAGGAACAAGCCATCAGTATCAAATTATCATTAGTCTAGATATAGATACAGCTATACCAAGCAGAGATGAGGTAATAGTAGTTCATGCTCAAATTTATGTGTGTTACTTTGCCCCTTGTAAGTAAACTTCACCTGCAAAAAAAAAAAAAAAAAAAACACAATATGATAATTTTTTATTTTAACCATTTTTGTAATCAAAATGTCAAAGCGGCTGGTCGGTGCCATGTTCAAGAAAAGAATCAATCAAAAAAATCACTTCATTATAGGATTCATATAAGATTTCTGTCAGTTCATAGGCAACAAAATTCAAGAAAGTCCACAGTGAAACTGCAGGCACTAACACTGATACATGCAAGGCCGATAGCTATAGCTATATTTTTGGACAAGTGATTTGTTTACAGGTAATAAGCTGTAAAAATGCATTTTAGTTTTGATAATATTCATAATGTGTTTAGATCATTAACTAATAAATGAGAAATTATTAAATACACAACTAAATGCTAATGCTTACGAAGTAAACCAAACCTGCCTGCAGTCTGACGATTAGTTGTTGCTCTAAAGTGCAAAGAGATTAAAAAAGATTAGTATTATTTTTAATTGGTTATATATATATATATATATATATATATATAAGATATGGGACATCTAGATGCTGCATATTTGATGTCACTGACCTCTTGGTGGGAGTGGCTTTCCAGACAGTTCCCATTGCACTGAATCGAATTCAGAGTATCCATGAAGATTTATACTGGTTTTGGGTATATAAGAATAATTGGCACTTGAAAACAATATAATAATCAGTTACTTTTCCTTGGAGAAAGGTCAGAATCAAATCTACGAGTTAATCATATTCATATACTGTTATAGGATGTGCTCAGCATGCATTATATATTGTAGTGGATCCTTCTGAGTGTTGTCATGCCCACTCCGCTCCATTATGAATTAACAAACAGGCAGACTGAAATTGTGGCAGCCCCTGTGTATTGTTTGGGGAGCTCCATAAAGGGAATAAATTGCCAAAAGTTCTTTCAAGAGACAGAAGCAGCTCATTAATGGAGCGTGATGGTTCTTGATGCACAAAGCTTTCATCCTTCTTTCCCTAACCTATTGTAGCTAAAACCTGTGAAGTGGTTAGGCAGACCTAGGTCTGAGTGTCTGAAGGGCATTCTAGGTAAGTTAATAATAGGTTATGAGTACTTCCTCCTATTAAAGAAAAAGTGCATCTTGAGATATATTAGCATGAAAGTTAACACTTTAGAACCTGATATGTTTGAGTAGCGTGTACAGATGAAGAGGTGAGAGAGCTGAACCGACTATAGGGTTAAAGCGCTGCTGCATTGAACACTTCAGGTAGATATAAAGCAAGAGCCCTGGGGTCACTATCAGCAGGTAGTTGAATGGCATTGTGGGTAAGGTTCAAATGGTACAACCCAATACAATTCAGTTCAGTATCAATACAATTTGATTCAGGTCCAGTTCAGTATGATTGACTTCAGTTTAGGTTTTCCACCACAGGAAAGTCTTCAGGACAGAGAAGTTTATGCTAAAATAAATCTTGCCATTGAACACCACTGAATATCAGATATTAATTATGAATATTGGTATGCAAGTCACTTAGGGTGGGTTTTCCCTTACAAATGTGTATATATTATATGTTCGGTATGTGGTTTAAATGTATTTTTTTTTCAATTTGTCACTAAGATTATGAGCTGCAAGTGGCCTGGCCCAGTATTCACAGTTCAAAGCATATTTTGTTTAGTCTAATTGCCGTTGAATGAAAAATCCATTATTTATGAGCTGCATCGAGTGTTTACCTCATACTCTTCCTAGGTGATGTTCAGCCCACTAAACAGTTCATTTAGTAGAAGGACATCTCTGAGAGGGGCTCACTAATATTTATTCATGTCCAATACTATGATTCTGTGGTTGTGAATAATTTCCTGATTTTATTATTTTGAAATTGCATAACAATATGCTCTTGTGCTTAGTGGCAAGGAACTGGCTTTAAATTCAGTTGATTGTGTTTTATTGTTCATTGACCTGAAAAGAGCAAATGCACCTTTAATGTTGCTTACAGCTCTTTCTCTGATAAGGTAATCTTGAAATTTTTTAAAATCCAGTTTACACAGCTACAGTTCACATAGACTAAGCAATGGTTTAGGTTCTACAATGGTCCTTTTTTGCCTTAAGTCATCACCTTTTTCTATTGTGTATTCCAGCTGATTACCTTCAAGAATAGCATTTAAAATCTCTAAGTCTGGAAACCTAAAAGAACTTCCTATTTAAATTAGCTTACGGTCACATTTCATTCAATCTTGATGCAAATGTGCCTGTGTGTTTCATGTGGATAATACAGAAAGGGCTGGAAATGCATTCAAAACTCTAAAATAGACAATTGGATCAAAATTGTGCTCTGTATTGAATTTTTTTAAAGGTCACAGGAAGGAAATTAAAGCTTACTTTGGCTTTGATTTTTATCTAGGTCAAATTAATTTCTAATTAGCTTGCATGATAAGATTCAGAAAATGTGAACCATTTTTTACTTCAGATTCCACATAATTGCCAGTAGTCAGATAATTTTTCATAATAAGTCAGTGCAGTTTTATTTAGGAGATGAGACATTTTTCACTGCAGCCCCAGGGATGCCAACTTCTTCCTTTACCATTGTGAATATGGATTGGTTCGTTTGTTGTATTTCAGTTAATTTAGCAAAATAAGTGCAAGGCATTCAGTTTATATATTTTGTACACCTTTCAGCGTGTTATCCCAGTCGCCTGTTGAACATGTGGCTTTGATTTCCTAAGCCCAACTGAACACTGTCAATAATAAATCAAAGCAGAATAGATATGTTGTGTTGTCTCCTGCCCACGGCCACCACTTTTGTTTAACGTGTCGTGAAAAAAGGAATTTTAGACCAGTAAGAAATTTCAATCTCCAGCCTGAAGTATTTGACCCCACGCTGCGTTCCTGTCATAGCCAATTTGGAAAAAAGAATCAGAACAGATTAATAAATATATGTAATGTAACAATACAAATACTTGGAGCAGTGTCAATCTCTAAACCTGTATTGCTTGTGTGTAAGATTTTATATATTTTTTTTATGTAAAGGCTTCATTTAGTTTAGTGGCTTTTGCTGCTTTGGAATCCCACAGATCTTATTTCTGGTTATATTTTATCCTCCTGACTGATGACTGTACTGTTTTCCGTAGGCACGATATGGAGCTATATTACAGCCTGCACTGTGTTCCATGGTGTATGTGCAAATTGCCCATCTCAGTGCCAACACTGGCTTTTAGCTCATTAAAGCCAGATATGAGCATATCAGCATCTTCTAATTAACTTTCTGCAGTGATATAAATGACTGAGTTATGCTAGAGTTAACACTCCTCCAGTGAGCCATTGTTTTAATCTCTGCTAGTCATGTGTTAGCATGGTTACTGAATGTG
This sequence comes from Pangasianodon hypophthalmus, assembly GCF_027358585.1. NCBI lineage: Eukaryota > Metazoa > Chordata > Actinopteri > Siluriformes > Pangasiidae > Pangasianodon > Pangasianodon hypophthalmus. The sequence continues at coordinate 27,764,506 of NC_069712.1, read as the reverse complement.
CAAGAAACAGCTATTTCAGAGTAAAGTACAAATGCATGAATGGCTCCAACTACACTGGTCCTCGGTGGATGAGTTTGGACGCCCCTACTGGATACAGTCTAAAGGAAAGAAAAGAGAAAAAAATGTCTGTGTTACTTATTCTTTTCTCTATTTTAGGGAAATGAAGCAAGTTATCCCCTGGAGATGTGCTCGCACTGTAAGTATTAGCATTTAAGTTTTTCTTATGCTGAACACATGAAAGTAATTATTGAGTTATTAGACAAATACAGGAATCACAGAAATAAGAGTGGCTCTTAGAGTGAGCATTAAGTAACGTAACAGTCTGTAGGCAGAACCTTCGCTGGATGTGATTGAGTAACTCTTACATAATCAGTGTGCACATTTGAATTATTTATCTCATACCACTGTAGTTTATATTTAACACATTGTCTCTGTAGTTTGTAAAGGGGAAAATTTTATATTTAAGTAATTTTAAATTTAAAGTAATAAATCTGAACGTACCACTGTTTTTTTGTTTGTTTGTTTAAATGATTACATAATAAATTTGTATCTTGCACCTATATAAATCCTAAAGATGGTTTGAATTGAAATTTTAAAGTTAATGGAAGCTTAAACAGGCTCAGAGATAGTGGTAGAAACCACAAATCCTCGCTGTCAAGAAAGTCCCTCCTCTAATGTAAAGGACGTTCACACTGCTGCAGATGGAGCCACACTTATTTTTAGTCATGTATATGCTGTTTTAATTGGCTTAGTGCCGCTTGGTCTCCTGGACCTTATAGACATGAGCAAGACAACCAAAATAGAGTGGACAAGAGATGGACAAATAGGAAAGGGTGAGGAAAGAAGTGCGTGGTTTTGCTTCAGTTAGGTTGGACTGTTTTTGTGAAGCAGTGTGTTACAAGGGGGGCCAGACAGACCTGTCGGCACACATTTTCTAGCATATATTGGCGTCTTTCTTGAAATGAAACACCAAAATGTCTACTTAAGTACTTAAACAGGGTAGAGAGTGCACTGCAAAAAGCCCTGCTTATGTAGTGTGTTTTTATGTTCAGTCAACCATTGGCACTTCCTTAAAATGAGGGAAAAGTAAATATGTAAAATACCACTCCCCTACTTCTCCTTTGCTTTTTATAAGAATTTGTATAAAAAGGTAGTAATAATTCAAAGTGAACTGCATTTGAAAATTGTCACTGTGAGAGCTCGAGTGTTTTTTTTGTTTGTTTTTTTTCTCCCTTCCCATTTTGTTAATGACCCTGAAAAGAACAGGAGATAAACAGGTGTGAAACCATGACCCACAGCAGACCTTGTGTGTCAGATATTTTCAGTTCCGAAGTTATACACACACACACACACACACACACACACACACGCACACATGCACATATATCTGTGTGTATGACGGGCTTAATCCCTGGCGATCCATTTGTGTATGTCTTGACCCAGAATTCACCACAAGATTCCCCACAATTGCACTCATGTTCTTAAATGTTATTTAATACTTGTATATAAATGGACAACTGTTCCATTTATTAATTTTATTACACCCTGCCTTGTTCATAATGTAATGCATGCTGCTATTAAATAGTTTTTGCTTAATATGAATTTGCTTAAAATGCATTAATGGAACATATAATTACTACACTCTAACCTGCACTGGCTTGCTAGAAAATATGTATCGTTCACGATATTGAATTACATACTTATTCTACAATTTATCCTGTTTTTGCTAATTTTGTGGAAGTTTCACACTTACGCCGTGAACGCTTGACTGAAAACATAATTGGTTTATTTGTAATATGTATCATGCACATGTTAGAGAAAGCTCCGCTATGTAAATAATGATGCTTTTGCACCTCTCGCACCTCCGCAAAAGCAATATATAACACCATATGGCCGAGACAGGTGCACAGCAGCATCTACAGCCATCCTAGGCTGTATGTGGTGGCTCAAAATAACCTGCATGCTGGAGTTCCTTGTTGCTAAGGGTTTCCCCATATGCAAGTGTCAGGACAACCAGAGGAGGTTCTCTCATGACTGCATAGATAAAAATACAGCCAATCTAAGCGGCTGCCTAAACCAACACTCATTTACGTAATGGCGTCGGAATTCAGATGATTTAGTAATGGTTTTAACAATGTTGAATAGCTGTGAGGCGAGGAAGGCCATTTCATTTTACGCTACATTTCTGCACAGTGGCCAGACGTGAAAAATTATAGGTCTCTCAACCTCTCAATATTTAAAAAAAAAAAACAGTTTTTCTCCCACTTAAGTTTAGAAAGAGCATGATGGTTCACTGTGCTGTATCTTCTAGCTTAATGTGGAGCATTACACTAATGGAACTGAGGTGTTGACCATATGCAATTACTGACCCACCTAGTGACACTGTAATTATCAAAGATCTGCACTCTCCCTATGTTTCCACCAGGAGTATAAGCAAGATTAATGCGTAATACATCCCAGAGAACGTTTTAGCGCTGTGATGAATTTAATTTTTTTTTTTTCCTCTGCTTAATGGTCTAGAATGTCAGTTGAGCCAACGTGTTATGTTGTGTTTTAGCTATGGAAGAAGCAAATAATTTATGTATCCAGGTCATTCTACTAGTATACACTCACAAGGACACCTCATCCCCTGGTCATTCATGCAATTATCCAGGAAGCCAATCATGTGGCAGCAGTGCAGTGCATAAAATCATAAAGGTACAGGATAAGAACTTCACTTAATATTCACATCAAACATCAAGATGGGGAAAAAATGTGATCTCAGTGGCGTTGACCATGGCATGGTTGTTGTGGTTTGAGTATTCCAGTAACTGCTGTTCTCCCAGGATTTTCACACAGTACAATCTGTAGAATTTACCCAGAATGGTGTAAAAAACAAACAAAAAAACTTCTAGTGAGCATCAGCTTTGTAGACAGAAACAACTTGTTGTTGAGAGGGGTCAGACGAGGTTGAGCAATGGCCAGAGTGGTTCGAGCTGACGGGAAGGATGCAGTAACTTAAATAACCACTTTCTACAATGTGGTGAGCAGAAAAGCATCTCGTAATGCATGAAACACAGAACCTTGTGGTAGATGGGCTACAGTAGCAGAAGACCACACTGAGTTCCACTCCTGTCTGCCAAGAGTAGGAATCTGAGGTTGCAGTGGGTGCAGGCTCACAGAAACTGGACAGGTGTAGATTGAAAAACCATCGCCTGGTCTTTTACCAGTCTTCACATATCCAGTTTCAGTATACACATGACACACTTTTCTGGCCATAAAAACTCACGTAAAAAGATAATTAGATCCATTGTAGAACTGGTTAGAGCATACGGCTTAGACTGACTAAAGGATTACGAGACAGTGTGAATAAGCTTGTAGTTAACACCAGAGCTTGTATTGTAAACAAGCACACGGAACAATGCCTTTTCAGGGAAAGAAGCAAACTACAGGCTGTAAGTTGCTGCTGTCTGATTTACAATTAGACATTGGTTAGGTTTAGTTTAAGTTTTTAGCTTTAGAGAACTTCATTTAGATATACTTGCACAGATTACATGCAACAGCTTTGGTAGTTTGAGTCTCTCATATAGAAATTTAAGTGTATGAGGAAGTTGGTTACTTTCTGTTTTTGTCTTGCTTTTTCTTCCCTCTAGTTGATGCAGATGAGATTAAGAGGCTAGGAAAGAGATTTAAGAAACTCGACCTAGATAACTCCGGATCCCTGAGCGTAGAGGAGTTCATGTCCCTGCCCGAGCTGCAGCAGAATCCGCTGGTGCAGAGGGTTATCGATATATTTGACACAGATGGCAATGGGGAAGTGGATTTCAAAGGTGAGGCCAAGCAAACACTTCATCTTCATCACCACATGCACGTATTCATACACATAATACATTGTTGTAAAGTGTACAATAAGTATCCTGCTTATTTTGGAAATGCCCTTGATCGAGTTATAAAACTGTATTGCATTTTTGTCAATGGAGAATATTTCAATAGAGAATTGAAGTATATTTTGTCAATGGAGAATATATGTTTAGTATACCATTATTACTATTACGCAATTACTCATTTTTTAAATCATCAATATTTTATTGCAGGGAGGTATTCTAAAATATTAATGAGGAACATGAATAAAGACCTCCTCACTGAGAAATGTTGCATCAGTAAAGCATAACAGACTTATTGTTGTTCCTTTTCCAGCATATTTCTTACTTTTATAGCTTAGCAAAAAGATCTGTATCAAATAAGCCATTACTTAAACCTTATTTCCTTAACAGAAGTCATACTTATGATTTAATGTGAGGAAAAGTTAAGGTCTTTGCAGAAAAAAAAAAATGCCTTTAACAATGTGTTTTCTGTAGAGTTTATAGAGGGAGTCTCGCAGTTCAGTGTTAAGGGAGATAAGGAACAGAAGCTGAGATGTAAGTCCAATTCCAGTGACTCGGTATTAAAGTACATTAACATAATAGATGATCTTTGCACTTACATATACACATTTTTCCAAATATCTCCAGTCGCTTTCAGGATCTATGATATGGACAAGGACGGCTACATTTCCAACGGCGAGCTGTTCCAAGTGTTGAAGATGATGGTGGGAAACAACTTGAAGGACACACAACTCCAGCAGATTGTAGATAAGACCATTATCAATGCAGACAAGGATGGCGATGGGAGAATATCTTTTGAAGAGTTCTGTGCTGTAAGTATTCAATGCCGGGCAGTCTCGCCAACACTTACTTCAAGGGAAAGTAGCTAATGCATGCTCAGTAAGTCACTAGAAGTTGCCAGACAACATCATGGACTAATTTGCATTTTCATTGAAATATCATGATCATTTGCATGATGACCCTTGGAATAGAAAATAATAGATGATTGATAATAGATAGGAAATGGCTATGAATGGAATAACTCTCTTTTATAACTAGTAAACATCACCAAGAACAGAGTTTAAAAATGAACAAAGAAGTGCGCAGGTGGGCAAACAATGGTGATCAGTGATTGAGCATCGGGAAAAGTGGGGATCAAGTGGGGATCAAAAAAAAAGTCTAGCAACAAAGTTGGCAACACTTATGCAGACTGTTGGGGAAATAACATTTAAAAACTTTATGCATCTATGCTTAGACATTACAAGATTATAACAGGCGAAGAAAAGCATAAATCAGTCTCCTTTAGAGTCGAGTGTATGTGTATATGTCTGTCCAGGTGTTTCTCTCTTCATTCACTGTTACCTGCTTAAGAGTGATGACTTCTGTTGTTTGACTTATATGTAGTATTGAATCATTCTTCGTCATAACTATTGTTTGTAGTGAAAATGCGTTTTAGCACAAGCTGTGGCTTTCTGTGCTGCAGTCTCTGTTTTTCAGAAGAATATTTTGTAGTTGTTTCTGGTTAGATGGAAACTCAGTGTTGTAGCATTTGTATCATTATGAGTTACTTTAGGTACTTCAGGTTTGTATTTGATTCTTCTTTACAGAGTTGTGTCGGATAAAAGTGTATACCGAACTTTAAAAAAAAAAAAAAAAAAACCTGATGATGTCCAGCCAGTGAGTCTTTGGACTAGTATTATAACACCTTGACTCACTAGAACTGTGTTTTCCTATGCTTTTCCTCCAGGTTGTTGGTGGTCTCGACATTCACAAAAAGATGGTAGTGGATGTGTGAGTCTTCGAGCATCCTGCCTGCCACCTACCACACGCGCTTTCCTTTCCATCTCTGATGATCTGCTCAAGACATCCAGCAAATGCTCTCTTTCAATGGAAGTATTTACTCTGTGAAGCTATCTTATTGCTACCACGAGCCTGGTGAAGCCAACATGTAAGTGTTTTGAACTCTGATCCTCACAATAACCTGGTGTAGCACTTTACTGACTGAAGAACAGCTAAGAGCATCTCTGTCTGGACAAGGGAAGACGGGTTGGCTGGTTCATTTTTTCCTTTTCTTTCTTTTTGTAATTTTTTTTTTTTAATTATATTTATTTTGGGTCACTTTTTTAAGCAAGTGTATATTAAACTTTCTGAGAAGGAGGAATTAATGTTAAAAGGAATGTTAACTTTTCAGTACAGAAGTAATTAGGGTATGACGTGCCAAGCAGAACACAGAATCGACAAACCAGACAGATCTTTATAAATTAGAAAAACTGGTCTGATTTTGTTTGAGTTTTTCTTTCTTTTTTTCCCAAGTGAATACTTTTTCATTTTGCAATGTTTCTATTGTTCTTACATTTAATCATGTTAATCAGTACTTTTTTGTATTGTGATGTTTATTTATGAATGTTCATATTACTGGGAGTAACTTTATTCTGTGTTTAACTCAGTGACCGTCCAGTAGAAATAGATGCCAAAAAAATTACCTGTATTCGTGGTTTACCGAAACATCAGTGACTTCTTCAGGTTGGTCTTTTACAAAAAACCTTTTTGATGAAAACTATTAGTGTTTCAGTGCTCAAATTCTGAAGCATTTGAAAGATCTGTTAAATCACAGATCTCTATGACCACATCTATTATTTTGACATCTCTGCAAAAAAAAAAAAAAGCTGCAGATCATTATGGCAGGTTCATTGCGGGCAGCTTTGTTTTTGCTCTAATAACCCACAATAATTCTAGATAGTTACGTACCAGAAGCGAGAACACAGCCTTTAGAATGGCAGTATGCTGTCGCATGACCTATCCTCGTTATCAGTATGCTCTTTGTGACTACTACATGCCCCCATCTGGATGAACGAAGTACTGTATTTTAAATCTGACACACCCAGTGAGACATTAATCTTAGGACTTTGGCATGACGAGTAAAGAGTATAGCTGGAAATGATTTGCTCTTTACTACTTCTATGCATCTTCACCAGCTTATCTACACTGCAGCACTAAGTGTGTCACAGATCCCCCTGGTGCTCCTCCAGTGTCTGCATGAACATGTTCCCTTCTGCATGGTTTCCGATTTACGGCACGTCTACTGTTTACACTTGTGATATTAAATGTCATATCTAATAATTATGGATGTCGCCAAAGTTTAGCAAAACCTCAGCACAATCGGTGTTCTTAAAGTAAAAATACGTATATACTCCTTTTTCCTTCTGAATATTAAGTTGCAGTGAAATGATGTATGGTGTATATATAAATACATATATATATCCAGTCAAGGATACCTTCTAAAATGTATTTTTAATTACTGTAAAACTAATTTTACTCCAAGTTTATGTTAACGGAATGGGAGAAAGGGCGTTTCATTCCCGAGTCGACATCGAGAATCATCGTATTTCCAGTTGGGGATGTCTACTCTGCATGCTGCATCATGTTGCCTACTGTGGGAATCCTTGGACTTGGTACTGTATAAGAATAAATAAATATTTAAAGAAATATATATACATTAAGCATTTTTTACTGAATCCACAACCTACTTCATTTCCAGTGGTATGCGGTTTATTTTTGAGTGTTTCAGTGATGTTCATTTTTGTGAGCCGCCAGTCAGTGAAAGAAAAGTCCTCTGACGACTAGTTGACTCCAGTCAGCAGGATAAAGGTATTTGCTGGACATTTCACACCACTTTTGTGAGCTTGTGAGCCACATTTCTGCTTCAGTCCATGAGCTGCACAGCAGGTGGAGGATCAGACTGTTGTGCCCGACGTTAGAATCTCTCAGCTGCGCGGGTGGCGACTGCCCGAATGTTCCCATACACCTTTGATGGTGGACTCCCTGTGGAGGTGAAAGTAAACAGCATTTCAGTTCATGCAATTCATTTAATCACAAAACATACACACAAGGCCACACTTTTTGTTACCTAAGATAAGGTTGCATATAGCTGTCCGTGCCATCTTTATATTCTGAAAAGACCCCAAAATGTGAACCTTCCTGCAAAACATAAAATTCCATTTCACTAACTCAGGTTCATCCTTTTTGCGATACAAAAAGTACCCTGAAGTTTGTCTTTGGACTCACGTGTCTGCAAGGACGATCCTTGTCTTTGTGACATTTTCAATGGTGAATTTTGTTTTCCCTCCTTTCCCTGCTATTCTCCCAACAGCTCTCGACAAGTGATCTCCTTTGAGAGGCTTAACTGTTCCCCAAAAAACACAAAGCAAAAGCAACAACCATAATGAGGGTCAACAAAAAAACATATATATATTTCCAGGTACAATACTTATCAAAGGACAAAAGCAACAAATGAAAATGGCTCAAAAGGAACTGTGACATCTTTCTAGGCCACTGCACCACGAGGTGCCACACAATGCTTTTGAGGGGCATCTCAGTGTTACCAGGTCAGCTTCTGCCAGAAGACTATTTTTAAAATGCTGCTGCGGGTTAAACGTTTTGTCTGCCTGTGTGTTATGAGCACGTAATTCATGCACACCCTGTGCCTTTTCTCAACATTAGCTCTGTACATTACAAAATGAATACATTACCCCTTTGCATCAGTGAATTGGTTTACTTGTTTTTTTTTTAAATTCATGACAATATACAATAGTTGTAGAAAATGAGACATTTTAGGATATATTTAAAGAAACTGAGAAAATGTATTGATTTTTTAGAAGCAATGTGATAGATTTTACAGTAGTAGACATGCTGGCAAACTTTGAAATCATCTTTTTGTCTCAATTTTGAGCTGCTTTTGTAACACGACAGACATTGAGCAGATAACAGCAGTGGTGGATGGTGAAGTGTTACACATGCGGTACAGTCAGCTGTTGACCACAATGTCAGAAAATCGAGAAAGGTGGTATGAGTTTTTTCCTCAAAAATGTTCTGCAAAATGTAATCAATGGGCAAAGGTATTAAAAAAATTAAACTAATGCTCCATGCAGTGATGATAATCGGACCAAACACAAACAGGGAAGAAAAAAAATGTGGTGGTTAGGAGTTCTGTTTGGATGCTTGCGCATACCAGAGCATACGAACAGAAATCACACATTTCTTGCTCAAAAAATGTCTAAATTTTCATTTTAAATGTTCTGCCAGCATTAACCCACAACTGATCACATTGACACTTGCACTGTACATGTAAGCTGCTTAAGCCAAATGAATAAACATAAAGGTAAAATGTTAAACTTACCATCTGTGACATCAAAGGTTTCCAGAAACAGTTCATCCAGTCTGACGAGTGCAAGTGCATCCTGTGGATTATTCCAGAAACTCATATGAAGAGAACTATTAAACACTACACAATTAAGTGTTACATTAAAATGCAGAGCTGTCTGTTACACACCCACCTCAACCTGGAATCCTAAAATAAAGGCCTTTACAAAATCTGCTGCTTTCGTAAGAGCACCAATATCCTGTGTTTCTTTACACGTCTGTTAAGAAAGCATACAGTAAAATGAGGAAGAGTCCTGCATAACCATGCATATATTTACTCACAAAAGAACAAGTCATTAAAAAAACACTTTTGTCCTTACCTTGATCTCCACGTTTCTTGTTTTGAGATTAAATCGGACTTGAAGTTGCAGGTTTTCAACAATGGGAGTGAAGATTTTGAGCCAGTTTTCTTTCAGAGGTGTATATCGGTGTGATGGCACAGGGATTTTCCTCATTTCATCAGCACCACCCTGAAAAAGCACAAGAGCTCAATTTCAAGATTATATAACCGTAATTTAATAAAGTCAAAGTCCATGGTATCACGGGCATAACAAAATTCTTTTATTTTTATCAACTTTTCAAGGTGTTTTACAGGAATTATAAAATAAAAGTTTGCTTATGCAAGCCATGTGAAAGTGTGAGAAATTCAATACATGACCCTGACTAGTAGAAGCAGGGTTCAATGCCCTTACATGCTCCAAATCAAAGTAGAAATCTAGACCAGATGATATGAGCTGAGATGATATGCAGGTTTTCACTTTGATAAGCTGCAGTGCACCGCACAAGCCCAGGCCTCTCATTAGACTGCAGCGTGCCTGTAGTCGTGAACCCTCACGTGCAGTGATTAATAAAAACAGTTTTCAACATGTGCTTTCTTTCCCTTTTTGGTGTATAACCATTAAATAAGATGATGAAGAGGAGATGTGTGTTTTTTATCGATTTATTAAGAAGGTTACCTAACATTCTGTATGTTCTTTACAGTAATTCACTGTGAATCTTTAAAGCAGTAGGCCTATTATTTTACTAATTCCCATTAGGAATTATTGGGGTGGTGGTGCGTGGTCACTGGGGCCCTTAGGATGGTGTCACTGGCCAAAAAAAAGCTTGAGAGCCCCTGAACTATATCTATGTTCTACCAAGTGTAGGCACATTCACACCTTTTAGGTCAGAGCTTGATAACTTTTAAATCTCAGAATTTATCGTCCCTGGTGTTTTTTGTGCTGGTGTTGTGCAAAACTGCTGTGTGACGCAGTACAATTAAACTGAAATTTTGATCGGTCCTGCCCAACCTGCTTAAAACAACCAAGAACTATCTAATGCAGGGATTCTCAAAGTTTTTCAGCCAGGGACCCTGTAAAACTGTTCACTGTAAAGGAAATCCCACTGACCCAATCAGTACAGAATGAGTTTAAAACCTAACTATTCAAAGTGTTCAACATTATTTTGGATATTTAATGGAGCTTTAAAGGAGCCTCTTTCCTGAACTTTCCACCAACAGGACACATTAGGGCCAAGTTATATATATGTATAACCTCTATTTAACCAGGTAAGTCAACTGAGAACCAGTTCTCGTTTACAATGACGACCTGGCCAAGAGGCAGCATAAAAAGCAGGTACAAAACAATAAAGACATTGTACAATTACAAATAACACAATTATAAACAGACATAAAAACAAACAAATAACTAAAAACAAGTACAATGATCCTGTACTATTGACTGAATTAAATTTTTAAAGGAAGTAAGCGAAATGAATGAACTAAGCTTTAAGGTCTGCTGCAGATGATTCCAGTCATCGGCAGCAGAAAACTGAAAAGAGTAACGACCAAAGGAGGTACGGCCTTTAGGTATGCAGAAATTAATAAAACTACTAGAGTGCAAATTATGACTTGTATTATGAATATTGAGAAGTGACTGTAAATATAGCAGAGTTTTCCCAATAAGAGTTTTGTAAATAAACAAAAACCAGTGAATTTGTCTACGAGAATAAAGAGAAGGCCAATTCAACAAAGAATACAAGTGACAATGGTTAACTTTATTTATAGCCAAATTCAATTTAAATTCAAATGACCAGTTTAAATTTGAATTTAATTAAATTTAATTCAAATGACCAGTCAAATAGGCTAATAACTATAAGAACTCAGTAACACCCAGTGATAATGTTTGGTTATATATATTATACATTATATATACATTTTTTATATATATATATATATATATATATATATATATATATATATATATATATATATATATATACATATATATACATATATACATATACACACACACACATTACAGTTGTAGGTGTTTAACAACTCTCCAAAAACATACGTGGGGTTTTAACGATTAACATTTATCCAACGGGCTACATCATTTAAGATTAAAATGTGTACAAGTCTAAATCTTTTAACAGAACTGAGTGATCACTTACCTTCAGTCTGTCCCCTGATATCGGGGGAAACTGTGGTCTCTTCGGTGCCACCGCGTCTTCGGTCTCCATTTCTGCTTCACCCTGATCACGTTTACGTTTTGAAGTTTTCTTGGATTTTACCTTTTGAAAAGTGTCCGTGTTTTCTCCATTAGCTACAGTACTACTCTCCTCAGAGGCTGGGTTACTGACCGGCTCCATTGTAAACCTCCCAGTGGCTCTTGCTTAAAAATGTAATATAAAAATCTGTAGGATTACTTCGAGGAGCTGTTTATCTTGAGCACGCGGTGTCCTCCATTCTACCCAAAGGACCCCAGGTTCCTCCGACCACTGCCTATATGCGTTTGTCATTTTTCCACACCTACTGAAAAATATGGCAGGACCAGAGTTTGCAATGTATTTGTAAATATATTTAAACTAATAAAAAATTAAACTCTTTAATTTAAACTCAGCTAAGGTCTCGTTTATATCAGCGCAAATTGTGACTGAATGATCAGGCAATCATACGAACAGCTATACACGCACCAACCTCTTCTCGTCACCTTTTCCTACCTGTATTCCGACAAATCCCGCCTCCTCACTGTGATTTGCTAACACTTCTCTGTTCCCTCGCTCGATTGGCTAACTCCATGTCAACTCCGAACCTGTAGCCAGTCAAAGTGCAGGAGACCGGAGTTTTCGGAATACAGGTGGGAAACAGGATCATACCCCTGCCTCACTCAGGTTATAGCAGAGTAGGCTTTGGAAGTTGTCTAAAAGCTGGGACTGGCTCAGTGCTCCGTGTGTTTCCTGTCAGTTTGAGCTGCTGTTATTTTGGCCGAAATGTCAACGCCTCTGGAGAAGCCGCAGATCATCGCGCACATTCAGAAGAGCCTGAACTACACGGTGTTCGACAGCAAGTGGATTCCCTGCAGCGCGAAGTTCGTGTGTATGGGAAACTTCGCCAGAGGAACCGGAGTCCTGCAGGTTTACGAGGTTCAGCACGGAGACGTGCAGCTTGTCAAAGAGGTGAAGCTTGGTGGTGGTGTCGTTGTTGTTGTTGTTGTTGTTGTTGAGGTGTATTTGGACTGTCATCCAGCACGGGTTAGATGGTCACTAGCTGACAGGCTAAGCAGCTAGCCGGTTCTAGAAAACTCGCCATACCTCGTTGTCATAGCAACCGCAAACAACGTCGATTCCAGCCTGCTGAAAAAACAAGACTTTTAAACTGTTTTTGGTTTGAACTGTTTGTGTACAATTTCACAGCCTTGTTCAGTTATTACTCCTTTTCTTTTATCAAGTACCATTAAGGTGTAAGTACAGAGTTAGTGACTGGAGCCCCTGTGTTGCCCCTCAGCTGCCCTGCACACTACCACTATACACACTACCACTGTACACACACTACCACTGTACACAATACCACTGTACACACACTACCACTATACACACACTACCACTATACACACACTACCACTGTACACACTACCACTGTACACACTACCACTGTACACACACTACCACTGTACACACTACCACTGTACACACCACTACTCTACGCACTACCATTGTACACACTATCACAATGCACACTACCACTATACACACTACCATTGTACACACTATCACAATGCACACTACCACTGTACACACTACCACTATACACACCATCACAATGCACACTACCACTACCACTATACACACTACCATTGTACACACTATCACAATGCACACTACCACTGTACACACTACCACTATACACACCATCACAATGCACACTACCACTACCACTATACACACTACCATTGTACACACTATCACAATGCACACTACCACTGTACACACTACCACTATACACATCATCACAATGCACACCAACACTGTATACACTACCACTACTTCTGTGCACACTACCACTACCACTGTGCACACTACTACTGTGCACACTACCACTACCACTGTGCACACTACCACTATACACACCACCACTCTGCACACTACCACTACACACACCACCACTGTATACACTACCACTACTACTGTGCACGCTACCACTACCACTGTACACACTACCACTGTACACACACTACCACTGTACACACTACCACTGTACACACACTACCACTGTACACACCACTACTCTACGCACTACCATTGTACACACTATCACAATGCACACTACCACTATACACACTACCATTGTACACACTATCACAATGCACACTACCACTGTACACACTACCACTATACACACCATCACAATGTACACTACCACTACCACTGTACACATCATCACAATGCACACTACCACTGTACACACCACCACTGTATACACTACCACTACTTCTGTGCACACTACCACTACCACTGTGCACACTACTACTGTGCACACTACCACTACCACTGTGCACACTACCACTATACACACCACCACTCTGCACACTACCACTACACACACCACCACTGTATACACTACCACTACTACTGTGCACGCTACCACTACCACTGTACACACTACCACTGTACACACCACTACCACTGTACACACCACTACTCTACGCACTACCATTGTACACACTATCACAATGCACACTACCATTGTACACACTATCACAATGCACACTACCACTGTACACACTACCACTATACACACCATCACAATGCACACTACCACTACCACTATACACACTACCATTGTACACACTATCACAATGCACACTACCACTGTACACACTACCACTATACACACCATCACAATGTACACTACCACTACCACTGTACACATCATCACAATGCACACTACCACTGTACACACCACCACTGTGCACACTACCACTACCACTGTGCACACTACTACTGTGCACACTACCACTACCACTACCACTGTGCACACTACCACTATACACACCACCACTCTGCACACTACCACTACACACACCACCACTGTATACACTACCACTACTACTGTGCACGCTACCACTACCACTGTGCACACTATCACTATACACACCACCACTCTGCACACTACCACTGTACACACTACCACTGTGCACACTACCACTGTACACACCATCATAATGCACACTACCACTCTGCACACTACCACTGTACACACCATCACTATACACACCACTACTCTGCACACTACCACTGTACACACAACCACTGTACACACAATTGTACACACTATCACAGTGCACACTACCACTGTACACACCATCACAATGCACACTACCACTGTACACACCACCACTCTGCACACTACCACTACACACACCACCACTATACACACCACCACTACACACACCACCACTGTATACACTACCACTACAACTGTGCACACTACAACTGTGCACACTACCACTACGCACACTACCACTGTATACACTACCACTACACACACAGTGGTACTGGTATTGTGCACAGTGGTAGTGGTAGTGTATATAGTGGTAGTGTGCAGAGTGGTAGTGTGCAGAGTGGTAGTGTATACAGTGGTAGTGTGCAGAGTGGTAGTGTGTGTAGTGGTAGTGTATACAGTGGTAGTGTATACACTACCAATACACACACTACCACTCTGCACACTACCACTGTATACACTACCACTGTGCACAATACCACTGTATGCACTACCACTACCACAGTACACACAGCACAGGACCACTGCTGACTGGATGTTATTTGGGTGGTGCCCCACTCTTAGCACACTACTGACAAACAGACTAGTGTTTGTTTCTCTGAGACCCTGCAGCGTTATTTCCACCGCACTGTAGCTGCCAGGGTGAGAATTGTCCACCATCGCAAACAGCAGTCGTGTGCTCAGCCCCAGCAGAGTTTAGCAGTCTACTGCCACGTAACATAAACCTGACTGAAATACTATATGATCTATATGATCAACTGAAATACATCTATATGATCACTTCTGGTGGTCAGAAGTGTACGCCTACGCATCACTATCAACTCATCAGGATACCAGTTTCATATTTTCCCCTAACTTGTAAAAATGATTTGGTCTGAGGGTTGGGGCCAAATTTTTTCTGTTATGATCTTGTCTAAGTTTGGCCACAACAAAAAAGAGGTGAAATATGAACATGTACTCAAAGGCGAGTAAGCAACACGTACACAAACAAATCCGAAGGGGAAAAAATAGGTGTATTAGACAAACAGAAATTTGTGCTACAATAACCGGTATAACTTAAGGTGTGACCAAGGCCAAAATCTGAAAAATTTCTCATATATTATTCTCATATGTTTCTATGGATGTTCTATTTCTGTATTTCGATATTTCAGATCGAAAAGCCGAAGCCAATCAAATGTGGAACATTTGGTGCAACATCTCTCCAGCAGAGGCATTTGGCCACAGGCGATTTTGACGGCAACCTTCATGTGTGGTACGATTGACCTTCCCACTGTACATCTGTTCGTTCCACACACTCACGAGTTTGGTCTAAGCTGAAGTGTGAAATTTCTGCATTAGGAATCTTGAGGCACCAGAGGTTCCAGTGTACTCTGTGAAAGGCCACAAGGAAATAATAAACTGCATCGACGGAGTTGGAGGATTAGGCATCGGAGACGGCGCACCGGAAATCGTTACAGGGAGCCGAGATGGTTAGTTTGCCATCGTTACAACATCGTTTTTATCCTGGTTCACGATATTATAACAATATTATAGATACACGTCCATCTGTAACTGCATGCAGACACACGTGACACGTTTAACATTGCAAGCCAGGCATGATGATGATAAATAATAATACTGTGCATGTTGAATATCAGTATGTACTAGATATCTGTTGCACCTGGTTTTGTATTCTTCTTCTTATTATTATTATTATTAGTATTATAATTATTATTATATGGATCTGCATCCGGTCTTGTTTTTGTAGGTACAGTTAAAGTGTGGGATCCGAGGCAAAAAGACACACCTGTGGCAAACATGGAGCCGACGGAAGGAGAGACCAAGAGAGATTGTTGGACTGTTGCATTTGGTGTGTATTTATAGCACATTACACATTACACGCTAAACAGTGACACTAGTACTAAATAATAGGAAATCAGAAACTTCTCTTGAACTTGAAGCTCTGTCCTGAAGACTTTAGCTTGATGGAAAACTTACTGTGGCAAAATGCTAAAAACTTAGACTCCTTCCATAAATGTTAAATGCACCATATCAACAATCAGACGTTTTTCTTGCATGTTAAATAACACGTTTTATAATCTGTTTATTATTAGACTTAGATTACATTTACATTAACAGATGCCCTTATCCCAAGAATAAGCACATAAATATAAACATAAAGCTAACAATTATATTACAGCCAGAACAGAGCTTTTGATATAGTGTCAGCGTTTTGTATCAAGCTGTTTTCTAAAAGCAGCTGATGTGTATGATGTGTTTTCCTAGCTGATCGATGATCTTCTTTTCCTTCAAAGGTCACGCCTTTAACGATCAGGACCGCTGTGTATGTGCTGGTTATGACAATGGTGATATTAAGCTGTTTGATCTCCGAAATATGTCTCTGCGATGGGAGAAAAATATTAAAAATGGCGTAAGCTTCTCATTATTTCCCCTAGGTTTTGCATTTGATCAAATGGACATGTTCATACGCTTTAGAGTAGGGGTGGCAAACTCATTTTAGTTAATGGGCCACATTACATTTAGTAAAATCAGTTTAGTGGCAAACGACGTCAACCACTCTTTGTCAATGTGTTCATTTATCTGCATTTAACTGAAAGATACATTATGAATGCACATATATAATTCACAAAACAGATGAGCAGACTGCAGTTCAGTGCCCAATGAATACCAAATGCCAAATTATGGTTTTACCATCTATACACATGGGCTTGAATTGGAATTTTATGCCATGAATCTACACAAAATGGTCCATAATAATTAAGTGGAAAAAATCTACATCCAGTAGTGACAGAGTAAAATGTTCAGCTTGCTCTGTTTTGCCCCCAGACAGCTCTTTTTCGAATCTTTCAATTCAGTTATGGTCAACAAGACGAATTTAATTTAAAACAGTTTCTAAATTGGGCTGGTTTGACACCCCTAGCTTAGAGTCTGATAAAGTATGCTATTACTTTGAGATTTTCTACATGTTGATAATAAACCTATTTAATACTCACTGATTAAAAATTTGAAATAATGATGCATTTTGCATTTTATAGGTGTGCAGTGTTGAATTTGACAGAAAAGATATCAATATGAATAAACTAGTGGCAACATCTTTAGAGGGCAAATTTCATGTCTTTGACATGAGGACTCAGCATCCAACCAAAGGCTTTGCATCTGTTTCTGAAAAGGTGAGCCTGAGAGCACTCACTCGTATGATATCGGCCAAGGATTTATATCCAATACTATTTTATTTACTTTCACTATTGTTGTTGTCGTCTGTATTAAAGGCCCACAAATCTACAATATGGCAAGTGAGGCATTTGCCCCAAAACCGGGACATCTTCATGACAGCAGGCGGAGCTGGGAACCTGCACTTATGGAAATAGTAAGTCAAAAAATATCTGTGTACTCGTACTGCTTTTAACAAACCCTCGTCTGTTTCCCCCTTTCAACTAAGACACGCATATCACCAGCAAAGAGATTCTCTCAAGGGGAAACGGTAAGGGGAAGTGATGAGTTAAGAGCAGAGTGAGAATGCAGGACTAGACTGTAAGTGTGTGTGTTGAAGTGTAGTTTTTAATTCAGCTAGTGGAGGAGGATACACAATTTGTAACACCATATATAGATTTGCTAACAAACTGCCAGCAGAACAGTAGTGCTGCCTTTGAAAAACTTATAATATAAAAATGCTGACAATACATACATCTCAGAAAAGTGTAATCTGTAATCCATAATTTGTCACAATATCAATACTATATCATCTCAGCACTAAGCACCACTGATCTGTATTGACAATTCTGGCTTATTACAGTGAGTATCCCGAGAAGAGGAGTGAGCAAGATGGAGAGGGAGTGGCCAGAGGAGTGGCTGGCACACTCAATCTCCTGCAAAACGTCACTCTGTCTTCACAACCCATCGCCAGCCTGGACTGGAGTCCCGACAAGCAGGGCCTGTGTGTGTGTGCTTCCTTTGACCAGTCTGTAAGAGTCCTCATCGTCACCAAGCTGAATAGAGTATGAGCTCCCGTGTGACTCCGGGCCTTAATATTATTCCAAGCTAATGTGTTTGCTCTACAAACCAAATGTGAACCTGCTTATATGCAAACAAACACGACTACTCTAACTTCATTTAGAGTGAAAATGATATGAACTGAAGTCTTCTTCTAAAAGGAGTTGTGCCATTGTTTTTGAATATGAAATGTTTTACACAGTAAACCATTTTGCAATCCGATAATTTTGTCATTTTAAATTTCTTTTCATTTATGCAATTTCTTTGCTTGCAGATGTGTTTAGTTAACTAATTAACTAACTACCAAATCCATAATAATGGAAAGGGAAATGAACCTATAAAATGAAAGCCTGAAGCCATTCATATCCAGCATTACTTGATCTTCATCCTCCACTGATTTGTTATGAATTCCTGCATAAATAGTTTTTAGCAGCTTGGTCATAAACTTCCCATGCAGTATATCAAAGTACTTTTTTCTGAAAAAGAAAAAAGAAGGGGGAAAAATAGGGCAGGATAGGGCAGAAAGTATTTTAAAGGAAAACATACTTTTTATTTTCCTGATACAAATAAACTTACTGAGCCCCATGACTTTCCCATATGCAGTCAGATTAGGAGCCAGCTGAGGACGGTCATGAAGAGGTGAAAAGTTGCTTCTGTGATGAAGGCATCATCAAAAGTCTGTTCATTAACAGGCTTTAAAGGAAACCTGCTGTAAACATCTACAGTGGCTCATGAACCTACTTTCCACCAGTAGGTTTGCTAGCTCAGTGTATGCATCATGAACCTGAAATACATCCACACAAACCAAAACGAGCACCAGCTTTACGAAATGAATGTCTAAGTGCAGAAAAGGAGAATCTAACCTGTGCAGACATGGGGATAATCTCTTGGTAGAGAGAGCAGGCCTGCTGGTGGGAGTTTGGAGAACATGCCAAGGCTCTGGCTAATCCTTGCCGAGGAGCATGAAACTTCAGGTTTAGAGCTGCTGGAGTGGTGGCACCACTGATCTTACGCTCCTCCTCCAAAGGCGCTATGTAAATCCACACAAAATGATCACGCCTGAAATCTATAACTTTATACTGTTTCATTAAGATTACTCATAGTCTCAGTATGTTTCAGAAAGTCTCAGCAGTAGCTTGTTGGTGTTACTTGCATCCTAAACCCCAGTAAATTGCCTTTCTTAAAATGATGGTGTAAATTACAGTGTTCATCACCGCTATTTACAACACATCTAGCTTTTCCATACTGAGCATTACTACTGTCCTACTGTAATAGAAAATATAAGGACAATAGATTGAGGAATATTTTGTTCATCTGCAGTCTATCCTGGTCAGGTGAATCTGGTGTCTGTCCTAGGAACATATTGGATAGGTCTCCAGTCCATCACCTGTTCATCACAGGGCACCTTTCCCTCTTAGGGGCAATTTAGAGTAGCCAATTAAACTACCTGGCTGTTTTTAGGAGGTGGGAGGAAACCAGAGAATCTGGCATATAAAAAAAAAAAAAACATGAAGATACCAATATCACATATGCAGTGATAACTATCAGCAGACACGCAGAAACAGTGAACGGTGACGGCGAATTTTCGATGAACACAGAGGCCTGGACAAACCTGCTGGTTTAGTGTGTTGCATGCTGCACTCCTGTTTGGACTTGCTGGGAGAAAGCTGGGCATTGAGGCTTGGTTTTGGTTCTGCACTCTTTCCATCCCTCTTAACCGCAGCCACTCCTAAAATGGAAAAAGAGAATCACTTCACTGGAAAGGGGAAGATCAACACACTTTTTTAAAAAGTGTAAAAACTGAATTCAGACACTATAAAATGACTGATGGGGTTAAATCTATTAACTGCATAATAGTTTTCTGTTAATTACACTCCCGTCCTTGGAACGTATGCTAAGCCTTAATGTGTCAGATGTGTTTCTGTGTGTCTCAGATGGTAACCTTGCTACTCCTGGAAAGGTTTTGACCCCTTGAATTGGAGCAGATGTTTTAGCTGTGGCTATAGTTTCCCCTTGGGCTGGAGCTCCTTTTCCAATCCCTCTTCCAGTCCCAGTGCGCCCAAATGACCCCCTCACTTTCACTTCCTTAATGCAGAATTGCTTTTCTGTTTTCTCCTTCTCTTTAGCCAAGTGCTCCTGCCAACACTTCTGTTCTGTACAAAATGAAAATCACTCATTTATACAAGACTATTAGAAGGTAAATCGACGGACTGACAAAAATATAAACTGATACTGTATATCCGAGTCAAATTTTACACGGATAACTCCGAAGTGCTCGCTTACTGGTCAGTTGTTCAGGAGGATCTCCAGTCAGTGGCAATCCCTCCAACATGATGCTAGCCTGGAAACTGAGGCAGGCATTGGCCAAGGCCGCTTGACCCGTTTCTGATCCAGCGTCACTGTTACATTGGGCTAGCTCCAGGGTGTGTTCATGACTCCCAACTCACACACCTACACACACCAGAAACAACAACTCCAATAGGGCGTGGTAGGCTTTTGTTTTTGTTCAAGGATGGCCATGGTCTGGTAATCAACTACATGTGAAAAATATGGGTAGTTGAGTCATAGTCGAGTGTCTTGCTAACATGGAATGTGTTAAACTAGAACTGTATATAGGCAACTCCTCTAAATGATGCATCCTATACCAAATGCTGTATCATCCTAATATTATCTCTATTCTTGTTACTATAGTTGCAGAGATTTGATGAGCAATAATGACGTGTATTGTAATTCACAAAAGTGATGAGCCTTTAAGTCTCATTTACACAAGATCAGATAAATAGATCTTGTGACACTTTTGCTGAAAACTCACTAGTATTCTGTAACCATGATT
Organism: Pangasianodon hypophthalmus; assembly: GCF_027358585.1. Lineage (NCBI taxonomy): Eukaryota > Metazoa > Chordata > Actinopteri > Siluriformes > Pangasiidae > Pangasianodon > Pangasianodon hypophthalmus. Next base: position 27,743,100 of record NC_069712.1, on the reverse strand, counting down.
CCTCTGAAGTGTATTAATCACAAGCACAGTATGACTTAAAGGCATTCAGTGACTCTTACCATATAAGCTAGTTCTAGTGAAAGACAAGTTTTTAGGACATATCTGCTCTCATCTGTCTGTGACTACGGCAGCATGAGGGTCCAAGTAAATCTCAGTATATATATATAGGAAGGAACTTTCAGTAAAAATTTGACTATAATTACAGTTAAGCTCAGACACAGCAAGCTGAGTAATAATAAAGAAGTGTTTACTGTATTTCTCAGTGCAAATACTGTATTGCTCTGACTCACTAAAAAAGAGCCAAACTGCCTGTCACTAGTGAGGATGACAGTTTTAAAACCTCTAGTTAATCCTCACCTTTAACTGCAGGTCCAGGAGTTCCCTGCAGGTGTCGATGCAGGAGAGCCATAGGAGAACAGAGAGAGCGTGGCACCTCTTAGTCATCCAGGCTTGCTTGGTTATGTTCTGCTGCTCAATGAGAACTTTAAGTGAAGCAAAGTGGGCATCCTAACTGCTGAGTCACATGGCCCTGACCAACACACACACTCAGAGCTTGCACAGCCATTGCAGCAACACTATACAGGAGAACATCAAAACATCAAACTACAGATATTACAGGAATAAAACTAACTTTATTTTTAAAAAATTCCATGCATCTTATCTGGGCCCCATTAATTAGATGCTTGGGGATCCTGGCAAGAGTGACTGCACAGTTGGGAGTGTAAATAAGCTGACAGAGACTGTAGTTTTACAGGAAACACCTGTCTCAACAGCCATGCTTTAAAGACAGAGCAAATGCACTCTGATTAAAAAAAAAAAAAGAAAAGAAAAGAAAAAAAGAACTCGATCATTACCAGTGTGTTTCATGGCTGTTACTGCTACTTACTTCTGATAAACCAGCATTGGGCTCATCATTTGCCCCAAGGTTGTGTGTTTGGACAGCAAGGCTCCCAGACTGAGACCCCCTCTTAAAAACTGGGCATTTACAATCGACAGAGAATATCCAGGATCAGGTTTCTGCTCTCTGCTGGAGAAACCAAGGTATATATTAAATACCTATTTAAAATATTCAGAACAATTAAAACAGTTATAGGAAACAGGTTTCTTACCAGTCTTGGCCATGTGAGTTAAAGAACTGGCCCGTAACATACTCCAGGCCTTGCTGGAGGAACAGAGTCGTTCTTTTCTCTTTTTCCACTGAGTTCCATCCTGCTGCAGCAAAACCAAATCTGTGCAGAACCCATCATAATACAGCTAGATGGTGATTCTTGGATCTAGAATCTGCAGCACACTTCACAGAATCATAAAAGAGAATAATTTTATAAGTTACTTGTAACAAAGGTGCCACTATTCAAAGAGGAAACTGAAGGCTGAATTCTAGCCCAAATAGGGCTTTTCTGTCAATAACAATAATTTTACAACTCAAATTTAAGAAACCATAAATATATTTCACCAAAATGACATGGAAAAGTTTTTATTTACTTTTCAGTCTTTCCTTGTTTATCTTCTTTCAAAGCTCACGTTGGATAAGGAGTCAGTTGAACGAACATGGTGGTAAATGCAGTCAATCTGCCTAAAGATGTCTAAAACTTTGCTAGCTACATGTCATTTCCTCAGGTAGTGAAAGCCAAGCTTTGATCAAGTTATTCAAACATCATTGTAAAAATGGAAATAAACCTAATCAAATGAGTTTGTAGTCTGATACTGGCTGTCAAAATGTCTGTGATGCTCCTATGCCACAGCCAGAATGGATTTTTTTTTAATGCAATTTTCTGCGTTGTCACTTGCTGTGCTTACTGTGGTTGAGATCTGAGCAAATGAGAAACATCTTTCAGCTCAAATATAGTTCAGCTTTCAGAACTATATATAAAATATCAAAATTGCATGATGTCAAGTGTTTTCCCAGGCCAGCACACAATTAATATTAACATGGACCTCAATTACTCTACTGAAAATAATCCCCCTTCCCTGCAGTCTTCCCTGAATCCTACTCCCAGTTAAACATATCCAGCTCACAAATTAATTATCAGGTGTGCTGGGAGCAGGAAAAGCCTGAAACAGTGCAGTTGGCCTCCAGCACTGGAGTTAAGAACTTCTACTCTAAATTCATACCCCAAAATAATTTCTATAAAACATGCAGTTATGACCTAAGGCCTGAGTGGGAGGGTTTGAGGGCTAGTGCAGTCTGCAGGTGCTGCTCTTCTCCTGTAAAAGCAGCAGAAGATCCACGTGCAACTTGAGTTCCCAGTTGTCTGGACTCAAAGACCAGGCATCCAGATATTTCTGAAGGGCAGGCTCTGTGGTGTGAACATTCCTTAACAGAAACTCCAGCCTTACTGTCCTGGAACAATTAAAAAAGTGTAAAAACTTTCCTAATAAAAGTAAATAATGCTTCTGCAGTTTGGCATTTTTCTTGTAAATCAAAACAATTACTGAACCACAGATACTTCACGTGGGGAGCAGAATCAAAGATCATTACTAGTGCATTTAATTTAGACAAAAACTGTACCATTCTAGCCTTTTTGGACAGCCAGACACCCTTCACCTCAGTGGAACATGGTAAACTGGAACAGATCTATGAGATGTGGGTTAGAAATGAATGTCTTCAGCCAGGTTGGATATTTCACAAACAGTGATGCAGGTTCCCAATAAAACTGAGGCTTACTTGAGAATTTATGCGATCTGGTGACAAAACTGTTACAGTTACTGCTTGTCTCCAGCATTCAGAAACACAGCATCTGAGCTGTACATCTCATTCATCACCGCTTTCATGTTCAGGTCTGGCACTTGGGGCTGCACTGTCACTGTGCAACAGTCAAAACTCACCATGCCTACAGCATAATATAAATCTGACACAGGTCAGGGATGAGGAAAAAGTAGTTACTTATCTGTTTCTGTTATACGTATGGTAGTTTACAATTACTTTCAGTTTGTACAGTTACAATGTTTAACTGATGGACTTTCAAGATGTTCTATTTACAGAACCCTGATTTTTGTCCACTAAGACCACCTTAACTGGTACCTACCTTGTACATACACACATGAGCCATTGTATCTACCTACCATATAAGTCACTCTGTAGGTAAACAATTACTGGCTGTCACCCATCTGTTGAGATGAGCCATTTGTCACCTCGCTCTACCTCAGACCACCGCTAACCAGATGTTTGGATGGTGGACCATTTTCATGGTGTGTGTGTGTGTGTGTGCTGTGTTCATACAAGTGTATCAGATACTCACCTTGTAGGTCTACCTTATAGCTGTACAGCTGGAGGGTCACCAGTGTCACCAGTGTCACCAGTGTCAGTTTGTACTTTCATTCGGTGATCTGTTATAAATCCTGCAGTGGCATTTAAGTATTTAAAAACAATGTTACACACAACAGTGAGACAAGAAAATAATATCTGGAAAGTAGTGGTCCTACAGTGTTTCCACTGACAGGATAAAGCACAGGTTCCCAACCCTAGTGCTGTTTTAGTGTTTTAAGAGCTCCAACATGCCCATTTCAACTCAGGAAGGGCTGTTAATTATCTCCTCATTCAAATCAGGTGTGTTAGAGTAGGGAAAACACTAAAATGTGCAGGATAGGGGGTTCTCTAGGACCTGGGGTGGGAAACTGTGGGGTAGACAGGCATGACAACAAATGCTTCAGTGTGTCAGTAATTGTATACTTCCAGTGCAGCTACATGGTGGATACACCTGATAAAGTGACCAATGAGTGTATGTTGAAGCATAGACTTACTTGAGTATTCATAAAGATCAGAAGAAAAGTCTGGATAGAGCTGGTGACAGGCCTCTGTATTCAGCTCAGTGAGTTTAGCTGCTGTGGAGGACAGCTTCATCAACTCTGTGTGCTATTTCTTCACCGTGCCATGCTCGGCTGATACTTCCATGTCTATCTGGTTTAATCCTTCATCCAGTTTTAAGCACTTGGACCCACTGCCAAATAACTTAACACAACAAAGAGGCACCGTAGTTAACTCTATAGTCTCAAAAAAAAAACTTAAATACTCAACGTGGGTTTTCATACTTACGATTATACTCAGTTGCTTGTTAGCACAGACAGCCAGTGTAACACTATATAACAATTTTGTGCTAAAGCATAATAGCTCTTATTTTTTTAAGGAATACATGAAATCCTAAATGAAAAAACAAAACAAAACAAGGATGCTATCATTTAAGTCATTTATAATAAAAATGCATCTATTGAGAGAAATGATTTAGCAAAGCTAACAAATAAAAAAAGGCCAGTTTTGATTTCAGGTTGACCTCAAAGGTGTTAATAATAAAAGGATAGAAAAATAAAGCATGACCAGGCCAATTTAATATACTGAATATATGTAAAAAAAAAAAAAAATGGAATAATACTCATGTCCCTAGGCATGATGCCAAAAAAAAAAAAAAAAACAGGAGAAAAGATCCTGACATAAAATGTGGGAGACAGGTCAGCACTAGTTTTTAATTAATCACAGAACTATTAAGCTTTTAATTCTTGGAATACAAAACAACCCTTCTTTGTCACTTGCTGTTACAGGAAGAGATATACATCCCTATTTTATTCATTTGTTTGTTTGGAGAGATTATTGACTGTAGAGATACACTTGCTAGTACAGCTGTGGTGAGCCTTATCTTTCAATGACAGTGTGTATAATTCAAATGAAAGTTTATGTTGAATAGCATGTACATTACTAGTGTATTTGTTTGTTTATAACCTGATACGACATCTCTCAGACAATTTACAACAGCAAATATATGAGGCCTTGTGACTATTTAGTATTTTTATTCTTGGGCAAGAATACAAAAAGGACAATAAACCATTATTCAATATTCAGAGTGAACATATTAATTCCAGGAAAAAAAAGAAAGCAGGCCGGTTTCTGGCATAGTCATGTAGGCCCTTTAGTCTCTCCTGAGTGGCAGATTCTCCTCCCGGATGCCTTCCTTGGTAATGATGCAGATCTTGAGCGCATCTCCAGTGTAGACATCTCTCTCTGCAGCTGATACGAACACATCTTTAACCAGCTGTACGGCTTTGTCCAGTGTCAATGGCAACTGCTCCACATTTTCCATGTTCTTGTATCCAATCTGTGTAAACCAGGGGGAAAAGGTTTTATCAAAGGTTTTACTGCAGCAGCAATTATTCTAGCTTCTGAATTTTCAAATAGCTTCACTAAAGAGAGTCAAGCTATAGAGCTTATTATCCCCAATAAGATTAAACTCATAAAAGAATTCTTAGATTATGATGCTGACTGGCTGTTCATCATCAGAAGCTGTAGAAGCATATAATGAATTGCTTCCAGTCTGCAGCTTCATTTAAACTCTTTTTGTCTCCATTTTTACTGCTACTAAGGTCTAGAGGAATAAAATCTAACAACCAAAAATGGCCTCATCATTTGGTAAATCTATCACTGTTCTTTCTTGCGTCTTTTATCAAGTTAAAAAGCCTTATTTTATTCCATGAGAAATTCCCTCCAGGCGCCTGTAAAGTATTTATAAGTACTAAAAGTATGCAACCCATTTCTGTGTAAATGTATTTCTGTTTATGAATGTAATGTATTTATTGTTTTTCAAAATACAACCCGGAGCTCGATCAATTTCAATGGATGGGAAGGTTTATCTAAATTAAAATGAAAGATAATATAGCCACATTATTCTAAATCTGAACCAATCAGCAATTTTAAAGTCTCCATGAAATCAAAATTGAAGTTTTGTGGCTTTTAGTATGAATACATTAGCCTTAAGGTTATCTACAAGCTAATGTGCTCCAAAACAACGACAATATTCGCCTTTAGAAGATATATGCATTCAAAATTTACAGTCTCTCTCTGCCACCAATACGGATCCACAATTTTGATGACATCATTCTGCACTTCAGCTTCTTATCAGATTTTCTGTCCAATCAGATGCTCTCTAGTATCTGAAGTGAAGAGAAAAATCATCTTTCCGAAGTTGCTTGTTTGAGCGAGAGAAACCATAGCAGCTTAGCCCGGGCTGTGAGGTAAGCTAAATCCTGCTGGCTATTTAAAAAGGGGGAGGAGCCACTCGATATATCCCGCCGATATGACTTCCTGTTTCAGTGGAAATTACTTCAACACACTGAATAACATTGTGCGTTTCAAGGCACTTCACTGGGACTATAATGTATGAATTTTTCGACTTGTTATAAATGATGAATGAGATTTATTATGAGACTAAATTAAACCACATGTACTGATGTGTGAGACAACTATTTTAGTTAAAATATGAAGTGAACAAATGAATGCTTGCTTGCAATATGCAATAACACCATGAAGTGCTGATTAAATCTCTCTCATTTATTGGAACAATATGCAACAAGTTTGCTAAATATTGCAGCAGATATGTTTATGCATATTTTGCATTTACACAGGTACATGTTGATTTGAGTAGTACCTTGCACCAACATGCCCTAATGGATGACACTGGGTTGGGAAACTGTGTACCGGTGTAGTGACATGGATGACAGCTGTGTAGCTGTCATTTGTAATCCTACCTGATTGTCAAGCAGGGGCTGCAGCATTGCACTTGCTGAGCCACCGGCTTTGTAAGCGTCCCTCTGGTAGGAACCAACTGGATCAAAACTGTACACTGCTCCTCGACCTTGAAGTGAGAGGCAAAAAAAAAAAAAAAAAACATGAGCTGCTACAAAGTGGTAAAGGGATTGCTCTGTCTTTTACACTCTGCATTGTCCTTTCTCTAAGAAGCTTTTAACAGTAATACTACACCATCAGTGAAAACAGACCAAGCCTACTGAAGTGAAATGACCATGAAAAAAAGATTACCTTCTTCGTCGAGCCCACCAATTATGTTGTAAACGTAGTACGGGAAAAAACGCCTGCCGTACAGAATTGTTGAGAGCATTGCTGCAATAGCTCCACTTGTCATGGACTTGTTATTTGCATGCTTGTACATCTGTCAGAAAGGAATACACTGATCAGCCACCAAAAAAAAAAAATTACTGTAATTACAAAATCTGTGCCATCTGATTATAATTTCGTACATCAGGAAAGAAGAATGCAAACATAAATAACTTAATCTATTACAAAAAGGCATAGCTCATTAATAGACAGTGCATCACCATGTTTTGATTAAAAAGCATATGCTTTTTCTAAACATATTGAAAAAATGTATTGAAAAATGTATTGAAAAAGAAATAAATCATCCATGCATGAGGAAAGAGTTTATTTTCTATTAAATGAGTAAAAGACTTGTTAGCAGGTCCATGTCACCACCAGGAATTTAAATTTGACCATTTTATTCAAGTATCAGCTGGAGCCTGACTAGACTTGCTCATACACTTAAGGCTCCAAGAGCCCTGCTGTTCTCTGTTAAACCAGGAAAAGACAGTTTAGATGTGGATATGGTTTAACCTCACCAGCTATAGATATCAGATTAGTGCAGGAGTTACAGGGATCACTCCTACCTTGAGCCTTGCATCAATGATTTTGGTCAACGTCAAACAGTCCCCATGGAATCCACTGCAGCCGATCACCGTCTGGTCTGTCCTGTGTGTGAACGCACAAAAGAGCTCAGAGTCAGAGATCAAATGACTCTTGACCCATGTTCCATGCAGTCCGTGTAACATTTGGTTTCTTTACACCTATACACACTGCTACATTTAGATTCTGGGATACCAACAATCTGGTCACTTACAGTTTGTAGCACTTTGGAGAGTCTCGGCTATGGATTGAGTAGCCCTCACTTAGACGTGTATCTGAGGCCACTATAGCAAAATCTTCTCCAGCCACTGCCAGCACAGTCCTGTGGGACAAAATACACAAGTTAGGCCACAAGTTAGGGGTCAAATATATCTGTATTCATTCCTCATGAAATGGCTTGAGAGCCATATGATTCCATAAGAAACAGAAAGATTTCCTTTAGAAACAGAAAGTCAGACTGATGGTGTGTTGAAGGGCCTGACTGGTTTACAAAACAACCCGTAGCGTTCCAGATACCCCACCAAATCTAAACACACTTGATGGTAGCTTAGTGAGCTAGCTAAATGCAGAACAGTGAGAGAGATTAACAAGAACCTTTTCTCAACTGTGGGAGATTTCTCACTGCCACCTCCACCCACGCCTGTCAATTAAATCCTCGACAATGAGATGCTGTGTCTTTTTGGAGTTATGTTGTACATGTTTTAGGCGATGTCAACTACAACTAGTGGCGATGGGGATGGAGGGACGCAGGGTCATCCGCAGGAGCCATCTGATGCGTCTATGTGGTAGATCAAATTACATTATTTACTCTTACTGATGGAGAACGATGTATAAAGGCAGAATCACTTGATTCGGGGATAGCAAGACATTCACATAACCGCCAATTTGCACAAATTCCTCTCCAGCCATTTCTTTCTTGACCACGGGCTGGTTGGGAAAGGGAACACTGTCCGGGAAGTTAAAAAACGTACAATAAAAACATACAGACTAACCATGTTTGCTGCTAATGAGCTGCTCCTGTAAAGCAAGACACACCCCTGGGGGTGGGATATAACCAATTTAGAGTGCATTTAATTGGATGAGCACAGAACTAGTACAGGATGACTCATCAAATATTTTTTTTAATGTTTTCCAGGAAGTAACAAACTATAAAATTGAAATGAAATTAATTACTTAATTATTTTTATGCATTTTTTTCCCGAGATATGCTGGTGGCAATACCAATAAGGAACAGGTGCAAAAAGCTCTGAAACACCTATTTTGATATTGGGGCACTTTAAGTAATAAACCAGGCAGAGACGAGTGAGGACAGGATGTGTTCAGTGCAGTGTGTTCTGCCTACTGTCAATCAAACATAAACCAGCTTAATATTAAAGCGAAACTGAGCGATGAATGGGCAGCTAGCGTTAACTACACCCATCAACTCACTGTAGATTATCAGGAGGCTGTTACACTGTGTATTAAACCGGAGAATCAGAAAGGAAAATATGACGTTTTATAAATGTAACCTCCTAACTGAAATCTGAGTTAGTCTGAGTTGCACAACTGATACATGTAATAGTCGAAACAGCTAGCTACTGGCTAAACAGACTGCATGACGACTTTGTCTCGTTAGCATGACTTTCATACTCGGAAAAATGATCTTAGCGTATTCAAGATATAAATGGTAAGTAGGTTATTTCTCGTTTCTGTCAAAACCCCCGACATTTTAAAACATTAGCTGAGGTTGATACCTGGCTAACTACAACAGTGCCGCGTACAGGGAAGATGACAAAGCCGGCTAGCCGCGTTTCAGCACACACTTTTTATTTCTTACCCTCCATTAAAGGCATAAGGGGAGAATTTATGCTCTACAGGTCCGGTGTAGTGATACTCCTTCATCTTTCCGTTTTCTCCAAAAGCCTGTGTAGACAGCATGACTGCAGCTAAACTGAAAGCGTAACTTTTCCTCAGAAATCTCGCTGTCTCACTGCAACATGGCGGACGGAAGTTGATTTGGCACCTCTTCCGGTGACGTCACTGGTCAGCAGTACGCTAAATAACAGTTTAAAATTTAGTTAAATATTAAGTTTAAATGCATAATATGCTTTGACTATGGATGAAGTCTCTTCCTGTATAATGCTCCCCCAAAATTATTAATAATTTAATAATATTTAATGATCAATATTTGATTGACTTAATAATATTTATCAATATGCATTTAACAAATTATTATTATTATTATTATTATTAAATATTTGATTATAATATCATTTTGATCTAATATCATTTAATAATAATAATAATAATAATACATTTTGGTTTATTTAATAACATATGTTAATATGTATTTTAAACATTATTATTATTATTATTATTATTATTATTATTATTATACACAGATTTAAGTCTGTACATAAAATCATTGGCCTTCTCCAGAAACTGTTATGGCAGTGGTGATATTTATTCAGTATTTCCCTGTAAATGTTTATTGCCCCCTGGCTCTTGATTCTGTTGTTAATCATTTACATAAGCACATGCAGGTGCTTGACATTGCATGCAATAAAAATAACAATAAAAAAAGATATAAAAAGTTCCATGTACCTTTTTGCTTGTATTTTTTGTTGGGCATATTAGAGTAATAAAGATATTTACCTAGGCTATTATGTTTCATTTCATTTTTTTCTCCACTACTTTTTTTTATTCTTTCTTATTTCATAATCGTTGTTCATGATTTAATAGCTTGTCTATCATCATTGATTTCATCAGATTTCTCAGAAGTGTCTCAGAAATCCTAATTACACTCTTCATCATAATTTTCACACCCATGAGTTCAGATTAAATCAACACTTTAGTCACACCCAGGCCACCACACACTGGAGCTCCTTCCAGCAGGTGCTTCAGGTCAACGTGTGCCAAAACCACTAGACACCGGAAACTTCTGTTCGCATGCAATCAGGCTTATGAACACTCAACTGCCTCAAAAACATGATGACCATATCACTGACAGCATAGTGTTTTTGTGCTCAAGATACAATAACTCTTGTGTGCAATATTGAATATTTATCTGTTCAGTATTTTTATTTTTTACTTTCAGTGCAGTAGCTGTATACAGTATCCACTTCTGTTCTCTAACCTGGATAAAGCAATTACTGAAGTTGAGTAAATGAACAGGTGAGCATTAAAAAGGAGTACTAAACTGTAAAATAAGTCAAAATAAGTAGGCTTAAAAAAGAATCAGGTCAGTTTTGTTCTTTTTAGTGGAAAGTTCATGAATAAAAGGTCCTGAATTTTATTGTACACATATGAATAATGAGCCAAAATATTTACATAGTTCTTCTGTGGATTTTTTATTATTATTATTATTATTTAAATCTATCTAAAGGCTAGCTGGCTACTATATCCATGTTTCCAGGTGAAAAGGTGAAAGACACCAACATCTTTGAGGTTGTAACTTTGCGAGTACCTCAGTGACAAGGAAAAGTAGAGATTAGTACTATTTTTTTTCTGACAGTGTATAATAGATCATTGTTTTACTCTGAGCTGACAAACAAGTAGTCACACCATGTAGAGAATGCTTTCACAATACACTTGAGTACCATTTCATCATAGAAAATATGTATGTAGATTTAGATCAGTGTGTTTACTTTGTCATCTGTTTAATCACATTAATTTACTGTTTTATGTCTGTAAAGAATGGGTGTGTTTTTCCACAGTAACTATGTGCTTGATGAAAGTCCTGGGCAGGTCAGTAAGTGTGAAAAGTAAGAGTGTGTGGCTCCTCCTGCTGTGGAGCATGTGCTGATTTGCCTTGCATATTTCCAGTGTGTTCAGGTTACACTGGGTGGAGCGCTTATAGTTTACTGAGACACACAGCAACAGAACAAACAGCACAGCCCTACACTCCGAGCAGTGAGCACAGCATTGCTTTCAGACATGTTTCGTTGTGGCATCGCGTATCCCCGCTGCAGGTGGATTCTGCCTCTTCTGCTGCTTTTTGCCATTATTTTTGATATCATCGCCATCGCGGCTCAGTCCGGCTGGGTGGAGGATGAAAACGCTAAGTCGCATTATGCCAGTATGTGGGATCACTGCCGAGGCCGCAACAACAACTGGACCTGCAAGTCTCTCATGGAGTTCTGTAAGTTTGACCAAGTCTTATTATAATAATAGTTTTTTTCTTTCTCTCTCTAAGTACATTTCTTCATTTGTATATTTTGAAGACTGGACCCCAACTTTAGACCAACTCTCTCAAAAGAACAAACTCCAAAGCACACTTATTTCACAAACCTCGCAAGTACCTGCTGTTTCCTGCTGTTTTCGGGCTCTGTCCCAAACTAAACCGTGTACTAGTTTAGTTATAGTGTGTAACATATTGGCACTTGTTAGTTGCAATAACATTTAAGTAGAGCACTAGGCTGTTTAATGAAGACGTAACCTCAGCCACTCTTCCTGCCCACTAACGGGAAGTAGCTATCTTCATGACACACATTCGCACTTTCGAAATAAAATATTGTCAGGGTTTTTTTTTTCTCTTTTTTTTTTCCGGTAAGTTATTTTTTTTGTGTTACTTTACAAGGTTTATTTAAGAAAACGTTTTTACATCTGACCGTGATAATAGTTTCCTGAATGAGAACATTTTCTATGTTACCAAAAGTGTTTTTCTAACCATAAAATGGTAATTTGGATGTTGAGAACAATGTATAGATTTCTTTTGAAACTAGAAAATGTGTGAAATATAACTTGTTAAACCAGTAGCCGGAGTTGTGTGTTTGTGTACTACACAGGTGTATGTGTGTGTAAAACTGTTTGCCTTCAGGTGCTGGGCGCCATTTTGTTTGTGTCTGGCTTCTAGTCGGCTTGCCTGTTAAATTTCTCTGAGTATTTACATTATGTTGTTGTATGGTTCTCATATTCAGTAAACTTGTTCATTTAAGGGACACTTTTATCCAAAGCAACTTAGAAATGAATCAAAATTCAACCCAAACATGTATTGTTAAAGGAATTTGTACCAACTGACCAGAATTTAGTGCAAGATACACACAACTACAACTGAACACAAGGGTATAAAGTGTTGTAGTGTTGCTGGTCAGTCTAACTCCAGCAGCCAGTCTAACTCTGAATCACACAACTTTTCAAGTTGGAGATAACAGGAAGAAGTCTGAAATGTACCATTCATTTCAGAGCTGTTTGTTGTCTGTTTATGTTCCATCGCCGTCTCCTAGGGTGTGGACGCGTGAGACAGTGACACAATGACACAATGACTCCAGCCTATATCAAATACAGCGAAAGAGAATGCCATGAAACAAATTAGCACTACTGTTCATTCCCATGATATATAAAATCTCCCAAAGCCGTTTACCCCTAACATTATACAAGTTCCATTAATGTACAACCACTATTACCAGTTAAATCCTTGCTAGTGTTGGTCTCATTTTAATCCCAGTTAAAGGGTTAAACTTGTTAATAGTGTCACAGGGTGGATCACTTATCATCGTGAGTCATAACTAGTGGCAAGTATGTTTCCAATGATGGCTTCTCATTAAAACGAAGGAACAAATAGAGAATTTGTAATAATACATTTACCTCATATAGCTCATTAATCTTTTAATAAAGAACATGTTTGTGTGTGCTTCATGAATAATGTGCTTACAGAAAACATACTGTAATGCTTTGCCTTTCTCAGCATGGGCTCAGGCTGTCGCTGCACTGATGATCATCGGCCTCATCCTCCTCATCATAGCCTTCATCATCTCCTGTGTGGCGCTCTGCTGTACCCTTAATATTGGGCTCTTGCCGTTAATTGGAGCTCTCCTCTTGCTTGCTGGTAAGAATAGCTTTGAACTATGAGATATGGTCTGTGTCTAAATAAATGTCAGTGATTAATGTCTTATCAGAGATGAGATATATTTAAAAAAAAAAAATCTTAGTACTGTATAACAACAATTAGATGAGGAACATAATTTATAAATAGTAGCCAAACCTCTTATTTTGTAACAGTACAAATGGAAATACGTTGTACAAAGGAAAAAAGATAGCGTCAGTCGGCACAAGCCTGAACAGCGCCAAGCCTTGGGCTCTTTCCAAGTTATTTGTGGAAGTTGCGCACCTCTGATCACCACCCTCAGCTTTGTTATGATGGTTCCCTGTGGGGCTGGGAGTGGTTACTAAGTTACTCAATGTCCCCACACACACACACACACACACACACCTCGGCCTACACATCAGTATGGCAGTCAAATTACTTTCTCTACAGTCAGCCTGTTTTGTCGTCACACCATGCACACTGCCTTGTACAGCATTAACCTAGGTGGTCGAGCGGGAAGAGCCTGTCCTCGATGAGTAATAATCTGGGGTGGAGTAATCTTATCTCTGTCACTCCTGTGTGAAAGAATTGCAGTTACACACCCTAAAGGGTGAGGCAGTTGTGCACGTATGTGCAAGACTTTCAGTCTCGTCTCAGCCCTTCCCAGCAGTGGTGGAATCATTACTGGGCTTGTTTCTTTTTAGGATTTTTTTTTTTTAAATAAATTTAGGCATGAGAAGGTGAAATTAAGGAAGAACTACTAGAAAGTATGGTTTGGGACTTTCAAGGGCGGGACTTTTACGTTCAGGTGTGCTAAAGTTATATCAGTCCTTTGGCTCTGATCACACTGGTCTTGTTTCTTGAATTTGATCACATAACCGTGTGACTTATGTCATTTCAGCGATATTCCAGATCATCGCTCTGATCGTTTACCCAGTGAAATTCAACGAACTAATCTTTGAAGGCAACTACGACTACACCTGGGCATATGGTTTCGGATGGGGAGCCACCATCATTATGATTGGTTGCGCAATCCTGTTCTGCTGCCTGCCTCGGTATGAAGACCATCTCAGTGGCTTAGCAAAGACCAAATACATCTACACATCTGCCTAGAAGCCCTCTCCATCCTACTACTTACCGCACCATTGCTTCAAGAACTATTTGACTTATTAATATTTTTAAATCTCCAAACAGGAATTGGCACAATCTGCTCACGATAGGATCCAAGTTTACTAAAAGAGAATATGGGAAACATGAACAGTATTTTCTGCCTTAATAAGGATTATTTATACCAATGAATTTTCTTATGAAGGCCTATGTTGTCACAAAACTCCCCCATACATGCTCTGGTAATACTATCTATGGCTACTTTTATTTCCTTCAAGGTGACATTTCAGTTTTATCACTGCCTCATCGTATGATTTACTTTTTCTGTTCCATACAGACACAAAATCTGTGGGTCTTTATCAAAGCAGGGAAAAGGGTAGAAACCTCAGCTGAGCATTTGGTAAAGACCACTTAATTACAAATAACTCTACTGGCTGTATCTTTATCTTGTGTTTGAAATAAGGTTTTTTAGAGGCCCCTTTCTTATAATTGAATATGAATTCATGTAGACTTGCACAGAACTTTTAGTAGCTAGCATTTTAAAAATCTGTATTAAAAGTATTAAAAATACAAGTGTATTTTAGAAACATTCTCATATAGGCCATATAGAGATATCTTTCCTAATATACCACTTTATAATCTATAATGCTACTGTCCTCAAATGCTGTATAGATTGCGTGTGTTTGGTGTGAACGGACTGATGAATGTTTCTGTTGCTTGTGCAACTGCCTTTTTCTAACACTGACAGAAATTTGAACTTATATATACATAGAGGTTAGGAAAAAGTCTTCTGTAGTACAACACTGCAAAATGTTCTAAAGGGTTTCCAGTTTTTATATATATGGTTTTCCTACTTTTTCAGCTACATTTTAACACTAACCATGCTGTTTTTGTAACAGGTCGAGATGTTTTAAGTAATTTTGCCTAGTGTTCATTGCAAGCCAATGCATAATAAAAGGAGACCAAACTGTTTAAATACCAAGAGTGTACTCTATTTTGATCAATGTTGACATCATTCCTTTGACAAGTTAAAGATGATTCTAATATGAATTGCGAATGTTTCAACATAACCGAGCTGGCAGGATTTTACGATTAAACTAAACATGATAGGTTTTTTTGGGCAGCATGGTGAATGTCGCTGCCTCGCAGCTCCACGGTCTGCAGTTTGATCCTGAGCTCAGGTGACTTGTCTGAGTTTTGTATGTTCTCTCCGTGTCTGTGTGGCTCTCCTTCAGGTTCTCGGGTTTCCTCCCACCTCTCAAAAACATACCAGTAGGTGGATTGGGTTTCCAAAATTGCCCCTAAGTGTGAATGAGCATGTGAAAGTGTCTACATGGTGTCCTACAATGAGCTGGCATCCCATTAAGGGTTGGCTCTGGATCCCCTGACCAGGATAAATTAGTTACCATTCATTCATCCA
Source organism: Pangasianodon hypophthalmus (assembly GCF_027358585.1). NCBI lineage: Eukaryota > Metazoa > Chordata > Actinopteri > Siluriformes > Pangasiidae > Pangasianodon > Pangasianodon hypophthalmus. The sequence goes on along the minus strand of NC_069712.1, from coordinate 27,727,332 downwards.
TCTTGAGTAACACCACAAATTAGTTGTTTCCTTATGAGAGTAAAATAAATATTGGCATATCTTGGTTACAGGAAGCATAACATAAGTTTATGAACTCCAGTCACCCATACGGTAAAGTGGGACACCCAGTTTTTGGCAATACAATGGATTGTAATGATCAAGTTAAAATACCTATAATAACACATCAAGGAACAGATTCCTTTACATCTGCAAGGGAATTTCATTTTAATTAATTTTTGTGGGAAATGCTTAAATATAAATACCTGTTCCTGAAACACTTCAGAGTTTGTTAGAGAACAAAGCTTAATAAACTGAATAAACTAATCTAGCACAAAAAATGATCACATTCCATTAACTCGCCTATTCTGTTCCCATTAACCCACTTTTGTGTACTGGAAATTCATTCATTCTAATCTTTCTTCATCTGTGGTGTTGTGGGCAGATCTTATTGACCATAGAAAATGAATGGGCCTTAAGAAGTTGCAAAATAAAAATTCACTCTCTGTCTCTCTCTTTCACACACACACACACACCCCAACGTTATAATCAGGGTTGCCAGGGTTGTGGTTTTTACACCATCAAGTTTGGGAACACGGGTGCTGGTGGAAAAGGCAAGATTATAGTTGACACTTTTTGGGCAAATATAAAACCAAGACGTGACCACCTAGATCTTGTTTTAACGCAAATAATTAGAATTAAATTAATTTCCACAAATATAGGCTATGGCAAATAAAGATGACACGTTGCAGATATGGTCAACCAAAAATGTGTGTGCACCACAGTGAACTTGTTGGAACCGTCTAGGGCAAACTCCACAGTCAGTCCATTCTCCTATTCTTTGGGTCTTGGGTCATTTACGAATGTTTATTTATTGTAATTTAATGTAAAATAATCTAATTTGAGGCTGTGCTATAGATCTGCACTACAAAAAAACAGAAACTATTTTCCCACTTTACCTGAACAATGCTGTCCCACTTTATCTAACATGGGACAGTCACATCAAATATTTTTTCATACAAATTATTTCACAAATATTTTTTTGTATGTTTCAACATGTGGTTAGCCCACTTCGTCATGATCTGGTTGTGCAGGTTGTTACAGGAGGCCACCTATCAAAAGTAAGTGCCCAGGCAAGGAACCATTAGTCAGAGAAGCATCCTCCTCTAGGCAGAGGTGCGGTGGTGCCATATTGTTTTTTCATATTCTTGATTGATACAGAACTTTGGTTCTAGACTTCTTTTGATCACTTCTTGGCCTTCATTATGCTATTTCCTTAGGTACATTCTCCAGAAAAAAAAAAAAAAAAAAAAAAAGGGGCCTAAATAGGTGTATTTATACTGAGATCACTTGAACTGCACAATCTGTTCAACTAATGATGTTACTTCTGATGATAGATGGTTGCACCAGATCTAATTTAAGGATTTTATATATAAATGTATATATGTATATATATTCAAATCATGTCAAATCAAACTAAGGACATTAGTTAACACTACAAAATGCGGAAAAGGTCAAAGGGGGTGAATACTTTTGCAAGGCACTGTGATAACAGGAACTATCTTGCTTCATGGATCTTTCACAACATTCATCTGTTATAAATCGCAATGTTTCGTTCATTAAAAACGTTGTAATTGCTGTTAAATAAGAGAAGTAAAACACTTTGGAATGTGCCGTTATAGGAAAATAATCCATTTGTCATGGATACCAAAACGCAGTGTTTTTGTGCAAATTCTTGATGCAGTATGTCATGCTGCAGGTCAGCGTATATTGAAACTGCAAGCAATGGTAAGCGCCAGGTGTCTAGTTTCTGTGTAAAAGGGAGGAATAGACATAAGTGATGACTGACATGCCACGCCTGACACACCTGTTCTTCACAAAATGACTAAGTCTAAAATGTCCTGTCAGTGAGAACTAAATTGCATTACTGTGTGGTTTAGGAGTTTCAAATGAAAACAATTTGATATGCATGTTAAATTTAAATTATATCAAAGAGATCATAATTATATCATCAACAACAAACGGTGTAAGTGCATAAATACACAGATTTATCTATATAGATGTGTAGGAGAAAGTTGAATCTGGACCTGGCAATAATTATTGAAGATGAGCAGGACCCCTGTGATATACATATGTGTGTATTTGACCCCTTGCATGATTGTGGATTTTGACTCTTTGTAATCAGAATAAAAACACGCGTATCCAAGTTAGTGTTTATTACACTGCAACTTTTTATTATCGACAGAAGAGGTCCAATCAGTGAGCTAGTTATTGCTACCACTATAATTGTAATTGCTAAAATGCCACTCTGCTCACTCTTAGGTTCTTAAAGGGACTAAGAGGAGCTGATCTGATTGAATATCACAACAGCACTCTTAACCATACCTCTTGATAATATATTCACTGAACCCTTGTTCACAAAGATTATAAAAATAGACATTGCATCGATCTTATGTCTTGTTTTTGTGCATGTGTTATGTGGTTTATTTAAATATTTTTTTTAAGTGACTGCTTTCTGAATTTATGTAGACTAACCCCTGATAGATACTGTTTTACGTCCCTTAATTACCCTCAATCACGCTCAAACCAGATTCTAGGTTTGTGCCAGATTTCCTCTAGTATACCACTTTAGAGCAAATCACTCAAGTGCACTTACTGTCCTCTAGTGCTGTATAGACTGTGTGTGTGTGTGTGTGTGTTACGAATGCACTGATGAATATCTGTGCAACTGCGGAGTTTATTTTAAATTCTTGACTGAAATTAATGAAAGATCATTATCATTATCATTATCTTATCCAAGCTGAGAGATATTCCTTTATGATTCTTTAAAAAAAAAAGCATAATAAATTCATAAATTCATCCAGGTCAAGTGCATGTGCTAGAATTACAAGATTTTTCTTTGTCATGGAGCACTGAAGGTGGAGAGGATGAAGCCTGACTGAAAGCTAAGTAGACATCCATGACTATACACAAGTTATAGCGACAAAGAAATTGTATTTACATTTTTGCAGGAGTAGCAGTCCCTCTCACGTGGCAGCTTTCTCAGCTGCACTGACTGGGCAATGAGAATTTCACTGTCTAATCAATTTCTTGCAACTCCTTCAAGACTTCAATTCAAGTGAATATGGCACTGAGTGTCTAAGTAAAGGTTTTACTTTATAAATCTTTATAGGTATTATAACAATCAACAGATGTTCTTCTGGCCTACTATCACACACAAAGCACATGAAGCCAATAGATTTTCAGTGTTGAACCTATCCCTATGACATGTCAAACAAAATGCAGACTCTTTTTTTGAGTCTGTAGAAAAATATTTCCTGTTCCTGTAATGCTAATGACTATGCCCAATGATGGCAATGATGTAATTTTAATTCTACTGATCATTTTATATACCAAGCAGGGATGGTATCTCCTGAGAATTGTCATTTACAAAACTCATTCCATGCAAATGATACCCAAAAATAATCTTGACAATTTATTTACATGTTTTTTTAAAGCCTTTGCTTACTTCCTAGTGCTGCAGTTTCTAAAACCAGTCGAACAAAGGTGTTATTGTTGGAGAAGGAAGTGCCAAACAGGCTACAGACATGAAGTATGAATCACATCCTACGAAATAGTCTTTCTCAGACCTGGGCTGTGACAGGTATTAATAAATTATTGAATTTATTTGTAAAATTATAGATATTTCAGGTTTTATCCATATGCCCATTTATTATGTAAGGCTGTATTCATACAGTATATTTCACTGAGTCACAAATAGAATACTATACATCTCATGTACTGTAGCAGAAGCATCATTAAAACTTGAAATTCTATGATAGTTGAGAGTAGTTTATTTTACATCAGTTTGTATCTATGACTGTCTATAACAGGGGAATTTATATATAATATCTAAGTATAGAAGTCTCCGTATTTCTGTAAAGCTTTGTGATAATGTCTTTCGTGAAAAATGCCATGTAGATTAAACTGAATTGAAACTGAAATGCCAATCTGGATCACTTAAATTAAAAGTTACCTGTAGCACACAACATATTCCCTATTTGGTCAATTTATTAGGAACACCTGCTTGCTCGTGCAGTTATCAGCCAATCACGTGGCAGCAGCACAAATGCATAAAATCATGCAGATACAGGTCAGAAGCTTCAGTTAATGTTCACATCAAACATCAGAATGGGGGAAAATGTGATCTTAGTGACTTTGAGCATGGTATGGTTGTTGGTGCCAGATGGGCTGGTCTCCTGGGATTTTCACGCAAAACAGAGATTTTAGAGTCTCTAGAGTTTACACAGAATTGACATGAAGGCTACAGTAACTCAAATAATCACTCTTTATAACCACGCTGAGCAGAAAAGCATCTCATAATAAACAGAGTGATGGGCTACACCATCAGGTTCCACTCCTGAAAGCCAAGAACAGGAATCTGAGGCAACAGTGGGCACAGGCTCAGAGAACTATCTATCTATCTATCTATCTATCTATCTATCTATCTATCTATCTATCTATCTGTTTGTTTGTTTTTATAAAACATAATCATAAATAATAAAGGATGTATTAAAGAATGAACTCACTTTCAATTTTGACAAAAATCATTTTGCCACTAGATGGCAGCATATCTTCTCTTTAAACATCATATATTTTCAATGACGTCATTACAGTTGTCTAGCCATGATGTCACTGAAAATATGATGGGGAGATAGAAAGCTCAAAGAAGTTTCACTAGCACAGTGATATATTTTGAGCACCATGTTTCTTATTTATAAATTAGTTATGGTTAAATTCAGTCTTCGTTAAATTATGTGCTCAAGCATCTCTATATGAATTGGTTTGTCAAGTAAGTAAGTATAGAAATAAATAAATATTTTAGTTCCCATATTTCTCTAACATGACATCATTAATATATACATATCATATAATCATATAATATATATATGTGTGTGTGTGTGTGTGTGTGTGTGTGTGTATATATATATGTGTGTTTGTGTGTGTGTGTGTGTGTACACACACACACACACACACACAAACACACACACACATATATATATATATATATATATATATATATATATATATATATATATATATATATATATTTTTTTTTTTTTTTTTTTTTTTCCTGGAGGATCCTTATTACACATTTGCTTTCCTTTCATTTTTATTTCAGAGATGCTTTTGCCTCATCTGTTCCTTTCACTGCAGAAGAAATGCTTTTTTACTTTACCATTTAGGCCTCACACATCCTGTCTCTCAATACCAAAGCTGCTTTTTGAGATATTTCGAGCTGTGTGTGAAACCTTCAGGGGCACAAAAGCCCTAAAATCAAAGTCAAACTTTACTATTCATTTGAATTGATTTTAGAGACTGCTTGTTCAGGCTGAGTCAAATTGTGACTTACTGAAAAGTTACCCAAAAAGAAAGCACCTGACAAAGTGATTCCCCTTTAAGTCGTAAATGTTCCCCATGTGCACGCTGTGGCTTCTCAGGCCTGGTTCATTTGACTCGCGCTAACTCAAAAGTGCTGTTTTCACCGGGGACAACCCCCTGAACTCCGAACTTACAGCTTTTCTTGAATCAGAATGAAATGCTGGTCAAATTTACGGGATCTGCTTGCTCAACAGAGGATGAGTCAACGTGGACCCTAAGACTACTAGAAAGGGCCCTGAATCAGATAGCAGTGTGTAAACTGTTCCTATTCCCGTTAATGCTCTCAAGGCTGCTTGACACTTAAGAAACTTTTAGTTTTGGCCCCTGATTATAACCTTTCAACGGGCACTACAGGGGTGTCTGGATCTTATATAGATATGCTGACAGATATAGATACATGTAGGATATAAAATCCACAAACACCTGCAGTACCTAGAATAAGGTCACAAACATAGAAACCAAAACCAATTTCCTGAGGATGAATATGATAAATTTACTGTAATTACAACTAAGCAGATATGAACGGTGTCTTTTCTTTCACTTTCTTATTTAAAAAAAGCAACATGAACTTAGCTCAGGTAATTTCCACTAACTACCGAGATACTACAATGTTCAAAGTCTTGAATGAACCAGATTAACTTAAACATACTTTTAAAAATAAACACAGAATGAAAAAAGTCAAAAGTTTGGCTCTATGATCATATATAATCGATTAAATCTATATCTTGTAAAGAAAAAATCACATAAACAAGACATCTGATAAAAATGTATACCTTTTTTCTAAACTAAACCTCATGTCATTCTTCGTATCCACATTTTGCTTAGAGTAGGAAATGTTTGTATGAATCAAAAAAGTTTGAGAGTTATATCCTTACATTAGATTTAAACATCAGTGATCTAATTAGTTGGTCATTGTTTGCAAGATTCTGGCTGGGTGTGTTAATGAAACCTTCCTGGAATGCACCTTGAGTGATCAGATCAATGCTGGAACTTTTCCTGATGTAATGTGTGACTCATTGGACATAGCCAGATAGTAACATATATGGAATTCCCTTTCCATTCCATTCAACACACGTGTCTTTGAGTATGCAAAAAGAAGAAAGAAAAAAAAAACCCAGTCACACAGTCCTGTGTGCCCTCCTTGGAGTTAAAGTTGTTTTTTTTTTTTTTTTCCACTTTGCTTGGCAAAATCTGCTTCCTTACTCAAACTGGGGATGACCTACACTTACAATACAGAATTCCTGGCTTTAAAGAATCTTTAATTGCTTCGAATCAGCTCTTGATTTCTTGGATAGACTCCGGATCCACTGTGACCCTGATCAGGATACAGCAGTTACTGAAAGAAAAAAACAAAGGAATGAATGAAACAAATAAGAATAGTGAGTGATAAAATACAGATACAAACGAATATCAGTGGTATATACAGCTGAGGATATATATTGAAATATTTACATGCGTTGTGTTGTATACATTATAAATATCAGTTGTGTTCAGGGTTAAATGGCATCATGAGAAATGTTCACAAGGTCTTTGCTAATAAGATTAGCCTTGGTAAATAAACTCTTTTAGTAACTAGTCTTGTTAATTTGCATTTAATTTAATTGGCAGATATGTTTAACCTAAATGATTTACAATTGTGATAGGATACAATCCAAGTCTGTGTCTTGTTCAAGGGCCCATTAGTGGCTTTCTGACAGTCCGGAGTTTGAACTTACAACCTTCTAGTGACTAGTGCAGAACCTTAACCAATGAACCACCACTGCCTAAATATGGACCATCACAACAACCCATGTAGTGAATTTGACATATTTTGTGCTAGCACTATCTGTCTTTTTTATTTTGTTAAAAAGCAGAAACGACAAGCTACTCTTGTTTAAGACAGAATTTTCCATTTATTTGCATCAATAACAATTTAGTCAGTGACACAGCAGTGCCACGGGTAGCGCTGCTGCCTCACAGCTCCAGGGTCTTGTGTGTAGTTTTGCATGTTCTCCCCCGTGTGTTTCCTCCAGATTCCCCAGTTACCTCCCTCCTTCAAAACACCTGCCTGTAGGAGGACTGGAAACTCTAAATGGGTGTGAACAAGTTTGTGAATGTGCGTGTGCACGGTGTCCTGCCATGGACTGGTGTCCCCTCACGCCTCATGTCTCTTGGTTAGGCTCCACTGACCAAGATAAAGCAGTTACTGAAGATGAATAAATGAACACTTTAGATAGAATATCACATTTACCTATGCATTAATAACTCAGTCATATGTTAACAACCTAGTTGTTTATCACAATAATTATTTCAATACTTTAAGGAAAAGTGGATACATTGTGATGAATTAATTCACTTGGTAACTGCTTCATCACGGTCAGAGTCACGTCAGATCCGGATCTTGGGAACACTGGGCATGAAGTAGGAGTACACCGTGGATGAGATGGCAGTCCGGTGTAGGGAAGCATGTACCCACATTCACATCTAGTGTAGCCAGCTGGCATGTTTTTGGACAGTGGTAGGAAACTGGAGAACCTGGAGGAGAACATGCACACAAGCGGAGGATCAAACTGGGGACCCTGGAGCTGTGAAGTGGTAATGCTTCTTACTGCACCACTAGGAACTAAAAATAGAAAGAAAAAAAAATTGTTTATGTTATGAACCCAGGATTATACTTGGGCTACTGAAATAAATGTGTATCTGAAGGTAAAATATTTCCATTAATTTTTTTTGGATGCCAAAAGGTCCTCAAGATAAAGCAGAAATGTAACATTAGCTTATCTTTGTGTGGCTGTGCTATTTTCAGACATTCCCACTAATTTTCAGGCAGGTGGTGGGCGGTAGGCGTGGCACCCACGCACACAGCGGTTCTTCCCCCCGCCTCCTCTGAATGTCCCCTCCTTCTGAGCTGCTTTCCATCTAGCAGTGAGTAAGCGGCTAGGGGGCTGCTGCTGCTCTGCCTACCCATCACATACAAGCCTGTGTGGGTCGACTTTCACAAATGAATTATTCGAAAGAGTGACAAAAAAAATTACCGACAAAAATGCCAGAGACAGAGAGGGAGAGAAAAAAAAAAAACAACTCACAAATGACGTGTTGTAATTCGTGGTCACAAAACTTCCTGAGACAAATGGCATAGTTCCTGTGTTTCAACTTCAACTATGTGTCGACTTCCTCTGCCTTTCTGTACCGGTGGTTTACACAATATCTATAACATTATAGCACATTACCGTCAGTGGTTATGACACTTCTGTACACTTTACTGTAAACTTAATAGCGAAACCTATTCATGAGTATCACTTCTTTATAGACTTTATCATAGTTCTCACCTCATTGTAAATGACTGATTTTCAGCTGACCGATAATGGACTGCCAAAGGTTGTAGACCAAATATTTCCCAATTATATATGTAGTGCACTACACAGGGTGTAGGAGTCATGACCAAATTTGGTGCACATGTACAGAGTGTGAGACTGAGGAGTCATTTGGGACTCATTCTTCCTATCTTTCAAAAAAAAAAAAAAAAAAGACACCAAGCCAATTTAACTTTTCCTATTAAAAATAATTTATTCCAGAACAACATATAAATAATTATTGTAACACAATACAGATAATGTTTATTGTGAATAAATACCAAACACATCCCCCCTACCCACAAAGAAAAAAAAATGGTATTTTTTTTTAACTAGGTCTACAGTTGGAATGTAACTATGTCAGAAGTAAGTCAGAAATACCTCAACTAATTCCAGAGCAGCTTATTACGTTCTGTGCAAATTGGTGATCTGAACTGAATTCAGATTCAGTAGTTGAAGAACCAACACCCTTAATTTCTACTAATGATAGGACTGAATTGTTCTCAAATGCGTCTTTTGACTAAAGCACATGTCTGCATGTGGGGCCTGCGTATTTCTAGTTCTTGTATGTCAACACTGTATTAGCTGTCAGAATGGAAATGTCTTATGCACGTGCTCGTTTCTCACTGTTGCCAAACTAGCCAGCAACTTTTTCCATGTTCATCTCCACGCAAGCATTGGGGGCAATAGTCAAATGGACATGTTTTTGCATACCGAATGTATGCAATAGAGGCATCATGTGAATGTAGCAGAAGTAAAGTCAGAAGTAAAGGGAAGGAAGCTCCCTTGTAGGAAAAAAGCAGATAAAACTGGGTACTCACAATTCTAAAAGAGGATGTACACAACACACGGGTGTGTTTACTTTCGGATTTGTGTGGTTTTGTTTGTTTTTTTTTAAATAAAGGAGTCTATCCTGTCACGGCATGCACGGTTCTTCCTTGTTGACACTTGTTGCTATTTCTTTGATGTGGCAATTCTCTTCACCAGCGAGTGTTCACGTGTTGTTTGTTAAGATGTGATGGAGAACCTGTTTTTATTGCACTTCGGAATTTCTTTTTTTAGCTACGGGAAAATGTTAGAATGTATCCAACATCACCTAGTGCCATAGCTAGTAAACATAAACAGACCAAACGAAGTCCAGCAAGGCGAAATCAGGTGAGTAATCATTTCAAGCACGAGCAGGCCACAAAAAGTGAGCAATGACAAATAACAAAAATAAATAAATAAATAAAAATCTCAAAGGCAACAGGTCCATTTTGGCAGCAGACATCAAATGGTGCAGCAGAAAATAAAACTGGAGCTCTGCTTTGCAAACACTCATTGGCACTTAACCTACATTGTAAGAAATAAACTGGTTTTCTGAGGCCTCTGAAACCCTGTAGCTGCGTCTCCTGTATTTCTTACAGGCCCCACAGGCTTACTGCAGTCTGCAGCGGCAATGCACATCAACTTGGTCATAATTATTCGGCAAGTTACTTTGGTCAAATTTCACTGTTTTTAGCTCACAATTGGAAATAAATCTTTTTTTAAGATGCTTCCCCCCCAACCCCAAAATTTTGTCAGCAATGTACAAACTGTTTACAATCTTATTACCCTGTTTGATATAAATCACAGATAGCACAGATGTATGCAACTGGATGCCAGTGTATCATCAGTTTCTTTATATCAACAGCCCCATCTCTGTCTTATTCACATATAAAAATGATCAAAACTTTGCATGAGAGGTAAATCGCCAGTGTTACACCACTGCTGGCACCCAAAAACAGGTGGCTCAGTTAGCTGTGGGATTCCGTGTAGGAGAGGATTCACACACATCAGCGTGCAAAGATTCTAGTCCCCTCTTTGGAAAAGGAAACTGGTAGCGTCAGCCCCGGTATATCTGCTTGAAGTGGTCACACTCATTGCAGTAGCCTTGTTTTTCCTGGTTGGCATAATGATCGCAGCCTTGTGTCCGACAACGCTGCTTGCTCTTCTCTTTGGGTGCGTGGGCACGACGGCCCTCACGCTGCCCGCCACGGTTCAGGCAGTCCGGGCACAAGTCCGTGCAGCCAGGTGATACGTTCTTACAGCCGCTGCGCCGGCACTGAGCTTGGCTGAGTGTCGCCGTTGGACGTGATTTGGGCGCTCGCTGATAGCAAAGGATAAATGCGTAAATAAGCAAGTAAGCAAAACCAACCAAATAAATAAATAAAAAGGTTTTATTATGATTTGGACACATCGAGCAGACAGATAAAACACTGTTTTTGAATTAACACTGCTTGGTGTAAATACTTCATTACAAACAGTCAGTGAGGAGTGACACAGAGCAGAGCAACTCACCAAGACTGGAGGAGAAGTGGAGCCTCTGCTAGCAGCTTCAGTCAGTCTGGCGCTCTGCTCCTTCACATAGCACTTGTTGCAGTAGCCCTCAAGCATGGCTTTGCCCACGGCACCACAGCCCTGCCCACGACACCGCACGTTCTGAAAACCTGCCTCCGATGTATTTCTGGGCTGCACCACAGCTGGAGCTGCCTCTGCATTAAGAACACCACCACGACATAATTATTCTCACGCAGTTGTGTGTTTGCCACAAATACTCTGTTATAGTGTATTTGTTAACTAGGGGTGCTGTGATCACAATGATGCCTAATGTCTTTTCAAAAACACACTTAACTTTGGAGTGAAACTAAAAGAACTTCTTAGGCACCAGTGGTATGATTATGTGATTAGATTTAAGATTTGTTATCTCTCAAAGACAGCAGAGCCTGAGAAGCTCGACTAGCTTTCATTTACTGTTAGTCACATGTGTGTTGATTGGTTTTTCCCACTTACGGTGATTCGTCTGATAGTCCACATAACAAATGGTACAGAATCCTAACTTCTCGGGTGTGCCGAAGAACTGGCAGCCCGAGCGTTTGCACTGGTGCGCTGTCGGTGTGTGCCACGTGTGCCCAGTGGTACCAGGGCGCTCTGGCTCCCTGGATGGCACCCATGCTGGCATGTCCATTCTGGGCTCCTGCTGCTGGGCAACAGCACTCCTCTGCATGCAGGGTGGACAAAGGCCATTGAATGTCCGAAAGGCCTCCTGCCGACATGCGCTGCAGTGCTCTGTATCTCTTTCTCTATCTTTTTCTCGCTCCCGGGTGCTCGGTCCCCACTGAGCGTGTCCCCAGCCATGGGCAGGGCCCTGGGGTTGCCCGTTACCCACCTGACGGGCATTGAAGCATCGTTCGCACAAGCCATCATGCTCTACACTGAGTGTGAACAGACAGCCGGGTGTCTTGCACTTCATGGCATGTGTCTCACTGTACAGGCTCAGGCTGGGTGCAGTCGGTGGTGCTGAGCGTGGACTCGGGATCGTTGGCTCAGATGGCGCGTTGGCATGGTTGGTCCGATTGGGACGGCTGGCAACGGCCTCGTGCTTACCACTGGCACGCCGCTTTTCAAAGCACTGGTGACAGTGCGGCTGTGTGTCCACTGAGACGTAGAAGGTGCAGCGTGGCGTAGCACAGCGGATCTCTATCAGTGACAACTGTGAGACAGAGAAAGGTGGAGGTGCCTGCTGTGATGTGGGTGCCCACAGTGCATCTTTGTCCTCCTGCCACCGCTTGTACTCATGATTCACCAGCTGCAGGTAGTCTTCCATCAGGTTCATGTCCTCAGGCAGATTGCCCTCATCGAGGCTGATGGGGAAATGAGGTACAGTCTTATTAGACCATCAAGTCAGCAGCAGGCAAATTGTGATGTATAGTTAAGAGGACACTACCCAGGTACCAAACAAATTAAACAAAATATATGTTTTATCAATAAATTATAAACTTTTGCATCTTGAATTTTCATGTGAGGCCTAAAGGCCTTGTTCTACATTTCAGCAGATTTAAACTCACAACCTTCCAGTCACTAGCACAGAACCTCAGCTGCAGGTTACATCTTGTGTTGCCTCAAAATCTACAAGTCTAATGGAATCATTAGATGGTGCTGCTAATGTGGTTCGTACCGGGCTGCCCGGATAATCTGCGTGGGGTCATAACCCAGGCCAATGACAGGGATCTCCATGAGCATCAGATATTCATTTAGCAGCCGTTCCTTCTGCTGCTGCTCCTTCTCTGTCAAGAAGTGGATGCGCAGCTCCTCAAAGCCTCCCCTTCCTGGATTGATCAATGGTAGGGCCCGAAACTCTGAAAGAGAACAGGATATAATTAACAAAAACATTTAAAACAGAGAAGAAACATTTGATATAGTAAAGAAAATAGGTTAACCAAGTGTGGGCCGTACCTGGGCCGCTGTCTTTGATTGTGATTAGGGGGGCAAAGTGTTGCGAGTCATAGCCGAGCACTATGGGATACTTGTAGCACTCTCCTGGAGGCCAGTGAAGAGGCAGGTAAATGCCTCCTACATTGAGGGGTGAAAAAGAGGAGCCAGACTTCATACTCCTCAGCACTTGATCTGTGGATACAAAAAAATGAGTTCAAGTTACTGTATACAAGCTGAGCAAGGACAGGTGTTAGGGGCAAATTAATGAAATGATATGAAAGCACCAAATTCTCTAGAGATAATAACCACACCTGCAATTACAATAATTGGCCTGCGCAGGATATTTGACAGCACAAAGATATGGATGTCTTCCAGGGAGTCAAACTGTAGGCCATTGCTGCTGGCCACAGGAGACGCCATATCAACTATCTTCTCCCATTCCTCTTCCCAGTTCTGAAAAACAAAAGGGATAAAAATTTCTCATGACCCACAGTTCCACTGCTGTAGTAATCTGAAACCCCAGGCATGCCTTGACTAAAATTTACCATGCAAAAATCACACTGCACTCATGAGCATGTAGACAAACTGTAGTTTTGGTTTTTCATCTACTTTGATAAATCAAGTAGGTAAGAACCAAATGTTTTCTCTTTCACATTTTAACAGTATGTAGGCACACATGTTTAATATCACTGGGTCTCGAGGACAAAACACAGGCCTCCATTTTGTCCACTGTTACATTTCGGTGGCTTGGCATTTGGCAAGGTGTGTATGTATGCAGTCACCTTGGTGCTGTAGCGCAGACCAGTCTGGGTGAACTCCTGGGAGTGTAGCAGCTCTGTTTGAAAGCGTGCCCTGAAATTACTGATGTCTGTCTCTTTGAGCACGGCGTAAAGGGCCTTACGCAGGACCAGGTCTGTGTCCTGCACACCCAGCATGTACTGTGAAGCTGCATGGAGCAGGCAATTCCCATCACCTAGACAAAACAAATGAAGAGCATGACTTGAATGCTTCGTCTGAAGTATAAGCGTGGGTTGATGAGACTTTAAACACAAACACTGAACTTTACAAATGCAATGATGCCTTTAAGCATGCAGTTTTTAAGACTGCTTATTAGGCCTTTGGCACTGGTATAAATCTTCATTTAAAAAAAAAAAAAAAAAAAAAAAAAAAAAAAAAAAAAAAAAAAAAAATCATTACACATTTCAGAATTCTCACCCTTCCATCAGAACTGCACAAAACACAATAAACTCTTCAAGTTTGATCTGACAAGAATCAAAGGGAGCAAAAAGGGCAGAGTTGAGTGTGTGTGCTGCAGACTGACTTGCAGTTCCGGTTTGAATGCTCTCTTTTCTAGGCCGCCTCCACAAGCTCAAAAGGGTATTTTTTTCCTTTAACAAAAAAAAAAAAAAAAAAAACCCCAAAGGCTAAAAGCCAAGAGAGAAGCAAATATGTTCTGAGATGTAAAAAGCACCAGACAAATTAGTTATATGGGGTATAGCAGATATCTGTGTGCTTTGGGCTTCGCTGCTAAAAAAGAATTTTGGTGCCAGAAGAGATATGGTTAGGTGTTTAGTCAGGCAGCGTGACAAAAAAAAAAAAAAAAAAAAAAAGAACTGGGGAATTTCCAACATGCTGCTAGAACAGTTAAGAGGTATCTATTACAGACGGCCATATATCTTTTAAAAGAGGAAATAAGCCTTACAGAAATCTTAAAAAGTACAGAAATGACACTTGTCATAGCACCTACAGAAGAAAAGGTATGTATAATCCATAGACCACTAGCGTATTGCATTTTACAAGTTGTTAGGCCTGGCACTGGATTTGCTAAAAACAAAAGTTCACAGACATCAATAAAACACTGATACACAATTAGTTAAGAATCATATTACAAGTTAATTTGTTGGGGATCGTTAAACCTTTTTAAACTGTTAAACCTTCACACTTTCCAGTTTAATTATTTCAAAGATGCATTATATTACTCTCCTATTAGCAGAACTAGATTCCACTGAAGGCCTCTGGGTTTTTTCGAGGTTGTGCAACTGGTGTGGGTCCCAGTAACAAGCTGTTCTAAAACAAGGCTATAACACAACAGCGAGGAAATTCCCCTGCAAGCGATTTGCTCTGATTAAGTGCCGCGAGGCCGGCACTGCAGCTTTTCTTCCCCTGCTCAGCTCTTGAGACAGCAGAGTGGCTGGACTTTCCAAAGGGGAGGGACTTCATTCAATAGGAATGTCTGTCTGCTCGCTAAACATCCAACATCACAATAGGAGTCTCCTTGGGTTCTTTTCAAATCCATGATGGAGTCTGTACATACGTCCAACTCAAGCAAGGAACAAAGTAGAGGGTTTTCTGGCCAAACTAGTGATCCAAGCACCGTTTTTTTTTTCTTTCAAAACAGCTCAGTTTTAGTTGTTAAATGGTTAAAAGTTTATTATAAACTAAGGTGTAATGGGTCTCATTAAAACATACAGTATCTTCACAGAAGTGTTCCACCCAAATAAGGCATGTTGAGAAACTGCCTCTTTTTTTTCTTTTCTAATTTTAGAATATTTCAGAATACCGTATTACTACAGCTCAAGGGCAAAACCTTTCCTCTCAGTTTGAGACATGTTGTACATGACTAGCCACTCAATGTAAAGATTTTACATTACCAATGACACCAATGTGTTACTCAGCGTTAAGAAATATCTTCTCTTTACGATGGTAGTCACATTGCCAGAATGATCACTACATCCAATTCCCCCCAAAAAACTACCCATACATGGTTATGCACCAACTAAATGAATGAATGACGCCTAATGAAAAGGGAAAACTGATATGAAACACATGGAGTGGACATTTTGGAAATACCCAGACCACATCCTTATCAGCATGGATCACTATTTCAGCTTCAGCTGAATATGGACACCAAATAAAATGAGTCAGCTTTGTAGCCACTAGCATGGACTGTCCTGCTGTCCTTGCCCTTGTCCCAGTGTCACCTGATGGGATTAATTTTACTAATAAGCAGCCAGTTGCAGAGCAGAACCTTCAAATCTAACACATTCATATCCTGGATTAATTAATGCAAAGGCTGTGTTGAGTCCAAATCTCTCTGGTAGTAAGTACACTACAATGTGAAGGATATATCTCAACAACCATAAACCATATCATAAATGTCAACTAATCTAAACTAAACAACTATGAAGGAAGCACAAAAACAGCCAAAAAGTAAAGGAAGTGTAAACGGATCCACAATGCCAATACTAATATAAGATTCTGAGAAAGATGATGAAAATAGATTTGCTACATTTGTTAATACACATGTTTTCCTGATGCATTTTGTTCAGGCGGTGTTAATATAAAATGACAAGACAACACACTGGAGGAAAAGTCCAGAACTCCAAAGACTGGGGTTGAAGCATTACTTAACCAGAGTCAGCCATGTAGCCTGACCTTGGGTTAACAGTGGACATGTTCAGCTCATAAAGACCTCACTATGAATGATGAATCAGGAAAGACCCCTAGATCAAATCTCATGAAAGAATGAAGAGGGATGGCAGGGGGACGTCACTGTGACAGTTTAGGATTTTCCCGTCAGTTCTGATATGCTCATGCAGCAGAAGAACGGCAGCTTTCCATGACTATTAACTCTTTGATCTTGCCCCAATTCTTACCAGAGATTCAGAGTGTTTCCATTGAAAGCTTCAACTATTCAGTCCTGAACTGAACATCATTCATCTCAGATAGAACTTAAAATGCAGATGACCAGGGGAAAAAAAAAAGCATGTAATGGTCAACAGTTAGGCCTTATCTGTCCATCAAAAAAATATAAGGCCAACATCACATCCTGCTATTTTGATAAAACTTCTACATGATCTAGAAATCAATTCTTTGTAGAAGGAAGTCATTAAAATTGTCATTTGGCCTTTTTAAAATCATCGGTCGGTCTCTTTTAGAGACAAACCGTATCTGTAAAGGAAATTAAACAATCACTGTAAAACAAAAGGAATCATTTAAGGCTAACCCAAGCTTTGAGGTGAACTAAAGGGAAAGTGTTACCATTTGTCCGGAGTGGCACCAGCTTCTTGACCTCACGGCACCAGTTGAGCCTCTTCTCCTGCTCCAGTGAGGTCTGCATAGCCCGGTCCAAGATGGCCGACTGGATGATCTCACGGAAGGCCTGTGGGAACTGGCTCATCCGGATCATTTCCAGTGTGTAGCGGTGCATGCCACGAAGATGGTGAAGCAGACCGCTACTGGCTGACGGCTTTACGACATCATGGGGCACGCGCTCTCGGATCTTCATGGCCTTCAGGAGGTTACTCACAAACAGGAACTTGGGCAGGAAGTTTTGGCCCTGTGACATTGTGTTCTCTTGGGAAAGGAGCGGAAAACCAGTTTAGCTCTGTGGGAAAAAGACCAAAAAAAAAACAAGGCATTGAAACAAAGGTTTTGTTTTAATATGGGCTGGCCAATGTGTTTGACCAATCATTACTTGTGGTGCATCCTGAACTTGGAAGAGATGACAAAGGCCCACTGTTACAAACTGGGTACCATCCTTATAATAATTATTCTACCATAATTCTATAGACCAAACTTATTACAGGATACTAGCACTGTATCATGTGAATGAGCTGGCAAAGTGATTTCCTTGCAATAAGTATCTCAAGGGTAAGATCATCAGGCATGAGGACAAGGACAAGTCATGAGACCTGGCAGATGTGGACTGGAATTGGGAAGACTAACTTGCAAGAGCACCATTTAGGCCTGACTTGTCTGAGGTAGTGTGAGGACAACTTGCTCCAGTAGGATCTCCTACAGAACACCCTGTAGTGTGAGGGTGAAGAGACAAATTCACCAGAATACCGTTAAAGAGACAATAAAAACACACGCGGGGGAGTGTTGTCTGTCAGAGCTCACACACAGGCACAATAGAGAGAGAGAGAGAGAGAGAGAGAGAGGGCCGATGCGGCTTTGCGCTCGAGCCGCCTGACGCTCCAATTACGTAATTCATCCGATAAAGCCGTCAGAGACAATGCAACGCTGTCACACACTAAAATGAGCCCACATTCACCACCAGACGTAAAATAATGAAGGCCTTTGCCTCGCTTGATGCTTCCAGTAATTCGGACTAAGGGACATTTTCGCAAACAATGGCTGTCAAAACCGTGGCATTCATTCAGACAACCACAACCTGCCAGACTGAGCTGTCGTTTAAAGACGCGTTTGTAATGAACCCCATTTTGTCCTGTGTCATTCAGCACACAAAAGAGCGCGAGGGGAGCGCGCGACGCCTGAACGCGCACAACTGTTACCTGTTCAATATGTCGGTATCCACCAACAAAGCCCATAAGATGCTCCGGTCCTCCGCCGCCTGCTGCTGCTGCTGCTGCTGGAATCAGTGTAACCCCGAGAAGCCTAGCAGTCCATGGCGCCTTCAAACCCAACCAACGCAGCCTCGTTCACCAAGCGCACATTCTACGCGTTCAAAAAAACACAGTGTAGGACTTAAGCTAGTCGAAAACGACATCGAATTGATGTCAATAAGGAAATACCAAAGGGGATTTCCGAGGAGGTACTTTCCACTTTCACAACCTATCATAAAACGAATTACTTCAGCTCAAACCCGTACGGCATTCATTCTGGCGTGATGACGTTGCGTTCGAATCAGTGACGCGATGACGCCGCTAACTTAGCCACGCTGGTCGACGTCTGTGGGCGTGTCCTATTACTATTGTTATCCCAGTTTCGCTTTTTAAATGTAATATTTCAAAGCATACACGATACGAGGGATTAATCATACACTCCAATCACAAGAATGCGTGCGTGAAATCCCCCCCCGAACACACACACACAGGCTTATGGTTTAAAGCATCTTGTATTGTAGCTTGGTGCTCTGAGCTCACAGGTGTTGTTCAACGAGCTGTTAGTCAACAAGTCCTAGCAGTTTTATATTTTTACCCGATTATCAAAGATCCTTTTGTCCAGTGACGGGCAGAAAATGATATTTATTGACTGACTGTAGTGTAATTGTTCAAGATCATAATGGTGAGATATAAACCAGGGGTTCTCAAACCTTTTGTTGTCAGGGACCCATTTACCTGTAAAATAAATTCCAGTACTACTCTCACTACAGGTTTCATGAACATTTACAAAAGTGTACTTTAACACTTAATTTATTGGAAACATAGAGCCATCTACTCCTGAACTTTCCACCTGGAGGACACATTACAGATCCAAGCTGATTGTGTATATATATATACATACACACACACACACACACACATACATATATATATATATATATATATATATATATATATATATATATATATATATATATATATATATATATATATATAGGCCGACTTGTTTATGAGTTGTTAAGGTTTGGATAGAATACATTCAATTCAAGGGACCAGTTAAACAGACTAAAAAGAACTCAGTAAGAGTGGATTGTGATTTACACCAAGTTTGTAACAAAATCATGGACCCCGTGGCTATGCTTCACAGGTCCTTGGGGGTCCCTAGACCCTATTTGAGGCTCAATGTTATAAACTATCACACCATGCAATACAAAAATATCTTAATATTATGTTCTAATCTTTTTTACTTATGCACAAATGATTGTGAGAGGAAAACAACCATAAAGCCCTGTTAGAACCGCAGTCTTACTGATTGATTGTATTGATGGTGCTATAATGGGTTAGGCAGTTGTGTAAATCATAAGCTTCACTTTCATTGAAAACAATTCTAATCTATTTCCTATTTTCATAGGAAAGTCCATCTCTTTATACTCCTCTGGAAAAATTACTGTAAGAACATTTCATTGTCTCAAGAAATCGACAGATGGACTTTTTTGACTTTTGATATTATAAGCATTTAGGCAAATTTCCTACTCTACCATTTACAAACACCTACAGGCTTTGTATTATGGTCATGAAAACATAAGCCTGCGATCTGAATATCTGTAAATTTAATGAGAATATCACATCTGTTCCCACCATTTGTGCTAGGCTAGAGTTTCATTATAAAACGTCCTTTTGCATAAGTTTTGTTGTACTAAAGCTTTACACAATCCTCCACTCTGCTTCTGCATGTGTACTTTTCTGCTATGATTTTGTGTGTGTGTGTGTGTGTGGAAATCTACATGTACATACCATCCAGTTTCAGTCTTCACACACGGGCATCTATGAAGCAGTCACTGTCCTGTATCTTTTGCCAAAATCCTTTTTAATAAGGGTCTTCATGGACATCTCTCATATTCTTATGCCATATAGCCTCCTGTAATGTACCACGTAACACTCATAATGGATATAACCCTACCTATGATTCACATTAATCACCTAAAACTTTTTTTTCATTCACTTTAGTCAAAGGGAACTTCCCCAGAGTTATTCTCAGACAGACATGAAAAGAAAACATTATGAGGTGCAGAAAAGTTTTTCCACAGCCTAGCCTTTTCTATTATTTTCTCCTTATGGTTAGATTGAAATGATAACAGGTTCATTTATGATAAATAATGTAGTGGCTGGATATTTGTACTTAGTATGTTACTGGTATGTTAGTAGCTGTTTTTCATTAGGCCTAACAGGAAATCCAGCTCATTAAAGACTAGATTATTAGCCAAGGTATAACAAAAGGATGTTACACAGGGTTGGTCAGAGACACCGGATCTCCTGTTTTGGAATTTTGGAAACAGTGGTTTACAAAATTTATTCATGGAAATTAAACCATTTACTGCTGTACTGGGAATCAAAAAGAACTTATGCACCATCTAGTGGACACTCGAAAAACTGCCTTTTTTAACCCTCACTGCAGGGATTAATGCTCTTAAAGGTCCATAATGACATTAAAAATGATCAGCTCCTAATAGTTGATGATTTATTATAATAACTTTTGTAATAATAATAATAATAATTATTATTATTATTATTATTATTATTATTATTATAAGTATTATTATTATTATTATTATTATTATTATTATTATTACAAAAGTTATTATTACATTGCCTAGTTGTAAAATAACAGTGATTAAAAAAAATCTCCAAGAATTCAGAACACACTATTACTAATGAATATGAATATTATCAAAATTCCTACTGCTGGTCATGAGCTGAAACAAATGCTAAGCTGAAAAATACTTGAGTAATTGTACTTACTGTACATTAGTACTATTCTGGAAGAAGTATTATTGAAATACTTGAATACTTGTGCTGTTACTCGGGTAAATTTTCAATAATAATAATAATTATTGATAATAACAAAAAATGTACTCCTTGTATTTTCATTTTACCCTTCAAAAGTACTCAATACATCTCAACCATGAGATTTTTCTTTTCTTCCCCCACTAGTTTTTCTTTTATTTTTCTTAGTAAGATATTATCTTTTCATAACAGCCTTTAAAATTCGCCATCAAATCAAATTTAAAAAAAAAAAAAAAAGGAGGAAAAGTTAACTTGGTAAATTAAAGCTAGTTTTTTTTTTTTTTTTTTTTTTTTTTTTGGATAATGTAGCTAGTTAAAGTAGCTAGTAAAGGTTTGTAAATTAGCTAGTTAAATTAGCTAGCTAGTTCAATTTTGTTCATTAGCTTGTTTAATTACTTAGATAATTATGTAATTTGCTTGTTGAATTAGATAGATAAGTTGAATTTATTTGTTTATTTATTTTGTTGCTAATGTGTCTTAGCACTCATTCCAAAAGGATTATTAAACATTAGCAAGGCGAAATGCTAGGTTTGTTTGAGTTAGCCGTATTTTCCCTTATGACTAACTGCTTAGCGAACTAGCTAACAATGCAGGGATGGGCATGGTGAACTTGTGGTCAGCTTATTTCATCAGTTAAAAATATTTACTTTTCAATTACGTTTCACTCTTTAATACATGAGTATGATTACGTAAATTTGGGTACTTTTTGGCTTTGACTCGTGTAGATTTTTGCCTCCATACTCCTGCTTTCAATTCTGACACAGTACCCATACTTTCTTAAGGACTGTACTTTTTCCACCTCTGGATTGCATTTCAGAAAGCTGTGTGTGTAACAAGTGAAAATGAATCCTTACCTTCATTGATGATGCTGTCATTCTGGGAAATTTGGTCTTGTTTTTTTTTTTTTTTTCCTGTAGTAGAGAAGTGTTTAAAAGAAAAGGCTTGAATGCTAAATTGTATGAATTTTTTTTTTTTTTTTTTTTTTTTTTTTTTTTTTTTTTTTTTTTGCAATTCACCTGCAAAAGTGATTCTGAAAGATAATGCATCCACTAAAATTAACCAATTCTCATAAAATGTATGGGAAACAGCAGGAAACACATTCAAGGAGTTAGGAAATAATTTCCCCTTTGCATTTTCTGCGTTTCTTGTTCAGGTATTTCCAACGATTACCATCAAAATCCACAGAGGGGACAAGAACCATAAGAAAACAAGAACTACTACTAGGAAATATGACTTGGGGCAGTGTGAAACAGAGAACTGGAAAAACGAAATACAGGAAATATGGCTGGTAATCACTGCCAAGTAGCAGCAAGTTACAAGAATGGTGTTAAATAAGGAATAAAACACAATGTAAAACAAGAGTATATCATCATGTAAGTCTGCTGTTCCTTACATGCCTTAGAAGATTGGTGGTGTTTGTACTGAATTCTATTACATTTCTTCAAACAGATATCACATAGAGTTTGGAGGAATACTTACAGGGGAATTTTGCTGGATTTCCTAATAAAAAGGTAACAATTAATCCCACCCCAGCTGTCACATTAACTATTTGTAAGTATTATGCACGTTGCTGCATTTCACTTCTTATTGGAGAGGAACTTAAAAAGAAACCCCCCAAATATTATATCATCGGCATTGTGGAATATAGACAAATACCCAAGATAGATATGCAAACTGTCAGATCTTTGCAATCAAAGTAATATTATGGTTATACCGAATTTCCCTCTGTCTATACACCTTAAACTGTTCACTGTTCATGTTTCTGTTCTGGGATAAGTACAACAAGGGTCCTGTACCAGAATAACTGTTTTGCTGCCCATGGCCCTGGGCAATCCCAAGGGGTCTAAAACCTACAGGTGCTTTTTGTTATTCCTTTCAAGGGTGACTGAATCAAAGTGAAACTAGTTCTAGCTGTGAACAAGCCTTCTAATACAGTGTGTGCACTGGCTATCCAGGATCTTTGTGTTAGGGCTATTGTAGGCTAGTGATTCTGGAGCCAATCCTGGGAACACTGGGAGTTATTGGGAATACATCCTGAATGGGACACCAGTCCATCACAGTTTACTATGCATACACTCATTCACACATAGGGACAATTTCGTATAGCCAGGCCACCTCCATGGTAGACTGGCAGTAGAAGGAGACCAAAGAACCTGGAGGAAGCCCATATGAAAGTGAGGAGAAGATGATAAACTACACAGACCGTAACCATTGCTAATGTTCGAACCAGAAACCCTGGAGCTGTGAGGCAGCAATGCTACCCTTTGCACCACTGTGTTGTCACTATTCTTAACATCAAATTAGTTCCTAACTTTTAATGTTTCCTGAGTTTTGATTATACGATTAGGTTCCAATTCAACACTGTCCTCCTTTTAAAGGCTATCAAAACAAACTAGGGCTGTAGACAAGGCGACCATAATCAAGTCCAAGCCAAGTCCAAAACTGGGACTAGACGAGATAGAGTCAAGACCAAGTCTTAAGCGAGTTGAGGTCAAGGCAAGACTCCATATGAAAGCAAGGCTGAGTCAAGATTGAGACTGAAAACCATCAAACTCTTTTTGAGGCCAAGCCTTTACTTCAGTCGTGCATTGCGCCAATGATTAGTCTATGTTTCCTAGAAGAAGTAATTACTTCTTGTGAGACTTTGCGAATCCAAAAGAAAAGACAACACAAACATTACTTTTACAAACTCTTCTTCATGACCAAGGCCATATTTAGTGAGACCAATGCCCAAGACTGAGATAAGTCCAAGTACAAATGCCAATAATGCCAAGACAAGTCCAAATCAATACAGATAATGTCTGAAGACGGGACTTGAGTCCTACAGCCCTACAAACTACCATAAATAAACATGAATATGAGCCATTACATATGTCTATACTACATAGGCTACATGTGCCCTTTGAATAGATTCAGTGAATAATACATTCAAATACATGCAAATACATTCATATGAATAATTAGTCACTGAGTCAGTTATCTCAGAAAACATTAAACATTAAAAAGAGTTAATAAGCATTTATAAGATTTCTCTGGCATGCACCTTACTGGGATAACAGCATGGTTTAATCTAAGAAGCTTCATAATTTGAAAAACGTTTGGGTGTCCTTCATACTGTATCAGCACATGGGCTTTTAAACTGTTAATATATTCGAATCTATTGCTGTAATGATCATTCAGATAGTTCCATATCTAAAATGCTACCAAAAGCCTTCTGGGATTTAGTGTATGATTTAAAAAAAAAAAAAAAAAAAAAAAAAAAACGGTTTAATTCCATGAATCTCACAAATACTGGATATCTTTTACTGCAATAAGGGAAAAAAAGCTGCACCTCTTTGTGCCAGCTCCAGATTGAGAAAAGCTAAGGAGTAAAAATCATTTAGTTTTGTTTTCTTCAAACTTATTTATGGCATGTACTTTCCACTCTTATTTTAATTGGTTTCAGATGAAACCAATTATGAGTCAAATAACAGTGAGGAATCTATCCATAGGTAGTTTTCTGGCATTCTGCTCTTTACTGAACTATTTGGTGTTGAGAATTATTATTATTACAATAATTTCAGGTCAAATTCTGGAAATGAGGAAATAAGACTGAAACCTGGGAACTTGCTGACTAGAAAAAATGCTCGAAACTAAAATTTACAAGCAAGAAATTCAGTTCTTACTAATAACATTTTGTTTTATTTTGGTGCAAAGGGTATTTTTTACATTTTCACATTTTTTACAGTATGGGCTTATTTCATCTGAGTATAAGTATTATAATAATGCTAGAAATATTATTAATAGTTATGATATAAAATTCACAGGTAAAAATATTTTTGTTAATATTCAACAGATCAGAGGAAATCCAGCTCTGAGGTCTTGAGTTCATTTAGATCATGACTTTTTTGCTGTTTTTGCTCCCAGCTGTTTTCTCTGAAGTTCACATCCTGAATTTTACAACCTGATTTTTTTTTTCACCTGAATTTTTTTGAACCCAAATTTTCAAGACCTAAATTTCAAAGTTGAAATCAGAACTAATATATTCAAATATCCTAAGATTTACTTTGAAAATTTTCACTAACATTATATTACACACCTTTTTTTTTCAAGCATTATCAAATATCAGTTATCAAATTCAGGCTTGGGTACTGTTGACTCTGATTTCATTCCATAGATTTTATATAGTTTTACTTATGTGAAATAAAACAATAAAATGTTAGCTAAAGCTAAAAAATAAAACAATATGAGTGTTGGATAAAGTGCAGGACCAAAGACTTGACTCGAACTTGCAGCTCAAAAAGACTTAGACTTGCAAAAAAGTCACATGTGGACCCTCTACCCACAAATTAAACTGCCATTTTCCCCCAATCGTCTCTCTCGTCTACTCCCATGTAAAGGAAGACTTACACCTCATTCCAGATCTTGGCCAAGGATTTCGGTGACTCTGTGGTAGTTTGTTTTTTTGTTTGCTTGTTTGGGTTTTTTTTTGCATCAGTAGATGTGGTTTTTGCAATCCACAATCCAGATATATGCAAATCAGCCTTGAGGAACCTACCTTAACACTCTTTGGGCCTGATGTCAAAAGTTAGGAAGGTGCAAACTGTCCATTCGAGTGGAGTCTTTAGGACACCACAATCCGATCACAGCTTCCAACACATGAAGTGCCCGCCTGCCTCACACTACTTTAAACTTCAGACTTTTGCTAAGCATTTAAGCATCCTCATCTCTCACTTCAGGTATGGTCCTAAACCCTTACAGAGCACACTTATGAAGGGCAGGGGCTGGCACTGGGCCATGTTACAGCTGAGAACATTAACTCAACAGGTTTGTTCCATCTTGAAGAGAGGTGATATAGAAAAGGTTAGACCCCGCAGTTCAAAACTGTTAGATCTGTGGCTGTTCAGCTATAGGACTGGTTCTTGTTCATGGACCTGCGCAATAGTTATTTTCATGTTCCCATTGCCCCATAACACAGATAGTTTTTAAGATTTGCCTACCTTTTGGCCTCTCCATAGCACCATGGGTCTTTTGAATATGCAAATAGGTGGCCTTCTCTCCTCTGGTGGTGATTGGCATTAGGATACTGCCATTTTCAAACTGTCCGCTGTGTGCCGCCAATAAGGAGCAGGCCATCCAGAACACATCCACCTCCTCTTTCACATTGTGACACTCATGGTCAGCTAAGAGAAAAGCTGTCTTACACTAAAGAGCTCACACAGTTCATTAGCATGACGCTAGATTCACTGAGAACACATCAACCAGCTGGAATTGAGGGCGGTTCATCTGACCCTGAGGATCTTCTTGCTGTTTCTCAGTCTAACATAAGTTCAGGTCATGTCTCCTTCATGCCAGCAGAGGTCCCCCTTGCCTAAATTCTAACACTTCGTATTCTCAGAGTATATAAGGACTGTTCACACACCTACACAACAAAGTCTTGCCTCATTTCATATGCATAAGTTCTGGGCCTTATTCCAGTGTTTGCCTAGCCATGCTTCTAGACCTTTGCCCTGCTTTACTCTTTGGATTTGCCCTTTGGACTGTGTTTTGTCTTCTCTGTGTTTTGACTCCTTTGGCCTGGATTATTGGATTGTGTATTTTGGATTGTGGGCTTTGCTCTGTTGTAATAAACCTCCACAAATGAAGCCTCACTCTTCTCCTGGGTCCTGAGTGTTACAATCAAATGTGCTGGTCCTCTCAGAAAACGTCTTCACTCCCAAAACAGGCTTCACTGAAAACAATTCATCTGTCAGGACTGTACAATGGTGTGGTGGCAGTGTTTTGTTTTGTTTTGTTTTGTTTTGTTTTTTTACATATTATATATGTTACATACTTTGTAAAGCAATCTTGAGTGTTAGAAAGGCCATATATAATGAATGAATGAACGAACAAACCAACAAACAAAAGAATAGTCATTCAAAACACCTCTCAGCAAGAAGGTTCTAATGAATGATGGCTGAAATTGATAGCAAATACTGCGTCATACGTCACCACACAGACATGCAGGTATTTAGGTAGGTATAACTCTTAAATAACTACTTTACCCTGGGCAGGGTAAAGAGCTTATCCCAGGAACACTGGACACAAGGGGGCAATGTACCCTGGATGTGATGCCAGTCCACCATGCAAACACCATTTCCTAGTAATGTAGGTAGTAATAAGGTTTTTATATTGACTACCTGTGAAAATATAGTTAAATGTGCTAAAAAAAAAATGTCACAGCAAACAAGCAACACATGACACTAGATGGCAGCAAAGATTTAAAACTCTCATGTCTATACTGAATTCATTTCCTAGACTGCTGATGGATTTATGTGTATATATGGATTTTTATCCATGTTATGTATATATATATATATATATATATATATATATATATATATATATATATATATATATATATATATATATATATATATATATACATACATAACATGGATAAAAATCCATATGTATATATATATATATATATATATATATATATATATATATATATACAGTCCTTAAAGTGGAAAAAATGCCAAGTGCAATGGACATGTGACATTACTTCAACATAAAAATAAGGAAAAATCGAAAGCAAGTCAGTATATCACTTCAGTACATCCCATTTTGTACATCCCACAAAACAGTGCCAAAACAGGAGAGTCACTGTCCACTGTGCAGTTTCTTTTTGTAAAAGAAAAATATGTATAGAAGAAATTAATACAATGCTGCATCAAGCATGGTATGTGGTAGATGCTGCTTGTTCTACCATAAAAACGTGAGGCAGAGAAAACATACACTTCTCACTTTTAAAGTTAATGGTAAGACTAATGTTACAAGATGACAAGGGGCCATCATTGCCTTGGTCAGGGATCTGTGGTATCCACTAAATCTTCATTTTATGTCATTAAAAGCCTTTTGCAATATGTCTGCAATCTTTTATCAAAACAAACATTGTATATTAATTTTTTAAGGTGTAAGGCATAATCTCTACAGGTCTGAACAGTCCTTTTGTGAAACTATGTAACTTCAATCTCACCACAAAACTGGTAGAGGACTTTACAGTGATTACATTTCATCATGGCATGGATGCATTTAACATTTAGAGATATGCAAAGATTGCTAAATATTAAGTTTTGACTTGAGACAGCACATGTCAAATGCACTGTAAAAATGACTTCTCCAGCTGTAAATCATAAAAAAAAATAATAAATCATATAAACTTTATATACATGAATGAGTTCTCGTGTGAAGTGTGTAATATTGGGTAAAATTCACAAGGTTACTCAATTTGTAACAGTAATAGATACACTTTGAGAAATGTGTTAAATTTTAATTTTAATTTAATTCAAATTTTTATGTTCATGTTTAGATCAATAATTAAGGTACACTAAAAGAAAAAATAATTCATAGAGCAATATATTTAGATTAAGGGAAGAATGGCGACTTAAGTAAAATACATAAGTTCAACAAAAAGTAGTTAAATAGTTAAATGGCAGGTTTATTTTAATTCATAAAATAGGAATACATGCGTTTACGAACTTAATTTACTACAGCAACATGGACATTATATCAATATGTAAAAAGCTACATAAGGCCATAATTACATTTTAGAGTATAAGAACAACCCCAGATGAAATTAATACAATTATTTAGTTGAGTATATTTAAGAAAATTTCAACTGGGGTTAAAAAAAACATCCTAAAAAGCGATTATGGCTTTATGTAGCAATACACTGACATGTACACAAATAAGCCATATGATTTAATGCCATATGATTTCTTTTGTAGACACAAGGTACAATCCCCTGAGGGCGAAAAAAAGTGAAACAATATTACATTCCTTGTAATTAATTGTAATTGTAATTAATGGAGAAACTAAATGGTAACTGTTTATATTTTATAGAGCGAAAGCCTTTTCACAATTTCTGACCCCAGTTTATAGTTTTAACAAACATTGGTACTTGATTAGCCTATTAACATGATTATTTTCTGCATGCAGTATAATATGTATGCTAATATATTTCCCCTCAAAAAAAGGCAAAGGCAGAGTATATGTAAAAACAAAAAAATGAACAGAGAGATAAGTAGTGAAAAGAGTAAAGGATGAAGTAGTATTGGGATTTAAAATAATGGAAGAAGTGTTAAAGGAGTCCAGGAATGCGAGGCAGGAACCTCCTGAGGACATGATACATGGTTTTGGCCATTATTTGTTAATGTTATGTGATTTTTAGTTCTTAATTATTCAATTTTGTTGCATTAGTTAGTAAGTAAAGCTTTTTAAGAAAATTGGCTGGTATGTTTTTCTGACATAAACAAAAGACAAAATTTAAATAAAACATTATGATGCCATAGTACTGCATTAAATGCTTTTAATATTTAAACCAGTTTGGTGATCAGAAAATGAAACAAGGTTTTGCTGGAATCATTTGGAGTCATGTAGTCATTACATTAGTTTTATCTGAGTTAATGTGAGCACATGCTGAACCTTTTAGATTTTAATTTGAGACAGGAGATGATGCAGCAAGTCACGAGGAAAAACGAGGAAAAAGTTTGCTAAACTTGCTGTAATAAGTAAAAACATGTGTTTTTATTTTCAGGCATCAGCATACACTTTGTGTCTTTACAAGTTGTGTAAGTTTTGGAACTTCACTTAAGTTTGTTTAATGCTGCCATTTTATTGGTCTCTCGCTTCTCTCTTCTGGAAGGAAAAATGTTAAAGATCATAAAAATACACGAGCTACAGTGCATGAAATGAGGGCAGTGGGTGGTTTCGGGTTAAACCTGTGCTGACTGGAGAAAGCTCGTGAGAATTACTCGAGTTAATAAGGAAGTGGTTGTTTCTGGGCGTGACTCAGAGCAACAGTCCCACAAATAGCTCCTGTGATATTCTAAATGTAAGTCCTTGCGTTTACATTAAATGGATTAAATTAATACTGCTGTTTTCAGCACATTACGATCAAATGTGCAAAACATTATATTGTATAGCATTAATGTTAATTATCTTGCTGTAAAACAGAAACACTGATCAATAAATATGGATACCTTTCTCTTACCTTATTAAATATTTATTGTAAAATCAAACCTTTGTCATGTGCCAAGCCAAGGGACGAAAAACATCACATTAATCAATGAGTGTTCTGATATGTTCTGATATATTTACCATTACCTGCCATTACGTCTTTACGCCATTACACCTGCATGCCTTTAATCTTGGAGAGAACTTCGTGTACTCTGTCCTCTTGGGAAAGTGCTTTCATTTCCAGTTCTGTAAACTCAGGAGGCTCAGACCTCAGCAGTTGTCCCCTGATGAACTTGCACTTAAATCACATGGTGTCTCGGTAACACTGAAGCAACATGCTCTCATATTTTTCAGTGAGCCTTCCAGCTTTCAGAGGAGACAAAGGGAAGTGCAGACATGGGGTAGAGAGCAGAGGCGTGCAGAGTGAAGCAAGCCACTTCTCAAGGCCAGGGGCCAGGGGCCGCATCACAAAGAGGCCCCCGTGCAGAGGGCTGCCTTCCCCTGGAGAGAGAGTGGCGCTTCTGCCCAGCGGGCTCCTTATGCTCGGTATGAAGGAGGAGGGGGCGGTTAGTGTGTGTGTGTGTGTGTGTGTGTTATAGTTGTAGGTTTTAGAATATGCTGTATGTCAGTGTTGTGTTTAAAATAGGATTGAGGAAGTATGAGCTTTACTTGTTTTTGCTTTGTTATTATCTATTCACTTGTGTACTTTTACATGTACACTCATCTAGTCACTAGAGACAAGGTGGATGCAGTATTGAGTGCTTCCTCCTGCAGGCGCTAGTGAGCGGAAAAGGAAAGAGGGGGCGTGTTTGAGAGCAAAGGACAGAAGCGCGGCCTGTGGGACATCCCATCACTCTCTCCACACTTCTGCTGTCTACAGGAGCATTACTCAGCCCCACAGGCACAGGTTCCTAGGTAACTGTGTGTAAAGGGGTGTGTGTGCATGAAGGGGCCGGTGTGTGGATGGGGGTGTGTGGCGCCATAGGGGCCTTGGTCCAGCAGTCGAGCCCTGGGCTTTGTTCACATCAGAACAGAATCGGGGTATCACTCAATGGCCCTTGACCAGTTTATGGAGCGTACTCGAGAAAGGAACTCGAGCACCACTCTGTTCTAATTCTCACAGGAAGAAGTATCATGAAGTGACATGTGTCTTCAATGTAATTCTGAAAAGTGTAGACATACTTACATCAATCCTAAAAAAGTAAATCAGTAAATGTTTGGTTATTTCCTTTATGCTATATATATATATGCTATAAAAATATTAAGTTTTTTTCAAAGGAGTAATGTAAAGAAATTGAATACAGGGATGTACTAAAGGAATTATAATGTAGAATTAATTAAATAAAATAAATATTTAAAAATTAAAATACATGTATAATACAATATATTTTTAATATATAATATTCGTCATACTATGCACATTCTACCAATTATATAGAAGTTGCATTTTTTTTTTTTTAGAAATTTTAGAAAAATATGCAGATTATAAGTTTAAAACTTATTCTCTGCCTACATCCATTGTGATGATCTTAGATGTTTTTTTTTTTAATTTCAGTCCAACCCACTGTTTTGATTTCATTTTATATGCATATTTATATAGAAATCTCACTATTGCCAAAGCATATAAAAAATACAGCTAGATGAGAGAAGAGAAAACACCTTAAATGTAGTCAGGAGTCTCATGCTGTGTTTTTAAATGTTTACTTTACTTTCCAGATACAACTTTCCCGGTAATTAGTTTGCTTTAGCTCACATTGTGCAGTTGTATGACATCCCCTGCAAATGAGACATCTTAATGATCTCTCCATGTTCACATGCGAAATGAATTTCCGTTTACTTTCCTTGGATGGAACTCAGTTGATTTTTTTTTTTTAAACTCAGTCTCTGAGAGTTCAAAGCTCTTCGCTGGTCATCGTTATGGATTAATGTGGACGATGGTGGTAGTGGGCGGTTGATGTGGAACGTCGCTGAGGTAATGGCATACACTGGCTGTTCGCAGTCAATGATTTACAATGATCTAAGGTTTCTTGAGAGCACCATTGCTTTTGCCTCTCTCAGCCCCATTTTAATGCCTCGTTAGGGCAATGGGAGGCCGCAGGCCAACGGCTCCGGACACTGCGGAGAGCCAAGTTTCAGAATGCTGAACATATCAGTGACCCATCGTCCCCTCCTTACCCATCACCCCCTCCCTGGCCATCAGGTCAACAGTTGGTCCCAAGAGCCAAAGTGGCTGGGCTTTCTGCCAGTGTCAAGAGGCTCTGTCTGAGATTGTCCCAGGGTAATTAAGCAGGGGACGCGGGTCAGTGTAGACAAATAAATCATGCCCATAGTCCAAACAGTGATGCAGAATGCCTCCGATTGAGCAAAAACAAGAGCCGCCTCATGCCTGTTACCGCCTGGCTTGAGGTCCATCACTATCCTTCATGTTACATTCCCCTCCCCAAAGGAAAAAAAACAGAGAGGGAGAGTGAGCTTTGTGTCAGATCAAACGCTGTGCAAAGGGACATGGGCTTTAATTGTTCCGCTTTACTTTTAAGATAAAGGCAGGCTGGGCATCATTTTAGTTCCTCTTTCTTTGGGAACAAAGCAGATTATTGCTAAGAGAATACTAATTGCTGGTTAAAGGATGATTAAAGGTAATAGCAATAGGGAAAGAAATGACTACTAATCAGAAAATGCACACAAGCACTGTTTTTATAATGGCATAAAAAATCAGTGCGATCAAACAATACTCTGAAGGATGTGTCTTGACTGAGAGATGGATATAATGCTTTTTGACAGTGATACAACAGTCAAATAACTAGAATGCTGGCTATTAACATGTGAACTACAGTAAAGAGTGGGAAAACATTTGCACGCAAAGAAAAAGACCATTGAATAGAAACAGTTTGGAAATTTTAGATCTGTCTTTACCTCACTGCAATATTCTTATATATAAGTGGAATATTTCAAGGCTTAGATTTTTTTTTTTATTGTACTGCCCCAGGATAAAAAAGGTTAAAAGGAGAAATGATCATTTTTAAATTCCTTCACTTTTTTTTGTTGACTTTGCTTCCAGCGTTTGTTTATTAGACTCCCCTCTCTAGTCCATTCTCATCTTTTTGTACTAAATGTGCTCGAACGATGGGGTGTTCAATAGTAGCTTAATGATTCATTAAGGCTGAATAATGCAGAGGAAACAATAGGAAATAAAGAAGCTCTTTTTTTCACAGTTGAAAAACCTCTCTGGGTCCAGTATGCTTCCTCCTATGTCCTAGGCCTAATGGTTAATGCTAGGAGGTGGGAAGAAACGGACGACCCTATACCATGTCAAATTGGCCTTTCTCTCCAGGGTCAGGACATTCTGTCTGGGTCCACTTGTGTCTTTTCCTCAGAAGTTTCCCCCATTCATGCAGACAATGTAACTGTCAGTCTGAGCAACAGTTCCTGTTTCCACTGGCTCCACAACTCACAGGGTTACACAATATTTCACAGCACCAAACAATTGCCTGTCTGCCCGGGCTAACCATATGGTTACTATGGGGCACAATATTGACACACATCACTAATTATACATAAAAAAAAAAAAAAAATGCGGGATGTGGAGGAGGAGAGACGAGACAAACTCTGCAGCATTCTGTTACAACTGTTAAACGCTAAGATCTTTGAAGGTGAGACACAGAGAAAAGCCTTCTCTTACTTTGTATTATTCATTTACTTTCAAGGTATTTATCATTCAAGCCAGAATTTCAATATGGTCAACTCTATTGTACAACAACGATGCAACATGTAAAACAGCCTGTTATACCTTTTACTCGGTAAACCAAATTAACATAGCCTATTCAACCGATCTGGAGAATGCATAATTAAGATGGCAGGGTTTTTTTAATCTTCTTGATACCTGTTTACAAACTATGAAGCAATCTGCAGAACTGTCTAGCTAATTTAGAGACATTAGATTGCCTCAGTAAGCATGATAATTTCTAATTGCCTGTTGTACTGTGAAATTGTCACATTAGTTTTTAATTGGGCTTAAAAACCTTGTATATGATTATGTTTTTTTAAGACAAAAACACAAGATTTGAGGTAAAGAGACGCATCTCTAAACGCCAGGACAGCAGGATGGTGCTCAAAAAGAGGAAGTTAGCCAGGAAACTCCTTATTTTTCAGACTCTCCAGTGGAAAAAAATCATTAATATTGTATGCATAAATCTGAACTGAGAAACGTGTGTATGTGTGTGTGTGTGTGTGTGTGTGTGTATTTGCTGCTCTCTCAGCCACTTTGTGACCCCCTACAAGGTGGGAAAGTGCACATGTCCATCAGCCCGTGACAAGCTCATGTAGGGCCAGACTGCATCAAACTGCTCTACAGCCCAAGTGATTGACACGTCCTCCTGTCATGCCTGACTGAAGGGGGGTGGCGCTTCCTGCCTTTCACTGTATGTGTGTGTGTGTGTGTGTGTGTGTGTGAGAGAGAGAGAGAGAGAGAGAAAGAGAATGTGTGTGTCTGTGAGAAAGAGAGAGAGAGAGAGAGAGAGAGAGAATATGTGTGTGTGTGTGTGTGTGTGCGTTTCTTACATCTATTTAAAATGGATGTATTTTTAAAATATTAAAAAAAAACACAGGGATGTTTAAATTATCTTACATTCCGGCTTAAACATTTAATTCTCACATTGTATTCTTTCTTTTCTTAAAGATCTTTTGAATCTTATAAAATCCTGCTTTGACTATAACTTCACCAAGAGGATAGGTTCCTCATTTGAGTCATGGTTGAGATGTATGCTAAGCATGTATGCTAAGAGCATGTATGTTAGGATATTAATAGTGAAACAATCAAAAATTATTTTTCTAAATGTATATAAATATTGATGTTTAATTCATTTTGGATTGCATGTACAGGTATTTCTGTCAATGCTTCTTTCATTTCTGAATTATGCTTTGCTCTGTTGGAAAAGCTTTCCTAAAACACACTGATATATATATGGTATATTTAATACTCCATCTCTGTGAAAGGTCAGTATAACCGTTAACTGCTTAAACTTGATAATTTTAAATCGTTGAACATCTTAATGAGATACAAATAATCTTCAGCATGTAAACAGGATGCAAATTGCTATAATACTTAGTCCATATTATGATAAGCTTCCATGTAAAAACACAATTAAATGAGATTAGAATTCTACTTTGTATACAAATTGTAAAGTAGAGGTACATTTTTCATTATGATTAACCCTGAAACCACTGGGGTTATATAAATCAATGCCAACAGGAAGCGCTATAGCATTAACATCCCTGAAACATAGCGGTGGAAAGAGTACTAAACACAAAAGTACTGCTACGTTAGTAATAATTCACTCTGGGGAAAAAAAAATGTAAAAGTATTAATCAATAAAATTACTCAAATAAGGGTTAATAAGTTGTCTGGTGAACACCACGTCCATTATCAACGGTGTATAAAGGTAATGTTAGCTGGACAAATGCGTTTGGGGTTTTAGTAACCTGGTAGGACTGTTAGTTAGCTAGTTCATGTTAATTCGTACATGTTTCTAGCTACATAATTAGCTATCTAGCAAAGATTATCTTTGGCAATACCTATATGCTATAGCAGCACTTATTTAGCAAAAGGAATATTTAGCAATCCCTATCGAGATTGCTAGTGAAAACATCAAAAGATCTAGCTAGCTAGTCTAGCTCACTCAGCTAGCTAATGGCTTACCTGTACAAGTTTCAGATTATTATCATGTCATTTCCTTCGACGTATTTAAAACTGAAGATGATAAATTGGGTCAGAAATGCTCATCTGTCTCCATTGTCTCAGACATTGCTGCTAAGCATTTGGTGCCTGAAGTGTAGACTTTTGACAGGAAACTGCTTTATTTGGATTGGGTCTCGAAATTACATTGTTTAAAATTTGCAAATAATGGCTTACAAGCCAACAAAGTTTATTTTATTTAAAAAAAAAAAAACTCAAGTAAAAGTGCTATGATTTAATTATGCTAAAAAAGTAGCATTACAATGAACTGTGTGTTCCAGTACTGTAGTGAGAGTACATGTAGTTGGTTATTTTCCACCTCTGCCGAAGACAAAGACAAATTGCTTTGTCATTTGTTTCAAATGACTATATAATTCTTTCTTAATTAAAAAGTTTTAATAAATAAGAAAACAGTTTAAACGTAACCCTTAGGTGGTACAATGCCCATGTCACACTGGCCTTCTTCTCTAGCAAGGTTAAGGTGCACATGTGGATGAAAATGCCACCACTCCAGATGTTATATAGGTACGGATTCCCTCTACACCGCATCTGGTCACACAGAAACCTGACATATTGGGCTCCATCTGCCTGGTGGGCTAGAACGGGGTCTAAATCTCCCCAAAATAGGCAATTTCAACCATTGCCATAGGTATTTAAATTTTTTTGCCAGGGCGGGCAACAGCAGGTTTTTAGCACAGCCTCGAGAACAGAACATATCTCAAACTTTGGCAGGTTTGGAGCAGCTTCAGTCAGTCTGTTAGCATTTGTGTGACACTTACCTCTGCTTTTCTGGCAACAAAAAAGCATTGCTCTCCTGCCCCAAGCGATACCGCTGTGCTGAGCCAAAGGCGCCATGCTAATATGAATGTCACCCCACATGGTATGTTCCATGAGGGAAATTGACTTCTTAGCCCAATGCTGTCTTCGGCCATATGCTGATGTTTTCATATTCCAGAAAATCAGTTTGGGGACTCATAAAGTTTCTTAAAGGCCAAATTATACCCTGATGCTGCAGCATGAAAGGGCCAGCCTTCTGTCACACTGCAAAGACTTAAGAGTAGCTCAGTACTCCTCTGGCAGTAAGCTGGAGGGGACACTGGCTCAGCTTATCTATTTTTCATATGCTGAAGCACACTCCGATACTAATGAGGCCGTAAACATCCTTACACCCTTTGAAGAAAGGAATATACATGCTCTAAAATTGATCATAGCTTTGCAGATGAAGTTGAAGAAATCTTTTATCAGGCTTTCTGATAAAAAAAAAATCATTTAATGATAAAAATAAATAGAAATTTTTTTTAGCTGTAGCTCACAACGTATGATAAACAGTCAGCGTATACACGTCAGCATGCAAACAGACACTTTTAAGGGCATGCTGGTTTAGCTAATTAAAAATGACCATTAAAAGTTAGCTGTTGCACTGTAATGTCTTCTTTTTTATTGTCAGAAAAATGAACTTTTTTTCGACTGCATAAAAACTCTACAAGTTTTACACTCTTGTCTGCACTTTGTCCTTTAACCTTTTATCAAGCAGCTCCAAATGCTTACGTTTCAGGCAGCCAGATTTTTCGCCATGACCTAGGATCTGTCTTACCATACCACACAGCATCCTGCCACGTGTCGCCAACGGCCTAGAGCGCCTGGACATTCGGCTGCCGCTTCCCCAAGATCCTAATCAGTGTGGTTATGTAAGATGTCAGGGCTTTTTAAATGCCGAGCTCCGAAGTCATTTGCACCGGATTATCTCTCCGTGCACAAGCTAACAGATGCCGGGTCCAGCTGGTGCCGAAAAAGTTTATAGCCCAGTTGGAACGAGGGTCCTTACACCCTCTACAATGTTGGCCACCATCGCCTTTTTTAATGAGTCACGAATTGCCTGTTTATCTCCTGCTCCCTGCTGTTTCGGCATTTTCCCTTCCAGAACAATCCCTGAAACACATGCTGCTACAGACGCAAGTGCAATGTGCACAGACATTTGGAGCCAAATTGTTACAAGGAACAAAGTTTTTTCTTTTTTTTTTTCTTCACTCTCTCGCTCCCTTTCTCTCTCTTTTCATCTTGGGCATCAAAATGTGAGAAGGATTACAGGATGCGCAGTAAAACAGAGACTCAGATGTTCTGTTTGACCCTTTCAATATGGTCAGCCAGACAAAGCCGGGCCTATTTGCAGGCTCAACAAACACTCAAATGACTCTATAATTGGCACACTTTGTTGTTCGTGTTTTGGCTCTCTCCAAAACTGTGCTAAACACTCTCTGTAATGGCTTTACATTATGACAACACATGGCTCACACCGAAAGAAGCCGGTGCTGGCAAGGCCTCGAAGAAGTAGCAGGTGGTGTTGACAGTTTTGCTTAAAAAGTTGCGCCGAAGTTACAAGCTCACCATCAGCATGGCAGTGGGGCTTAGAGCACGGTACAGCGTGTGTACGGACGAAGAGGAAAAGATCCTGTATAAAACACACTGTATTATATAAAGGTTGTCAAAACATAATCATTTGTACTGTGTTTGTTCTTTAAAGATTACAGATTTTTATTAAAAATTAAAGATGATAAATATTAAAGATTTTAAAGATTTTTATTTATTTGCTTTCTTATTGGACTTCTTGTGAAAACTGTGATCAATTTACTGGTTGAATATTTGCACTATTTGGCCATATAGTACTCAGTTATAGGAGGGAATGATTTATAATTGCGCTATCCGTTAGCACCCAGATGAGGATGGGTTCCCTTTGGAGCCTGGTTCCTCTCAAGGTTTCTTCCTCATATCGTCTTAGGGAGTGTTTCCTTTCCTCCACCGTCGCCTCTGGCTTGCTCATTAGGGGTAAATTCATATATTGACAATTTATTTTGGTTTAAATTAATTTGAATCTATTTATTTCTGTAAAGCTGCTTTGTGACAATGTCCAATCTTAAAACCGCTACACAAATAAAATTGAATTGAATTTTTTTTCAATAACAGTCAGTAAGTAATAATTGTGTAGCCTCTTCTATTAAATTATATTGTAAAATTTATAGAAAATATGATAAGCCCTATTGAATAAAATCATATAATTTCCTATTTTTGTCACATTTTATATTTAATAGAATATTGGCTTTATTAATTCTGTAAGCATACCAAAATATCTGTTATAGCTATGTAATAATAATAATAATAATAATAATAATAATAAAATGATGTCGACATAGTGAATCAAGCATATTATTTTTTTTTGCTTGTTGATTTTACATTATATTGACTACACAGAGCCATTTTTCCATGTGTGCTGCAGAGTAGCATAAAGTTTTGCATGGCTATAGAATTGACTTACAGTCCCTGCGGAGAGAACCAAGTATCTGTGGAATCTTGGCAGAAGAGAGTTGCCGCCCAGCAGCATGAAATTTTTTTATTCTGTGACGGACCCCTTTTGTGGCTGGCATAGGAGGTTAGCCTTTTGCATTCTTCTCATTGTACAGGTCACTCAGGCAGAGGCGGCCAACTAGAAAAGTTCCTGCGAGGCTGGAGACAATGGCCTTAGCCGCCCCATAAATGTCGTCCCTTCTGTATTGGCCCATTGACTCGGTGCTTCCCCGCCAAGATGTCACTGTTCGACCAGTCCTTCTTAAAACGGCTTAATTAGCTGAAAAGCCAAACGCTTGTCCGAGCGTGTTTGTGTTAAAATAAAAAGGCAGAAAGAGGGGAAAAGCATCCCTCTCCTCCTCTCATTGTCCGTTTGCTCGTTCCAGACAGACGTCTTGGTTTCTTCGCAGGTTAACGCAAATGAAACAACAGTCCTTTCATTTAGGTTTTTACACCGTGATCTTGGGTTAAGTGTGGAAGAAGCTATCTGAGCTTTCTGTATGAATAGATCAAAACATAATTAGCTGTAAATTTTGCATACAGGGATATATTTTTGTTTCCCAATCCACACATCCGCTTTGATGGAAAATTTTTCTAAAATTAAATATACTCTAGTAATGTGTCCAGCTCCATTAATTATTAATCAGGAATCTGACACTAGGAAAATCAGATATAAGAGCACCTTCTTGAAAGCACATTCTGAAAAAAAAAAGAATTCATTTTACTTTTGCGGTTTGTATGATGCATGAGGGATGGTGTAGGGCACTGCTGTTTCTTTCAGCCTCATTCCTTGTCTCCCTTTCAGAGCAGGCCCCCGTTATTCCTTTATCCCGCTCACTTCAAAGACTCAAAACAGATTGATTCTCATGTGAACATAGCCAAAGTGGGACCCCAGTTTTCTGCGCCTGCTTTGAACTGCTGGCTGCCTGTTTACTGCCTGTTTGTGAGCCGCCGCGTGAGGATGGACCGTAGCAATCGGAAAACAAACTCCCATTCACAGGGCCATGTCAAAGGTGAGCGGCGGCCTATAGCGCCACTCTATGAGACTGCTGCCCCCTCCCATTCGCTCCTGTTCTCAAGCGCTCCTCGGTTGCCATGGCTGTGTACCTGGCCGATGTCTATCTTGTCTGTGTGGGAATGCCCATTAGGCACTTTGTCAGGGTGATCAATGGGGACGCTGCCCTTTTTTTGTGCCTTAACAATGGAGGCAAAAGCAGAGGAGGGGAAAAAACTTCCCATCAGCCACTGGGCTGAAGTCAACATGGTGGCTATAGGCTTCAGATAATAATTGTATTAGTCATATATTTCTTATATGGGATTTTTTTTTTTTTTTTTAAAATGCATGCCTTACTATTGGAACTTTCTTTTTTTTACTTTCACATTTCCTGTAATTACCTGGATGAGTTAATTTTACTATTACATGTATTGCATTCCTTTACATTCTATAATGTTTCTCATGCATTATAATCTACAATTATCTCATATCATAACATACTGTCAAACGGGAGAGTTAAATTTGGTCATTTAGTTTTGTCTCCATATAAACTTTTAGCAGTTGGAGCTAATCCACTGCACTGATTGTATTAACAGTATATTGGTCTATACATTCATCATGCATATTTCACTTTTTTGTCGCATATTTTAGACACAAGAGGCCCGGAAACTCATGCATGAAATTCATGCTCAGAAAATCAATGTGTTCTCTCAGGCTAGCTGTCATTTCCTCTCAACAAGAAAAGACATATAGCTAACATAAGTTTTTTCTAACAAATACTGGCCTTCAGAGCACTGCAGACTGAACCATATTTAACCCTTATGTGCCAGACCACCCGCTAGTGTCCAGGTCATTGACTGGCTATTCATGAATGGCACTGGGCCATCATCGAATATGATATAGAGCAGGTTCCTAAAGGGATTGCAAAGCCAAGATGCTGATTTATGCACTTCAGACCTGAACGTCTTTAGAATATGCCTTGTGTAGCTCCAGACAAAGTGTCCTAAGAGCACAATGAGGCAGCGACATAAATTGCCTTGTTTTTAAGCAATAGAACTTTTATATGGGGGGTGTGTGCATAAAAAATCCATTGGTTCTCAGGTTATGTCGCTCAGTGGGACCTCAGGCGTATGTATTTCGGAAAGTGCGTACAATTCAGACTGGACTTCAAGCACTTATCGAATTTATTTTGTGAACAGAGGCAATGTTAGATCAGAAAGACCACAGATGACCGCAAATCAGAAAGCTGAGGTTGTGACCTTTAATTTTCTCAAAGCCAACTATTAAAAGCTGCTGGAGCTATTTTTCCATCCTTTTTTTCCCCAATGGAGGGGGCCTAACCCATTCTCATTGTGTTCCCCTTTACATGACCTCAGCTCGCTGACCTCCAGTAAGCATAAAGATAAAGGACAATCGCATCAGATTAATAATTATTGCTGCTCACGATGCAGAGGGTTGTAAGCTCAACAAGGTGGGGTCATGGCTGATAGATTGGGTCATGCGATACTCGTTTAGGTTGCTATTAAAAGGTGGACAGGTAAAACTTTTCCCCTTCACCCTTTTGAGAGATGAGGCCCCATGTTGTGCCCTTGACTGTGGGAGAATGAGAACAAACACATAGGAGAACAAAACACAGGGCACTCTGCCTTTTCACAACCTATTAATTAAACTTGAAGTAACAATAGAGCTTCAGAGATCAGAGAGAGAGAGAGAGAGAGAGAGAGAGAGAACACTGTTGAAAGCCAAACGGTAAAGAGTACA
Source organism: Pangasianodon hypophthalmus (assembly GCF_027358585.1). Lineage (NCBI taxonomy): Eukaryota > Metazoa > Chordata > Actinopteri > Siluriformes > Pangasiidae > Pangasianodon > Pangasianodon hypophthalmus. The sequence continues at coordinate 27,685,350 of NC_069712.1, read as the reverse complement.
GACATTTATATATTATAATAAGAAAAGCAGATGTGGCAGTTGTTGAATGTGTTAAGTTATTTATTGAATGATGAAATGATAATTATGCTATACCTTTTTTATGTTTATGTTTTCTACATTCCAGTGGTTACAGTTTCTGTCTTCTGAAAAGTAAAGGATGAAAAATTTTGCCCCATAATTCTCACTAGTAAAATTATCACTGTCAAAGTTATTCGAATGATAGCAGTCATATTTACAGCAACACTTGATCCCGATCACCTGGGCAACCAAAATCAGACTGGTCTAAGTTATTCAAAATGTTTGAGATTTTCTAACTGCCTTACTGTTGTTCCGTTTTCTTAAATACAACTTGTCTATGATGTATTAGTACAGTACAGTACAGTGTATGATTAGTAAATATATATATATATATATATATATATATATATATATATATATATATATATATATATATATATATAATGATGGATGACAAATTAAAGGAAAAACTAACACCAAGTGTTGCAATTGGATTTGTTGCAATTTGGACCACACTCTTAGATTTTAAGCTAATTTGCATAATACATGAAACCTGCTTTTGAGAACTAGTCCCAACATTTGTAAATGATATGGTCAGTATATGCCAGCCAGTCCTTTACAAATCAGTTGTAAAAGAATTTTTATAATAATTATAAAAATAATTTATAATCTCACTATCCATTGTCATCCAGAAGAGGACGGGTTCCACTTTGGTTTCTCTTAATGTTTATTCCTCATGTTGTCTCAGGGAGTTTTTCTTTATTAGTGTTGCCTTTGGCTTGCTCATTACGAATCTAAGTCTATATCTGGATTTCTGTAATGCTTTGTGGCAAAGCGTATTGACAAATAAAATTGAATTGAATTGCATTGAGTAGTCAGGACAAGAGCCTAAGCAAGTCAGCAATGGCTGGGGCAAAGGGTGCTTGGACCCCAGCGATTGCTGCTCCTGGCTATTATTATTATTATTATCATTATTATTATTATTAGTGTAAATAGCATTATATAACATGAAAAGCACCAACTGCTCTTTTCATTATCTGTGGTAAGTACAGTTGGATGCAGTGAATCCAGGATCACATTCAGTCATGCTGAAGCCGAACACTTTACAGGATTGCAGCAACCTGCCCCATAGCTTCTGGAGTTGTCACTGCTGACAATAACTAAAGTGTCAGTATGGCAGGGTCTGCCACAGAGGTGTTTAGTCCCCACAGTCATAAATCATATTTTTGGACAGCTTTGTTCCCGGCTCCTTTAATCCACTCACATGGAGAGCAAACGGGGTTCAAGATCCTGGAAGTGGCAGGGGTACAGTCCTGTCTGTTCGACAAGGCATTGCTGAATTAGGAGGAATACTGTATAGCTTAAGGCTTATAGCAGTGTTTTAGATTATCTGCATTTTTTATCTTGTTCAAGTCAGTTAACCTTACACACAATATGTTACGATTAGAGAAGGATTATTTTAAGCATCAGATTTACAGGCAAGTCACCTTGTCTAGCCTATTTACACATTAGTTTAAAAATCTGAATTTTGTTTTACATACCAGTTGTCTGTTCTTTTGTTTCAATTATAACTGATAATAATCAATTTAGAACCAATTATAATCCAAATCAATCCAATTATAATCCAAATTACGATCCAATCAGTCCAATCTTTACACCTCTCTATATAGTAGCAAGAACAGTATAAGTTTAACTTTCAGTTTTTGTATATGCTACTTATTCTGCAGTTCCTAATAGATTGCAAATTACATCAATTCAAAATTGATATCATACTCTAAACTCAAGCATGTAAAAACATATGTTCATTACTTGTGTAAAATTCTTCAGAATCCTCATAATTTAACATATTTCTTTTCTAGCAGTTTACCCATTTTACAGAATTAGCCAAATGAATAGATTACTAACTAATAGACATACAGTATGTAGCTCTCAGTTCTGTTAAATAGGTAAAGCATGGGCTCATGGAGAAAGCCTCATATTTCATACGGGATTATTCATCTGTAAACGTTTTGACTTGCGGCATGCAGGCAAATAAAGATAAATGGGACAAAAGCAGAGAGCAAACAGATGAAGGCAGTGATCGTCGTTGAGTTTATTAAGCCAAATGAATTATGATGTCTTTAACTAACTGACAGATTACTTAGCTGCTTGGGCAGTGCTGTATTCGCACCCACCAGAGCTCCTCTAGGGACTTGTGCGCAGCGGCGTCCCATTGCCAGATCTATTTTTCACTCAATTTAGCGCCAAATGACGGCTAACCTGCAGGTCCTCCCTCTGGGTGAGGTTTATGCAATGATTAATGGCGAGTGTTGGGCTGCCTCTACCTGGGGGACTGCCCCATCTGCAGAGCGATGTCAGGTGGAATAGGGGCGCCCGCAGGTGGCCGCTCTTGACTGGCAGCTTCCCTTTGCCTCGGGCAATCTCGCCATGTTAAGTGGCCTCAGAGAGGCAGCTTCCGCTGCTATATCACCTGCCACTGTCTAGCCTAGCCTGGCATCTGCGCTCATTCTGTCGGCACATTGAAAAACAGGTTACAGTATGAGCAATGCTTTAAAGTGAAAATAGCTGTAGTGCTCGACCCGATATCCTACTCAAAAACAAGGGGCAATGGACTATGTGTGCTTCACCTTTGTAATTAAATAACAAAGTATTTGTATTGTATTTAATTACTCATGCTGTGGAAGACTAAGTTTGCTAGTTTTGGATACTATTTGGTAGATTTACTCTTTTAGGTCATTTTGTGGATAGAAGATGAAAGCTGGGCCTTTAACAGAATAATAATATACCAAGATATTTCTGTAGTTCTGTAGCAAGTACAGGATTTGTGTACTAATTCTGCCACCGTCCAAAACTCTCTTCTACATTTCTTCAAGCTGTTTGTCTTGTCTGGAGTACTGCTTGCTGAAGTACAGCAGAAAGTGACTGAGATGAAAGTCATAAAACTGAACTACGAGCCTGGTTTTAAACTCTTACCATGATTTAGACTCACAGTACAAAAGGGCTTGAAGTTTGTTCAGAAACTGCTGTAATGACGAGTCTGGGAATGTTTATTTATATGTCTATTTTACGCATGAACAGCCTGTCTCTTTCATTCCATCAAAAGAAAACAGCACAGATGCCGGTCGGACAGTTATCAAATTAAGACTTTTGGACAGGTTTACAGGCTCTGGCTGTCAGCTCCCTTCTGGGTGGAAATCATCTGATACGGCTCTGATAGTGATTAATGAGCGCACTAATCTGGTGGATCGTTCCTCCGCTGATAGACACATCACTGAGGGTCTGCTTGGCTGGCACCCACTCCATTTGATTTCCTCTGGGTCGCGTGCCAAAAGAGACAAATCCAGCAGATACTGAGTGAACTACTTTTGGGGTTGGCCAATGCTAATATGAGCAGTAGGGCTTCAGCAGTACTACCTGACTCAGGCAAAGGACAAGAAGAACTGTGCTATAAAAAAAAGGCATGCACATTTTGTAAAGCAGTTTGTGTTTTTTTTTGTTTTTTGTTTTTTTTGAGAGAGAGAGAGAGAGAGAGCGAGAGAGAGAGAATGTGTATGTATGCTAATAAACTTGCTTGAATGCTGGAAACGTGCCAGCATATTTGTAAAACTCCACACTATACTCATTAAGTGTATAATATGTATAATCCATGCCCTTACACACAGTAAATCCTTATTGTTATTAATAATATAATTATGAATATGATGTTCATATCCAGTAAATTTAACTGTTGAACTATCTACAACATATTTGTTCAGCATATAAGATTCATCATTGCTCCACTGTGTTTTTTTTTTTTTTTTACTAAGCACAGAAAAAAAGGCTTTTCCATGGCAAAATGGCTTAAATGCTTTCAAACAACCATGATAATAAAAACTGTTAAAATCTCGAATGTGAATTATGAACATATTTTAACGTCTTCTTGTAAGATTTGAAACAGTAAATCATTATGGAACCATTAGCGTAATAGCTAGCATGAGATAAGGGAACCGGATATGAGGCCATGGATATGCCATGCAGTCTACAAATGATGCATGTAATGCATATTTAGGAAAGTTTTGTGTCACTTCCCACAATATTCAAACAAGTGACACAACGAACAGACTAAGTTTAGTATTTTATGTGTCCTATTCTGTATCAGATCTTACTACAGATTTGAAGAACAGCACCATCACTGGAGAATAATTCTTCTCCATATTAGTGGCATACTGTACAATATTACCATCCCATTGTATACCCTGTGGAATCATATGGATTTTTTTGTGTTGTGTGATACTTACCAAGAAGACAAAAATCATCTAAAAAAATTGAAATATGAAGAAATCATTACACACATTGTAATTCTTCCTGAATGAACAGAACGAACAGAATGAAAAGGAATTTAAATAGAGTCAGTGTAAACCAGTTCCATGACAATCCGGTTCATTTGTCGTAATTAGCAATGCAGGTTAACAAAATACTACTGGTAATTCATAATTATTGATAAGTATTATTGTGTAGGTGGCGTAATGTTCTCTACCGAGTTATGTAGAATATTAATCCTTGCAGGTATTGGCTCAAGCAAAAGTTCATTTCAGTTCCCTCCAAGTAAAACACTGATATTTATCTGTGCAGAAAAGATATTATTGCTTTACTCTAGTATTAATTTAAAAAAAAAAGATTCATTTTACTTCATTGTAATAATTTGAAAATAAGGTATTACTATCATAATTAAATATACAGCAGAATGGAAAATATTCTTGAATTGTTTCATATGATCACTACTCAGCACAGGGAAGTCCCACAGACCTAGCTCTTTTGATTCTTATAAAAGACAGCTGTGCAGTGTATTTTTACAATACCTAATCTATTTTATCATCAAAATAATAAGAAATGTGAATATTTCTATTCATAAAGATACACAAAATAACCTGATATCTTCCTAATCCCAGGTATGTGTAAGAGTGAATATAAGAGATTGACCTCATCTTTTTGTTTTATATTTAAAAAGACGAAAAAATGTTTTTTTAATACTTATATTTCATTTTGTTAGGCTCAGACAAAAATATACTGAATATAATATAATATTTTTAGCTTAAATATGATCAGGGAATTAAAAAAATATTTGTTAGAGAAATTGAGCCAAGAACAAATGAAAGACATTAAAGAAATTAAAATGGGCCGTTTTAAAAGGAGCAGAACATAAGGGTTGCGCTTTCATCCGATTTGCAAGGGATGCCTTTGAAAAATGTGTGTGTGTGTGTGTGTGTCTCCTTATAATAAGAGGAATGCATGGTCATTTTGAACTTGTGGGAACACTGATTGATTAACTGATTGATTTTTTTTCTAGTTATTATTTGCAAAACTTAAAGCACTAAAGTATTTTCTTTTGTTTATAAGGTTATGGGGTAAATGCATACATAGGATTGTTCAGCTACAGTCATACACAAGTCAGTGGAAATGCTGCACAATGACAGTAATACGAGAGTGTATACATTCTGAGGGGGTGTGGAGTGGCCCGAGGGCCGGAAGGATAAGAAAGGCAAAATCATATTTTGTGTGTGTATGTGTGTATGCACTGGGGAGGGGCAACGTTTAACGTCTCCCCACCTCAGACGGCACAATAGCTGAAGGCGCTTACAGCACCATAAATCAAAGGCATCCACTGCGCGAGAGCAGCTGGCACATTTGCAAATAATTGTAATTATTAATCATAGTGATTTCACACCCTTCAGTGGGCAACTGGGAAGGCTCAGCGGCCAGGCGGCCCCGGCGCCGGGAACCCGCGGCTCAGGGCCTGCATGTGCCGAACGCTGCCATGGACTGCACTTTGATGCAGCCTCGGCACGCTGCTGAGGGGCACACAATGCCCAGCCAGCCATGCGGCAGGGGAGGCTTATCCACCCTGCCTACAGGTTCTGCATAATCAACATATTGATTTTACTTTTCACATTTCAACATGTTAGGAAGATTTTCAGTGTACAGAGTTAAGTATTATAATTTCTTTCATATGTTCTGTGAGAAGTCTTAACCTGCTGTAAAGCTTGTGCATAAATGCCCAGTGAGCATATATTTAGGGTGGAGTTGGCTTCATGGATATACCAGCATTCCACAAATGGTTGTAGTGGAAAGCTGTATGCATGTAATGTAGCCTCTGTTGTAAAAGCAGATGTGTGTTAATATGGTCTCCAGCTGCTGTGTTTCCATATGAAAGTATTTACTGTGTCTACGGGCCTGCCTGTGGGGAAATAGTACGGAGAAGAGGAATTTTTACCAGCTGGGAGCTCAGCTCAGTAGTTTTCCGAGTAATGTGCTAAATAGAGTGTTTGCCCCCCTGTTAGTCATTATTACCTACCACTCACAAGACAATGCACAGATGGTAGGCGCAGAACGGTCAGTGTAATGACAGCAGCGTGGGCTGGAAAAAACGGCGAGCTGAAACTCACTCGCGGAAGCAAATTATCCAAACGAATGTGTTTCGCATATTGGCAATATTTTACACTAATTTGCAGCTATGATGCAATTTTGTGTCTTTTTATTGTTTCTGTTCCAGCATTTGGAACTTACACACTGACACACAAACAGATATTTTCACACACATATTTCTATGATTTTTCAGGACATGTAATAAGACATTTCTACACCAAATCCTAAACCTAAACCTTAACCTTAGTAACCACAAAGAAATGAATTTACGCTTTCTGTTCTGTTTATAGTTTTTTTTTTTTTTTTATAAAACACACTGTACATTGTCAGGACTATTTTGCTGGTCCTGACAATGTAATTTTTTCACAGGACATTTTATGCTGCATTTGACTAAAGCTTGTAACTCATAAACAAGAGGGGGAAAAAAATGCCTACTCAAAAAAGGTCTCTTCAACCCCAAGTTCAGCAAGTGACGCCAAATCAAAATGGCTGCTCATAGCATCAACAGTAAACAAAATAGCATTCCTTTACTTTTAAACAAGTTATGCTTTATGTACTAGCATGTGCTTTAGATCAATCAGCATAGATATATTAAATATTTAAATCTAAAACTTTATCCATACAGTTTGCTGATTTGAGGAGGTAAATATACATTACTCATGTCACTTAAGTTTGCTGTTAGATTGTTGCTAACAAAAGACTAACATCAGGGTGTTCATATTTCATTTTTTTCTCACTTTGTTTTTTTCTCAAATGCACAAAGGGTGAAATGTTTCAACTTCTCAGTTCCGAGTTAAGTTTAACTCAGCATCAGTTCCTGACACACACACACACACACACGCACACACAAACACACATATTTATCTTCCTATCCTTATAAGGACCTTCCATGGACATACTTATTAATCCAGCTACATAATGCTATGCTACACATAAACCCCAACATTAACCTGAGTAACCAAAAAGAAACATTTAGGCTCGTTCTGTATTTTACACAAAAGCCACATTTTGAAAAAAATAAAAAAGGTCATGGTGACCAACCAAATGTCCCCATAAGATCAAAACTGTTAGATATTCCTGTCCTTGTGAATATTTGGTCCCTACCAAGATATAAAAACATTCCCACACACACAAAATATATATTTTTTAACAAAACTGGCCACATATTGACACTGAAATCTATCAGAAATCAAAAAAATATTCAGCCAGACACACTTAGATCACTACAGTAAACAGTACTCAACCGACTAAGGTGGTCCGATGAAGTGGAACATCTTACCCAAACACTGAGAGGAAAGAGGGTGTGTCAGGCAGCCCTCCTGCTCCGCCCCCTGGCTGTAGGAGGGGACTAGGCGGGCTCTCTCCAGGAGGCTGCCTCTTCTTTTGACACCGGGTGATGGATGACCCCTGAGCAACCTTCTCCAGCCCTGGTGCTTTTCCTGCATAACAGTGGCCATGTAAAGAGCAGGGCCGGCCCGAGGAACAAAGCACAGCACAGGTATTTAAATGACCTCTAATGGAATAAGGAACGAAGCTCCAGTAGAAAGTAGCATACCCCTCCATCTCTAATAAGTTGCTAATGGGGGGCAATCACTTTCCTTTTTTACCCTGTGAGTAAAGACAGATGGATAAGGAAGGTCTGCTTTGATTGACAGATCTGAGTGAGGTGATCAAAGAAGAGATACTGTAAATGCAATCAAATGTGTGCACATGACATTATAGTTAATATTATTGCTAATATGCTATAAGATGGGAAGTATTAAAGGGTAAGTGTTGTATAGTAGGGTCAAAAGTCTCTGTCCAGAAATATTTTCATCACTTATAAATTACTAAGACAGGAACATATTATTTACAGCTGATTTGCAATAATTGACAACATTTTTGGCTGGTTTAAGAAATCATACAGTATATTTCAGTAGATTTCATTATCCTGTTTGTGCACCATTTCCTATATTAATAAAGTCAATTGCTGTGTGTTTCAAACATACAATGTGTGTTACACTTAAAATTGATTGAAATAGTATTCATTGAATACTAATATTATTGTTGTTAAGATTTTTGTGTTTTAAAAATTTGCGATTTATATTTGTAAGTAATGATGCAATGTTGTTTTGTAAAAATAATTTAGAATTTTTTTCCATAAATAATGGAATAACTTGAGTCTCAGACCTTACTGTACGCTCATTATAATTATGCTGTCTAAAGACTATGACTATGCAATAATATTTCTCATAAGCATTGTCACGTCGTATTGAAAATTCAATTTCTGTTACAACTGGTATCACTTCATTCACCTTATTTCACTTATTTGCCTTATATTTGTATTATTTGGATCATGCATGATGAAATTATAATCTGAGAAATTATATTGTTTGTATTGTACCAGAGTTTAACATTCTGTATCTGAGTTGCTTTAGCATTTTTATGGTACTCTAAATCCTAAATCAGTTTTATTGTACGTATCACTTTAGCTTGAAAAGAAATCTCACGTTCTGGCATACAAACTAGCATTTTAAAAATAAAGCTTTCACTTCTTTTCAACTGCAGGAAAATATAAGGAAAAAAATAGTAGATGTAGCAGTTAACTTGCTCCAATTTTAAATCAGTGCCTTTTTAATCTGCCTGTACCTCATGCTAACTGATGCTAATGTTTTGTTAAATCAAATGCATCAACATATTTGGATATAGTATATATATATATATTATAGTCTATATATACACACATATATATATATACATATGACTATATGGATTCACACTTTCATTGTTCACGTTATAATAGAATGCATTTCCAATGTGGTTACTGGATAATAAGAATTTCCATTACACCAAACGTCTATAAAAGAGAGTCAATTTCCAAACATTTATGGAAACACAGTCCTAGAATCCACGCTGATCACCACTGAACCACTTGGAGCCATTTCAGCCTGGTCATATTCTTTCAATCACCACTGACAAGCTGGCGACATTTCATTAATACATCAATCCACAATGTGTCAGTACGTCCCAGCGCTAACACAACAAGGTAGCCTGCTGCATGGAGCCTTGTGACAGATGTGCGTCCAAATGGCAGCGCAGTGCTGTATGGTTTAGAGCAAATGCTTGCAGAAGTGTGCCATCTTGGCCTTTTGTGTTGAAAAGGATGCTCTGCAGCTACAGGGGTCTACAGCATATATTCACATGCACTCTGCAATGACATTAGGCTCCAGTGGTGAGGAGGACGCTGTAATGGCTTGCTAATGGGATAATGAGGCTGCGCCGGGGACAGATGGGCCGTCCCTACTGCAGGGAGCGGCGGCTCAGAACGGACGAGAGGGCTTTGAGTGACGAGAGCGACGGCTGCCAGTTTGTCGCATTTCCTCTTCCCGCTGTGGAAGTGTTTTGGAGGTGTGTGTGTGTGTGTGTGTGTTCCTATGAGTGTATGCATCTGCAATGAGACAGACCTCAAACTGAGCGGAACTGCGGGTGTCTCTTCGGCTGACGCTGCAGAAAAATATTCGAACAGAATGTATCATCATGTGCAGTGCGAAATCTGTAATCTCACTGGCTTTATTCTTGAGCACAGAGCAACTACATGTCAGTCGTTAGTATAGCTACTGGTATAAGATCGATGGTTGTATTATAAAACACGTACAAATATTTCAAGAACAAAACAAATCCAGCTTGTTTCCGCCTGCGCCCGATTGGCAGTTGTTTTCTCCCCTGATTGTGTGTGTGTCACACTGACCAGCTGTTTGATACCAGTTCAGCGTCTAACCCAACAGCAAACACAACATCTGTTATATTTCCCATAGCAGCAGCCTGTTATTCCACCCATACCATTACACCCTCCACTGCCCTCTGAGCACAGCTACAAAACATTGCTTTAGTGCTAGCGTAGCAGGATCTGGATTTAGAAGGTTTAGCTATGGGGGAAAGGGAGACTGTAACGGGAATCCTAATACAGTTGTTCATACAGTTTTTCTTTCATTGAATCCACATGTTTGTCTGCTGTAAACAGGGGTGGAAAATACTTCTGATGAAGTAACTGTACTTCATTGCTGTATGTAAGTATTATTTTTGATCTATTTATACTTCAGTGTTAATGAATGTAGAAAAAGAACGAGCAAGAATCAAGCCAAATTGTCATCTGTGCTACACAACGGATAAACCACCAGACTGCAGTGTTGAACTGGAGGATGAGCACGCCCGGCCCTACCTCAGTAAAATGTTTAAATATGCAGGAGTAAATAATGGCTCGTATAAAATGAGGTGTCTTCTTCACCTCCCTAGAAGGCATGAACTCCATTTAAGAGTTAAAGCATGTTTACGTAGGTTTAGCTAATTTCCTGCAACATTAACTGGCTATATTTAACTCCATTCTCTTCTGCTAATAATATCTTTGCCTGTTATCTTTGCTAATCTTTGCCAGGTTAGACTAGCATCGATTTCAGTAGCTAACATAACTGGCTTGGCTGCAAGTCATATTCTATTTAATGATAAATATTGGTTATTTACAGGATATTTTACTTCTGATGAATTCATCCTCAAACTAGCGTATGACAAGCAGACTTACAGAGACTGAAGGATGTTTTCAGGCAACGCAGCACATTTTCTTTATAATAAAAATCATCTAACAGTTTTAGATAAGTAATAAAAGTGAGTTTTCACCTGAAAATATGACTTTTACTTATTTTACTTGAGTACATGAGTACATTGTACAATGTAGCAACTTTTTTTTTACTTTCACTTGAATTAATTTTTGGCTGCATACTTCCACTTTTAATTGAGATTTTGACACATTATCAATTATACTTTCACTTAAGTATAAATTCTTAGTACTTTTCTTGCCCCTAGTGTGTGACTGTATGCTCATAGTGCCCAGCAATAGACTGGCATCTCATCCAGGGTGCATCCAGTGTTCCTGGGATAGGCTGGACCTACCAGCAACCCTGACCAAGATAAAGTGGTTACTGAAGATGGATAAATCCACTACTGACGTGGAAAATTTACTTTAAAATAATGTCAAAAAATTTCATTTGTAATGGTTTACAAGTGAATGGATGGAGTAAATGTTTGGCTTATACATTGTTGTCCAAGCAGTTATAGATGGTGAGTAGAGTGTGTGAGCAAATATTTTTTGATGTTGTTGTCTCATTGTTAATTGCCTTCTATCTATGGCTCTGACATTATGCTCAGGCTGGAAGTAGACAGGAGACAGATACATAATGACCCAAGTCATGCACAACACACACACGCACACACACACACACACATATACACGCACATGCACACACGCACGCGCATACACACATGTGCTCCTCCCCACAGTAATGCCTCTTTTCTGATTAGGTGAGGTCTCAGGAGAGCCATTGAGTACAAAGCGTTAACATCTGGCAGCCATTACAGCCCCAGATCAGTTGTGATTTGTCCATATGATGATTCTGGCCCAGCCAGACGCGGGGGGGCTCGCGGCCTCCTCCATGCCAGTGGACCACTGCTGCTGTCACTTCTGTTTTCACACCAGTGCACAGAATAGACTATAATTAGCTCTGCTGTCCTGAGGCCTCTACACACTCATACACACATTTTCAGACTTCTTTAAGAGAGACACACAGTGGTGGTCAATGGTAACTGGTATCACTGGCATTATTTATAGTTTTATCCAAGAGTTAGGGTTGTCATAACATTTTTTAATTGTTAGTAGTGCATTGAAATATAAATGCTGCGTCTACCATTTCATGGTCTACACCATTTCTGTCTAGAAATGTCTAAAATTTGAGAAGCTATTGAATATTATGGGTTTAAGACAAAATCTCTGTAAAATATCTGTTTTATGACATATTTAGGTATTTCCCTTTACATGTTTGATGAAATTGCAGGGAGCTGCCTCTTACTTTAGGGTGTTTAGACGTTGATCGAGAAATCACCCACTGTGACCAATTTCCTCTGGCACATGGCTGGCATCAATCCATTTCTCCCAAGAGACTTCCAAAATAAGCTTTCCTATACTCTATTGCCTATAGTGAACGCGTCTCCCCCAAAAGAGCATTACTGTAATGTCAAATATATGATAAATATGCAACTTATTTTAGCTTTATAATAAGCACAACTGTTTGTAGGTATAGCTGTAGTGATTCTGAATGCACAAATCTCTAAACAGTGCTAACTAACACAAAATAAAACATTTTAATTGTGTTTGAATTAAATCAAAATCATTTTGATTATAAGCAGGAAATCTGACCTGAGCGCTAGTATTTGTGTTAGTGTTAGACTTTATACTTTAAGACGATTTTAAAGGTTGGCCTTGTAAATCAAAAACGTTAACACGTACGAGGTGAACATATAAGACTATAAGTTGAACACTGAAGGCCATTACCATGTTATGAGTGCATCAGAATAGAAGATCTACATGCTTAAAAGTTCCCAGCTTTGTTTATAACTAATGGATTTATAAAATAACTGAAGTTTGGGAGGAAAACCACTCATGAAGCTCCACCTTCTTCCTAGTTAACTCTCCCTTTCTCTACTTATGACAGTTTTCACACTCACCACCTCCCCGTCTCCACCCTACTATTTAACAACTCCTATCCCAGACTCTTCAGTGCCTTCAGTGCTCAGAACTATAGCCCAAGTTTTCATTGTTCCTCCTTTTTACAGTTTCACAATCACTGCCCATGTCAATCAGTTAGTCTGTAATCACAAACGACTACTTTTACCATTTAAGAACTGTCTTTAATATGATTCAGCAACATCACCTAATCGCTTCTGGCACATAAAACTCTATATTTATATCCCATCTCCTTCCTCTCTTATCTTATCTCCACCAATTGCACCTCTTCAATCATCATCATAATAACTACATCTCTTTATTAACTTTTTTTTGAGCCAGAGACCCCTTTATCACTCTTCACTCTTCAGGGAATCCAAAGAGTGTTGTCAACTAGCATCTGTAGGTCATGTATGCCATTAAATAGCTTATACGACTTCCTTATGCGTGCGTGCTTAAGCAGTTACATTGTTCATTTTGCTCAATCTGATTTGTTTAAGATATTTCTCATCACCAGGAGTGATACATGTTCTGATCTAACCACCAACCTACCACATGACAACAATTCTACCACCAACAATAACATATACTTAGTGATATCCTTTCACTACTTATAAAGCTATTGTGGATATATGTAAATATCACCAGGGAATTTTAAAAGATTTTAGAAGTTTGAAGTTTTTTGCCACTCAGCTCCTGTGTCTGCTGTGTGTCTACTTTGTCTAACACAGTTTATTACTGCTAGGACCAGGCTTCTGGTGCCTTATATCAGGAAATCCATTTTACTGACAAAAACCTACAGACATCAAACATAGATCTTTCCATTCTCTCTCCGTATATTTGCGCAGAATGGTCTTCTGTCCTGTCAGCACCACAAAGAACCAAATACATGAGCATGGGCTTTAAAAACCACTCTGGTATTGATGTTACATTTAATAAAGGGTGGGTAAATAACATGTGGTAAGCAAGTTAGCTAGGTAAATGCACTAAGGGAAACAAACAGGTATATGATTATTATCCTCATCTAACAAAGATTCTAATGTAGCACATCATGTTTGTACTCTCAACAAAAAGTCAGCAAGTTTTTCAGATTTGGTGTTCCGTCCTCACATTGCATGTAAAATATATAAATCAAATCTGGCTAAAGTCTTTATTTGCATCAAACTTTATTTTGCACGGTTTTATCAGTGTTTTCACAAACCTGTATGTTCATGATTCTGAAAAGATCTGATGTGTGTACTGAAGCATGTGTTGAGATTCGGAATGAGTAACTTACAGCATCAAGGTGCGTTACACCAGTGTGAAGCATCTCACATTTACACATTGAAAACTTTTGTTTTGTGAAAGTCAATAAAGAGTACAGTTTTTCCTTTTTCTGGTTGTTAAACCGACTTGCACCACAAGGCACTATGAATAAAAAAACTCAGGTGCCAAAACTAGTGATTCATCCACCCCGTAATATGATTTTATATGTTAATTCCAAACTTTTTCTTAGACAATAAAACTGACACAATTTTATGGCTAACTCCTTAGTCTCTCCTGACCATTATAAGGTCCTAAAGAGCTAGTGAGTTCAGCACCTTCAGCACATTCAGCAATTTTCCGTTCGTATGGGGCTAGATGTAACGATGGCTCACATCTGGATAAGAAAGGGTGTATAACAATAATTAATTATTGCTGTCCTCTCCACATTCTTCTTCTATAATTATTTGCATTAGAATAAGAAGAACACAGCCATCTGATTTGGTTGGTTTTTAAGAATTTCATGACACCATCCTCAAGCTGTCCAAATATCACACGCTGTGAGTAGTAGCAGAGGCCAGGCCATGAATCCTCTATCTTTCAGAGGATGTTTGCCCTGAGCGACATTAGCCATGGCAGCTTTGAAGCATGTGCTGGCATATGATTTAACTAAATACACTTCCCTTGATCGCACCTGCTCCCCCAAACCTTTTCCGTATCAGAGCAGAAGGCTGGGTGGTGTGAGGGCCTCACATGTTGGTGGTTGACAATCAAGCACGGTTAGTTTTCGGGCGATGTCGGGGCAGTAACATTCTCCTAGGGAGTCCCTTATTCATAGGCTCTGGCAGACAGACAAACACTCTGTGACAGCCATTTATGGCCAACTAGTGAACGCCATCTGTCAGACACAGTGGGAGGATATTGGGGAGCGCACACTCCTTTTGCCATTGCGTTTTTCAAGCTAAAGGGACATCAAACGCTGACTTGGATGCTGTAGATTGACTCACCAATAAAAAGATTTGCTTTTCAGTTGTTCCTCTCCACAAGTTTGGCTTCATGTTTCCTCTATTTCTAATTGATTAAGTTGTCTGGTTTGCAGTTGCATTGAAGTTGGTCCAGAAGAGCACCAATAAATTGTTCTGTAATTTACGATGTGCTAACAAATGCTTTTGGTCGCAATGATCTAGAACTGCCGAGATTTGTTTGATTGGGCTGTAAAGGCAAACTCTGCTCCCAACAGACTGATAATGGCTCTGATTATATTAAATCAGATCATGTGAAGATGTTTGAATAAATCCCCAATAAAAAATACCAGGCCTATGGAAATGAATGTATAAGGTTTAAACCACACCACTGTGTTACACAAATAAGGAAGTATAGACATTTACTGCGTTAACAGCCCAATTAGCATGCAAATGAGCGCCGACACTAATGGCTGTTGCAAAACGCTCTTATGATGGAAATATGCTTTCTGTTTTAGCTGTGCGGTGCAAACATTTGTCTATGAAATCAGCTGATGACAGGCCTCAGGCATTTTCCCCCCCGGGACGGTACAAAATGGCTCCTGCACCTGCCGCCTAATGCAGGCCGGGACGCGAACCACAGTGCTAACTGGCAGGGCATAATGAACTGCATTCATCCTGTCAGAGGAGTCAATAACTTATCCCACAACTGCTTTTGTTCTGGCTGTTTCTCCTGTGTGCCCCCGCACGCCCTTTTTCAGACAAAATTTATTTTCAATTGCAGCCCCCAGCGTCGGCCGGCACAAGTTGAGCTCTGACATGGTGTCGTTAGCACCCATGCCCTTTGTTAGGGACCCTCTACGATTCTCCTTGTAGAAAATCTCGAGTGCTTCCAGTAACAGGTGTGTCCACTGGCGAGGACTGGTCATTTGTCAATGTAAAGAATAGAGCGGGCTCCACTTAACAGAGCGGTCGCTTCTTTTTCTACTGAGGCCATGAGTAAATGATCCAGGAGCATTTATAGCCTCATGACACTTATGTATTTATGGCTCCACCCTAAGTATACATAACAGATTGCAGAGTATACATGCAGACAGATATATAGATACACTCTACATACACACAGGTTCTTCAGTGTTTCTTGAACAGTTAAGGGTTCTTAAGAGGGATCTACATGGAGCCCTTTCTGATAGGAAAGTATGTTTTTTTTAATAAAGCAAAAAAAAAAAACCTACCAAAAAATGAGTTTCTTCTTACTTGACAGCAGAAGGCAAGGATTCTAGACTACAAAGAAGATTTTGCTGTTCTGAATATTTTCATTATGTGAGTGGACATACGATTTCAATCTGAAAGCACAACATTATGAGATGCATTAATACTGTACAATCATAACGTGACTGTTCTGTCTCCCTTAAATTCCGAGACATGAGGAATCAGGTGCAAATCAGGAGAACTAATAGGGAATTATTTGCAGCACGTCTGCTGAGAACATATAATCATGATAATAATATGAAAACGATGTGGGGGGAGGGGGGATCAGGAGCGATTAATCTGGATTTTTTAAGGATTCCGGACACGCTCTGGGAAGATAAACTCTGCAAAGTTTAATAAAGCAAATCTTCTGCTCACTGCAGAGTCGTTGTAGCTCTACAGTCCACATGGTTAATGAGGCTCCAGCAGGGGAGGATTTTTATTTAACACCAAAACTGTAATTAAGCGAAACAAATGGAGATTGGAGAGCACAG
Source organism: Pangasianodon hypophthalmus (assembly GCF_027358585.1). Taxonomy (NCBI): domain Eukaryota; kingdom Metazoa; phylum Chordata; class Actinopteri; order Siluriformes; family Pangasiidae; genus Pangasianodon; species Pangasianodon hypophthalmus. Next base: position 27,668,452 of record NC_069712.1, on the reverse strand, counting down.
AGAGATTAAAAAAAAACAAACAAACAAATAAGAGATGTCTCATTTACCAACAAGTCAACATGTAATGACAGGTTTCTCCTGAACCATACCGTTCCTGGTTCTTAGGTCTATTTTTTTTTTAATTAAAAAAAAACAACAAACAAAAGAAAACCTAATGCAAGCTTCAAGTGAGATTTATTTGGGTTATTTCCAAAACCACTCACAACTACATGCAGTATTGTTTATGACTTGAAACCTCAATTTGCATTTATTAGCCTGCGACAAATGATTAAAGGAATAAAAAATCATAATTCATACTAATATTCAATTTTCTCACTCCGCCTTGGTTTATGGAAAAGAGCTTCTCAATAACTAAATGGCAAGACGTCTTCTTTAATCCACTGCTTCCCTCATTTCCATGCTCCTGGGTGATTATCTCCTGCATTTCGGATCCTGTAATCCGAGCGTGCACTCTCTGATGTTTTCTTCTCCCATTCCCATATGAACAATTAATTTGTAATCTCCACAAACACACGTTTAGCTGCTGTCTATCGGATAAGTGTGAAAGGACCCTAGAGGCTGGAGATCTGTCTATAGTGCACCACTATGGATTCAGTCCTCCAATCCATTCACAACAACACTACTATACTCATGCAATTTAACATTTTACATTATGCTTCACTAAAAGATTTTAGAACTAAAATCAGCCTATAAATTTTTTTTTTCCTAACATTTTGAACAGCTTGAAATTATGTTGTGGGATTACTATTACTACTAGTATAAATAATAATAATAATAATAATAATAATAATAATAATACAATTACCACATTATGGTTGTTGTGTTGATTATAATGATGATGATGATGATGATGATCATATAATAATAATAAGAAGAAGAAGAAGAAGAAGAAGAAAAAGAAGAATTAATTTTGCTACCATTATCTTACCATATTATACCATCATATTATTATATTATTACCATGTTATAATTATAATTATATATTTTTAATCTAATATTGCTGTTTTATTAAATTAGTTTACTAATATCAATTGAATAATTAGTCTGTTAGAAACCCCAAAATCTAGTGTTGAATGAACCTACAGTGTTAAACTGAAATTTAAATCCTTCAGCACACACCTACATCCAGCCAAAGTCTCCAGTCTGTGTTACTCTAAAGTAGGCTGTCAGTTATTGCAGTAAAAAAGTTATTAGTTCAGACCTTGAAGTTCATCTGCATTAATTTAACAAGCTAACAGTACTATCCTTTTTTACAATCTCATTTCTGAAAGACCAGAAAGATCCACAGCTTAAAACAGACCAAAGCAGGACAAAATATTTTTTTTAAGTCTTAAGTGTTTTTATTGAAATGTTGTCCAGGATCACTGGGCAATAATAAATATCTCATTTATCATCAAGAATTTACAAAAATAAAGACGGCAGTAGTCTCTGGCAAAAAAAATGATTTTGCAAAAAAAAAAAAAAGAAAGAAAAGAAAAACCATGCTGTAGGTATATAAACTGCTTTAACCTGATGGTCATGCAGAAAAACCCGATTAAAGACATGAACGCGCACAGCAAAGCATCACGCCGAGTCGACCTGCTTCCACACTGCAGTAACATACAGTAAATCGTCAAACAAACAAACAAAAACATACGTTTTTTTTTTGTTCAAACTCAAAACCCAGCCACACAATTTGATCCTGTGAGACTTTGACTATCCTTGTTACAAGGAACGCACGGCACTTCAGGAACTCCCTTCTGCACTCCTGCGTAAAGACGCGCATCCAGCTCTCCTCCCAGCTTCAGCATCAACAAGTGGTGCTGCTCGCAGCCTCCCAGCAACAATGCAACAGTTTAAAGCGCAGCTAACATTTAAACACGTAAGTCTTCTGGTGCCTGCGGATTATTTACAGGGGATTAAGTACGCGCAAGCAATTCATTTACAATGCGTTGGACGAGATCCTTGTTACAAGGAGTGAATTCAGATTTCGTGAAAAAGAAACAAAAGAGCAAATATACAAACAATACACATCATGCAAGTTACTTTTCTGCGAGTCCAGCCCATATACAATTTACATGATGACATTCGGATATAGTCACTTCATCGCCTCCTTGTCGGTGGAAAGTCTCGTGAGTCCCGTGGAGGCGATGGGCACGTGTGCGGCGGGTGGCGGCACCTGGCAGATGGCACAGGGACACGGCAGTCCTGCCCAGTGCTGGAAGCCGCTGCCAACTTGGAGCGGAGGCGTCGGTGGCGTTTTCATCAAGGTCTGAGGCGCCCGGATGGAGCTGAGCGCGGGCAGAGCGGCAGACAGCGCGGCGGCGGAAGGTGCTGTAGGCGGTGCTAGAGCGCCTCCGAGCAGCGCGTGGTGCACCGTGGGTGCTGCGGGACCGGGCGCGTGCGCGGCTCCGTGGCTCGCCACGGCGCCGCAGTGGAAGGCTGCGTGATGGCTGCCGCCGTAGATCTCTCCCACCAGCCTCTTCATCTCGTCCAGAGAGCTGTTGAGCATTAGGATGTAGTTCCGCGCCAGCAGCAGCGTGGCGATCTTGGACAACTTTCTCACCGACGGCCCGTGCGCGTACGGCATAACCTCTCTCAGGCCGTCCATGGCCAGGTTCAGGTCGTGCATGCGTTTGCGCTCTCGTCCGTTGATCTTCAGGCGCAGCTGCTGGATCTCCTCCTCGGTCACTTGCTTCTTGAGCTTGTACTTGCCTCCGACGCCGACGCCCGCTGAGGTCCTGTCCGCGCCGGCGCCTCGCGACAAGTGCTCGCTGCTCATCTTTGGTGTGAACTCGTTCTGGCCCGAGGACGCGGAAGTCTTGCGCGCGTACATCTCGTCCACGTCCGGCGAGGAGGATCTGCTCGAGCCCGAGTCTGAATTCATTTTATCACCTCGGTTCGAGTAGGGAGGCCGTCTCTCTCTCACTCTGCCTCTGCTTTTAAGTCACTCCTGTTTTGTCACCTGATTTTCTTTCCCCTGTTATGTACTCTCACTCTCTCTCTTTCTCTTTCCCGGTTTCCGTAGTGAGTTCTGTTACCAGTAACTGATAAAGCGACTTGGTTCCGAGGATGAACAACCTGCTGTTTGCAGAGCGATCGCGGGACTGTGGCATTTATAGTGCGGACTGAGAGAAGCCGGAACAAAAGAAGCCCCCATTCATAAAGACCTCGTTAGGATGACGTGCCCATTATCCGCGGCGCTGCGCTTTCACTGTCCCATCGACCAAAGGAGCAGCTATTCATATTCATTGTAACACCGCCATGGGAGGGGGGACACTTCAGTCCAGGATCCTCTGAAACCTAAAGCTGCTTGAACAATCCTCCTCGACACTTTTTAAAATAATACCGGGGGTCAGGTTGATCAGCTCACTTCACTGTGCACCTTCCTTTCACCAGGTTATGGAGCTATCCTTTTAGATCAATTCCAATATTTATGATATGCATGTCAAAAATATTTTTGCTTTTTGTTTTTGGCATAAATAAAGTATGAAATGTAAAGTATGAACAGCCTACAATTCTAAAATTCTACTATTTTATTTTAATTAATTTTTAGGCTAAATCAGTATCTTTGTGCAGAAATGGTTTAAATGTAATTAATTAACATTAATTGAAACTTTACTGGACCTTTTTTTCCTGACTTTAACAACAAAAAAAAACTTACACTTTAGATCTCTTCTTTAAAAAATATAGTTAAAATATAATTCTCAACAGAGCAGCTTATTATTTTATTTATTTATCTATTTATTTATTTATTTATTTTTGCGTTTGTGATCCAAACGCGTTCATGGCTGATTTGTCTTGTAATTAAACCTCACCTGTGAGATTGGATGTTTTCAGTCATATACAGGAATCATTAAAAAAAAAAAACGGATTTGTTAGTCTGTCTCCAAAAACAATTTATCCAATCCATAAGCCTTTTTTTTCTTTTTTTTCCAGCTGTGATTAGGTGATCTGTTGCGCACAGGTTTAGTTCTCATCTTTACGCACAGCGCACATGTCCCTACAGCATTCACCTAGTCTTAGAGAAACAGTCTGGGTGTTCATTCAACACTGTTCATGCAACTACTGCACACTTTCCTCCCACGCCTGAGGGATGGGTTACATTCAAAACAGCTCTACACTGAACTAAAACCTATAGGAAGATGCGCCACTGTGGGTTCCTGCAGTACCAGGTAGAGAGGATGGAGATACATTTAACACATCACACCGGTCAACTTGTGGCTGATTTGGATTTCTGTTTAAAGAAAATATATTTATGAGTGTATGTATGTATATGCTTTTATCATCATTATTATTATTATTAGTAGTAGTAGTAGTAGTAGTAGTAGTAATCAATGAATAAATGCACTTATACATTTCTCTATAATCCCCAAGTTTGCTAATTAAAGTAATAATAATTATTACATTCTAACTAAACTGACTGCCTTTAAGACTGAGATGCAATATTAATTTGAAATAAATCTGCATTTTAATTCAGCTGAAATGATCTGTCTTCATTTTCAATGAAATTAACAAGCCCCTATATTATATCTGTTACCTTAATCCTAATACATTTGAATACAAACTGATTGTGCCAAAATACAAAATGTATTTGGACAATATTTGTAAAGTTGTTATATATAACTATACAGTGTACAGCAATTATAGTATATAGCATGTATCTTGTGGTATCAATAGCCTAAATTAAAAAGTGGTACTGGAAAGCATCAGGCAATATGAACAATTGTTGCGATTCCAATGACACTAGGTTTAATAGTAAGAATATTTGTAGAGGATCCATATAATCATGACTAATTATAATAAACCTGTTCCAGGTTTAAGATTGAATCAGTGGAAAGATAACCAGGGTACGGAATAAACACAATCTTTGGTAAATTAGAGGAGGTAGAAATAGACCATCTATTCATACACACTTATAGACACACAAAACCCCTCCATCTCATCCACTTCTTGGTGTTCCAAATCAATAAAAATCCCCTCCAAAAAAAGTGAAAATGTGTATTCAGAGTGGTATTGTAGGAGCAGAAAGGGAACCGTACCTCATAAAGGTGCTGCAATGCAAAGAAAAGCTCTGGACTTCTTTGCTCTCTCTTGGTGGCATTTGAAAGTGTAAAGCTTTGAATACCAATTGCTTGAACTGGACATATGTGAATCCCCTTTAATCCTACTAATCCTGTCCCCGAGTGTTTCTTTGTCTGTGGGGGCGACTGCATAGATCTAAGTGAAAGTGTTCCTAATCCGGCCAATGTGGAAAAATGTCTCAGTGTGTGAGATGCAGGAGGGGAGAGAAGGGACGAAAGGAGGGTGTGTGTGTGTGTGTGTGTGTGTGAGGTGCCTGTTACAGGGATGGAGATCTGTGGGGGTGTCATATACTCCCTGAGAAGGAAACTCAAACAGCAGGAAGACCTTCATACACACACACACACACACACACACAGTCCCACCCTCCTGCAGTCTGTTGGGCCCACACGTTTTTTCCCCACAGTACCAGGGCAGTGGCCCAAATGTCCGACTTTTTTCAAGTTTCCCCTTAGTCAGCAGTACAGTCCCAGCAGGTAGCTTCTAATGTGGCCGATCCATTCTTAAGCCCTCAGCTTTTTCATTCTCCCCGTGCCCTGCGCTTCATCTCTTCCCCACGCTCCCAACTCATCCAAAACAGACGTTTAGCTTAAATCCATGCGGTGGGTCCACTTAGGAAAGGGGTTACACCAAATAATCCTTTCAGAGGAAGACACAATAACCTATGGAGGTTTTCAGAAAAAAAATAATTGTCACCATCATTGGAAATGAACATTTCACTTACGTTTCAGTACCAAGAAGCAAGACTGAGCACTGATATAATCAACACAAGAGAAAATGATAATCACAAGAGATTCTCATGTTGCACTTTAATTAATTAAACGGCACATATTATTTACATCTCTCTCTCTATCTCTCTCTCTCTCTCTCTCTCTCTCTCTCTCTCTCTCTCTCTCTCTCTCTCTCTATATATATATATATATATATATATATATATATATAAAAGTCAGTTAGACAAAGTGATCTCAGACAAAAGGTGCTGGTTAGAGATAGAGATAATTTAACACCACTCCTAACTGGGTTCAGCTTAATAAGAGAGATAATTAGTGATACCACTGAGACACGCACACTCAGACAAAATTAAATCGAGCTTAAGAGGGAATTCTTAAAGGTTCTATGTAGAAACAGAAAGATTCTCTATCAGGAAGGGTCCCAAGGTAAGACTTAACTATCCAAACAACCCTTGGATAATTTCTCTTTTCTAGGAGTGCATGGATTTATATAGATACTTACTCAGACTTATCTTTCTGTGAAACATCTTACTTTTATCTGTATCGATCTTAGAATTAAAAAAAAAGAATTAACATACTAATTAGTTTAAAACAGTTATGCCCAACTTTACGTTAAAATTAATTTTACTTAAAATCCAGTTTTAAATTGACTTGGAAAAGCTCCTGACAAACATAGCTGAAGTGAAGAATTGCAGTCTTCACTATTTTTTCAGTCCTGTGACTTTGAGTCATTTTTTTCTCTTGAGAGATACATGCACTGCAATCCCTGATCAGATGCTAAGCAAGAATTCTAACATGATGACCAAATGCTAATGCGAGTTCACAGAAAGTGAAATGACGTCTACATGAAACTATATCAGTTTTTGCGTAGTGTGTTAGAGTTAGAGTTGTATTTTCCATACAGATGCAAAGCAAAGCTCTTCTGAGGTTTAAATTACAATTTCTCATAGTTAAAGTCATTCTGTATGTTTATTAATCGTACTAGCTGGAGGTCAAGGGGTGCTTATATAAAGAAGATGCAAAAGCTCAATAAGTCTCTATTTAATTTGTATACACTACCAAACATGAAATGATAAAACGTCCTCAATTAAACTCAGTTGTTCATAACAAACGTTTGTCTTTTTATGCCTACATACTTCATACAAAACATATTCTTCAAAATATATACTATTTATTCATAATGGCACAGACTGAAAGTACAAAGATATAAAACACTCAGTGCTTTTATTCTATAGTTTGTTGTCTATTAAAAAAAAGCTATGTTTTTTATAGAATTTGATTGTTCCTGGGATCAAATAAAAAAGCTTGCTAATTAACGAGAACTACAAAGAATGTGGATTCTTTTCAATATTTTAAGAGATGTTCAAAAAGCTTTTGCATTAATTAGGCAAAATATTTTTTTTAAAAATGCAAATTTTCCACTGAAGTTTACATTTATCTTAAAAGAAAATAAGTTTTAATATTATTTTAGCTGTTAGGCTGCCAGTAAAACTTAAAATGATCAAATTTAAACTATATTTCAATGCTGGTAAGCAGTTTCACTACATTTCATGAGAGCGAGAGTATCACTATTAAATAAAATAATAATAATAACAATAATAATAATAATAATAATAATAATAATAATAATTATTATTATTATTATTATTATTATTATTATTGTTGTTGTTGTTGTTTGTTGTTGTTGTTGTGATTCGACTATAACAGATTTTCATATTTGCTGAAAGAACTGGCACAAAATCATTATTTCTGGCATAGGATTATTTCTACACATTATCAGTTCATTCCATAACATTGCTAAAGATGTTCCACTGTAAACAGAAGTCTGCCAGATGGCCATGAGGTCCTGAGCTCTGAGTTTGTTGCGCTTTGAGTCTAGCAGTCGAGCTCCTCCGGGTCGCCTCTCCATCACATCCTCCATGGCGGTAACAGCCCCTCAGCTCGCCTTATTTTAACTGTCCCTTTCAGCTCCGAAACAATTGTCCAGCTCCTTTTAGGTTCTTTTCAAGCCTGGTTTCAAGCCTGGTAGCCTCCATTCTGCTTTGTATGTCACCCGGTGTCTGGTTTGCCCCATTCCAATGGGTGCACATGACCAGAAAATGAAGGCTTGCATGAGGCCTCGGCCAAACGCAGAGCCCAGAGAAGAGATTAACATGTAAGCTATTGCGAGCTGAGCCGGGCCCAAGGGAGGGAGCTTTGTATCTGACCAGGGTTACATGTAAGCAGAGAGGGTCTGGACAGCTCAACCTATTGTGTGAGTCAATCCGAGGGAGGTTGTTTCATTAATTACACATTATCTATTGGGCTGCGAGGTAGGAGGTAAGGAGGTTGGAAGAGAGAGAGTGTATATGGAGATAATGTAAAAACCTTGATCTTCTTTAAAGGACTTTCTTGAGAGAGGTACACTTTCTCTTAACATATATAATATGGTAATCTATTTTGGTGCTGGTTCTCTCTTCTCAGCCTCATACTGCCTTTTCTGCGTGTGTATTGTCTGCCTGTAGTTCCCTCCCAAGCACTGCCGTGTTGCGTCATTGGAGCCACTTCACTGGACTCCCCACAGCAGCTTGAAGTGACCTAATGGCTTTCTCTGCCTACCAACACCAGCCTTTCAAGTTCCCACATTTCAGCGATTCAGGCTGAAAAGAGTTCAGGCTTGTAGCCTGAGAGGGTACATCAGGCGTCTCTCCATTGTGCTCATTCTCTTCAGGCTCGCCTCAACCAGAGACCTCCACAGCTTTATGACCTGCTCGGGATTACTCTCATTGAACACAGGCCATCCCTCTCCAGCCCCCTGGTAACCCAGTAAAACCAGAGGGAGGACCACTACTTTACAACGGCCTGTCTAAAATGTGCCTCTCCGATTGTTCCCCATTACAGTGCTCCTCCTCCCTAGTAACGACATGAACGCCAAGGATGGCGGGCCGATTCCAAACCCTGTCATTCGCCCAAACCAGGATTCTACAGTCTCCTCCGCCAAGAATTACTAGGAATTGTTATGAACAGGGTTGGCTGTGAAGAACAACTCAAGCAAGTCTGTGATAATGTTGCCTACTTCTAGTTCTTCTTTAAATTCATATGCAACTGTGAGCTCTTAAATTGTGCTCCTGAATCTCCGAAACATTTCACACTAATCTAATTTTGTGCTTAAACTTGTGGCCTTGGACATGATTAAGTTTATACAAGTAGCATGATCAATAAAATATAAATCCCACAATGATACCATTGCTAATAACGAATGAACATTACATAATATAAATGAATTTTTTTAAATATAATTATGCACATCAGATATGGAGCTTTGAAGCTGATAAAAGTATTTGAATATGAATTTTGCATAACTGAATTATATACATGTCAAAGTAATTATATATAATATATAATTATAATATAATACCGCATACTTCACCTTCACCTAATTTGCAAAAAAAAAAAAAAAAAAAAAAAGATCTGTGTTGTTGCCATTTGAATGTTTAAGATTTTTTGAGATTCAGAGTCCTGACATTTTTAAATCTCAACTGAAACCTTTGAATTATAGGTTTTAAAAGCAAAGAAAAAAAACACTGGCAAAAAATATACATTTATTAAATACACCACACTGGAAAAAATGATTTACTGTGACACATATATATCTTAGGATATCTGTATATTATCTGTACATACATATGGATAATCTGGGTACTGTTGTATATACAATGTACATATCAATATTACATATATTTATGACTAATACTTGCATATATTATATATTTTTCTAGAGTTTTTCTATTATAACATAGAGTAATTACATTCATATTGTTATCTACTCAATAGCTACTGTACATATTCACTGCCCATAGCCTTGTTATTTATTTACTGTATATATTACATATTCAACCTGCACTTTGTTCATTTGCACAGTGCTACTATTTGCACTTCTGGTAGATGCTAAACTGCATTTTTTCAACTGCGTCTAACTTTCAGCTTCCTCCAAAATCTTGGATCTCCATGAACCTTTTTCAGATCATCCCTTCTGCACTAGTGGCTGCCCCCGAGGTCAAACTGTGAGTGTTGGTGGTCGTGCTTCACATTCTAGCCCTTTAGATCCTTCCTCTTCGGATAAGCTTTAAAGAGACTTTATGAAAGTTGGTTGGGAGCTGACTGTAATTTCATGGGAATGGCATTAAGTCCAGTCTCTTTTTTGCTGAGGAAGTCTAACCGATGGCTCCACAGTAGAAGACTTGAATTTCTGTCTGTTAGGTATTATACAGCTCTTGTCAATATCATTAGGGTACTAATAAAAACTCAACTGACATAAAGTGATCACATACCCACACACACACATACGCACACATACACACACATATTGACAAGCACACAATGCTACCCAGCCTCCCTCTCTCTTTCTCTATCCGTTTCCCCAGGGAGGCAGGGCTGCACCTTATTAGCGCTCACTAGTCAAGGGCCATTAGCTCTTCAGGTAAAACCGTCAGTGACAGAGGAGAGGTTTAGGGCAGCAGGGAGTTAAACTAACACTTATCTAATTACTGACAAAGCAGGCACACAGCAGCATTATTCAGCTGATTGCTGAAACACACACACACACACACACACACACACACACACACACACACAAACATTTCCCGTGCAGGAGCATGATACTGTGAATCCACTACATTAAAGAGCTATGACTTCAAGGGAGGAAATAACAGTTTCATTTAGGATTGATCTTCCTCTTTTCAGTTAGATTTGTCATAACAAATAAGATCATAAACAGAAATGTTATGTCAAATTTATTAATAATATTTAATTGTTCAAAATGGCCAAAGCTCAAATTTCATTCTGTATACCAGATTTAAACATATTGTATATACACTATTTTTATAAAGGCTTACACCAAGGTGTTGTTGAATTCTGGTGTTTAATAAATTTCTATAACAGCAGCTCTGTCAATAGTTCTGGCTGTAATTCAAATTACAGGGTTATATTAATTCACTAATACATCATTTCCATAGCAAGAACTTATTCACAGGGACTCGTATGGTGGTCGCTCCATATAATCTAATTCTAGTGATAACAGCAACAACAATACTATACTTATTTTTATGGTGTTTTCTCCTGGGAGATGTTTTCCACCATGAGAAAGTCTTCATGACAGAAGACTTTGCACTTTCTGATTTCTCAGTACCACGGCAAGTTATATTTTTTTCATCTTATTAACTTGAAGAGAGAGAAAACGAATAGTGAGGCAACAACTGTTTATAGCTGCTATAATGTAAATGATAACAGGAACGTTTCTCAAGGACGTTCCACAACATTAAGTATAACTATAAATAGTTAAAAAGTATGATGTGTTTTTCAGTAATAATTTTTTTTAAAAATTGTAACCCACAAATCATTGTGGTATAACTGGAATAAAACACTTTAAACCACACTGTTATAGGAAAGTAAGTTGCTCTGCATCAGGCCATATCACACTACTCTGTTGTGGATTATTTTCCTATAAAAGCATGCCCATTATATTTTATTTTTTACTTAATATAAATGCAGACAGAGTCAGAGTGAAAAATTTGCATCCCTTGAGAGCGTCTTAAACAGTGTACATTCAACAACAGATGACTCAAAGCCTGAATAAGCACAAGATATACAAAATAGCTTCTTGTAGTGTTCCAGGCCTAACAAAAGCCTCACACTATACATGTCAATGTGAAGGATAAAAGGGCCATTTTCCCAAGTGATAATTACCAGAGGGCAATTTAGGGATATCGAGAAGGATTACTCCTCTCCACCCACTAATACCCGGCTGTAAACACAGAGTTTCTGCCCCAAAACACACTGTGTGAGCTACTAGAGCTTTCACTGGTTTTGTCAGCCCATTGGCTAATAGAGGAAGTTAATTGTGTTGGTTGTAAGGCCACCTGTCACACCAGCTTCATTTCCATAGTAATCAGAGGAGGGTGGCATAGACAGCATGCATCAGCCATGATCGCGAATCATTTATTCCTGTTTCAAAGACAACACAACTATGGCCACACACACTTACCTTGAACTCAGGACACACAAAAAAAAATCCACATTAAGCTTATATAAAGTCTAGGATGGACATCTAAGCAGCTGTATTCAGGACAGTGTGTAGGACCAGACTCACAAATTATGCATGAGGAATGATATACTTTTTATGTGTACTATACATTTTTATGTGTGTATATTAGCAAATATACATTCATAAAGTAGCTAGAGGTGAAATACCTGTAGAATTTTTTCCAAGAAGAACTTCTTTTAATAACGACAAAGAAATCTGACAGAAATGGAGTTCAATGAACGTACAAGGTAATATATTTGGGCACGTCAGCAGAGACCTGCTGCCCATGTGATCTCTGTTGGGCTATATGGAGTGTCGGCTCAATAAATAAATAAATCAGAAATGTGTGCGCACCACTGTTAACTTGTTTCCTTACAAAGAGTGAGAAAAAATATGTTTGCCTTGTCCAATACCTTGAACTTTTTGGGCTAGTTTTGAGTCTTTTTTTGCAGTTGTACTTGTAGTTGGGGTGAAAACTGCATACTCGGGGCCTTGAGAATAAAAACATTGCATGGCAAGCTTTCTGGTAACTTTTCTGGCAAAAAAAAAAATGCAAAAGAAATAGTGCACTTCCTATTCATATCTGTATTTGCATTTGTTTAGAACACATTATCTATTCAATCCAAATAATGTATTCATATTCAGTTACATTCCTAGTACAAACACAGTCCATTAACAACATTTTGGCAAGTTTGGACAATAATGCTAGAGGATTAGGATGGCGGTTTAACAAGGCCATCTGTATCACATCCTGTCCATTCTCTCCACTGCTGCTGCTTTACATCTCTCACTCTGTCGATCAATGCTTTTCTCTTTGAGCACGCCTAATTAACAGATGTAGCCTATCTCCACAGTTATCATGTAGATGGGGTTGCCTGGCTAACTGCTAACTGCTAACTGCATAGTTGCCCAAATTACAGGATGTCCTTCGACATGTAAAGAGCTCAACGCCAAGGCTGAATGATAAATTTAAGAAATTATAGCACTTCATATTGTTCTTGCAGTTGGCCTATTCACACTTCCACTTATTCTGACTTAGGAGATTATTAAAAGTTTGTACATGCTGCTATGTTCTTGAACTACATAAAGTGTAAGACTCTGGGGCATTAAAGTTTGTCAGCTGTTTAGTGTCATTGAGTACTATTGAATTATGGCTACTGTGGACAGGATTATGATGTGTGGCTGTGCATTTACCTCACCAATAGCGCACATCGCCTTTTTTCTCCCCATCTTTTCTTATGATGCATTTAAAATGCTAATAACTGGTTTATTATGTGCTCTGTCAAATGCAAATGTTTTTTTTTTTTTTTTTACTGCTAGAGCGTTGGGCCAGCAGAGGCATTAGCATATCTTATGCCTTTCTCCTTAGCATGTGGTGCTGTAGCTAGCACCATGAAACAATGTAATAAATTAGATTAACAGGCACATTAGATAAACAAGCCAAAAGGATGGCACGTTTAAGACATACAGCGAGGTTGCTCAGGCAAATGAAGGTGTCTGGCTCTGCTAGCATATGGCGCACCTATTCCATCAAACCGACACCAGCTCAACATTAGCTGGAAGTGTCAGGCAAGGCAGGCTGAGTCCAAAAATCATCATGTTAATAACTTTTTACGACATCAAGTGATGAACTCCTGCAAATGGAAAGCTTAAAATGCTTAAATGTCATACTGAAGGAGAAATTTTACTTGTTGTTTGTTGTATTACCCAATAGTCATGGACATACTGATTGGTATAATTCATCACTGGTATAATAGATGTAGGTATATATAATTTTAATAGCTCATTAAAAGCATTTTAATGACATTCATACTCCTCCGGTTTTTAGACTTTATGCTGAAATTAAAAATGCTTGTCAAGCTGAAGGTTGCATGATTAAAATAAAAAAACACAATGTATTTTCATCATTTAAGCGAGTTACTGGGAGATTGGATTGACAGTGACACAACTCATTTAACCCCAGCAGTCAAAACTGTTACCAATTTTTTTGTTTTGTTTTGTTTTGTTTTTGTTTTGAGTGTGAAATACTCTAAAAGAGTATATATGTATATCAATTTTAGGGAAAAAAAAAAAAAGCTACACTGCCATCAAGGATTATTGAAAATGAGGGGAGAAAAATAATATTTAAAAAAATAATACAAAGATAAGGTCAATTTTATTTAAACATGTTTTTTTCCACACTGCAAAAAAATAACGTCTTAGCAAGTACAAATAGTGTGAACATATTTAAATTCATTTAAAACTTCTATTAAACTATAAACCGTTACTACTAAAATTATATTAAATTAAATTATTATATTATTTTTTTGGATATTTTTACTCATTACAAGCTTGAAATTGTCTTATTCTACTGGCAGATTTATTTCAAGCATATATTTCTAGAAAGATGCAAAATTATCTGCCTAGAAATAGGTTTAATGGTCTTACATTATAATCTCATAATTAGAAATATTCAACAACTTGTCCTTTTTTTAAGACATCTTCATGCAAAAAGGGCAAAATGGAGAGAATAACAGCATTTTCCTGTAAATGGCTAACAAGGTTGGAGACACTTGTAGAGGAATCTCAATACACTCCACCATGCAGGCTATTTTAATTACTTTGTATTCAAATCCAGAGACTGAGATGGTCACTGCAACATTTTGTAAAATATTGATTTGGCTCATGTTTCATTCATGATCTTGTTGCAAGCTCTCTCTCTATGTCTGAACCTCCTGGCAGAGGTAACCACGTTTTGGGCTAAAATGTCCTGGTACTTAGCAAAATCCATGATTCCATCAGTATTCACAAGAGCTCCTGAACCATCAGCCACAAAACAGCCTCAAACAAACCTCCATATTTTAGGGGTGCTTTTGCACATATGCAGTCCCTTTTTGCTAGCAAACATGTAAGTGATAGTCGATAGTTGATAGGTGACGATGCCAACTGTAGTTCTAATGACGCTTGGTGAAGTTTAGCATCTTTTTTTTTTGACATGCTCTCAGGAAGGGCTTCTTTGTTACAATGCTTTCAAACAGCTTGTTGTTATGAAAGGTTCTGAAATGTGACAACCACTAAAATTTAAAACTGTGCTCTTTTTTCTCTCCTTCACCATCCTTCTCACTATGTGCTCACGGGTCCAATTCCTGGAAATTTTCCAGCTCTTTCAGCCATGTTATACATTTGTAATGGCCTTAATTGTGCTTTATGATATTTTAACTGCTTATGTCATTTTTATATCTGTTATCTGATTTGTGCAGGTCAACAACAACCATCAGTTTCTTTCGTGTTGAACATTCTTTGTTGTTTTTTGTCTATAATAATGGATGAGAAACATCACACTGGTGAAACAGGACATTGTTAAAGGCAACAAAGAGTTCCTGGGCAAATGAAAAATAATTTGTGTGCATTTATTTAGAATATTTCTTAGGGGTGTCAATAATTTTGCCACATATAATTTTTAGATTTAGATATAATTTTGTATTTTTGTTAGAACAAATACAAACAGTTTCTCCTGTTGTTTGGGTGGACATTTTGAATTAATGTTTGAAATGGTTATTTCGTGCAGTCACTTTTATGAAGGGTGCTAATACTTCTGCAGGGCATTGTAGAAATTAGATTATAGATAGTCTTGATTTAATTGAAATTTCTATATGTGACCTGACATTTACTTCAATTATGCACCTGAAGAAAGGAGGACTTGAAAAAAAGAAGTAAGTAAAACATATTATCATATAGATACAAGGAATATATTTAGTGTTTATAATCTTTAAAGGGGTTATTATTTATTATGCATATTTTTAAAAGATTGTACTGCTATATTTAAATTATTCTGAAAAAAAAAGATGATGATCAGGTAGGCAACGCCATGAATACATAACTGGCTTTCGATAATCCTGACATCCTTATTATTACCATATTGCTATTTAAAAGTAATGTTGATTGGTTAAAACTAAATTCTGCTTTTTATTACATTTGCTTCACTATTGATTGTTTGCACAACTAAAATTTATTTTACTGTATGAACATCTTTAAGAAATATTAAAAATAAAAGATTATCTTTTTCTTCTTTAACGTCTCACCATCCCCAGTGCCCCCAAGCACAAAACTTTTTTTTTTTTCTCAAACTCAAAGCAGTTTTTAAAAAGTCATACGGTCTGTGTAATTGGAGTACAAATTAAAATTTGGGAAATAAATAGGTTATGATGATGAGCCATAGTTTCATTTTTTATGTCAAAAGCCATTTTCCTTCTTTTGAAATCATACAGTGTGTAGCTTTTTATGCAAAACATAGTACCTTATTATTGATGCACTTCAGATGAACATTCAGAGCTGCTGTTTTGTGTAGCTCTTTGAAGTCTTTATCCATAAGAAGCAATTAGAGCTGTAATCCTAACCATTAGCCGAGTAACAATACTTGTGAATCCACTGTAATCTTCACACCACAGTCTGCTCTGGAAGAGGAAGAAAAGCTCACCCTTAAACAGATGGCCTGAAGTCTAGGCGGACAGGAGGCCTGCACACCGAGAAGGCAATGCGGAGGCATATGGCCACAGCCCTGTCCCCTGCCGACTGTTACATTCTGGTTTCTGGACACACATACATACACACTTGAAAACTTTTTCTCTATCACAATGGTTTCTATTCCTGGTTCTCAGAGTAACCGTGGACTTCTGCCATTCCGGCTATAATGCATAAATTTTGGATAGTAGCTTTAAGAAATTGACATTCTCTCTGCAGCATAGCCGTCTCTACATGTTATCGGCATAATCCATCGTCCACCTGTTGTGCCTTATAGAAAGAGGTCATTTTGTATATCTTTATGCGTTCTTAAAATTTATTAAGTGTACCGTTACTCTGTCAAAGTGGCTTGCAGAATGCACTTTTCAGCTTCACAGCTCTCACACATTGATTTTACCTCCTAAACAAGCTTGTTAATAGGCTGACAAGTTGAGACAGGTGTGTTGGGAGCAGAAAAAAAGCTTCAGGATGAAGATTGGGAATAACTACTGTGCTAGTTACTTGTACGCACTTTGCTGGACTTGTGCATGGTTCAGGCGTTTTGTCGCAGCAGCATCGAGCAGATTGCAGCGAAGGACCCCCTAGCGCCATTTCCATCTGTACCTAAAGACCCACATGCCCTGACAATGAGGTGACCATGTCCCTGCCTGCACACAAACAGAGGGGTCAGCACTGGTGTGTGTGTGTGTGTGTGTGTGTGTATGTGTGTATGTGTGTGTGTGTAAGAGAGAGAGAGAGGTGGGGGGATATGCATGAGGTGAAACACATTAATAAGCTATAATATCAATCTCAAATGCCTTATCCATAATTTATTCCCTATGCCAATTTATATAGTGTGGGGGGGGGGGGGGGGGTGGGGGGGGGGGGGGGGGGGGTAACTCTCATACATCACGTTAGTTTATTAGCTTTCCACCCTCCCCGCTCACTCTAGCTGGCCTTTCACTCTTCTTCTTTTTTTTTTTGTTGGCCCCTGTTTTGTCATGGTTGTTGTTCTGTTCAGCACAACTGGCCCCATAAAAAACTCCAAACAGCTTAATTGCTGGGTTGTAAAAGATTTGCATGTTCTGGATGGGGGCGGGTGGTGTTGTAGCGGGAGATGGGGATCGAGTGGCTAGGGAAGGATGGGATAATAGGAAGGGTGGGGATGAGACCAGAGACTGCATGGTTGGGGGAGGCCAAGAAAGAAACATCATCATCCTCATCAAGTGCAACACTGCCCGCACAAATGCCCGACTGAATTCCCTTCTGAATTGCCACCAATTATGGGTTTGAGATCTGGTGAGGTCAGCAGCAGGGCTGTTACCATGAACCTAGGCATGCATGCTCCGACTACTAAACAGCCGCATTTGCAGCCTGTGATGAGAACGAGGGTGTCAAGAAGGAGTGAGTCTTTAATTACCTCCTGAGTTGGATCTCCATTATCATACTGCAAGAACTGAAGAAACACTCCCAGTGTAGATATTGACCATTTTATCAGTATTAGGATATAAGTTTCGGCATCATCACTGATTCTGAATTTCTAAAATAACTTAAAGAATGTAAATTTACACTATCTGAAGATTATTAGTATGTATTCAAATGTAATATCTGGGGTAACTGTAATTATATCTCATATAAAGTACTTCTAAAATGTTCCTTTTTTTTGCACTTCATTAGACTTATGGTTTATTTCATGAAAAAATATTAAACCTAAATATACAGGCTAAATATAAATCCTCATAATAAAGAAAGAAAAGAAAAGAAGAAAAATTAATTTAATGAGTGTAAAATTTTATTCAGTTTATTCAGCAATTTATGCATTTTATTTCTGGCTAAATGACAGTCAAGACTGTAATTATTTTAATTAGCACATTTAGCTTTTTAAATTGAGGATTGTGTATTGTTTTTTCCCCCTCTTGTCCCATTACATTTTTAATCTTAATGATTTTATTATTAATAAATGATAAAATAATAAATTTATTTATTTGAAATACTTGTAATTAAGTTATGAATTTATTTAGCAGTAATTCTAGTCAATTATTTAACCAAATTTTTATTCATTTCTTGGTGAATATAAAATGAATATCTTATTTTTATATATATTAAAAGATTATGAGGTTAAAAGTAGCTATGGATTTGCATAGAATTCACTAATTAATTGACTAATTTTTATTCACTATTTCAGCAGCAACATCCATGACATAGCAGTGTACAATATAATGTTTCGTAATCAATATCATATTGGTGGAGCCAATATATATATATTCCACCAAAATATCATTTTGATCAAAATAATGCACAATAGCAGTATTCCAGCAGTAGTGTACTGCAAAGCATATATTACAATTGTCATATGCAGCAATATGATTGCAGTGTACAATTCTGTCCAGTCGTATTATAGATTATTATATTAGCATATATTTACATAAAACATGTCACTATTAAAAACAATCCTCAGCTTATCTTCAGCTTTAGAGAAACTCGATGTCAGTAGCAGACTGGCATGAGAGAGATGGATGTTGCCGATCTGCTGCATATGTGATGGTTGGGGTGGGATGTGGAACTAAGCCGCTGCTCTAAACCCATCAAACTGCCAGTGTGTTTAATTGTTGGCTCATCAACAGAGCGGTATGTCCTCACTAAGCTCACTCATTACCGCTGCACCGCCTTTACCCACAATCCATCACGCGTGTATGAGGCTCTGTGTTCCGAGCAGCCTGAGCAAAAGGCCCTCATAATTGCAATCATATATGTGGGGCTTTAGCGCGCGCCATACTGTACCATTAGTTTCACAAATAAGTAATAATTTGCTAATGACAACATTATGTTGAGTCAGTTTAGGGGCAATTAAAGTGAGTGATATTTACATATGCCTAATGAATCATGGCGCGGTGGCAGCTTGAGGGAGGCTCATGAATATTCATCCACGCATTCACAGCGGCCTGCCCGTAGTTTATAAACTGAATTATGGTTGATTTGCCCTTTTAAAAAATGAACACGGGCGCATCTCCCTCAAGCAGCGAATGAACAATAAAGGCTGATTATAAAAATGCTTTTGGTGGTAAACTGCCGGTGAGGAAATCAAAGGCTGATTTTTTTTATAGACTTCCACAGCTTTATGGCAAAAACCACACACGGTTTAGTGTAAGGTATTAGAGAGCCCACCCTTTCCCTGCGCATGCCTCTCAATCCACACTGTCAGCTGGCACATATCAGAGAGGTCAACTGTGTCACCCAGCAATCAGTCCCTAATAGCCTAGAGAGCTGCTTTTCAGGAAGTACCAGCTGCATAGTGTCCATCTATACAACATGTAAATAGGGGTGTAACGCAATGACAATATTTGTATTTGTATCTGTATGTATATCATCAGTGCTTCAAATATTCGTATCTGTATTCAGATTTAAACCAGAATTTTGTTTTAAAAATATGAACACTACCACTCTGCCACTGGAAACACTAGACTAGAGATGTGAACTGGTATTTTTTTTAATCCTGCTTATACGGTTATTATTTTTGTTTGTCCCTGTCCCCATTTTGGTTCCCAAAACATAAACAAACTTGTAGCCTAATTTAAACCACCAAAACCCTGACCAGGCAATTACTAAGGATGAATGATTGAGAGCAGTAAATGCATTGAGCAGTGACTCACATTCATGTTAATGAATGTGGTCTTTCTTTGTCCCACAATCTTCTTATCCGAACTTCTTATCTGAAAGTAAAAACTCCTCACTTACTTAACTTTTTTGTTGCGTGAATAGTCACTTGTTGCACACCTCTCGTCTCAGCCAGACGCCCTGAACATTTCTGACAAGCTTTCTTAAAAAAAAAAAAAGAGAGAGAAAGAGAGAGGGAGAGAGAATAGTGTGCTTCTTATTCATATCTTTATTTCTAATTGTTAAGAACACATGAACTGTTCATTATGAATAATGCATTCATTTTCACTTACAACCACACGTGTGTATGTATGAAAGCGTGTGTGCATGCCCGTCTCAGCCTGCCCATAGTTTTATTGTATACAGCCCACATTAATACCTTTGGCCTCCTCTACTCAAGTGCAATTGTTAAAAAAAACACAAAACAAACAAAAAAAAATCCCCTAAGTTTAGAGTTGCTAATTGGGCTCTGTTAATTGCAATATGTGTGTTTTGAACTGGTTCCATCCAATTCCCAGAGTACATTATTAATTGTAAATGCCAACATCTGCCTTGCTGAAAGTAATTTGATCAGATGCTCTGGCACTTTGACCCCTGTTCAGGGCTTACTGAAACCAGCCTGTGTACTTGACAGTGAGACAGTACACCTGTTTCGAACAGAAGATGGTGCCTACTTTTCTTTCTTTTTAATCTTCGGTGGATGAACTACAGAACACATTTTGAGAAATATATATATATATATATATATATATATATATATATATATATATATATATATATAAAACCTTTAAGGGTTATATGGATAATTAAGATTTTTTATATCCTCCTTAAAGGGTTCTGCTTGAAATCTAATAAATCTAATCCAAAGAAACCTTACAGGTCCTAGATTTAACCTAATCTGTGTTGTCAAATAGACCAGTTTTGAGTTTTCTGAATTATACTGGACTGAGTAATTCTTACAAATCCAGCAGTCTATGAGAGAGTAAAACCAGAAAGACACTAAAAGCAAAATTTTTCTTTGTAAACATGAATATCAATTTTGCCACAAGGAACAAAAATGGAATAAAATTTTAACTAGAACAAATAGAATACAATGGAGTGAAAGACTGTAATAATGATTGTCTTTAGATTATTCCCTATATTATTAAGAGCAGATTTTCTACTTTTTTATTTCACCCTACAGTTTTTATACAAATTCAGGTTAAGTGAGAAGGAATGTATACTGTATGAAACAATGCTTCCCCCTTGTGGACTGACCCTGTTACACAGCTGTGCAGTGTTTCAATCTGGCTGAACATGGGGAACTTTGCAGAATACTTTTAAGTCCATTGAAATAACTTACTTCATACTGTGAAACATACATTTTGTAATAAATGTTAACATCTTCCATAGTTGTGCATCAGAAAAGAGAAAATGTTACAGAGACATATGTTAAATATTAGTTATATAGTTGTATATTAAGCAATACACCACGTTTCGTATGTAAACATCATCAGGGCTGTATGGGACTAACCTGGGACCTGGGACTTTATTTTAAACGGCTTAAACTTGTCATTATTGTCATTATTTTTGCAAGCAACTTCATTTCTTTTGCCTAATACTGTAGATATTTTGCAAAGATTTCAGGTTACTGCATGTATCAACTGTTTTACTGTCTGTGGTTTGAGCATCTGTGAACTTTAATAATAATGTTTCAGGTTAACTATGTGCTAGTGTTATGATTTCACATTACAACTGTATGATCCGAGTACTTATTTGTACAATGACAGTAATGGTGACTGGTGGCAATAATGCATATCAGCAGAATAGACATACGATATAAGCAGATCATTTGGCAATAAAAAATTAAACAAGTGTTCCATAAGATATGTGAATGTTTGTGTTTAAGGACCTGTTCATTATCTACTCTAATATTTGAGTGGAACTCTAAATGAGTTTTTTATTAAAGGCAGATACACTTGTTTGGTGAAGCAGTTACTGTAAGACTGTAAGGTATCATGAGCCTAGATTTGTCTTACACTTGATATTAGACAGTAAGCATCTACTGTCACTTTATTAGGAACACCATACTAATACTGAGTAGGACCCCGTTTGCTCTGAGAACAGCTTCAATTCTTCATGGCATGGATGTCACACGGTGTTGGAAACGTTCCTTGGAGATTTTGGTCCATGCTGACATGATTTCCTCACAGGATTGGTGCATTTTTCAGCTGTACATTTGTTCTGCAAATCTCCAGTTCTGCCATATCCCAAAGGTGCTCTATCGGATCTAATGACTGGGAAGGCCACTGAAGTACACTGAGCTCATTGTCATATTCATGGAACCAGTTTGAGATGACTTGTGCTTCATGACATCATGCATAATCATGGAAGTAGCTATTATAAGATGGGTGAACTGTAGCCATAAAGGGAGGCACGTGGTCAGTAACAATACTCAAAAAGGCTGTGGCATTCAAACAATGCTGGATTGATATTAAAGAGCCAATGTGTGCCAGTGTGTCCCTACACTATTACACCACCTCCACCACCAGCCTGAACTATTGACACAAGACAGATTAGGTCAATGGATTCATGTTGGTGACTCCAAATTCTGACCCTACCAACTGCATGTCACAGCAAAAATAGCAATTCAGCAGATCAAGCAACATTTTTTTCAATCGTCAACTGTCTACTTTCGGTGAGTCTGTGCCTATTGTAGAGCCAACGTGTGATCCAGGTAGGTCCTTTCCAGTATAGATTATTTCCCAATAAATTCAATAAAGTAATGAATTACAAATATTTCTTAGTTCACTTAGACCTATTTCTTACTTCTTTCATACTAGAGTAGTTAACTTGACCCCATTTCTTGCAGTTTAACCACAAATGTTAATGTCTTTAAGGGTTCCCCCAGACGAAACAAACCAAAGAATCCTTAAAAGTCCTAGATTTAAACTTTTGATAAACACCTCTAATAAACTTTGCATCCAAATGCCACTTAGTACAAGAAAGATACGAATATACTGGACATATCTGGAAGGTCATCCATAGGCATGAACATTTCAGGGAATGGAGTCATGCCATTGCTGTCCACCATGGTTTTCACTGTGTATGCTTTCAACTCAGCCTTCCCCACCAACACATCCGTGTGAATGACAGCCATCCTTGGCTCCTCGTGGTAAGGCATGCCCACATCTCTACCCAGCACAATGTCATGGTTCTGCCCAGGCATCCAGAATGGGTATGAGATGTACAGCCTCTCCAGCCTCCTCACTGTGAAGTAGTGAACAGATAGTGAAGTACCTCTTGCTGAGTTGCACTTGGCCAGTGCCAGGTAGCGGACCTCTGAGTTGTTCAGCAGACGTGCAACATTGAGTGGTGAGGTGTACCACACTGTCAGACGCTTGTAAGTCACTGTGCTGGGGCTGTCATCGTGCTCCAGCATGGAGAATGGGTGGTTATGACAAACACACTCACTGGAGTTGATAATGCTGCAGGCTACCAGGTCCTGCATGCACGTACAGATGATGATATGGTGCTCGCTCACACTGGCCAGAGTGAACTCGGCACTCAGGATCGCCGGCATGACCAGAGACAGGACACAGTACAGAGCAACACAGCCCATATGACCCAGAAGATTCATCTCTGACATTATTGCAAAGCTTGAAACGTGTGGTATATGTCACCAAGGTTTTTGCAGCCTTGCTGCTATGTTCTACTGAGAGTTATGTCTTTCTGTTAGGTCATATGAAACCTTTCCAAATGGCTTTGTCCTACTGAAAATTATAGGAAAAACGTCTGTAGTGATGTTGACAGTGAGAGCGCTGCCATTGACATCTGGCATGGCCTGAGAAAAGCACCAGAGTAGGGTCTTCTGCGAATGATAATAAGAACACAGATAGGAAGATCACACAAAGTACTGCACAAGTACTGCTTCAAGAAATATAAAAGGCATGCTAAATATTATAAATATAGGCACTGATTGCTGATGGTGATATTTGATGAGAAACTCTCATATCTGTCAATAGCTTGATAATGAAACTTTTAGGGTGCATTATATCAGTGATAGAATACGAAAAACAATGTGGGTAAACTATTAATAATTATTTGCTGGTTTATAGAAGCCAGTGAGGACCATACAATAGTTATTTAGGCCCTGATAAATAAAAACATAGAATTGAAAGATATATATTTATATAAATATATATATATATATATAAATATATACTGTATATATACACAGAGGCAGCTGCATTCATGATTTCGATCTTTTTAAGTGTTTCAAGCTCATAATTCTCATTCACACGAAATCTAGGGATGTGTCACTCTGTATAATCACCTGGCATGACTGATAGGCTGTATGAGTCTACAGTCTGGAATAGAAATAAATCAACCCCAGCTTTGACATTTCATATCATTCTGTGTATTTTTCTTACAACCATTGGTGGTGCTGTTGCACTTGATTCCACAAAAATACTAAAGAATCCATTTTAAGACATTTGCTAACAGCAAATAATCTGATGTGGGTGCCAAAAATGAAGCCCTGAGGCATTAAGGGTTTGACTCTGCTACCCGATTTAAACCAGCCGTCCCTGAATATAGGGTTAATGTACATATTATAATATGCTTTATAACCATGGTTATGTGGGGTTTTCAAACTAAATTCCATTCACCCCAAAGACTTCCGCTTGTGTCTTTATTTGTCACAGAAAGCCTTTGCTGTTATGGGAAGCGGTCCAGTTGCAGAAATGCTGGTGGAAGTGGAATTTCACTTGGTCTGGCTCACTCTTCATGACTAGGACACACACTTGGCTGCTATTCTGCAACGAACAGGCTGCACACGGCAAATGCTTAGCAAATTGCTGTTTATTCTGTTCCAGGTCCAGTGGATAGAACACACAATGCTGCCCTCATTTTCTCCATTGACTCATGCTGGGACCACATGTGCGAGGACAGGCTCAAGATTTGTTCCCTATCATAAATACACACACACACAGTGTTTTATATATATATATATATATATATATATATATATATATATATATATATATATATACACACACACGGCCAACACCGAGCCAACACTAACAGGGGAGTATCCTCGTATGTTAATGCTGTCTGACTCACACGTTGAATTTTGTGTACGTCTGACTCACTAGTCCTTCCGTTCCACTTAGATTCTATTGTAATAATCTTCCTAATAGCAAAACAACAGGTTGACTCTTTCCTAACTTACAAAACTCTCCAGAAACTTGTTAAACGAAAGCCTGTTTTGATTGCTGCCAAAAACAATATTATACCACAAGCAGAGAAGACCTTTTACCTTTGAATAAAGCATACACTTAATATATGAATTATGTTATACTCTTTAAGGATAATGTCATTTTGTTAAAAAAAATTATCCAGCTTGGGCTACCTTCTCTTTTCTGTAATACAAACACCTCGACATCAAGCAAAGCTACAGTTAACAGTTAGTTATGCAGAAGTGTGAGAGAGAGAGAGAGAGAGAGAGAGAGAGAGAGAGAGAGAAAGAAAGAAAGAAAGAAAGAAAGAAAGAAAGGCTACCTGCTATGCCTCATTGATGCAGAAATGTCCAGCACAAGTCCTTTTCCCAATCTGAGGATCTAAGGGACTGACGAGGAATGTGGGAAGTTTCGAAGTTTTCACTGGACTCAGTGAATCTGCAGTGCTTGCCAAAGCCACAGACGGTGTCCTCAGCATCTTGCTATGCATGACTGGCCAAGTCAAGCAGGAAAACATAAACTATGGATGGAACAACATAAGGCAGTCACTCACGAATATGACGTCAGTGCAGATAATTTAAAACACCCACTGACACCCAGAGCAGCATTTGGATAATAGAAAAGTTATTTTTTTTTTTTTTTTTTAACAAACAACAGTTTTATGGTCCATTGTATGCACTCAAAGTGTGACATTTTGTCTCAGAAAGTGTGCAGTATGACAGCCAGAACACATGATGATGTTGGAGTTGATTTGTAGCACTTAACTCCCAAAGCTTTGAGATAAGACAACACTATGAAAGCACCAAGCACTTTTTAATTTAAAGAAACATCAATTCTAAATTTAAATATAAATATGTATCAGCAGTGATGCAGTTGTCTACAGAGTGAGATTTTCTGGTTAAATACTGGAAACCCCCTTTGATGCTGACACATCTTGAAGGTGGGGTAAATTCTGAAGAATTGCTTAGGGATGGATTATTGTAGACAACTGTTTGAATTTTTTTTTTTTTTTTTGCTTGCTACCTCATTTGCTGATGCTGAGGGAAGCTAGAGATGAATGGTAACCAAAAGGAGAAGAGAAAGAAACTGCTAATGCTGAATTATCTGATCATATAAAACATAGGCTGGCTTTCTTGAGAAGTACTGAGTTCTCATAAACTTCTCCAGCAAAAGAAATTATTTGTCATGTAAGGCAAATGGAGCAAAAAAACCTATTACCCTTAAAAACTAGAAGGACACATAAAATGACCAGACCTTCAAAAGTGTTTCTTCTTATATTTCCTAAAGAATTCTATAACACATCTGTGGATCAGTGGAATATAATCCTTAAATATATCAAATATGATTCATCCACTGAGTTTAGTTTAATATCTCATTTGTTGTGTTATGTGGTATTGTGGTATTTTGTAGTATGATAAATCCTGAAAGAATTTTTTTTTAAGTGTGTATTTACAAGTATGCAGGAAGCACCACAGACAGCTTGGAAACTATGAGTGTATAATAAACATAAATTATTCGAGAAAAAAAAACTGTAATTAATTTTATATTTAATAAAAAACAGACAACAATGGTCTTTAGCCTTTGGTTTGTAACATTTATTATTAATTTATTACCAGTAATTATCACTGTGTGTATGTATGTACAGTACATATGCATGTGTGTATGCATTATTTTTGCACCATGCACAAGCACATTCACACCTGGAACAATTTATCTTATCCAGTCCACCTGCTGGCATGTTTTTGGAAGGTGGGAGGAAACCGGAGAACCCGGAGGAAACCCAGAACATACAAAGCTCCACACAAACAATCTTCCCAGCTCAGGATCGAACCCAAGTCATTCACTTCACTTCACTTCCTTCTTTTTAATTAAAATCTCTGCTCATCGAGCGCCCCCTAGTGACCAGGCCCCTAAACACTTGTGCAGTATCTCTGAAGTTAATTGGATGAAAACATACCTACAGTAAAGTAGGCTATATACGCTGTGCCTTTTTCTTTTGGATGTGCCCTGATGCACTTACACGCATTTGACCAGCAGATGTCGCCACTGTTCGGTGTTTAGACACTGAATCGGTTTCTCTACAATAGTGATCAATTCCAAGCTTCAGAAATCATGAATGCATATTTTTCCCATCCATCACTGACAACAGGAAAAGAATACATTGGCAATAAAGTGGTCAAGTCATTCAGACATTCAGAATCCAGACCAGACTTGCTCAAGAGTGATTATTATTATTAAAGTTAGTTTGGGGTAATATTTTTAACACTCATTTCTAAGTGTGGCAAAATAATAACTGTATGAATATATTAAAGGTGCACTGGTCTTTTTCGACCTGTTTTTTTTTTTTTTTTTTTTTTTTAATTTCTTTCTTTCTTTATTTTTTTTAACTACTTGAGCCCGCCTCCGCTACCTGTCCATTCATTAAAAAAAAAAAAAAAAAAAAAAAAAAAAAAAAAAACCACGCCCCTTTTGTTGTTACGTCACTGGTTGATAGCTTGCCTCCGTGTCCTAACCAGCTATTCTAAACTGGAAGGTTGGTGAATGTATGAGTGTGGACACTGGCAAAACCATTTCAAATTATTTCAAAAGGAAAGTATAATAGTATAATGAGTATAATGAGTTCTAGAGAGAAAAGAGAGCATGAGATGAAAGGAGATAAGGAAAAGATAAGAGAGAGAGAAAGTGAAGAGAAAGCTGGTTTGAAGGCTAGTTAGCATAAACGGCTAATAAGCCAGGTAAATGGGTTAATATGGGAGATGGTATTGTAAAAACTGGAAGTGAGAAACAGGGCTGATGGAATGGATAAAAATTGATACAAACTGATCCAAATGACCTATAAGGTTTTTGGCTCACTGTCACTACAAGTGTTAGCTAGTTAACCTGGTTAGCTGCATAGGTGTTAGCTAACATTACATGGCCTGCATGCTACTATAAAGTTGGTTCATTGAAAGCATCACATTTCCTGGCTTTCTAAGTAAGAAAATGTATCAGCTTGATTCATTATGTAACGCCTGTTCGACACTTTATACAATTTGTGTTTACATATCTGTCCAGGAGCAATGTCGCTGATTCTGTGTTCATCTGCATCGCCTTCACCAGTAATAAGTTTGGACTCTTGGAAAAGCAGTACCAATGTTTATTCTAGTTTCACTATGTTTCACTTGTACTTCACTTGTATGTCATTGCCTAATAGTTGATTTTGTTCTGCATGGTGTCCAGGTTATTTGTAGGTTACTAATGTGAAAAATGAAATGAACTGTTGCACTTTCAGTCTGTCGTCCAGTATGCAAATTATAAGAGGATGTTACAGAACTTAAACTAATCTGATGGCCAATTAAGTTAAGAACAAAATCCCAGTTATTATTGTGTAATTTTGCCAGGATTGGTGACTGTTTTATAAATCCCTGAAAATATAACACTACAAACTGACACTTTGATATTGACACATATTTACATCTACCTGCAACTAATTTAGATTACTAGCAGTTAACAGCCAGCTAAGTGTTAATGCTACCTACAGCACAAGCACATCTGTACAACAGGACATTACGTCAATAAGTGCAAGTAGCTAACTGAATTTTCCACTACATTTCTACATTTCAGTTTCATTCCAGTCCATACAGTTTCTCTATTTTGGTGACCAAATGAATCACTGACCGTCTAAATGACTCAAATGACGTTTTTTTTCCCTTTCTTTCTTTTTTCTTTTTTTTTTTTTAGAGCATTTCAACAAGCTGTAATTTCATCTAAGAATGGTCAAAGTAAAAACACTTATGTGCTTTTGCTTGTTCTGCTAGCTAACTAATACAATATTAAAAAGCTGAGAAGGAAATAAACAGTCTTTGTAAATAGTAAAATAAAAATAGTCTGAGATTAAAGCAGAAAATGTTTAATCAAAAAGCAAAAGCAATGAGGACTGGCATCAGTAGTAACATTATTATTCTACTATATATATATTTTGACAAAGCAGATAAAGCTCTGCAGGGTGGCATTAGGAAGAAACCTGGAAAGGAATCAAAACTAAAAAGCGGAACCCGTTTTTTAATGGCTGCTCGTGACAGTGAGCCTAAAGCTGTAAGCTGATACGTGCTGAAGCACACAAACCTAATATAGAGCAGTTCCCTTGTATTCACTGGTGTTGATTGTCAGTGCTTGCCATAGAGACAGATACTAGACCACCAACTGTGGAAGGCCTATTGGGGCTTCAGCTATAAAACTTAACATTGTACTTCCACAGACAAGCCTTTGGCTGGATCGCAGACATGTTTTCAAATCAATACTTTTCTCCCTGGCATCACAAAAAGTAATTCTGACATGATTGTGGAATGAATAACTACGCAATATAAGCATCAGGATTATGTCTGCTGGTAAGAAGCACATGACATATAAGCATAAACTATTTTTTTGTTTGTTTATTTTGTTCATCATAATTCAACTTCCTATATATTCACCATATTTCCAGATAACTATCTGCATTATGGTAACTTTACTATTCCAGTTTCTTATTTTTCATTCATTCATCTTTAGTAAGCACTTTATCCTGATCAGGGTCCCAGTGGATCCAGAGTCTATCCTGGGAATAGCT
Source organism: Pangasianodon hypophthalmus (assembly GCF_027358585.1). Lineage (NCBI taxonomy): Eukaryota > Metazoa > Chordata > Actinopteri > Siluriformes > Pangasiidae > Pangasianodon > Pangasianodon hypophthalmus. The sequence continues at coordinate 27,638,662 of NC_069712.1, read as the reverse complement.
AATCCATCTACTTGTATGTTTTTGCGAGGTGAGAGGAAATTGGATTACCCAGAGGAAATCTACACAGAAACAGAGAGAACATGTGAAACTCCACACAAACAGTAACCCAAGCTCATGATCAAACCAGGGGAATTTACAACATTTGGCAGATGCCCTTATCCAGGGCAACTTCCACTTATCTTGAACTTGAATTTGAGATTTGAACTCACAACCTTACAGTCAGTAATCCAACAACTTAACCACTGAGCTATCACTCAGTGTAAGGCAGCAGCTCTACCTGCTGATCCATTTTTCTTAAGTAGATGTCAGAAGTGTCTAGACCACCACCTTTAAACACAAACACTTGCTTTTTAGCCTGAAAAAAAAAAATCTGAAATGAAAAAGGAAATAGCTTTTCATCTTTGATGTCACTGCAAATTTCGTTTATGGCTTCCAGCCTTGTTATTTGGAAGCATGTAAAATAGCACTTGATCTATTATATTGTGGGGTTTTTTTTTTTTTTTTTTTTTTTAATGTCACAGGCTGACAGATAATTCTTTGCACAATTTAATGAAACCACGAGATACTAAGTAGAGGATGTGGAATTGTATTGTGTGCACAGGATATAAGCGATTTTATTGTGCTTTTATTTTGCTATTTTAATTTCTTGATTTAATAAAATAATGCCATTGTTTTTGTTAATTTAATGCAGGTTTGAAGGATAAGCTGACCAAGCACTCATCTGTTATAGCTCACTTTAAGTGTTGTTCAGAATTTTATCTATAAAATTATGCTCCTAGAGATAAGCAATGTTTCTGATTTAAGAGAACAAAACATGACGTTGTGTTTACATCGAAATGTCAGACAATGGCACTGGATGTAAGTACTGGATGTACTGCTGCTTGCTCCAGCAGGCAAGAAAAATAGGCTTACACCGATCGGCCATAACATTAATACCACTGACAGGTGAAGTGAATAACATTGATTATCTCCTAACAATGGCACCTGTCAAGGGGTGGGATATATTAGGCAGCAAGTGAACGGTCAGTTCTCAAAGTTGATGTGTTGGAAGCAGGAAAAATGAGCAAGTGTGAGGATCAATGGGCAAGTGTAAGTGTAAGGTAAGCAGTGGTTAGTACCTACCAAAAGTGGTCCAGGGAAGGACAACCGGTGAACTGGCGACAGGGTCATGGGCGCTTAAGGTTCATTGATGCACGTGGGGAGCGAAGGCTAGCTGTCTGGTCCAATCCCACAGAAGAGCTACTGTAGCACAAATTGCTGAAAAAGTTAATGCTGGCTATGATAGAAAGATGTCAGAACACACAGTGCTCACAGCTTGCTGTGTATGGGGCTGCCTAGTATGGACCAGTCAGAGTGCCCATGCTGACCCGTCTACTGCCGAAAGCACCTACAATGGACACGTGAGCATCAGAAATGGACAATGGAGCAATAGAAGAAGGTGGCCTCATCTGATGCATAATGTTTTCTTTTACATCATGTGGATGGCAAGGTGCATGTGCGTTGCTTACCTGGGGAAGAGATGGCACCAGGATGCACTATGGGAAGAAGGCAAGCCAGCGGAGGCAGTGTGATGCTCTGGGCAATGTTCTGCTGGGAAACCTTGGGTCCTGGAATTCATGTGGATGTTACTTTGAAATGTACCACCTACCTAAACATTGTTGCAGACAAAGTACACCCCTTCATGGCAACGGTATTGTTGAGGATTGTTCAGGAATGATTTGAGAAACATGACAGAGAGCTCAGGGTGTTGACTTGGTCTCCAAATTCCCCATATCTCAGTCCGATCAAGCGTCTGTGGGATGTGCTGGAAAAACAAGCACGAGCCATGGAGGCCCCACCTCGCAACTTACAGGATTTAAAGGATCTGCTGCTAACGACTTGGTGCCAGATACCACAGCACACCTTCAGAGGTCTTGTGAGGCACTAGGGGGACCTACACAATATTAGAAGGGTGGTTTTTATGTTATGGCTGATAACGGTGCGTGTTCAAGTTCAGAAACATGTATAACTTAGACACGCCTCTGTTTTCTGCAACTCCACCCAGCCTGCGTCTGTAGCTCTGAAGTCTGAGGTCTGAGGAGTTGTGTGCTCAGTTTCGCTCTTAAATTCTCATTACAGGCGCTTATCTAAACTCTCACATCCTAGACCTGCTTTACAAGGACTTTTCCTGGTCAGGTGTGAAAGAGTTAATAACTAAACCGCTCCCGCAGACCGTGTGAACAGAGCGGGGGGAAAAAACCGGCTCTGTCCTAAACGCCTCCGTGGTGCTGCAGTGTGCTGCTTAGGGAGTAGTAGCCTTTGTTTTAGACACTGTTTAGGGGACCTATATAGAGGAAGTCATTTGTGATTGAACTAACGTGCTTCGGGAAGTCCGTGGAGTTTGAGGGGAAATTCAGAAGTTGGTTGCCATTTGTTAAAGGAAGCTGCTGTGGAGAAGTGAAATTTAACGCGCTGTGAACTGTTATTGTGTTAGCCTGCTAGCATCAGCGTATTCCATCACCAAATGGGACGAAGGATGTTTTGCAAGACTGGATGAACATCTCATGAAATTGCCTGATAATATCTGATATTTTTCTTTGTTATAAATCTTTGAAACACAATGCTGAAGATGCCGAGATTCAGCTTCCAGCTGCCTGTTTATGTGGCCCTGAACCTCGCCTTCTCTTCTGGTAAGTAAACAAAGCTAACCTGGCTTACTGTAAAACGAGTTTACATTGGTTAGTTAGCTGGTTAGCTGTACTTGTTAACTGGCTAACAGCCTATAGGAATTTGAGTGCTAATAAACATCATTTGTAACATATTTAAACATTTTTTCTCTTGGTTTGTTGTACTAGTGACAGCATTGTTAGTTACCGCGAGTGTATTGGTAGAAAAAGCTATTTACGCTAGCAGTCTGAAAATAACGATAGGCTAAGTCTAGCTAGAATTACTGGTTATGTTGTTAAATAGTTTTTGGCTCACTAGCTGACAGAAAGAAATAGAAGCTTAATATAAATATAATCAATATAAAAGATTTATATCCATTGGATATAGAGCTGTGTATACATAACAGCTGTACATGCGACGGTGGGTATTGTTTAGGCGACGTTAATATTAGGTTAACAAAATGTTGCGTTGTTCCTGTAATTAATATGTAGGTAAATATTAAATATTTAAAACAAGGCATTTGAAATGTTACATGCAGAATGTGATGCGTGAAACATCATATTTTGAGTGCGCACATGTTGTATTGGTGTGTGAAATGGTGAAAATGGACGTTAGGCCTGATCTTAGGCCTTCTACAGTATAACATTGACTAGAGGTGCCATAACTAGTAAAGTCTTGTTAGTCCTTTTAGGTAGCCTGTGCTATAAATATTCATGAACCTGTAATGTCGGTCTTTACTCAGACGTGAGGAGACCAGTGCTCCCTGCTCTTCTCAGGAGAAAGGAACTGAGACACGCTCCCAAAGTCGCTGGAAATCGTCGGATGACGTCATGTGCTGATGTTTGGAGAATTGTCAGTTTGCATGAAACGTGTTTTCTGAAGGAAGAAAATCTCTTCTGAAGACACTTCGAATTGAATAGACTTTAATCAGCATCAATAATAATAACTTATTATTATAATTTTGTAATTTTGATTAATAATAATCAAAAACCACACATTATAATGTATTTCTTATTTAAAAAAAGAAGCTGTCTCTATGTATGTACATACCACAAACTAGTTACACATTTACAGAATACTATAATTTGTATCAAGAACAAAAATAAACAGAGGTAGTGAGGAGTTGGGAAATAGACACGAAGGAAATGGTTACGGATGAAATATACTCGCTTTCTTTATATAAACATTACCAACGAAGAACAAACAATGCTGATCGGTGACCGGTTGTTGGCAACGGTGCTGATCGGTGACCGGTTGTTGACAACGGTGCTGATCGGTGACCGGTTGTTGGCAACGGTGCTGATCGGTGACCGTTTGTTGGCAACGGTGCTGATCGGTGACCGGTTGTTGGCAACGGTGCTGATCGGTGACCGGTTGTTGACAACGGTGCTGATCGGTGACCGTTTGTTGGCAACGGTGCTGATCGGTGACCGTTTGTTGGCAACGGTGCTGATCGGTGACCGTTTGTTGGCAACGGTGCTGATCGGTGACCGGTTGTTGGCAGCGGTGCTGATCGGTGACCGGTTGTTGGCAGCGGTGCTGATCGGTGACCGGTTGTTGGCAGCGGTGCTGATCGGTGACCGGTTGTTGGCCTACTCTACTACTGAGCTATGGCCTACTCTCTCTGTCAATCACAGTGACAATAGCCAATTGTTGGTGTCTGTGAGCTCATGTATGTGGAAAAGGGTAGATAGATTTCCTCCTCGTGTGTTACGCTTCACTGTAACGCAACATGAGCAGCAGTTCCAAAAAGATGCAGTTGGCTGGCTTCATATGTCTCAGAGGAAGCACGTGTTAGCCTTCACCCTCTCCGGTTGGTAGCTGACATGTGATAGTGGAGAGCTGGCTGGTCGGTGGGAATGGGCAGGTGACCAGATTGCTAGATGTTTCCCTGGGCTATTTTTTTTTTAAATAAAGAACTAACAGGAGACTAAAAACTTGCCAATCCAGCACTAAAGTCACAAAGTTGACAGCACTGATTATAAGTGTGTTAGTCCTGTTGGATGCTGTGTGCTATAAAATTTACAATTCTGTAATATCATTTAGTGTCTACTCAGTTGTGGACTGTTCACATAACAAGATCCTGGATTTAAGATGTGATTTTGGGTTTTACAGAAATAGGAAAGACTCATCTGAGTATGGACAGATCATTTGATGTCTTGGCCTATGACCAGTGTACTGAAGATCTGAACTTCTAACGCTTAGCATGTACAAACCTGTTTAATCTTTCTACAGTCATCCCAGCATGTTTGTGCTGGGAAAAATGGTTCAGTAATGACTCAGACATCAACATGAACATCAAGTTTTTTTCTTTTTTTTTTCTTTTTTTTTTCTTTTTTTTTTCTTTTTTTTCCCCAGTAAGTTTCAGTAACAGGGTTCTAAAGGTTTCAAAGAGATAATACATTAAAAAGTACTGCACTGTAAGCATGTCATGGTGTGGGTGGTGCTGCAGTGTTTCTATGATGGTGTAACCTTTTTTTTTTTTTTTTTTTTTTTTTGTTAAACCACATCCCTTTGTGCTTGTCTGGAATTTGGTATTTTAGTAGGTCAGAGTGAGTGATTTCAAGTCCCACAGTATTATTTCACTGTGTATGAAAGCAAAAAAAGATATAAATGTTTCTATGTTCAAAAATGATAGTGTGATTGACTCCTTGCTGGTGTTTGCTTAAATTTAATTTAAGTTTAATGTACATCTCATATTGTGTATTGTTAACACCCAGATACAGTGTAAGTAAAAGAGTTGGCTATGCTGTTTTTTTCACAACATGGGGTTTTATTTTCACACTTATAAACCGCAGTGAAGCCTGAACTGTAGGGTTACAAGAAAACACACCAGAGGTGCTTGTGGTTAGAAACAGTAAGCAAGCGTAGGTTAAACCACTGTCTTCCTGTGATTGTTTTTTTTTTTTACATTTTTTTTTCCCAGGATGTTATTTGTTCTTAAGAGTAGCGCTACCGTAACACTGAACTGCTGCGATGCTTAGAAAGTTTGTGGCCAGCAATCCCAAGCCTTAATATGTTCATGATACTTGTTTTACCATGAAAAAAACTAAATAGCCTAGAGTTTTTTATTTACATTTGTCTTTTTTTTTTATGTACTTTTTGAGACCACAAGTTGGTGCAAAAAGCATTACTGCTTTTCACTATATTGTGTAAAGAGAAGGTCAGTTAAGCAACATGGTTTTCTTAATGTTTTTTCCATGTTGTTATACAGCAAGTTGAAATATTCAAAATTGCACCAATGCTTTTTGTGAATACTTTAAAACAATGTCACCGTGCTTGCAGAAATGGTTGCCTATACAAATAGCACGAAGAAGTAAAAAAAAAAAAAAAAAATGGAGGAGAACGAAGAACTATAAAAAATTGGACTGAACTCAAAATAGGAAATGACTGTAACACAAGCTTTTAAACGATGCAACACAAAATATTTCCTGAAACGTGCATGCTCATCTGATTTCAACTTCATTCAAATCCTGAACAGCAGCTGTAAGAAATTAAAAATATCCTTTATCTATGCAAACGGAAATTGCAGCCATCACCACAATGTATTGGTGTCCTCTCTGATGAAGGAGGAGGCTAGGTGAAAATCTTATATCCTGATATGGATAATTTCATATCTTGGAATGATATATATTATGTTTTTTTTTTTGTTTTGTATTTTTTTAAATAAATTTGATGAAAATATACAAAATAACTGCATGCATTCATGACTGGTCTGCAGCATACCTTACAAATAACTGTTTTTCTGGTCAGAGTCGGATTTGTTATACCCAAACCACATCCAAAACAGAAATACCTCTCTTTTTTTTATTGGGGTGATGCCTGTTCTGTGTCGGAGTGTTGCGGGGAGTGCCTTTTGTTGTTGTTTTTTTTGTTACAGCACACCTCTGGTAGCTCCGACCATAGTGACGTAAACCGGCTGCCGAAAAGTGGCTTTTGTACCATTTGCGATATAGACGATATAGCAAAATATCTATTTTCTAATTTTTATGGTATGATATCCTGGTCTAAACAATTTCATGGTATTAACCAACCTTTTAAAACCAAACAAGCCCCATCATCAGGATTCAAATCCTTATGGGCATTTATGAGCTCAGGTATGTGGAAGAGGGCAGATAGCACGTTCCACCTAGTGTGTTACGCAGCATGAGCAGCAGTTCAGAAAGTTGTGTTTTGCTGCCTTTGCATTTTTTGGAGGAAGTATGTGTTACCTTTCACCCTCCCCGGTTGGTAGCTGTTGTATCATGGGGAGAGCTGGCTGGTGGGTGGGAATTGCCAGGTTCTCATTTTTGAGAGTGACGTCCATAAACTTCCGTAAAATCTCTTACATTGTATTTAGCATTTATCACATTGTTATAAGCCGAAAGAGAGCGTGGCTGTGAGGAAAGGTAGCATGCTATGCCAAAAAAAAATCTAACTGCTTGTTTGGTTTAGTTCTGGTCAGCAGTGCCATGTTGTTGTCTGTGTCTGATAGCCATCATTTATGATTACGTTATGAATGTGCTAGCAGTAGCAGCAGAGGTATCAGTGTAACCTGGTTACAGCAGTATCAGATTACAAAGCCAGAGCGTTTTCAGTGCCCTCACGGCTCCTGTAAGGAGAAACTGAAGTTGCTATAGTATGATTTATGGGTTCAGAAAGAGGGGTGGAAAAATCCATTCTACAATTTTGGGGAGTCAGACCCAAAAGAGATGAGAATCATGGAAGTGTGCAGTTTGATCAGGTAATATAATTAACGAGTGGATGGTAAGATACAGAAATGAATATTTCCGTGTAGTCATAACAACCCTACTTCTACAGTTGTGAAAAGTCATTGCCAGCTAGTCAAGGCTATGTAGCTAACTAGGTAGCCTTGAGTAGTGTGAACTCAGAACACTAGATCTGCTGTAAGTTGCTGTAGTTCTGGTGTACGTGCTGGGTTCTGTGTTCATCCGGAAAGAGCAAAAACTGCTGAAAAATGGAAATAGGCCTTTTATCGTGAGAGTGTTGTGGTGCTCTAAGACTTCCTCTTGTTCGAGGTAAAGAAATGTGTGGCATCGAGAAATGTACAGCTTCTTTTTCCACTTCCCTTTGAAGACATCTGAGTAGTAACAAAACATTTTTCTGAGAAGAATCTTTTCGAGAGACCTCAAAGGTTTTGAGTTAACCAAATGTTTACACCTAACCTTTACATGCCTCTTCTACCTAGATGATATCAGGATTTTGACCATATACATTTAGTAAATTTGAAACTCCACTGGTGTTTCAACAGCTCCTAACACATGACTACGAACTTCCTGTTTAGTTCCTCATCTTTAATGTTACGCAATAGGTGGTTTTACATCAGGTTTTAATATATATATTTTATATATTTTAATAGAGGCCCCAACACTGGATAATCCTAAGCCACGTCTGTTATCACATAATTACATTACACGGTTGTGGTGGTCGAATATGGCTTGAGATGGTTGCATTTAAAACTTGTATATTAAAAGAATATCAGACCTCCTGTACTGGTTTGTGGGAGCTGTTTTAAATGTATCTTAGGTATTTGTTTTATGTGGATTATCTCTGTCCCAATAGTACGGATGAAGTTACAAATGAAATAAATATGTTGTGTGTAAATACGCTCAGGATCGCAGGCACTTCCAATCTGAGAGGTACACAATCTTGTCCTGGCATCTGGCCATTAAAGCTAATGGGAGGGCCTAATGTTTGATTGGATGATCTAATCGAATTGATTGTTTTTGCATTTAGGCATATACTCCGAGTATGCCAGTTGTAGCGTTAACTAAAGTTTAGCCAGTGCCTGCTCAGTGGCCAGAGAGTACTTAAGAATTAAATTGGCTGCCACTCGCAAAAGCTCTGGACAGCTTCTAGACATTTTTAAGATCAGGTCACGCATCTTCTTGTGTACCATTTTCAACTACTATTCTTTATTATTTAGGCTTTAGGAGCTAAAATAATAAATTGCTGCAAGCAGCTTAATCTGTTTTTACTAAGGAATGTAACTTTTAGTGATCTGTTATGGATTTGTCGTAACTGGGGTCTAGTTGATCCAATCTGTTTTTAGATTTTTGATGGATGACATTGAGAGGTTTGATTATTTCTTGGTATGCAACAAAAAAGTCAGGCATTGGATAAACTGTTAAATGTAATCCACTTAATAATGTTTTTATTTCATATTTGGGTTAATTAACCATTAAAGTAATTCGTGCACATTTCAGTTAGGTACAGTTGAGGTCAAAAGTGTAGTGCTGACGTGAATAGCATATTTCACATAAAAGATGTTTACATATAGTCCACAAGAGAAAATAATAGTGAAAAATGTTTATAAAATAGTTTATAAACTATTTTATAAAAATGACCCCATTCAAAAGTTTACATCCACTGGATTCTTAATACTGTGTTGTTACCTGAATGATCCACAGCTGTGTTTTTTTGTTTAGTGATAGTTGCTCATGAGTCCCTTGTTTGTCCTGAACAGTTAAACTGCCTGCTGTTCTTCAGAAAAATCCTTCAGGCCCCACAAATTAAATTTAGTTAAAGTTAAGTTTACCCTGATCTTCAAATTCAAAAAGTTTTCACCCCCCGGCTCTTAATGCATTGTTTTTCCTTCTGGAGCATCAGTGAGCGTTTGAACCTTCTATAATAATTGCATGTGAGTCCCTCAGTTGTCCTCAGTGTGAAAAGATGGATCTCAAAATCATACAGTCATTGTTGGAAAGGGTTCAAATACACAAAAATGCTGGAAAACCAAAGAATTTGTTGGGCCTGAAGGATTTTTCTGAAGAACAGCAGGCAGTTTAACTGTTCAGGACAAGCAAGGGACTCATGAGCAACTATCACTAAACAAAAACACAGCTGTGGATCATTCAGGTAACAACACAGTATTAAGAATCCAGTGGATGTAAACCTCTGAACGGAGTCATTTTTATAAAATAGTTTATAAACTATTATTTTTTCTTGTGGACTATATGTAAACATCTTTTATGTGAAATATCTTACTCAGGTCAGCACTAAATAAACAGTAACATGCATTTTGTATGATCCCTCTTATTTTGGTAAAATAAATAACATTTTGCAGATTCTGAAAGGGGGATGTAAACTTTTGACCTCAACTGTAGGTAGGGAGTTAGGTTTGATGGATGGATGGATGGATGAATGCTCATTCACCCATCCATGCAGTTATTCCCAGCAATAGGAAAAGAGTGTTCAGGAATGCTCCTGATGCCATGTTAGTATTATTGGGATTGGACAACTGTTTTAAGACAAAAACTTTATCTTAACAAATAACAAATCTTACAATATAAACGTAATGAAGGTGCATGGGGAATATAGGATCCGTATAACTTGCCTTTTGGAGGTGCATTAGGAGTACTTCAAATTGTGCATTGGTCTCTTGTGAGAATTACATGATAAGCTTTTACAGCTACAGGAAATGCCAACCACTCAGAAACATGGAAACCATCCAAAACATTAAAGCGTCCAAAGTTTACTGCTTTCCCAGTACTGTCTATACACAGTATTTAGAGTTATGGATTTTTCAGACACCCTGATTAAAGGTGTGGATAGGAATTACATTCCTTAATGTTTTTTTTTTCTTTTCTTTTTTTTTTTTTTTTTTTTTTTTTAAATACTTTTTAATTGAATGCAGTGTGAATAAGTACAAATTTCATTTGGTGGCAGTCTAAATACAAAAATGAAACACCACAGTAACGTGTAAAGGTTTAAGTTGTGTTGAATTAGTCGCTCGCTGCAGGGAACATCCAATTCCTGTTTGTAGGGATAGGCATCCTGTCTAGGTCTTATCAGACTTCTTAAATTCTTCTCAGGATGACGCTGACCAGTTAAGGGGGAGATTTTAGATAGTCTTTTACAAAATAAGTAGTCATGGATAGAGCAATGTATTAAATGATTTTTTTTTTAATGTGAAAAAAAATTTCACATTATCACAAAATCCCCCCCCCCTTCTTTTAACAGTTTGTCAAAGGTGCAGCTTGGTAGAAGTTTTAATAACTTTGCATTGTGTACTGCTGCACACACAATGCAAAGCCTCTATGCAGAAGTGAAAGTCTTTCTTTTGAAACACAATACTCTTGAGACACAGAATGAAACTGAGAAACTCTGTTACCAATGAATCCATTTCTTGCATGTGACAACCTGGCAAATGATATCTCTACAACTTGTCTTGCTAATTCACAAACTGTACCAAAAACGTCCATATATCCAGCTACATGGAAAAACTAACATAAAACGTCTTAGTTAGGTGCTAAAAAAAAAAAACCACTGTAAAAAGCCAAATATTTAATTGTGGTACAATTTTTTGACAATACTTATATGCCAGTAATGTTTAAGTCCTTTTTTTTTTTTCTCTTTTCACAGTTGTTCTTTCCACAGCTCCTGCCCCAACCAATCTCAGTGTGACATGCCACAATTTTAAAAATATGTTATACTGGAACTACAGTGAACCCGATCTACGGCCTGAATTCACCATAAATATCCACAGATATACAAGGTAGGTTAGTTAAAGAAACCTAAAACTGAATTGAATTAGATTACATCACACTAAATAATTACTGAAAGTTAACTGAAAGCTAATGTAGAACTTAAAATGGATCAAATGGATAAAATATTAATTTGAACAAAAAAAATCCGCAGTTGGCCACAGGTTAAACTTAAGAAGTTTAATCCAACTGCAGATCTTTTTGTTCAAATTAATATTTTATCCATTTTGCATAAACAATTTATTAGCAATTTATAAAATAAATATATTATTAATATATTATAATATATTATAAATGTTTATATTTCAAAGGCGCAATACCTCTTTTTCATTACCGATACTGAAATTGGATATCACTATGCACCCAATGTTATTTTCTTTAAAAACCACTGAGCTTAAAAAATGTTGTTTTTTTTTTTTAAATAAAGCATTTCACTTAAAACATGACTCAAATAGAACTGCAGCTTTTTTATTTGGTTAAACCTTTTTAGCTACATGGCAAATATAAATGTAAAAAAAGAAAATGTTGTTATGATTTTATATATATCACTTATTTGTTAGTATTAATAATAATAATAATTATAATAATGATCTATCATGACCAATACATATAAACAAGGCAAATGTAATAAAGTAAATGAAACATTTGCTTTTGACATTCAGTTAATTAGGATAAAATTTATTATGAAAAATGCCCCTTATGAGTAATATTGTTGACTTGTCTGATGATCTGCAGTGGACTGGTGTTAGTACGCACCAATCAGACCTACCTGGATGTCAGTGAATACACTGAGGATACTGATGGTTACTACATAACAGTGGAAGCTCAACCAGAAGGATCAGAAGAGAAGGTTGTATCTGAAGGCACTCGCTTCAGCTACAGCGAAGATTTTGACACTGACATCGAATGTAGGTGAAAACTAATCAAACCAACGAATAACTCTTACAATGACTCTTATAAACACACCATTCCACACTACGACTAAAGCACAAATGAGGAGTTATCCTTTTCTTCTTCTTCTTCTTAAAAAAAGTACATATAAAATCAGTTTGTACTGCTGTAGATCAGATTAGGCTTGTTTTCACACTTTGTTTTGTTCTGTGTCGTTCTCTTAATGGCATCACATTTATTTTAATTAAAGTTCAAGTTAGGTTAAACTGTTTTTGAAGCCACATTGTGGTTTTTTTTCCCCCCCTCTACTTTCCTGACAATATATTGCTTGGATGTCTTTATCTAGGTGTGGTGGACTTCCCGGCGTTGGAGATTTCCGTCCAACAACACAAACTTGAATTCTCCTTTTCTCATCCCTGTTTGGTCCATAATGTTGAAGCTCTCAAAAAAATTTTTGAATACATTGTCTTGTTTAACGAGGTAAGATCACACTGTTTTTAAAGACCTAGATTTTTCTTAAAACTATCTGAAACAGGTGTCAAACTCAATTTCACTTGCGAGCATATAAAATAAAAAACAATAGTGAAACATCCTGTAGCAACTATGACTTACAGGCCTGCAACATAGCGACTGTAGCATCCCACACACACAGAGTGAGTGGTCTCACATCACACATAGGGGGGTTAAAACCAACACCTGTCTGCTGTGGTTGAAGTCAGACTTAAAATGACTCAGAAATGTGTCAACTGTCAGCAGTTAGTGTGATTCTCTGATTGGCTCCAAATTCCCAAATGTGTCATCCAATGTAGAGATCTGAGTATGTTACTTTTATGACATTTGACAGACGCCCTTATACAGAGCCTTTATCCATTTATACAACTGAGCAGTTAAGGGCGTTGCTCAAGGGCCCAGGAGTGACAGCTTGCTGGTGCTGGGATTTGAACTCGCAACCTTCCAACCAGAAGTCCAGCGTCATAACCACTGAGCTACCATTTCCTCTGTTAGTCCTACCACTGAGCTACCATTTCCTCTGTTAGTGCTACCACTGAGCTACCATTTCCTCTGTTAGTGCTACCACTGTACCACTGGAGCTCAACGACAGGACAGACAGGAGACGTATATTCTTAGCATACAAGAAAAATTGCGGAGTTCTTCTTAAATCTTTCTTACCGATGTACAGTACTGTGCAAAAGTCTTAGGCACATGCAAAGAAATGCTGTAAAGCAAAGATGCCTTCAAAAATAATGAAATTAAATGTTTCTACATTTAAAAAAATTATAAAGAGCAGTAATAAATGAAACAAAGTCAATATTTGTTGTGATGATCTTTCGCTTTAAAAAAAAAAATAGTAGTCTCAGGTACAATGTGTGCAGTTTTATAAGGAAATGAGCTGTAAGTGTTACTGAGCATCTTGCAGAAGCAGCCACAGTTCTTCTGGAGACTTTGACTGTCACACTTTCTTCTTATTTTTGCAGCAAAACCCAGCAGCCTTCATTATATTTTTTTGTCTGAAAAGTGTCTCTTATGTAACATGTTGCTTTCTATACTGACATACAAACCGTTTTCTGTAACATTTAATTTTGTGCTGGAAAACTAATGTTTGGAAATCTTAAATGTTTTTGTACTGAATCAATAATGTAGAAGTCATAAAATAAAAATCTATAACAAAGTTTGTACTAAAAAAAATAGGGTGCCTAAGACTTTTGCACCGAGCTGTATATTTTCCATATTTTGAAGCCAGATACAGTATAATGTCTATAAAGCTGATAAATTGGGTTGTATTCATTTTTACTTGTAAGCCAGTACACCTATTTTTTTTAAGTAGTTTTCCAAATAGTTGGAAATATTACATTTACCTCACTGTTAATTTTCCCCCTCCCCCAGTGTCCAGACTAGCTGATGTCCATAACGTATAGTTTAAAAAAGACTTTATTCGATATAACAAACGTTACGTAGGGAAAACACATGATGGACCATGTTATTCTACGTTATTTTTAAATTCTTGGGTAGCGTGGGTAATGTGGATTATTTTCATATAAAAGCACGTTTTTCGTACAAAAGCACGAATAAGTGTGTTATTCCACTTACACCACATCACTTTGCCAGTGATTGCAATGTTTATTAATGAAACATTGTGCTTTTTTTTTAACAGTTTGTAGTTAGTTTAAATGTTGTGGAACATCCGCAAGACAAGTCTTTTCCTTTAGATTATGTGGCGCATGTGGAGCATGTTCTACGAACATCATGCCGTTATACAAAAATAATTCCTTCCTTTCTGACCAATCTGATTATGTTAGAATTAATACATGAAATATTGTTAATTAAAAAATGATTAGTTTATGGCCCTTCAAAAGCTCAAAAATACTGCTGTGGCCCGGGCAGAATTTGAGTTCTGACACCCCTGATCCAGGAAATGGAAACATGCAAAATGTAAATCAGCCAGCTTCATATATGTATCAGTAAAACGGTTAAACAAAGTCAGCTCTTAGGTGAATAATTTGCAAAGTGGTGAGGTTTCTCTCAGAGCTTCTTCTAACTATTTATCTGCCTTATTTAAAATGCAAAGGGTCTGGAAAGTTGAGCAGATCCAAAAGAACATCTGTTACCAAAAGTAGTTTAAAGTAGTTACTTGCAACAACTATTTCTTTGTGTTTATGATGTACTATGATCTGCCGTTGTGTGTTTTGGAAAACAGGGACTATTTTCCCCCCGAAAGACTTGTGTGTGTGAATCAACAGATATTCAGAGTCCCCTGCTGCCCTCTGTGGTATTAGAATGATAAATGTGCTCTTTAAACATGATTTGAAGAGCATATTTTTAATGTAACCAAATGAGGACCATTTTAGTGTCTGTTCTGCCTTTGTGTGCAGCCTTAAAATGTTCATCTGAACATTAAAGCCATCATTTACCATATTAACCCACAACCGAGTATTCATTTAATTGTACTGGTTGCGTCATTATTTGTAAAGGATCTTTTTTTTATTAAAATTTTTCCCAACAGGTGAAGAGCAGCTTTGATTGTTATTGTGATGAAGAGGTGTGCACAGAAGAGATCCAACTTTATGATAATTTTTATGGAAGGTGCGTGAATGTACGCGTCGAAGGATCTGTTAATGGCATACCAACTGAAATTTCCAGAGACGTCTGTGACCCAGTAGCTCCTGATAATACGGGTAAGATTCATCAGTCTATACTGATAGAACGAAGCCCAACATGGACAAGCGCATTGGATTTATTTTCTAATAACAGCACGTCCCAAAGTGTTTTATTCCTCTTATACCACAGCAATCTACATCCAAAAGTTTGCAAGTCCTTCTAATTTTTTTTACTATAGAAATGATAACATATTGGAATGTGAGCATTAATATAAACTAATTTGTTTATATTGGAGCTGTGCTCTTATACAAAATTAATCAACAACTTCTGACCAATCAGATGGGAAAATTTAAACTTGCTGTGGTCTAAGTTGTTGTATCTTTGCATTAAATATATGATGATGACTAAATCCTCTGCAGGTTGAGGACTAAATCCTCTACAGTTCATTTTGAGAGTAAAACTTTCTTTTCCGGTTCATTCAGTGATCCTCATATTTTACACTGTGTTGCTGTATCTGGCGATTATTGTTACAATTGCATTTTCTTTACCAAATAGCATTGCAAGTTTGCTATCTATGTAATCTATGAATAGGCCTGCTTGTGTAGAGTCTCAGCATAATTTTAAAGATTTTTGTATTTTATTAGACTTCAAGTTGTTGTTTTTTTGTCTTGTGTTTTGTTTACAGATTGGACAATGCTTCTGACCATTTTGCTATGCTCTGGGGTTGGCCTTGTGTTATTAATAATATTGGGAGCCCTGATTTTTAAGAAACTGACTCAGCCTGACTCTCAAAGCACAATAATCTCCAAAATCCTGGTAGGCTTTTAACTGTTTGTTAGACCTTGCTGATGCAAAATATTTGTGCATTGTCAATTTATGTATTCTCATAATGTGGTGAATATAACTGTAAAACTTTGTCTAGTAAACATATGAAAGAGTATTCAAATATCCTGATTTATTAATTTTACTGTAATGCACCAGTTAACAGTTAACAGAGATGACTCTGAAACTACAACCATGTGAAGAATGGATCAGAATGCATGTTCTTTGGGTGGGAGGGATGGTATACTCTCTCTCTCCCCTGACAGTCACAGCAATACTAGACAATTACAGGCATGTGTGAGCTCACGTATGTGGAAAAGGGAGATATCACTTTCCTCTGAGTGTGTTACACTGCTCTGTGATGCAACATGAGCAGCAGTGGTTGGTTGGCTTCACATGTCTCAGAGGAAGCATGTGTTAGCCTCACCCTCCTTGGCTGGTTGATGTTGGCAGGTGACAAAATACAGGAGAAAATGGGGGGATTATAAAGATTAGTTTAACTGTTATACACTCACCATCCACTTTATTAGGAACAGCTGTACACCTGCACATTCATGCAGTTATCTAATCAGCCAATCATGTGGCAGCAGCACAGCGCATAAAATCATGCAGATACAGGGCAAGAGCTGCAGTTAATGTTCACATCAAACATCAGAATGAAGAAAAAGTGTGATCTCTGTGACTTTGATTGTGGCATGGCTGATGGTTGTTGGTGCGAGATGGGCCGATTTGAGTATTTCAGAAACTAGTTTCTCTAGTGTCTACACAGAATGGTGAGAAAAACATAAAACATTGAGTAAGCGACAGTTCTGTGGAAGCGCCTCGTTGATAAGAGAGTTTGGAGGGAAATGGCCAGATTGGTTTGCTCTGCCAGGAAGGATATAGTAACTCAAATTAGCACTCTTTACAAGTGTGATGAGCACAAAAGCATCTCAGCATTGCACAAAACATCGAACCTTAAAGTGGATGGGCTACAACAGCAGACTACATTGGGTTTCATTCCTGATAGCCAAGAACAGGAATCTGAGGCTATCATAGGCACAGACTCACCCAAGTTGAAGATTAGGAAAAAAAAAAATCACCTGGTCTTTTTTCCAGTGTTCAACTGTCCAGTCTGGGTGAGTCTGTGCTCATGCTGGCCTCAGATTTTTCTTCTTGGCTGACAGGAGTGGAACCTGATGTGCTCTTCTGCTGCACTCGTCTGCTGCTGTAGCCCATCCACCTCAAGATTTGATGTGTTGTGTGTTCTGAGATGATCTTCTGCTCACCGTGGTTGTAAAAAGTGCTTATTTGCGTTACTATAGACTTTCTGTCAGCTCAAACCAGTCTGGTCATTCTCCTCTGATCTCAGCATGCAAAACCTCCACTCACAGGATGTTTTTTTTATTTTTCACCATTCTGTGTAAACTCTAGAGAGTGATTTGTGTGAAAATTCCAGGAGATCAGCAGTTTCTGAAATACTCAAACCAGCCCATCTGGCACCAACATCCATGCTACAGTTAAAGTCACAGATCTCCTTTTTTTTCTTCATTCTGATGTTTGATGTGAACATTAACTGAAGCTCTTGCATGCCATTTTTGCACTGTGCTGCTGCCACATGATTGGCTGATTAGATAACTGTCTGATTGTACAGGTGTTCCTAATAAAGTGGACATTGATCGTATATCTAATATAGTAGTGCTGTAAATAGTGTTTGAAGCAGAAGTGTTTTAAGTACACCTTCTATAAGCTCAAATCATAATGCTAATTTCTAAGACTAGAATTCTGGGTAAAACAATGTTGTTTTGTTGATGATACACGATATTGGGGCATCCAACAGTCTAACTATTTTAGACTTCTATAGCAATGGGCCTAAATTAGGACTGCAGCACAATTACATGATGAAGAGAAAGTAATTTGATACCCCACTGTGTCTCCTACAGGGAATGGTGAACTCTGATCGTGTCGTTCATGTGCCCGAGCAGCCTGCTCTGTCCGAAGTGATGTCTGTAGGTCACACCCCACTGATGGAGACCACCGATCAGGCTCTTTTAGACTTCTCTACCCCCACCTGTGACAAAAATCCTCTCTTTCCCACTCATGTCCCCACTCACTTCAATACTGATGCAATGTTACCAGAAGAGGAAGACCATGGAGAGGTGACAGATGAGGCAGATTCTGGAGACTTTAACAGCGGTAACAGCTTCTCAGGCTATGACAGCCATAAGTTCCCTATTGATATGGGACAAGGAGACATAGTAGAGGCTTATGGGCCACGTTAGCCTTAAAGTGCACACTCAGAAAAAAGTGGCCTTGAGCCAGAAATTGGTAAACAAGCCTATTTCAAAAGATTCTGTACTTGCGGTTGCTTTGCATTGCAACATTTACCAGACAAGTTTATTACAGCATGATAACAATGCATTCATATACTATATTGGATATTCATAGATCTGCAAACCTTTACACATTTTGTGTGCCTCTGTAGATCGGCATACACTGCTGCAAGTTATTACGCAAAAATACGCCAACAGAATCTTTTTCCCCACAATAAAAACAGCAGATGAGCCAATCACAATATAAACCTGGAATGAGTAACGTTTGAAGCTCCGCCCCCTTGCCTTCCATTTCACATTAGTAATGTTTCATCCAGTGACTTGATTTTCCTCGCTTGAAAGTTTCAGGTAATACTGTATATTAGACATTCATTCGATTGGGGAAATAGGAACCTGTTGCCACCATTCAGTTCTAGTTAGTGAGCTTGGCTTTACTGTTACCTTTATAGAGTTTCTTCATTTTTCTAACAAACACTGTTACACACAGTGCTGGGAAAGGTTTTCAAATTAAGGAGAAATGCAAATACATTCAACTGAAAAATTTCACCTGCAGTTGTTGAATTAAAATGTAGATATTTTTCAGTGTGGACAGTACCTTCTGACTTACGTGCAGAAGAAAACTGAAATGAAGCATGGACTGATTGATTTTATTGGTCTACATTCTGTTCAGATAAAGCCATTGGTGTGGTTTTTTTTTTTTTTTTTCTTTTGGGAAGAAACAAATGTGGTAGACTGTTATTTGGGTTAATTTGAGGTCTGAAATTTGGCCCTTTAAGTTTTAATGTTAAAATGCACTAATGTCTTCTTTTTTTTTTTTTTTTTTTTTTTAAAGTCATCAATGATGACTAAGAGTTGGACAATTTGCTGTTTTGTTTTTATTTTTTAAATGCTTTCAATAATAGCTTTAAATTAGAGTTGTGTGAAAACAGAAAAAGAGCTAAGGTGTCTTAGCATGTGCCAAGTAAAGGACGTAGTCAGTTACTGGCCTTTGGAGGTCCAGCATTTTATAACTGTTGCCTTGAATTCTGCAAAGACAGCAAAGTCTTTGGGCACTTTAAATAAGTTGAATTAGATGGACTGAGTTTGATCAGTGTCATTCCTCATAATCCTAAGTGCGGTAAAAGAGCTCGAGCCATACAAAAAAACTTGCTGTCCTCTATTAAGAAAAAATACTGGATTTTTCCAGCCTGCTTATCGATTGTTCTGCAGACATCTGTTACTTGTTAGAGCACTTGATAAAATATGTTTCTAACTTGATATGACAGACAGGATGTTTTACCTGATTATGAATAGTAACAGTCTATGTGCTTCGTTCCACCGAACAGTAGCATGGCAAAATCAATGTAATAAGCATTAATTGTACAGCAGCAGCGGCGTGGAATGCAATCACAGTCATAAAATAATACCGCCTCTTCTGCTTTGTGTACTGTGTATTTGCCTCGTCATCTACGCTAGGCAAGTGTTCACACGTTCCTCCGTACGCGTCTAGCAAGCATCGCCTAATATGCACTGCATGTTTTACTTTCACACGTTTTACCGTAGAGACTGATCAGGGAGGGACACATAATCATTTATTTGTGACCAAAAATGTTGCACCTTATATAAACATGTTTGTTTTATATATATAAATATATATGTGTGTGTGTGTGTGTGTGTGTGTGTGTTTGTGTGTACTATAATATATATACACTGTGCAAAAGTCTTAGGCACATGCCAAGAAATGCTGTAGAGTAAAGATACCTTCAAAAATAATGAAATTAAAAAAATACTGTTTACTGCTCTTTACAGTATTAAATGAAACAAAGTCAATATTTGGTGTGACGATCCTTCGCTAAAAAAAATAGTAGTCTCAGGTACAATTTGTGCAGTTAAAGAAATTAGCTGTAAGTGTTACTGAGCATTCCTGCAGAAGCAGCCACAGTTCTTCTGGAACTGGAACTTCTCCTTCATTATATTTTTTTGTCTGAAAAGTGTGTCTTATGTAATATGCTGCTGTCTTTACTGACATACAAACATTTTTCTGAAACATTTAATTTTGTGCTGGAAAACTAATGTTTGGAAATCAGTAATATAGAAGTCATAAAATACAAATCTATAGCAAAGTTTGTACTAAAAAAAAAAAAGGTGCCTAAGATTGCCTAAGACATTAGCACAGTACTGTGTATATATATGTGTATATATATATATATAACCCTTTTGATTTGCTTAAGCAGCTGGCCTTTTGGAGTGTTATAAACTGTGTCTTAAGAGTCTTGTATAATTTCACCAACTAAACTACTGCTACAGTTGTATCATGCTTATACTGGTATGTATTGATATATGACATTAAGCAGCTGTTCTTGGTGAAATAAATAAATAAATAAATAAAATTGTGTATGTGATTAGATAGATACAGTTGGGATCATAGGTTTATATACACCTAGCAGAATCTACAAAATGTTATATAAATAATTTAAAAATAAATAAGAGGGATCATAAAAATTGCATTTTGTTTTTATATAGTACTGCCCTGAATCAGCTATTTCACATAACAGATGTTTACATATAGTCCACAAGACAAAATAATATCTGAATTTACACAAATGAACCAGTTCAAAAGTTTACATACACTTGATTCTTAATCCTGTGTGTTGTTACCTGGATGATCAACGACTGTTTTTATGGTTTGTGATCGTTGTTCATGAGGCCCTTGTTTGTCCTGAGCAGTTAAACTGCCCACTGTTCTTCAGAAAAATCCTCCAGGTCCTGCACATTCTTTGCTTTTCCAGCACCTTCTGCATATTTGACCCCGTTTCAACAGTGATTGATGTTGAGATCCATCATTTCACACTGAGGACGACTGAGGGACTCGTACACAACTATTACAAAAGGTACAAATATTCATCGATGCTCAAGAAGGCAACACGATACATTAAGAGCCAGGGGGATGTAAACTTTTGAACAAGATGATTGGTGTAAATTATTATTTTGTTTAAAGATCTTATTTGTTCATTTAGCACTGCCTTTCAGAAGCTACAAAAGATATTTCCATGCTTCCCAGAAGATTTTGCAGATTCTGCAATGCGTATGTAAACTTATGACCCCAACTCTAGATAGATAGATATATAGAATTACCTTTTTTTCTGTTACTGTATTCATTCATTTAATTTTTTAATCCTTTTTGCATTCATTTATTTTTTGTACAGGTAGCTTGTGGCATCTTTTCATCTTTTAATTCACTTACTTCTTGATCAGCATTGTCACTTACTTTTTTTTAACCCACACCCTTCAAGTACTTAACAAAATAACTGATCTAATCTTTAAAAGTAATAAAATTCAGTTAAAAACAACTGTATAGAATTGTGTCTTTGCGTTTGAGATACTATCATTCCCTATATAACTGGTGAAATACAGTTATTGGAAGTGAATTCAGATTTTAAAGGCCTGTGACAAGGAAATAAGGACTTTTATCACACACTGCTATTAATTCACTGATATTATAAAAAGCATACAGACACTGGCTTTTCTTGCATTTAAACCAGGTTTACTATCAGAAGTCAAAAAAAAAAAGTCAATAAAATAATAATTTTCAAATTTCCACCTTCATGCATGACTACCTTGTGTGTTAATGTTAATACTGTACTGGGAATAAGAACTAATAACAGAACCCACTGATTTTTTATACTCTTAAATCTTGATCCCAATTTTTTTTCTTCACAGGCATTATTTAAAAAAAATTACTAACGCCTCCATAAAGACAGCGCTTTCCATGAAAGCAGAGAGAGATCCTGCCGCACTTGGAGACGCTGCCTCAGATGGCTCGGAGTACGCGTGCGTGAAAAATGTTGCGCATGCGCGTTGCAAACTGAGACGAGGAAACCTGAAGGTAGGCTTTACGCTTTACGCTTGCCCGTTTTCCGACAAATCCCGCCTTCTTTTGCTAGGATTGGCTACTGGTTGATACACAAACAGCTCACCGATTGGACGTCTGACCAGCTTGCTGCTTAGACCGGAAACAGTAGATGCGTCAATGGCGCCGCCATCTTGGAGAGAGCAAAGTTCACTGATTCTCCAAAAATTCTGGCACAATGAGCAATAATTGGATGAAAAATAGGATATATAGGAAAAATAGCAAATACCTCTGGAACTGTACTGCACAAACAAACACCATCCTTACAAAAGATATTCACTCAACAGGTGTTTTGATGGTGGTATTGGAGTGAGCTGTCTAACATATCACTCCAAAATCTCCCATCAGGGTAGACAAATCCCTGGTCCCTCTCTTTTCAGCTCACTTTACTGGTTTTCAGTGATGCTTATGTCTGAGAACTGGGCTGGCCATGTCAAAAGCTTGGTTCTGTGGTCACTGAACCATTTTTGTGTGGATTTGATCATGTTTAATATCATTGTCCTGCTGGAAGACAATGACTCAACATGACTTAGTTGTAACTGGGCAGAGGTAGCCAGATTTTTATTTAAAATCTTTGAGTACTTCATGATGTTCATGAGGCCATGTATCCTAACAAGCTTCCCAGGGGATTAGGGATTAGGCTCTTTCCTGTATAAACATCCTTTGTTTTACTTCAAAAACACTTTGGGTGTTTGTTGCCATCAAGCTCTATTTCTGTCTCATCTGACCACAAATCCAGTTCCAGTCAAAGTTTCAATAGCATCTAGCGAACTCCAGACACATACATCATTTGTGCTTAGGAAGAAAGGCACTTTTCTTCCGACACGCCTTCCAAAGAGGTTGTTGGAATGGAGATGGTGTCTAACAGTAGATTTGGAAACTTGGTGACCAGAAAATGGTGTCATCTTGAAGAACCTTGAAGAAATTATTTGCCTTCTCACTGTGTGTGAGGGCAAAATACACTTGCATTCTCATCCAGTTGCAGAATATTTTTTTATAACCTTATTTTTTTGTATCTTTACCAAGGATGCCAGCAATTATGGAGACATCATGCCTTACACCTTTATGGAAGCATCTGCAATCATTATCTTTCAATTTATTTACTTTGACATAATCCTACATGAAATTTATTTGTCTATATTTTATTTTAATTCTCAGTTAACCTTGTTATTGCTGATTCCTGTTATGTGAATTATATAACTGTACTGAGATCTGAACTGTAACTGATTGTTTTGCAGATTACTTCTATGTTTACACTGTTTACACTACCTCAGCTGTAATATTTGCACTACTGTCACTTTATCACTTTCAACAGGACTGTGTACTGGTCGGCGTCGTAGTTATGTACTGTCTGTTCTGTCTTGTGCTGTCTGCACATGTTTGCACTTGTGCACTTTACGTTTAATTTAGTTTAATTTATGTAATTTATGTAGTCCCCGTAGTTCTGTGTTGTTCTGTGTTGTCTTATGTGGCACCTTGGTCCTGGAGAAACATTGTTTCGTTTCACTGTGTACTTGTATATGGCTGAAATGACAATAAACTCCACTTGACTTGACTTGACTTATTAGGTTATTCGTTCAATCATTCATTCTTTAGACTATTAGCTATTCTTAATTATAGTTAACTGTAATGGATTACAGTTTTGTGTGGATTGGCAGGCCATGTTGACTTTTTAAAGGATTTTTTTTCTCTCCAGCTAAACATTTAGCCTACACACCCCTCCTTTACTGGTGTTTTCCAACTATATATATATATATATATATATATATATATATATATATATATATATATATATATATATGAAATTCACTGTGTCTGTATTTATGTATTAATGTGTAAAGTGGTTGAACATAAATCAAGTTACCACAATTTCATAAGGTAGACACATGTCTCCACATACCCCAGGTTACTGACCTTGGTCATAGACTACCCCCGTCCTGCTCATTTTAAAGTTTTCTTTGCTCCCAACACACCTGATTCACCAATCAACAATCCTTCTTGAGTTGAATCAGTTGTGTTAAAGCAGGACAAACACTAAGAATGAGTAGGACAGGGGTTTCTCCAGGACCAGGTTTGGCCTCATATGTCATAGACTTCCATTGGTTGACGAGTCAATCTAGCCCTTTCCAATATGGCGGATGCCTTGACGTATCAGAGTCGCAATCAACAGCAGCCAATGCGCGTGCGTGAACTATTAGCCAATACAGAGGAAGGAGGCGGGATTTTTCTAGAACTCGGGTGGGAAAGAAAGCACATCGGGTAGAGACAAGCGCCTCTTTCAGAATATTTACACCAGATGTAGATGGTTAGCAAGAGCAGTAAGCGTGTACAGTCTGATAACAGCAGATTAAATGATTTAACTGCGGAGATTTGCGACATTTTGCGACAGCGGGGCTCCGGCGGATCCATGAACGCGGCTTGCGCTTCGGTCCAAACTCAAGAATGTAGCGGGAAGAGAAACCGTTAACGGCGAGTGCAGGTAAGACGAGATGTTGTCACGGTTAGTTAGTTTTATACGCGTTAAATTACCGCCTTAGGCAATGAATATAACGCAGACCCCGGTGTGGGGAAGCCGTTAGCTGTGCTGCTAGGCGGTTAGGTTTCTAAGCTAGCTGACGTTAACGGGGTTCTCGTGCACTTCCAGACTGCTGCTTATTAATCAGTGTGTTTATCCTCCGTGTCTAACACTCTTACACTGCCTGCTTCCTCACACACACCCTGCTCCTCTCTCCTAAACACACCTCCTAAACAAGTCAACATGTCTCCAACAAGTGTACTCACAAATACACTCTACACCAGTTCTACTTTAGAGTTTCCATTGCTTTCATTTAAATGAGTTCAAACACACTTCCTTGGTTACACGTTGCCTGGTGGCATATCAGAAGTAGATCCACACACACACACACACACACACACACACACACACACACCTCATCACCACCTGTTCACACACACATGACCATTGGTGTTGAAAATCAGTGTTGCCACCTCTTTGTCTCAGGGGAAAGTAGCTAATCCAAGCTCAGAAAGTCGCCAGATGACGTCACAGATCATTTTACATATTGCTTGTATAGTCAGGGTAAAATTTAATCATGATCAAAACATGTTACCTGATTTTCTGTAGACATCTGGTTACAGAATCGAGTTTTATCATAATAGAAAATAAATAAGGAATAGTCTAATTCACAACAGACCGTGTGGTTATACGGAAATAATCCACGCCAGGGTGGTGTGATGCGTCACAGTGTGTGAAGTGGAGTGGATTATTTTCATATAACCACGGTCTGGAGTGTGTTATTCCACTTATAGCAAAAGATTACAATGTTTAGTTTATTAAAGAACAGCATGTCGTGCAATATAACGGTTTATAGTTATAATGTTTTGGACCGTCCAGGAGACTAGTAAGTTAGTTAACTAACAGTCGTTCCCTAACCAGCATTGCCTTTAGTGTCTCTCTTTCTCAAAAAACACAGCTTGTCATTTTACAGAGAAACAGAGTGCATACACTTTTCTTTGTCCTGAAGACTTTCCTGAGCTGAAAAACTTTGCAACACACCGTGACTAGTCAAAGTGCTGACACAACATTAGCTTTATGTTATGCAGAGAATCCTGTCTGCACTACAGGTCCCTGTGTATAAGCTGTTCCTATCGAAACAATAATGTATTAGATTAGAGTAATATTAACCTGTTGTTTATGTTACAGTCAGAACTACTCTCCAAGTCGTGCTGTTGTACAAAAATAAAGACTTCTTCATGGCGCTACATAGGAACTATTTACATATTTACAAAATAATATAATTTCTATCAAAGACACGGACGAGAGAAGCAGTGGTAGCAAGTAGTTGTGAAATAGACATGAAAGAATTGAAGTGTGTGTGGGACAAACAATGGTGGTCAGTGATTGCTCAGAGGGAACAACCGTGATCAGTGGTTGGTCATTATGAACAGTGCTGATCAGTGGTTGGTCGTTGAGAACAGTGGTGACCAGTGGTTGGTCACTGGGAACAGGGGCGATCGGTGGTTGGTCGCTGGGAACAGGGGCGACCGGTGGTTGGTCGCTGGGAACAGCGGCGATCGGTGGTTGGTCGCTGGGAACAGGGGCGACCGGTGGTTGGTCGCTGGGAACAGCGGCGATCGGTGGTTGGTTGCTGGGAACAGCGGCGATCCCCCTCCCCCCAGGTGCTTGTAATCGCATCCTAACATCTTCAGACCTCCAATGACTGTCATGTGACCTTTTGTGGTTGTGAATCTTAATTTCCGAGCATTTTCCCAGCACTGAAATGAACTAAAGGAGATTGTTGGAAGTCCAGCCCCTTTGACAAGACACTATAGTAACCTGGATGTGTGATACCCCGTCTTGCACTTCTTTCTCTCTCGATCTCAAGAATAATATCTAAGAATGGCTCATTTGTCAGGTGATAGTCAGGTACAGTTAACTTGCATCATGTTCCCTTCATCTGATAATTCTCATGTGAACATTTTGGAAACTTGAAGGGTGTGCCTTGGAGAGAGAGCCTATCTATGACTCAAGAGATCTCGTGATTTTGCTCTATCCCAGGTGATTACTGCTGATTTAGTTCCCTTGAGCAAAGCGCTCTACTCTGGGCCGCTGCATCGGGACTGGCCACATGTGCTCTCAGAAAATCAGGTTTTTAGCTTCCAAAAAAGGGTTCTACTTAGAACAGTTTCAGATAGAACCTGTAATGGTTTGCCGAGAGGAACAACCGAATAACGCCCGGGTTCGTAAATCACTCGAATGGAGTCCTTGTTGCGACACAGAAACTGAGCATAATGACACATCAACTGTATTCATTTAGTTAGTTTGGTCTTAAATAAGTTTAACTCTTTTTTTTTTCTTCATTTTTTTGAAACTCTATCTTATTCCATCACTGCGTTGACTCATGTCTTCTTTACAACTAAACAATGTGAATTCTGTCTCGCACTGTTGGCTAGTGAAGTGCTCCTGTGGGGATCGTTGTTGCGTCAGACAGTCCTGCTGTATTTAGTTACCTTTCTAAGAGACAAGAGTCAAGAGGCCTCTGTAATGTAACCGAATATGCAAGCAGTGTGGTCTCTCCAGTGTCCTAATGTCTCTCCTGTGGTTTGTTTTGTTCCTTTCTTTTTGTCAGGGCAGTGTGCACAGCTTTTAGCATTAACCATTAGACACAATTTCAGCACATAAATTTGAGGATTAACAAGCATTAATGTGCCATTTAAAGTTTTTTTTTTGCCATGTGTAAAATAAATGAACATGTTAGATCTTAATTTGTAGTTGCCTGATGGACAAGTATGTTCAACAACAAGAGAAAGAAAATTAAAAAAAAAAAAAAAAACACTAGGTGAAAATTAATGGAAATATTTATCAGCATATTTATCTTTGTACAAAAGTCTCTTTGTATATCTTTGTTATATATAACAAAAAGGTCACATTCTCTAATTGTTGTTCTTTCTGTGGTTTCGGGGCACATGTCTGGAATAGTGTAATGTTGCCGGAGGACGTCTGTAGAATTCTGTGTAAATAAGAGATCATCTTGCTCTTGATTAATAGATCACATGACCATAATATGTCAGTTGCCTGTATGTGTGCTAGAAACTCAATAATTTGCCTAAAATCTCCAGAATGCTTTTTGTATATATTGTGTACACATTTTCTCCTCGTGCCCCAGCCTCAAAACTGTGTGAAACATTTTGGACTCTGTGGAAATTACACCATGTGAACCACACCCTAGAGCAGACAGCTTGGTCCTTCAGTAGGAAACAAATGGGCAGAATGGTTGATCCTAGATATTCAAGGACTTGTGACATCAGCATGTAATTTTTCCATCATATGTTGGTTCCCCGTGCCATAAAGTATAGCCTATGAATAGCTGAGGACTTAGCTTTCTTAAATTTGTTCCAAACAGGGAAGACTTCAAGTGAGACGAGTATAATCCGAGTGAGCACAAGCCCGCGAGTTTTCCAGCCAAGCTTGCAGCCATGTTGGAAGAGGATATGGAGGTTGCCATCAAGGTGGTGGTCGTGGGCAACGGTGCTGTAGGAAAGTCGAGTATGATCCAGAGATACTGCAAGGGCATCTTCACCAAGGACTACAAGAAGACCATTGGTGTTGACTTCCTGGAAAGGCAAATAGTGTAAGTGTGTGTCTGTGCTCTGTTTGCTCAGCCATATTGCTCTGAAACTGGTTTATGAGGGTTTTTTTTTTTTTTATAAATGAGCTCTGCTTTCCACTGTCTTAGTCATCAGTGGATGTCTGGGTTTCCAGCCTTCCCTGCTATTTATCTGAATCAGCTTTTGTACATATAGCTCTTGTATAAAGCACAGGATCGATACTCTTTGAGACGTTCTTTCTGTGATTAGTCCTTTTAAGCTGCCAAAGCTTTCATATATAATGTCATGGGTATGATCATCTTGATTTTCTTGGCTTCACATTAAATTAATCAGAGGCTATTGTGACTAAAATTCTACCATTCTGACTCATCCCTGCTAGTCACTGTGTATACAAAAATGTGCAATAATCAACAATGGAAACTTACTAAGCCGGAGTCATGCTGTCAGACCCCTGCTGATACAGAAACACAGAAATTAATTATTTAACATGGAAGGGGACACGGGGGCATACGTTTTAACATTTTACAACTTTCTAACGGCTAATCCAGTGTTTGTAGTTATTATAAATTACCGCTGATGCCTTCAATATTTCAGAAAAGTGTATTACGAGAGTTTTCACAATGTAGTTTTTTTTTTTTGTTATTGTTTTTAGGTATTTTATTCATCTCATTTTAGTTTAAACTTATGCCTATCGTTAAGGTTGTTTAATATTAATCCTCTTATCAGGATATGTAGGTTAAAACAATGAAGCATTTCTTCCCGAAGATGACACCACCTGGGAAAAAAAAAATCTATGGCACTCTCACAGATTTGTTTGGTCCTGATAAAGTGCCAGGAAAATCAATATGTCACAGCTGTTGTAGGAATGGATATAATGAGCAAGCCTGTAGGACTGCAAAATAAATAAAATATATGAAAATATATAATACAGCTTGGTAAGTATAAAGGGCAGCAGTTAATTCTTGTTTAGTTGTCTATAGTACAAATCCATAGCTTCATCTCAGTCATAGCCACTAATGCACAGTGCACTAGTGTATTTAATAATCCTTTTTAACGTGTATTTAATAATCCTTGTTAACCTGAGTTGGGACTTTTATGATTTTTATCTTCCATGGACACACATTTTTTGCTTTGCTAATCTCTGAAATCTTTGGTTCACATGTATTGCAGAGTAAACGATGAGGACGTGCGGTTGATGTTGTGGGACACGGCAGGTCAGGAGGAGTTTGATGCAATCACTAAGGCTTATTACCGAGGTGAGGTTGACCAGGAAGGCCAAGTTTTATAATGCTTTTAAAATGCAGATAGGACTGGGCATTTTTTCTCCTGTTCCCTGGCAGAAGAGCCCATATAAAATACTCATCCATGAATAATTAATAATGACTAAGGAATCTTTACTCGTTTGTTGTAAGCTAGAATACCAACACCCCTCAACCCCTTCTACAAGCCGTTATTAAATGAAGTTTTGTTTCTATTTTTTTAATATGCACTTTGTAGGTGCCCAGGCCTGTGTACTCGTCTTCTCCACCACGGACAGAGAGTCGTTCGAGGCCATCAGCAGCTGGAGGGAGAAAGTGGAGATGGAAGTTGGAGACATTCCTACTGTTCTGGTGCAGAACAAAATCGACCTCCTGGATGACACAGTGATAAAAAAGTAAGACTGGCCCTTTAGTGTAGAATTGTACTATACTGTAATTATTTGTCATTATCGTCACTTCAATGTTTAACACTTTTGCCGTTGCAGTGAGGAAGCAGAGGGTCTTGCCAAGAAGCTCAAGTTGAGATTTTATCGGGCCTCGGTGAAAGAGGATCTCAATGTCAATGAAGGTTTGTAACGCTGTGACAGAAACCTGACTGAATGTTACAAGACGAGGCAATGAGTGAAACTGCACATTAGTAGTCAATAAAATGACACATCAACAGTCAGTTGATTTAAGCATCATGGGTTTATTATGTGAGTAAAGGCAGGCATAACTCTCAACCAAACTGAACTATATGACAAAATGATTGTGCTAAATATTGCAGAAAAATGCCGTGTTAGAGATTGTGTAATAATAACGATGAAGAACAAAAAAATGCCAACTGACGTACCATTTATTTTTAATAGCTAGCTAATTAAAAACAGAAGTTGAAAAAAATACTACTGTAATGCTAGTGCTGAAGGAAGACAAGCCTAGCCACATAACATTTATCTTTCCAGCTTAAGAACATTATACGTAAAAGCTAACAGCGTTGCTTCATTTCATATTCACCTGTGTTTCAGGGGACGGTATGAAGCATCATGTTTTGGATAATCTGTTATGTAGATGTGTCAGACTTGCTTTATTATCCGCAGTCCTAATAAAACAAACGAAATCATCAAATTAAAAAGTACATATGGATTAAATAGCAGCAGGTATTTAATAAGCAGTAGCAGGTAGACTGTATATGAAACTATTGTCCATGTAGTCTTTAGAAATGGCATTAATTAAACAAGTGATGTATTGCTATTAATGAATATGATAATCATCATCCAGCTCTACTACCAGCTTCACCTAACACTCTTTGGTTGATCTGTCCTAGGGTTAAATGTGATTATACTCTGAGTAGTGTATCACTGTGTTATTTCTCTGCTGTAATTGTACTGTTGTTCTGTCTTACAGTTTTTAAATATCTAGCAGAAAAATACCTGCAACGACTGAAGCAACAGACGGCTGAAGATCCTGAAGTCGTTCACACATCAAGCAATAAAATTGGTGAGAAATAAAAGTGATATTAATTTATTTATCATCTGTCTTTTCATGTTATAAATTCAACAGCTTATTGACGTTTAAGTTTATAATATAAATGACAGGTTTATGCTAATGCGCTTGTTCTAATACGTTGTCGTTTCTATAGTAACAGCTCATACACAGGGACTTGCATGGCAGACGCACCACATACTCAAAGCCAGAAGGAGTTGTCTCAGGTGTCATTACTTTGTAACAGTCAGTAAATTTCCCGCGATGGGAAAGTCATCAGAGGGCTTTATGCTTTCCAAAAATTGTATTTGTTGGAAACTTGATGTGGTATAAGAGGAATAAACCACTTCAGGTCATCCTGTTATAGGAAAACAATTCACTCCATGTTTTATTCCTTACTTTTGTTTAGCTTTCATGAGACGCTATACTACTACATTTTAACTTCTTGTTGAAAAATATGCAGCGTATGGATGTGGAACCTGACATGAAATTTTGTTCAAGAAAATTATCTTGAGCCTATAGCAGATGTACGGAGAGGATATTGCTGTACATGTACATGATGAGATTAGTATGACTGATTTTGTCACAATCTGTTTGCTTCACTTTTTAGGCGTATTCAACACTGGCAGTGGCAACCAGCCGAACCAGAACTCCAGCGATCTCAATGGCCGTGAGGTCATCAACCTGCGACCGAACAAGCAGAGAACTAAGAAGAATAAAATCCCCTTCGGTAGCTGCAGACTTCTCTAGAACGTCTCCTTGTATGCGTTATGCCTTGTTTGCCTTGTAGGTCCGAGTGACATGCATCATCGTCAACACTAACCAGAGTCCGTGAAAGGCTACGTCTCAGCGTAAACACTCTCAGTGTGGAGGTGGCGTTTAAATTGAGGTCAGCTTTTTCACACATTGTGGTTTCGTAACATGTCTCTGATTCCTGTGGATGAGTCTTATGTCACGTGATCGTAGAAGGAAGGCTGAAGGTATTGAATTGTGGGAATACGTGTTCCCTGTTGGCTAGAAAGCAACGTTGGTTTGTGACACTCCGGTACGTAGGTTTTAATCAGGCCTTTGGGATGATGATTAAGCAGCTTGTCTTGCTTTATCACAGCCAAACTATCAAAGTAGATTTGCAGTTTTTTTTTTTTACAATCAACAAGGGGAAGTAACTTTTTCAGAACGATAGTCTCTAAAACCCTTTTTGAAATTGTTATAAGCGTCTTATCTCAGACCCCTTGATTTGGATTACAAGCTTATTTTTCAGATTGATATTAAATGGAAGGAATTTTCAGTAGATCCATCAATAACATAGAAAGTAAGATTGTGTGTTACTTTATACGGTGTAGAGCAGGGTAACTAACACACACACTAACGCTAACAAGATTCCTTATAACATACATCATTTTTACTCTAAGCATTTGTGCATTGGACTGTTTTCTCTTTTGTGCAATATGTGTGTGGAGGTGTATGGTTTGGTAACACATCTTTCCATTAAAATAATTTGAAGTTGATAAGTACTAAAAAAAAAGGGTATTTTTGTAAGCGAAAACATCGTCTCAAAACCATAGCATTAACACAGTGCCAAAAAATGTTTTTAAACTGTATGTACTTGTAAGAACTGTAAATATTGTTAGTAAAATTTTAACTTCGGAGAATGTGACCACACTGTTTAATATTTTAGTGTGATCAGATTGAAACATACTAGCAGATAAACATGCAGCTTGTCATGACCAACACTAGAGTTCACTAATGCACAGCGGAAGCACAGGATCTGTGCAGACTTAAATATTGATGTGATATAATGTTCAGTTCTGCTGCTTGTAAACACTAACAGTACAGAATATTCCGCGTGAACAGTGGAATACACTGTATATCTCTGTTAAAGCCTCATTTGAATTGTTTTTGATGGTTGAATGAACATTAGTATGCTGGGTAAAATTGGTGACACATGTCATTTTCAGTACATTCACACTCCTGGGTTTAAAGTTCTCCTAAATCAGCTAGGGCCCCAATAATTGTTTAAAAAATAAATAAATAAATCCTCCCAGTTTTTTTTTTTTTTTTTTTAAACTTCTGAACATTCTACTCATAGGATAAATTTGTTGGTAAAACTGACTTTAAATTCCTAGATTACAAGCATAAGAAAAAACATTGCTGACCCTCTGGCAACACTTCACAGAACCCAGTTTGAGAACCATGGCTCTAGACGATTTGCCGCTTCAGACATTACACTTAGAGCAATCACAGCAAGCTTCTTTGCACAATTCTGATTTTTATGCCCAAAATAGATGTCTTACCTTGAAGGTTCATAACCACAAGTGACCCATAATCTGTCTGTAATGAGACTACACCTGTCCCTTCAAACCCCGTGTGCACACATCGATTGCTCGGTTTCTGTAGATTCCTTCCTGTTTTGCGATTTCCCCATCCTTCCACTAAATGTAGTCACCACTGTTTGTCCTCTATAGTTGTTTTGCTGCACTGCCGACAGTGGATGATGACAGTAACAGTGATACATGCATTAAAGTGTGTTGGGGGAAAAAGCCACATGAATTCCACTCGGATTGTTCGCTTTCATGTCACATGGTCATTTATCCAATTGGATGTATCCAATCTGGGACCACATATGAAAGTGTCCACACAGTCCTGAAAAAAAAATCAGATCTGTCGCATTAAGACAGGAAAAACCAGAATTGTGTTCACAATGTGAACATAGCCCATGTGTTGTGTTGATTTGGGTTTTCCCAAGAAGAACAGCTGTGGCATTCAGTTTGACGTGTATAAAGTCTTTTCTCTGAATTGGACCTTCGGCATGTTCAAACAGTGTTCTTGTATAACTAAAAATCGGGAGACTCTTCTACATTTGTTCATTTGGTAGATTCTTTTATCCAAAGTAATGAATGAACAAATGAGACAGAATGCAATATAAAGCTGGAGTTGAGCAGTTGAGGGTTAAAGGTTTTGCTTGCTTGCAGAAGCTTCTGAAATCTCCAGCCCGAGTTCTGAGGGCTTTTTTTTTCCTGCTTCAAAGCACAGTAATTACTGGAAGATATAATCAGCACTCAGATAACATTCATTTGTAGTTAGGACTCGATTCTACTGCATCATTTCAGATTAATCCTTGATCAACCTCTGAAGTAATGAGGTAATCACCCATTTCAGCTCAGCATACATGAACATGTATAAAACACTCAATCGGTCTGGCCTTTTTTTTTTTTCTTCTTACATTTACGCACAACATGCATGCCTTACATTCGACTCATGTATGAATGTGTATCGATGGTACTTGGCCACAATGACCAGCGATATGTTTACAGTTGTGATCAGCTTTATATGACCTTGCTCTCTTTGTATTTTGTAATTCTATATAATCTAATCATTAACGCTCTGTGGAGATAAAGATTCATGCCTACATTATGATGGATTCAAGGCACTTTATTTGTCAAAAAAAAAAAAAAATACCAGGTCACTTTATCACAGAGCACAACCTTGAGCATACATGAAAATATCGAGTATATCAAAATATTCCATTTGTTACAACTGCTAATAGTGACTCTACATTTTTCTCTTTTACTTATGATGCCTTTCTATTAAATGTAAACTTTATATTTCAAGTAAATGTTGGCGAGCATTCCTGCACCCACTGGTCTATAAATATTTCACAGAAATGTTATTTGAAAAAAGTTTTGTGATAACATTTTTTTTTTATTCCTCAACCGTGTCTTATCTGGTGTCACTTTGTACATTTACGTCTTTGCTCTGGTAGATGGTAGTCATTTTACAAATAAAGAATCTATTTTAACCGTGCGTCTCCATTTAACAAGATAGTTTATATATTAATGTTTGAGCACGCTTGCTTGAAAACCTGTACTGTTTAAACCTGTCTAAGCTGTATTCATGATGGGAACGAACTACATTGTCACACTGTGCATTATTAATTATTTAAAATGAACTTCAAAAACATAGCATGAAACTAGCATGGAAAAAAAACGATTATGTCAAATCAACTTTTTCTGGAAATGCATTCAAATTTTGCAGGATCATTAAGCTGAAACTGTAACAGATTTAAGGTGAATGCTGCGATATTAGACACTAGAAAAACTTTCAAGTGTTATATTTGTATGATCAGTGGCTAGTTGACAGCACTTAGCACTCAGACGCGATCCTATTTCCATTTACAAAGGATTCTCGAACACTCCTTCACTTTGAGCAATTTGTTCCTTAGTGACAAGCAGAACAGTGACAAGCATTGTTCTATACCATATGACAATCTTAACAGCCTTATGAAGAATTCCACTCGAGCATGATGGTAGATGTGGTCTAATTTGAGCCCTCAGTGTGTGCATACCATGTGCAGCTCAAAATATATCCTATACATCAGGGTGTATTAGCAAAATAATGCTATCTGTATCTGTAATCGGATTAAAGCCTGAAGTGGGCGTGGCCTAAGCCAGGTGTGTTGTGTTTTGTTTTGTTTTAAAAACCCATTCTGCCCTGGAAAACACTGGAAAGTTCATAATTAATCTCAACTACAGATGTGCATAAGACTCAAAATGTACACAAACTAGTAGCCTATTTTCTTGTTAATCTCAAAGATGTTTCAACACTTTTGTGGGTTTCGTTAATAGAACACAATTAATAGAAATAGCCAAAAATATATTTAAGTAGAAAAAAATTGGAATTGTGGTACATCTTCGTGACGTATCACAACTTATCCAAGTTTTAAAGACCGTTTTTATGTGTATGATACATTCTGTTACCTTGACTTACTATTTAAATTAACTGACATTTTTCAGTTCTCTCATTTTAATCAAGTTGCCCTTTAGAATGCATCAAATAAAATATTTAGTGTGTTTCCGTTACTGATAATTTAATTAAAAGTCCAAAAGACTATATAAGTGTAGCATACAAACATGGTGAGAAATGAAAAGTTGTGATGATCCCAGTGATTAATGAAGGCACATGCTAGTTAGGCGCTCCACAAAGGTGGTGCTGCCCAAACCCCATGTCATCATTTGCCATTGGCACTTTTGGACTCATCCACTTTCTGGTTATCCATGATCTTAATGGTTTTCTCTGCATTGTCCATGTTCCGTATGAGTGTCTCGAGTCGCCGCTTGATTTTCTTCTGGTCTTCCAGTGCGCAGCTGATCACAATGCTCTGGAATTTCTGGTCAATGGGAACAAACGATGCCTCTGTGAGGCAGGCGGCGTGAAGAGCCTGCAGCTTCTTCCTCGCGCTCTCCATGTCGTCGAGCACTTTAGCAGCGATCTCATCGATGATGGCCGTAGCTGTCCTCAGCGCATCTTCCTGCTGTGGGTTTCGGATGGTGTCTACAGAGACGGTCACTGTCAGTGTCCGGCCCATGAGTCTATTAGCAGTCAGAGTGAGTTCTTCTCGCTCTCCTGGGGGTGGAGAAAAGCAGGGTGTGTCTCAGTTCCGCACTTATGGTTCTATACTCTTGACAATTCACAAGGGGTTTGTTTAATGTGTGGCCTTACCATCACAAATGGTTCGCATTTCCTGGCTGTTCTGAATGGACTGGATCATTTCGAGTAAGCTTTCCCTCTCGTGTTCCATAGCTGTGGCCGCTTCCCTTAGTGCCTCCACCCTGAAACACACACAATGGTTAAACCTCTGTTTATAAATCCATTTTACACAGGCCATTTTTCAGGATATGAAATTACATGTACACAACATCAAACTCTAAAATAGGAATTATTGGACTAGCAATTAACAATGGATTTGCAAGCAAATTTTGTAACTTGTACAGTAAATGTCTTAAGGTAAAGCATTCAAACAACATAAATGTTAAGCTAATTCAATTATCTACTTTAACCAGTGCATTTATGAACACTTTTTTGACATAAAGAGACAGTAGTGAACAAGGGTGAACGGTAAAAATGCCGAGATATGCTGGTAACCCCAAATTGTATTTATTAAAGATTAAAGACAAATAAATCATTTTACAAATGGATGATTAAGAACTCCACTAGACTGAAAAATATGGAATGTCCTGTATAACCACAAATGAAGCCGCACTGCCATAGTGCCAACCTGGAGGGGTTAATCTGGGATTTTGGAGATGTGGAAACTTTCAAAGTGAAGCGTACCACTTAATTTGTGTTTTATTAGCATTCTCAGCACTGACATTGAAATCATTTATATGTATATTTGCTTTTATCCTAAGTTTATCCTAAGATATGCAAATATCTTCTTTTTTTCCAGCGATGACAAATAATCAGTGAAGCCTTTAAACAAACAAAAGGAATAAAATTTCCCTTTTATGGTTAAATGTATTCGATGCACATGTTCTTGCCTTGCCTGAAGAAATACATTTTAAGCTTTTGTAATGCACACATTCCTCTGTAAAGCAGAATGAGTTTGTAGTATTAGTCTGTTATTATCACTTTGTCATGCTATGATTTACATTCGTCACATTACTGTATCAGATCTCAGCTCTGCTTGCCGTTCACATAAACAAAATGTGCTTGATCTCGACAGTATAACTCCTGCTGACATGGAGTATGTGTGGTGCTCTGATGAACTCTGAAAGCTGAAAGATGAACTCTGTCCTTGGAATAGTATACAACATACATATAATCATATTTTAATTCAGAAAACAGTAACAACCGCAACGCAAGGGGAGTGTGTTTTACTCTGTTCACAATAAGCGGTCCATTTTAGCATTCCAAGTGGTCTCTGATCAATGATTGAGCATTTTTTTAATGCATATGTGAACACAACACGTGAACTCAGACCCCTCAAACATGGCCCACAAGCAAACCGTACTCAGCTTCGACAGGTGGTTGGTCTCATTTGTGGTTCATTTTGTGGTCCACTTGATTTGTCTTGTGAAAAACAAAGTTCTTGACATTTTGCATGTTGGCTTAAGAGCTTGAGGCTTGCTGTTATTTATGTACCTGCAGTTTTCTGTCACCTCACGCAGAAAAGCAAAGTGGAAAAATCACATGGTCTGAGTGTTGGGTAGCAAAATGAGAACTAACAAAGGCAATTTGCAATTATTTTATTGCAATTATGCTTTTCAGGCAGTAATAATGTGTCAGTGACAAGAGAAAATAGTTGGAATATATGTATGGCTTTTGTCTTTGCGAACCTCTCATAAGAGTTATAAGTAGGTCTGTGGCATGAAGCGTGAGTTCTGTAAGAAGATCCGTCTCCTCATTGTGTTCCCTTTTTTTTCCAGAAGCTTCTGGTATTTGAATTCAGTTCGTTTTTTTTCCCTTTCTCTATTTTTCAATACACATCCAAATGATAGAATTGTTTCAAA
Source organism: Pangasianodon hypophthalmus (assembly GCF_027358585.1). Taxonomy (NCBI): domain Eukaryota; kingdom Metazoa; phylum Chordata; class Actinopteri; order Siluriformes; family Pangasiidae; genus Pangasianodon; species Pangasianodon hypophthalmus. The sequence goes on along the minus strand of NC_069712.1, from coordinate 27,600,403 downwards.
TAACCATTTTGAATGATAGCCATAATTCAGGGTTACACAAATGGGCTTTGAGGGGTCCCTGGAGAACTAGTGATTAGGCCACGGTGCTCTCGCCGCCGTGGCCTCGATTCGATTCCCGGCCAGGGAACCAACCCCAGTGCCGTTCCCAATAAAAGTCTCGGATAAAATTGGGGAGGGTTGCATCAGAAACGGCGTAAAAACTGTGCCAAATCAAATATGCGGACCAGTAATCTGCTGTGGTGACCCCTTAACGGGAGCAGTTAAAAGAAGCAGAACAACAACAACACAAATGGGCTTTGAGTTCTGAAGAAATTGTGGGTAAAATGTCCAGAAAGAGAATCGAGTCCCCTTTTGAGTCCACTGTATTGTGAACCCCAAAAGCACCGAGATTATTCGAAGTTCCCTTTTAGGTCCACTTTAACAGACAGTAAAAGCCGAAACTTTTGAGACTGAAAAACCTGGAAGAGGCCCTAGGAAGATAAGCCAGGCTTATATAACTGGATCAACTGTATAAACTGTATGATGTTTTTGTATGATATTTAAACTCTTATTCATGCAGCCATGGAGGAGTAGCACAGCGGGATGATTTCCCTGCATTACCACATAAAAAAGCTGATTGAATCAGATGTTATAGAGCAGGAAAGTGTTCAAGCTGTGTAGCCCTTCATGGCTGGACATGTGGAACTCTGGTGTAGGCTAATGCCTTCAGTTCACCTCGCCTTGCATATGGTATTAATAGCAGCTGCTTTACTCATGTCAACAAGTTTTGTCTGTAACATAAGTCTTAATAAGAGTTACAGCGTCCACTCATATATCATTTAGGAATAATAAAGTCTCAGGATAAGTAGTAACATCCTTGTCAGAAGTCATATGTAGCCTATTTGGTGTTTAGGCTGTAAAATACCACTGATACAAAGGTGTAAAGTCAAAGCCATGTACTTACCTCATTTCAATTTCATCAAGACTCTCCAGTAAGCGCATGGAGCGGTCTGCCATCGACACAGACCTGCTGAATTTGCCTTTAGCGGTGTCAGTGTTGACTCTGGCGCTGATTTTAGCCTGAGCCATGATAGCACTCTGTGTCCGACTGTGTGTGTGTGAGAGAGAGCGCAGATCTCTTAATGGACGACGTGCAGTGGTATTTCCTCTCTCCTCATATTCACTCCAGTGCTTTCTAGCGGTTTCCTTGATGGACAGTGGCCCTGAGGAACATCTCCAAACATGGGCTGGAACTTCCCAGAGGTAAACTCACACTCCACACACTCCTCAAGACCGGAGGAGTGTTACAAGGAAAAAGGGTGGGATTCTTACTAAGACCCTTCAGAGGAATCATTGTAGTGTGTGAGGTAGTTAAAGGTCCACCCTGAAACGGATTAAATATGTTTCTACTCAAATATGTATAGTGTTTTTAGTTGTTCTTGTGCTAATGTGTTGTTTAGTGCTGTATTTTCATTATTTCTGTGACAAGTTAGCACTTGGTTGCTGCACTGATGTCACAGCAGGACATTGCTAGCACAGGTACAGAAGCATATACAGTATTAATATAACATATCTCACATATAAGGGTCAGGTTTCTCTGTTAGCTCCTTAAAACAAAAGAGCAAAAAACTACTTTTTTTCACTCATTCATTTTCCAATGATAAGTCCAAACTAGAAATAGTGAAGACAGCAAACTCAAATTTCCATAATTTCAGTTAGTTAGCGATCTATGGGATGATCAGCACCATGGTACTGATTAGAAAAGATGAGGCAGACAGATTAAAGGACTAAAGTGCTGCTGCATTGCTAGTTTTAGGTAGAGATTAAGCAAGGGCTAAATCCCACTGGCCCCAGTAACTGCATGTAGTCGAACAGCATTGTGAGTAACACCAAAGTGTTAACAGACCAACATGTTAATGAGAGCAGTTTAAACTAAAAAATAATTCAACTCAGAATTTCACAAAAATGGAGTCTGGATCTCATTGAAGTTCATGTTAATTATAAAGATGAATATATATGTTGTTCAGGGCTAAGTTTAAATGAAGTTAACACCTAGGCTTAGTTTTCTTTATTTACTCCTCAGAACACATTCACAAAAAAATATTTAACAGCTTACAGTCGCTACATAAACAACATGAAAATAAAGGACAAATGGTGTGTATGTGTGTAGCTTCTGATCAAAAGTCCACCAGGCTTCTCTTCAGAGCCTCTTCCAGCTCTGTCAAAATGAGGAAATTGGAAAAGAAAATTAGATATCAAGTAATTCCCATGTACATGTCATATATGTGAAGGAAATAGAGGGTGCATTAATGTACCAAAGACAAAAAACTGTTCTAATAATTAGCAAGTGGGGACAAAATGGTCACACAAAATGGTGGACATAGAGAAAAGGAATAGTTAACCTATGTATGAACCATGCAGTGAGAATATTTCATATAGGTTCCAGTTTATTTTCAGGAATCTTTCACCAGTGAATCTCGATTAATATAAATAATTCTGATCTTAAGATGAGATGTGCAGTTATTAACAGAAAATGGCTGACATGCCGCTAAGCCTCTCTAGCCTTTGTGAAACATAGAAGTCCTGTTTGCTAGTAATTTTTCCATGATTAGTCAACTCAGTCTGTCCATCGCACTTTCTACCATGACTTGCATAAGTTTTCACTCTGAAACTTTACCACATTTTTATTGTTATAACCTAGAACTGAAATGGACTTAGTTTGAAGTTTGGTGGTGGTGGTGGTGGGAATAACAATTTGTGATCGCATATTGATGCAGAATTCACCCTCTTGCTGTTAAACCCCTAAATTAGTCCTGGTGCAAGCACTTACCCTCAGAATCACACCAATCTCAAAGTGAAACATGATGGTGGTAGCATCATGTTGTCAAAATGCCTTTCATCAGCAGGGACTTAAAAAAAAAAACTGATCAGGTTTGAGGGTAGATGGATGAAACCAAATACAGGGCAATTCTAAAAGAAAACCTGGTCCAGTCTTGAGACTGGGGCGGAAAAGAATAAAAACCCTCAGCATAAAGCTACAGTGAAGTGGTTCAGAACCAAGAACCTACAAATTTGGTGGTTTGTCGCAAAAAATCTGGCTCAGCCTATGAGCTTGATTTTGTTATCAGCTGGATATATACTTCTACTTCCTAACCAATCTGAGTTCTAGCAATCTGACTGAACTTTGACTAATTCTTCAGTATAAATACATTTTCCACAACTGCCTCTAGATAGAGTGCTAGATAAAGAGTGCATCTAAGACACTTAACAGACAGCCCCAAACACCATGCCGTGTAATCAAGGCCTCAAAGAGTGCCCCTTATCACCCAAGCTTTCTTTTCCCTTTAACAGCCCAGTGAGAGTTTACCAAGCTGATTGCACAGTTATGCTGGTACTTCTTTTCAGAGACATATAGCTGGCAAAAATAAACACCCGGTTAATGAATGCAAGCTCAGTCGTACACTTTCAGGAACTATGTGCACATTGAGGCAAAAGAATAACTTGACGCACCTTGGTCAAATGCTGTTGGCTTCTTCGCTTCTTCTGCACTTAAAGCCAAAGCCAGTTTTATGTCCTCGTCAATGTCCTCTGAGGAAACAAAAGGTGTTCTGTGAATATACATATACAATTATATTTATAAATGTACATCCATATACTTACTACAGATAACATGAACAGAAAAATAACCAGAAATAGTAGATTCTTGTATATTCACCCTGATTATCTTTGGAAGTGGTAGTTGAAGCAATGGCTATCTTGACATCCTGAAACTCCTCAACTAGAAAAGGAAACAGGCCAATGAGTAAAATAATCAGTTGTTCCCACTTTGTGAAATGTCTCAGAGTTATGTTCTTAATAACTGCTGAAAAGCAGGTCTAACTCTGGAAACAGTTAAGAGATTCTCAGATAAACCTCACCATTCTTTTCGGCAGAGATTTCCTCTGCGTTCAGAATCTTCGTGATCGGGGCGTCGTCCTTGCTTGATCCACCACATCGAGAGGACATACACGGTTCCAATAAGCAGTGATGGGCATGGTAATGTGAGTGGAAACTGGGCACGTCCTTGTGGCTCTCGGAACATGACTCACAGACGACATCGAAGCTTTTGTCCTTACCCAGGGCCTCGTGCTTCAAGTGCATGTGTGTTTTCATCTCAGCGTAAGAGCCTGTCTTGGCTGCGCATCGCTGACAGACGTATCCACATTTGCCTTCTATGGCCAGCTGCTTCATGCATCTTGTAAAGGTGGACTTGGTTTCCTCTTTGGCTTTTTGGGAGCCCATGCATGGACAGAGTTGGGGAAGGCTTTTACTTGTTGTCGGTACCTCATCAGAACTCTCTGGGACTGAAAGAGATCCATTCTCTATTTTGTCCAAGTGGTAGTAATCCTTGCTGTGCAGGTTTTCATAGTGCTCTAGGAACTCCTGCTCAGAGTCATACAGCATGCTGTCGCAGAGTCCACAGAAGTAGCGAAGGAGCAGCTGATTATTGTGCTCATTAGCACAGTGCCGGCGGAGCGTCGACTCTTTGAAGAACTTCTGTGGACAGTGGCCACAAGCGAACCTCTGGAAGCTGTGACTGGTCACATCGCTGCAATGCTTGAGCACCACCGCTTCAGAGTCAAATATGTCCTCACACATTCGGCACAGCCACCGTTCCTTGCTTCTGCCTTCATGTGGACTGGAAACAGCTGGCCTGCTGTCTACCCTAGTGGACGGTTTCTGAGAAGGACAAGACAAGCTTTCAGCTTTTGTTTTTTCTCTTTCTTCATAGTAGGTGTGCCCTTGATGGGAAACACCAACATGAGACAGGATCTCTTCAATCCTTGGCATGTCTAATTTGCACAGTCTGCAGTGGAAAAGGAAGTTGGACAGATGAGCGCCACCATGGAACCTGCTCATGTGCAAACGAGCGATGGACGATTCACCCATTAGCTTGCCACAGACGGCACACTTGTGAAAGATTTGGTTGGCTGCTAAAAGATGCTTGCTGGCTTGATCCTCCTCCATGAACTGCAGGCCACACTCGCAGAACCATGCGAGGTTCGAGGCTCTATCACACTTAGCTTGAGGACTCGAGCTGGAGAGTCTCTGCCGCTTGGCAGGAGACCAAAGACAGTCGTTTTTGTCTCTTTTATCCCTGTGCGATGACGATCTGGTTGCATTGGCATGTTTAGAGGGGTGACTGGCGGTACCCTTGAGGCTGTGTCGGATTTCGCTGTAGTTGCTGTAGACTAGAAGTGCTCGCTCCATGCTGCTGATCATCTCCACCTCGTGCTGTGTTTGTTCTCTGTGTTCCTCTATCTGTCTTTGGCGTAGGAAGATTTTGGAGCAGGAAGAGCACTGGCTCAAAACTATCAGCTGCTTCATGACCTCAGCCACACTTTGATCAGCTTCTGCAATAGCACAGCCCTGCCTGCAGTGCACACTGGCAGAGCAGAAAGAGCACAATAGCACCACATACTGTAAAAAAACTGGAATAATATAATCTTGAAGATGTTTGCACACTCATCCAAGAGACTTTTTTTTAATTCAGAAGAGCGACAAAATGTCTAGATGTTTCAAATTAAACATTAATAGAAACAGAATGCTTAAGACTCCATTGCAAACATGCATGGTTTGTCATTGCTATTGATTTTATATTTATTCTTAAAAAAAAAACACAACTTACTTGAAGTGAGCCTTGGCTTCCATGTGTGAAGTAAGCACCTTTGAGCAAGCTGTGCATCTGACTCTAAATGCAATATCTTTGCATAAAGCAATTAGTCGGTTCTTTGCATATCGTGGAACTGGAATTGGCCCTGATGACTTCATCTCTGTTACAAAAATATAAACACAAAAGTGAGCTTTAATGTTCATTACCCCTGACCATGTAAAGGATTTTTACAATCTGTGGGATAAGTGAGTAGCTCGAGTAGCGTGGAGCAAGGCATCATCACTAACCGTGTAGACAGACAGACTGAGTGAAGTGGTTTTTGGCTGTCATGTGCTGGAGACACTCATCTTTGATGTTAAAGAGGAGGAAACAGGCAGGGCAAGCGAAGCAAACAATCAACTGGCAGGTCTGAGTGCTGTCATGACCACCAGCATTAGAGGAGGACAACTGTAGTGGCAATCAAACATAACAGCTTCACTTCAGCGGTGCTGACATCTTAAAGAAACATTCTGAAGTATTTCAAATTAAATTAAAGTGGATGACACTGACATTTCATTTGTCACTTTTGCAAAATAATTGGCTGATTACCATCACAATCAGCAGACTGGTATCTGCTCCCATTTAATCATTTAGCATGAAAGATGTATCATCCATTAAGTACGATTAACGGAAAAAAGGCAAACCTGTAAGTCCAGATGCATTCTCCAATGCTCTTTGGTGTCAAAATGATGACCACAGGCCACACATGCGTACACAGAAGCAGGGCTGCCCTTAAGCGTGATAGTGGGGTCACACGGAGAGTGGTCAAATCTATAAATTCAACACAAATAAGAATATTAACATATGTATTTAGGAACATACAGACTTGTAATGGCTCACAAATCACGGCTATACAAAATAAAGTTTTACATTCTTTGGCCATATAAGTCTAGACCTGCCAACCCTGAAGAGGAATAATTTGAAGTTCCCCACAGTACACAGAAACACAGTATATGTTTGATATAATTCTAAAAGATTACTAATGAGAGTTTAGTTAATATCAGTGAGTTCAAATCACCTATGCAACAAGTTTCATATGTCAATTGGTTCATCTGGCAGGTAAACAGAGGTACACATGGGAACAAGCCAACTTATATAAATGTAAAACACTTACCTTTTAAGGTGACCCTCAAGCAGAGGGACATTTTCATATACCCGTCCACAGTTAATGACAGGGCAGGTTTGAGGGGCGGACCTTAAGGAGGGATTGGGAGCAGGTCTGCGCCTCCAGCCCATGCCAGTATTGAGGATACCAGGCTTTAATCCTGAAGGAAAAGCAGTTTGAAGAATTCACAGTCATGTTCTGTTTTACACAAAACTAAAATTTTCAGCATGTTGTACTATGCCATGATACTTGTTTTGCACAATGACACACAACGCTTCTCCACCAACTTTCTGTAAGCTATGTAAGGTAATATCGACCTGGCATTTTCAGCCAGATGTCCACGCAGCGTTTGGCATCACTGCTGTCCTCATTGCTGCATCGACTCACTGCCAACTCACGACGGCCGTGAGCTTGCTGCGAGATCATCTTCTCCTAAGAGACAAATACAAGCATGGACCTTAATACATGCTGAAAACATGCCAGTTTGTCAGTAAAATTGTCAGTAAAGTTTAATCTTTTTTTTTTTATGTTCACAAGTACAGACCTTAAAGGCTTTGCATTTTTCTGCCCGCTCCTGTTTCTCCACAGCTACCTGGCGAGCCAGTCTGTCCAAGGTTGAAGCTGCTTGAGCCTTCTGTCTGTCCACCTGCTCCTCAATCTAGCAATTTCATGTAAAAAGGCGGGAAAGTAAGATGATTATTGGAATTGTAGATGCTTTTGAACACAATGTATTAACATCAAGAAAAAGGTTCAAGTTAAATACTCTAAAGATTAGAAAACAGATGTAGCTGGAGGGAGAAATATTTATTCTGTGCTCATCCCAGAACTCTTATTCACAATATGCTCATACTGACCATCCTTTCAAAACAGTTAATACTGTTTTGTTTTTACTCTACTACACCTGTATACTGTAATGATTTATAATGCCTTTAGCCAGCGCCACCCAGAAGAGAATGGGTTCCCTTTTAAGTCTGGTAGTGTGGTTCCTCTCAGGGTTTCTTCCTCATATTGTCTCAGAGTTTTATTTTGATGCTGTCACCTCTGGCTTTCTCATTAGGGATCTAAATATAAATCAACATCCGGATATCTGTAAAGCTTTTGTAGCTTTGTGACAATGTCTATTGTTAAAAGTGCTATACAAATAATAAAACAACTGGAATGAAACAGTTAGGATACTGTCTAGCACTTATCCTATAGTAGATACAAACACTATTTACTATAAACTGTAAGACAGATATTACTGTAGAGTATTCGGTTCACCAATCAAGTGCACTTGCCTTTAATAAAATACTAGTCTGAGTGTGGATAATGAATGTGTCATTAAAATGCAAAGATTTAGGTATTCGACTGAACGCTTGTTAAAATCTATCCATATTTAATTGCCAGTAGTGTGCAAACTGTAATTAAACCACATCTTCTAAAGCAATGTATGTTTTCTATTACATTTCTTTATATTTTATCCTATATGTTCTATATTTAATCAGATGGTTCAACAACTCCTAACAGTGACATTTCTATGCCATCAGTGATCTGCCCTGGATGTATGACACACACCGTACACACTCCTGCATCATCCTCTCCGTCACTCAGCAGGTCGATGCACTCCAGAACAGGCCTAAGAGGACCCTCCTGAAAGGAGAAGAAGAGATTTACGGTCACATTTCACTAATATGGTTTGTACATGACCCAGATGAGACCTTTGGCTGATACAACATGACTGAACAGACTTGCTTTATAGATAATTCTCAGTTTATTTTCTGCTAATCATTAAAGAGAATGACGCTACTATATTTCATTTAAGGTGTGCCTTGCTGTTCATTATCTCACTTTATAAGGCAGCTCTTTGATAGCTGTAAACACACCTGTAAGGAAACAGCCTTAAAAGGAAACATACGCCACCACACTGCTAGATTACCAGCATACACTAATGGTCACTAAATTTAAAAAGTGACATGAAATAAAGCATCCTGGGGGTTAATACTGCGACGACACCAGTCATTTCTCATTAGAAATAAAATCTTAAGGTTAAAAAAAAATAATAATTACTAATAATTTTCTGTCTACAAACTGCACCCTCTCTCCTACACTGACTGACAGACAGGATTCTGGGATATGTAGGACAGCGTAGGATATATCTACGAGATCTTTTGAGTGACCTCAGAAGGCAGCATTCAGAGCACGCTTTTGATTTGGACATGACTCTCTGCCTTCCTGGCTCTAAATACAGCCTTAGGGTGCTTTCACACTTTTTTGGGGAAGCGCTAGTTGAACTTTGACTGGACAATAAGTAAATAAATAAACAAATAAAGCTTTCTGGCAACAAACACCCAAGTTGGGCTTGGAGTAAAAAGAAGGGTGGTTATATGGAAAAGAACCTAATCGACACTGTCAGGTATGATGGAGGTTCTGTGATGATGTGAGGCTGTTTTTCTTCCAAAGGCACTATGAAGGTTTTAAATTATAAATGAAAATCAGGCTACCTCTGCCACGAAGATACAACTGCATCATGGATGGCGCTTGACTTGGCCATTGTAGATCATTCCATTTCTTTGACTTAAAAAGTCTTGGGTTGCCATCAAAGGATGCTTCGGGTCATTGTCCATCTGCACTGTGAATTCACCTGGCTGCTTCTGTCAGCAGTTACATCATCAATAAATACAAAGGGAAACGTTGTATTCATACATGTCCACGCCATAAGATCAAGTGGTATGCTTCGGCTCACGAGCAGTTCCTTCACTTCTCCATATTCCTCTCTTCTCATCAATCTGGTACAAGCTGATCTTTGTCTCATCTGTCCATAGGGTGTTGTTCCAGAACTGTACAGACTTTTTAAAGATGTTTTTGGCAAATCTAATCTGGTCTTCTGGTTTTGAGGCTTTTACATGTTGTGGGAAACCATCAGTATTTACTCTTGTGAAGTCTTCTCTTGATTGTTGACTTTGACACAGATACACCTAGCTCCTGGAGGGTGTTCTTGATCTGGCTAACTGTTGTGAAGGAGTTTTTGTTTACCAGGGAAAGAATTCTTCTGTCATCCACAGTTGTTTTCCGTGGTCTTCTGGGCCTTTTGGTGATTCCCGAGCACACTAGTGTGTTTTTTCTTGCTGAGAATGCACAAACTAGTTGATTTGGCCACACTTAATGTTTTCGCTCTTTTTCTGATGGGTTTGCTTGGGCTTGCTTCAAGCTTTTGACATGGTCATACCTGACCCTTGATCTAAACCTGTGGGGTAAGCTTAAGATAAGAATCCACAAGAGAGGAGCAAGAAACCTGGAGGGTGTGGAGAGATTGTGTATTGTAGACCGGTCTCAGATCCCTTGGTCTGTGTTCTCTAATATTATTCAGGTATTATAGGAGGAGAAGACTCTGTGCTGTTATTTTGGCAAAAAGAGGTTGCAGTAGGTACAAGCCTAGATGTAATCGTGTGCACATCGATTAAGGGGAAACTGCTCAGTGCAGCTTCTACTGCTGTTAAATAAAACATTATGGAGCAGTTCTTGGTAATGGTAAACCTTTGTGTGGAAATAGAAATGTTTATGTGATAGAGGTGAGGATTTCATCAGTGTGTGTCAGTATCGAATGTTATGTTAAACTTAGTACTGCATTGCACTTACAGACACAAATTCAACATCATCTTCCTCTGTGTCTTCAGTGCCTGCATTAGTGGACATTGTCCTGTGTGTGTTTGTTAGTTCCTGAGTTTCAGATCTGTGAAGAAAAAAACAACACAGGAGCATTTTAGTGCTGTGGATAAATGCTTTACCTGTCAGACTGACAGTCCCTGCTGAAGATAACAACAGAAACCCTCAGAGAATTTGTAATGGTTTTAATGGTTATTGTATTGGTTTTAATAGAAAAAAACAATCCTGTGGGTCTCTGCTAGTAATTTGTTGGCATGTTATGTCTAGTGGATACCATTAAGGACCTGTAATGTTTTAATGGTTGGCTGATGGTTTGTGATGGTATTTGTAGTGGAAACCATTAGAATATCTGTAATGGTTTCTATTGCTTTTTTCAGCAGAGGTAATTTGTAATATTGGCAGTATTAATATACTAAAAGGCGCGTTATAAACTTGGCTCTGCTTAATAACAACTCCTTATTTAGCAGTAATACCACTGAGTTTACATGCTAAACGCTGCTTAATGCTAACATTTCGTGTCTAATGTTACACTTTACCCACCAAAACACATGAACTTGGCTAGTTCGCTAGCCAGCTAGCTTCCTTAGCTCAAGTCTATACCATTATTACTGACTAGTTATCATGATGAAGTGCTGAAAAACAAGCTCATCCTTCTGTTTTCACATTCACATACATTTAATACCAGCGTCATAACATAACAAACAGAACCACGACTATAAAAAGAAGAAACAGAATGTAGATGAAGGTGTTAGAAAACATACCCGCTTTGATTTACAGTTGTGGTGGCGTTAGTGCTGATAGAACACACACACACACACGCACAGCGAGTTTTCAAAGTAAAAGTCATCCTTCGCTAGAGCGCGCAGGATAATTGCAGCACTTAGCCGTTGATGCTAGCTACCATCATACGTCAACGCGTCAGCCATATTGAGAGGGGCGAGATTCTCGTGTAAAATGAATACTCACTGTACACAAAAACCGGAATTAAACAGTTGTTTGGTTAGTGCTTAATTATTTTATTTATTTATTTATTTTTAGAAAATGTGATAAATGACATGAAAGAGCAGTTTGATAAAAAAAAAGCGATTTACCATTTCAATTATCAAAGTATTTAGCAATTCCAAATATAGACAGTAACCCAAAACACTGATTAAAAACGTTAATTCACTTAAACTGTTATTTCTTGTTTTTACGTTTCAGCGTCGCCATCTTGAAGTGACGTCACGGAACGCGATGACGTCCGAGGGACTTTGCGACACAGGTCTGTGAGGAGTCGGAAACCTGGTCATGAATAAAAAATGTTATAGATTTCAGCATATCACAGGCTATGTATATGTGAATATATATGTTTGGTGGAAAGAAAAAAATTCTTGGCAAAAAAACCCAAGATGTGACTGGAGGAAAAAGAAGAATGGTTATACATGTTAAATAATAACAATAATAATAATAATAATAATAATAATACCCACTGCTAGGTATGGTGGAGGATTTGTGAGCTATGATGTGGGGTTGTTTTGTTTTTCCTTCATAGGCACTGTGAAGCTTGTTAGGATGCATAATATCATTGACTCCATGGAGTTCCAGTAGATTTTATGTTCAAACCTTTCTATATTTCACAAGAAGCTACAGATGAGTACTTAAACTTAAACTTAACGTACTTAAACATATTGTTATAGGGTCATAAATGGTGGCAAACATTGGTATCTGACTTATTAACTGCATATGCTCTAATATACTAAATTCAGCTTCATAATTAGGAAGAACAATAATTTTGAAGTAGGCAGGCTCACAGGGTGGTACAGCAGGTAGTGTTGTCTCCTCACAGTCCCGGGTTCGACCCTGATCTCAGGTAACTCTGTGTGTGGAGTCTCTGTGCATGTTTTTCCTCTGGGTTCTCTGGTTTTGTCCCAATTCCCAAAAACATGTCAGTAGGTGGATTGTACTAAATTGCACATAGGTGTTATTGAATGTATGTGTGCATGGTGCTCTGGGATGAACTGGTGTCCTATACAGGGTGTATGCCAAGGACAGGCTCTGGATTCACCTTGACCCTGACCAGGATGAAGCAGTTTATAAAAATGATGGTGCTTATAATAATAATAATAATAATAATAATAATAATTATTATTATTATTATTATTATTATTATTATTATTTAGTAGTAGGAGTAGTAATTAAGGTCCAGTCATGTCATGAGTACAAAATAACAGCCTGTGAGGACTTATTTAAAGTTTTTAAAGTCTTACACAAACCCTACACAAAGATATCATCCTATGACTAAAAATTATTTGTCAAATAATCATTTGTCAAATAAAAAGATGGGCTTAAAAACAAAAAAACTTGGGGATGTAGATGTCTAGCCGTTCTGCATCCGATTCAAATGTGTGTGTGTGTGTGTGTGTGTGTGTGTCTGAGACAGAGCCCGCAGTGTGTGCGCAGGTCGGATGCCTTTAAATATCGTGCTCTCTGCAGCTTTGCTGAGCTCAGATGCAGATGCGCTCTCTCTGCCTCCCTCTTTCTCTCTCTCTCTCTCACACACACACACCTCTCTTCTGCATGAGCAGGAGAAGCGGGGCTCGTGCTGACTCATGCCCTGTCTTACGTTATCCAGATCAATGGAGCTCCATGTCATTGTGAATGGAAGGAGCGCGCGCTGTTAGCCTTAGCCTATAGATATGTGCGTATGTGCAGGTGGGGCTGCGCTACATCGCGATGATCGCTGCGGCTTTTCTAGTTTTACTGAGACCCCTGAGCCTTCAGTGCCTGCTGCTGCTGATATTGCTTTTGGTAGGAACGGTGGCCACGATCGTGTTTCTCTGCTGCTGGCATCGGAGGCTTCGCCATGAGAAGATCCCTATAAAATCCGTCTTCTCGAGGCGATCGAGGAGTCGTGGTGCGTACAACGCCTCACTGGCGTGAATCCAATACTTATTTTTGTTGTTATTGTTGTCTTAAATAAACTATTTCAGCGTGTTTTAGTGTGCTTTCGTCCTTTTTTTGCATCCCAGTCGGGTTCATGCGTTCATCAGAGCGCGTGGCTGCATGTTGGCTCGAGCGGCAGCAGCGCGCGCCTCTATATGTAACGCAGACTCCATCATCTGTCATAGAGTACAGTGTGTTTGACAGTGTGACATGTTTATCTTTATATTCCGATTAATCGAGCAGACTCTCAGCTTATAGATGAACACATTACCCTAACAGTGCTCGGGTGTTTCAATCTTTCCCGTTTGTTCCAGAAGCTGGTCTTCGGACGCATCATTTTCGATCTGAGGTAATTTCTCTTTCTCATTTTCATGTCAAGGTCATTTTAGGATATGTAATTATCTTCTGGGGATTCGTATCCAAGCTGAATCCGTTTTTTGGAAAAGTTTTCCTCTGGTTTTCATGTATTACGACACTTTCAATGTGTGTCAGCAATACAGAGTATCAGTATAACGTAAAAGACGCATTGCGCATGCGCAATCAGTGCTTCCGCTAACCTAAATACTGCTAGCGTGTGCAAATGTGAGCTGAGGTAATTTCTTTTTTATGTCAAGGTTATAATTATCGTGTAATTGTCATCTGGGGATTATTACACAAAATGGGTCTGCTTATGGGAAAGTTGAACTCTGCTTTGCTTGTATTATAACACTTTTAAAGTATGTCAAATATAGCGAGTTTGAATGTACCGGGAAATATGCACTGCGCATGCGCAATTAGTGCGTCCGCTAACCTAAATGCTGCTAGCATGTGGAAATGTGAGCTGAGGTAAGTTCTTTTTTATTTTTCATGTCATGGTTATAATTATCGTGTAATTATCGTCTGGGGATTATTATGCAACATGAACCTGCTTATAGTAAAGTTCTACTCTGCTTTGCTTGTATTATAACACTTTTAAAGTATGTCAAATATAGCGAGTTTGAATGTACCAGGAAATATGCACTGCGCATGCGCAATTAGTATATACTTGCTCACCTGAGTAGTTTTTTGTTTGAAATCCTGTGGTTAAGATAAGGATTTCAAACAGAAGACCGTGTGTACGGAAGTGAATGTGTTATGTGGTGCGTGTTGACAGGGTTTTCGGCACAGTCCACGCCATGGCCGGAGGAGTGTGAGAGCTCGAGTGTGTGAAGAGAGGCCTGTGGTTGATCCAGCAGAGAGTGAGCCAGACTCCAGCAGTGCTGTAAGGAAACGCAAAGTGACCAAGAGAGTGCAGCCTGACTTTTATCACTCCGTCCAAGTAACCCCCACGCGCAGACCAGTAGGTGTACGTTTCACACTTCTGAGGTCACTCCTCACATCCTCAGCAAATTCATTTTGTTCATATGTTAATATTACCCATTGCATCCTCAAGATCACCTTGGTGTTGGTTAAATTATAAGCTAAACCTCTGAACTAACATTGATCAATTTTTTTGGGGGGAGGCTTAATGGTTCAAGCCAGGCGGCATGGTGGCTTAGTGGTTAGCAATGTATGCCTCACACCTCCAGGGCTGGGGGTTCGATTCCCCTCCCTGTGTGCGTGGAGCTTGCATGTGCTCCACGTGCCTCAGGGGTTTCCTCCGGCTACTCCGGTTTCCTCCCTCAGTCCAAAGACATGCATTGTAGGCTGATTGGCATATCTAAAAATTGTTGGCACCCTGTCCAGGGCGTCCCCCGCCTTGTACCCCGAGTTCCCTGGGATAGGCTTCAGACTCCCCGCAACCCTGTGTAAGTGGTACAGAAGATGGATGGATGGATGGATGGATGGTTCAAGTCTTCTACAGCAGGAGCTAACTTTTTGTAGCTAAAGACCCAATTAACAATCAAATAAATTCCACAGACCCCCTAAGCACACATTTATTCTATTTATAATTATATGAACAATATTTAAATGTGAACATTAGTATTTTGCCTGTTTATTAGAGCTGTAGCGCTTTCTGAACCTGAACCACTGAACTAACCTTTGAAGGGTTAAACAGTTTAATTTTCTTCATACAAAATACAGTTTCTCAAGAGTTCTTTGAATGGTTATTGGTTCTAACTGTCTAAAGTGATTCTAACTGGGAGCTTTTCTGAGAACAAAAGTTCATTGTAGAATTTTACACAGAAATCCAGGGGGTCTAACAGTTCACTCAGAAATACTGCAGCGCAATTGACTCTAGGTTTAAACATGAACCATCACAGTGTCTGTAGCAGCTCAATGAGAAAGGAAAGAGTTTTCATAGATTTCATAGATTTTGACTTTAAAAAAACACCAGAATATATAAAGATGATTGACACAGAAATAAGCATTTATATTCCCTGCTTCAAGTTCAAAAGAGACATGTCTCATCTGTTCAGAGTTTCTGGTGCTAGTCAAAACTTGTAATGTGAAATGACCAAATATAAATGTGTAAATGTGTTTCTAACCAGGAACTAGTCACTAATGATTAAACACGAAAAGGTAACTGGGGCCTCATGATAAGTTCCATTGATTCATAGGTTAATGCTTAACGTGAACATTTAGCTCATATGACATGAATCAATTGGAGGAATCAATTTAGATGAGTTTTGTTTAGGTCATATGTTAAAACCTAAAATGGTTTTGTTTATTTAGTTGAAAAGATAGAACCTGATGTTGATTTAGCTTGTAGGCTACAACCTAACATGATTTTTTTTAAAAATTTTTTTATTTTTTTGGCGTGATTTGAATGTTTGCAATGAGTTTCAGTTAAGAGATGCAACACACCCACACATACTCTGTTCAGCTCTTATGTAAATTAGAGAATTAGATAGTGTGCTAAATACTGACTGGAAAAAATGGTACTTTTTAGACCATTATAATACACTACTAGAAAACCCTGTGCTAATTTAAACCTTTAAGGGTTTCCACAAAACTGGAGTGCAGTGTTGATGTTTTTGTCTGTGGGTTCAGGGTTGGGCATTTTACAATTACGTCTAGATATTAAAATGTACTAAAATCCGCATTCATACGTACATTCAAAACTTATACCAGCTTATAATGACTCCTAAGATTTGCCCAGCACATCTCTGAAACAATTAAGCATGCGTTACTGAAGCGGTCTCCTCTTATATATGCGTGCCTTCTTATTTTCAGCACTCGTTATGTATGCTACTGTATAAATTCTGTATTGTTACTTTATGTAATATACACCTATATACAGCCAGCACCAGATTTATTGGCACTTTTCATGAAAATATGTAAAAACAAATAGCAAGAAATAACAAGAATAACAAAACTCCTTAGTGATATTTTGAGTTTCAACATTTTGGAAGCTAGAATTGTCTAGCTTTATTTTTGCACGGTATTTCTTAGCTACTGCATTGTTGGGTTGCCAAATTATTGGCAAAATTATAAGCAGTTCTTCCAAGCAGTAATTTTTTATGGAGGTTGCATCTAAGATTGAGAATCTTAAAAATCTATGTTTGATGGGTTTGTCTTCATCACCATCCTTCTCACCGATCACATGGCTACTTCTGGGCAAAATGTAAATCGTTCCAGATGTTTGAGACATTTTCCTTATGCTGCTGTCAGTGCTTAATGGTATTTTTAAAGTCTTATTCATTTTTTATGTCTCTGTTGACTCGTGATCAACAACCATCTGTCTCATTTATGTGGAATGCTCTTTGGTTTTCCCCATGGTAATGGATGACAAATCCTATGTCCCAAATTGGAGTCTAGTGGTCCTCATTTGTGCGTGCCCATGGGGTTTGCAAGATTATAAGACGTCTCATTTCTCTATTTGGAGTTCAAGAGAGTAATGACGAGCATCTTCTGACGTAACCTTTGGCATTGCTTACATCTATGCCAACTCATCCACAGTCTCTTTGTGGTTATTAACGAGGACCAGTCACAGCAAAAAAGGTTAGTAGACAGCAACAAAACGCCACTTGGAGGAGGACTGCAGGGGTGTGGATGCCATTTGGGACAGGGCCAGAGGTGTTTGTGTGCAGTCCTGTATTTATACCCCAGGAAAACAGGGTAGGCAACAACAGATTTTGTTGAGACTGAGAATAATTGAAGGAAAGAATTGTGTATTTATTCTAAATATTTGGTAGGGGTGCCACTAATTTTGCCACACAGATTTTTGAGAGAAAATACAAGAATGATTGTTGTTAGAGAAAAGTAAATTGTTTCTCCTGTTGTTTGAGTGAAACTTTGAATCAATTGTTATTTTATTTATGTGTATCTATTAAAGGGTGCTAGTAATTCTGGATCTGAGTGCATGCAATAATAATACAATATTTTAGCACCTGCGTAGAGGAACTGCATGTTTGGATTACTGCTATGTTAAGAAAAAGAATAAGGCATTAGTTTGTAAATATTACAATATTGTTTAGCACTGATAGTCACAATGTTGGGCTTTAAAGGAAAACACCATCCTGAAACACATTCAAAATATTTAGGTTGAAATATTCCTGCTGTTTTTAGCAATTCTGGTGCTAGTTTGTTGGATGGTGCTGTATTCTTGTTATTCCTCTGAGAAGTTAGCAATTGTCTGTCGTGCTGATGTTACACTGGCCTTTAACAGGAGAAAAAAAACTTCAGTGATCTCAAACATTAAGGGCTCGTGTAATTTTCACTGTTAGCTCCTCAAACCAAAAAAGCAAGAGCTTCATTTCTCACTCAACATCTTCCAGCGATGTTCAGTGTCATTAATGAGAGTAGAAGTAGTGGAGACAGCAAACATTGGACTCAAAGTTCCAGAATGCAATGCAGCTATACGACACAGTCTCAGCTCAGCTAGTTAGTGATCTATGAGATGATGAGCATGATGGCACTGACAGTAGAATTAGCATGAAACTTGAAGGTTTTTTTTTTTTTTTTTTTTTTTAGCAGAGTACAGATGAAGAGGCGAGAAAGCTGGACAAACTTCACGCTGATATTTACTTGTTGTTAACTGTTCTGTACGTGTAAGCAGGATGGCCGCTGCACATTTCCTGCAGTCGTTTGGCACGTTGTTTGTGCACATGTGGTAGCGTAGACAGTATAGCACCATGTGACACTGTGTCCACAACTGACTAAACCTAACGTTGTGTCTCAAATCGCATGCTTATGCACTATTCCTGACCTTTATTTAATACTAACACTAATGGTTTTCTTATTACAGTTAGTGTTTGAATTTTGAATTGAAAAACCTCCTACTGAAAGGTCTGATTTGAGTACCAGTCTTCTGGATTTTCTAGATTAGTAAATATTTTTAAATGTCAGATTAGAGTTTTGAACTTGAGATGCAGCCCAATGACATCAATCGTGCTCACTGCAGAAAACGGAGCTCGTCAGTCTGTTCAACGTCGCTGTGCATGAAATTGCATGAAAATACACTTCAACTTGGAAACCAGATGGACAGAGATGTTTTGGCTCGGACGTGCCATCTAGTGGATGCCGCACTTAATCCTCCTGATGTATATAAGATACGCAAGCAAGCATGGAACAGTGCCACTGACGTCTCTGATGAGCACGTGCATGCACACTGGAGAAGTGAATTATATTTGCGCTATCACTCTCTCTGGATAGATGAAGCAAGGGCATCTCTATCAGCAGGTAGTCAAATGGTATTGTGGGTAATGTAGGAAACTGTTTAACTGTTAGTGATTATTGTTAGAGATTTGATTTTAAAATCAAATCTTGAATGCCATTGAAGATCATATTCTAATTAGAAAAGTTAATACGCAAAGTCATTCAGGGTAGATTTTTCCTTTAAAAGCAAGGTATAGCGTTTCAGGGGTGAGGCAGATTTTGAGTTTTGATATTGGCCTGTTTTTTTTTTTTTTTTTTTGCCGTGGGTTTAATTTAATCATTAGGACCGAAATGTGACAAACAGCTTTATCATGATATTGCTTAAAACGCTTTTGTATTTTGTTGGCCAACCATGCAACCAGGTTAATCAGTGAAATGAACTGATGTTATAAAATTGCCGATTCATGCAAGTGAAAGTGTACGTGCAGCATTCTCCTTTACTTCATATCTTTTTATGACTACAGGTAAAGGATTTGCTTTCTTCAATGCTACTAAAGCTCAATCCTTTACATGATCTAAAATAATACCTCAAATTTACTCCACTCGCCTCACAACAATTAATTAAAAGCCCTGAGTTTAACCAGCATTAATTTAGATAACGTTAGGTTTTTAACATGAACCCTGAACATGAATTCATTTTGGCATTGTATTACTTAAATATTTCTTCTTTTGTGATAGGAATATGCTGAGCTTGCAGAACCTATGCTGTGCAACCACACATTGAGGTTATTAAAAATAATTCTGTAACAGTCTTAAGCATATTTTAAGCTTTAATGTCTTTTGAATCCTCCTACTAGTCTGTGATGAAACAGGAAAAGAGTCAGACAAGCTTTGTTGGTTTTTTTGGCTGATATTTAGCTTAAAGAAAACAGGATGTGAAGTATAGGGATTATGCATGTGTGGACAAGGGTGAGCATGCTGTTTCTTCATCCTGATCCGGTGCTCCATTGTTTCTTTTTTATAATACATATCCTTTATTATAACGTTTTAAATGGGTTGTAGAATATCAGTTATACAGCACAATAGCTGGAATGTTGTTTTGTAGCCTCATTATTGCTAATGTGTTATTTCTTTTTAATGAACATTTTGGGAGTGTGTTTTAGATATTTACGTTCTGTTACTGTTTTAATGCAGTCTCATGGAGAACTGATCAGGGAGGCGTTGAGAGAGGCTTACGCATTATCCTCAGATTATGTTCTCCACATTAGATATTCCTCCATTTTTATCGACCTGTATCAAATTGCCCCAGCATTTGATACTTGAGAGGCTCAGCCGTGCTCCATTATAAGGGGAATATGATAAGTTATAATTTATGTCCCAAAGAATGCTTTGTTCAGGAAGGGAAACTAATCAGATATACAGTGGGAAAGAGTCAGTTAACATTCTTCTGCTGTTTCTGAATGCTAGATGCTTTAAAGTGGCAATTTTTACAAATGTAAACTGCAAAAATTCTAAACCTCTAGAAATTCTTCAGCCTGTCCCTATTTATATTTTATGTTTTACTTTTTAAAGACTTCCTGTTTCACTGAGGTATGAATATAAGGTAACACAAGCCACATTCTCTTAGTCATTCATTAATATGGGGAAGATTAGAGAATACTCGAATGAAATGAGACAAAAGACTGTTGACCTTCGTAAATCAGGCAAAGGCTTAGGAAAAAAAAGCTCACATCCACTGTGCAATAATTAAGGGGTTTAAAACAACTGGAGCTGTAATAATCCTGCCTGGAAGTGTGTTTTCCCCCCCACGCACAGTGAGGAGGATGGTTAGAGATGCAGCAGTTTCTCTAAGGATGACAGTCAGATATTTGCAGAAGATGGGAGCATTTTTTTGTTTCATTTTTTTGTTTAGACACCACCTCAGGTCAGTGAGAAGATAGCTTTTGTTTAATCACAGATGTAAGCAGCTGAAGTTTCCTAGATTGGAATGTTTACTGGAACCAGGTTTTATGGTCAGATGAGACAAAAATAGAGCTTTTTGGTAACAAATAGAGGTTAACGTGCCATAAAAAGAAGGATTGTTGTACAGAAAATAACCTAATCCATACTGTTAAGTATACTGGCAGATCTGTTATGATGTGGGGCTTTTTTTTTTTTTTTTTAATAATATATAAATAAAAAGCCCTGGGAACCTTGTTAGGATGCATGATGATATGGACTCCATGAAGTACCAGGAGATTTTAAATGAAACTCTGGCTACATCTGTTGAAGATACAGCTTGAATGGATAATGGATGGATAATGAACCAAAACAGATGTCCACATCCACACAGAAATGGCTCACTGACCACAGAATCAAGCTTTTGAAATGGCCATCATGGTTCCCTGAACTAATCCTCATTAAAAAAAAAATTGTGAGTGAGCTAGTGTGAGATTAATATAATTAACCACAAACCACATTTTTTTCCATGGCCTTTTTAACCCATTAGTACCAAGGGTGCCAGTAATTTTGGAGCTGTGATATGACTATGATATCCATTTAATTCCTATGTTCATATGTTGGCCACTTAATGTTATGTCTATGTTTATATGCACATATTTTCAAACCTTATACTCTGACTGTATTTTATCTAAGAATCTCTTACATGTAGTCATTTGGCGGACGCTCTCAGCAAAAGGCTTGCAACTTCAGTGTGTGAGTATTTGCTCATTTTAAGGTTAATCAGCAACAGAGAGAGAAAGAGGCTGTAAGGATTATTACTGGATATAATTTTAATAGGTTGCATTTCATTTGAACTATACAAATTATTCTACTATGTTGGATGTTTTATCTTGTATGTTACTAGGTTTGTTTTTTCTTTTATCAAATTTCATATTGTTGTTCTGCCTGTACAACTAAAGAAACCTTGCAGTGACGGGCTTTTGATCCATATCAGGTACTGACATCTGTGAAGGAGCCTTGCCTTATATCACCGTCTTGTTTCTACTTGCCTTGAACTGGGTAAAGAAAACTAGCACTCCTAACAAACTGGAAAAGGAAAACTGGACAGCCTATGGAAACATGAAACCGTGGTCTGGGAGATGACCTCACACAGTCACCAACATTTCCAGGAGAAGCGGGAACAGATGGCACAGTAACCCAGCGCAGGAACACATGTCGTGTTCAACATTTGTAGAGATAAAAATCTGATGAGTCATGTCTAAAAAAGCTCCTGTATTCTCAGAGAAGGCATGTCTGCCTGAGCAAATTCATCACCTTTTAGGAGCATATGAAGATCCCAAAACATGAATTTAAGCATTGATTTAATGCTGCTAAGGAAACCTGGTAAATTATAACACGTTCGTTCGTTCATCTTCAGTAAGCATTGGTCAGGATCACTGCGGATCCACGGTTTATCCTGGGAACACTGGGTACGAGCATGGGATACACCCTGGGTCAGACAGTCTAACAGAGCAACACACACACACACACACAGAACAGAGTTTGATGATTTCCTTTAACAAAGACCCCTAGGGAACTCAGGAATCTATCTGTAGTGCTACAGGACCTGAATAGATAAAGACAGGTAAACTCATGTGAACTGGAAACAAATGCACACTGGTTTAATGAAAGCTTTATGATGTGAAGGTTAATACAGTCTGAGTAAAAGCTGATGCTGGGTTTTAAGACTCCAAAGAGAATGGTGTCATTATTTTTTTTTAACATTGAATCATGGAGTTCTACAGTTGATCTGTTAGTTCATCTCTTTGAATATCATGCTTTGGGTTTTTCATTTCATGGTTTGAAATTCATTCATTGATGAGCTAAAAATCTGATTAGGCTATTTTTCATAAATTAATCACAGGTTATTGTGTTTTTATTAAATTGCTAGACAGTGTTTCATTCTGATGCTGATAAAAGACATGTTTCAGAGCCAAACAAGAAAGTGCGTGAGGCGCAAACGCGCGCACTGAGCGCAAGTTGCGCGTGCGTGTGTGCGGTCACGCTCCGTTAATCACACACCATCCCGCAAGGCCACGCACGCTCAGAGCGATGGCGCTGTAACACCACGGTTTCTATCCATCCCATAATAAATATAGTCAGTCTGTATCCAGGGAGCGATGACGCGTTATCATGCCACAAGCCCTCGCGCAGCAGCCCAGTCTTTTCTCTCAGTCTGCGCGGTTCCGCATCAGTAGAATACCGAGATCGATCTGGATGAACGCGATTACCGTCCGGAGAAGGGTGCGGTTCTCGTCAGAGTTGCTTTTATAGCAATGATAAGCGGCACGAGGCTGTGGGTAATTGTTCCAGCTGAAATCTGCACAGCGGTAAGTCTCCGTCTTGTCCTGTCGGGGGAGCCAGACGCATTCGGACTTTTATTTCTCCCCACACGCCGTTTGCTGCTGGATTTTTTTTTTAATGCCTGTCATTGAGAGATCAGTTAAGAGTGTCCGCGAACAGATGATCTCCTGAAGCTCATAACGTGTTTCTTTCCCACCGCGATTTCACGTCCTGCGAGAGGAACGATGGTGAGAGCAGAAAGCGCGCAGGGACGCGTGTGCTGCTGGTATTTCTCAGGATGTATAGTGTTTACTCAGATCGCTCTCTGTTTTTTTATCCATTGTTCCCACAGAGCACAGGATCCGGGAACGCTTCTCTGCGTTGCTCAATGTCTTCATCGGCTGATTTCTCGGATGAGGACGACTACAGTGTGAGATCGGGGTGTGTATCGCCGGCACCCGGAGACACACTTCCGTGGAATTTACCCCGGCACGAGCGCTCCAAGCGCAAAATCCACGGCGGCTCGGTGCTGGATCCGGCCGAGAGAGCCGTGCTCAGGATCGCAGGTGAGAGCTACAGGCTGCTCTATTCCAGACACTTCACAGCTTGCTGCGTAATTACATCCAGGGGTGGTGTAGGCCTGTGTCTGTAAATATCACACCGGCTATTGTTTTGTTGGCGTGTGCTGAGATGACGCGGTTTAGACTATATTTCAGCTGTTGATTACAGGATGAGAGGTTTGCTTATAATGATAAAATGCTTTTTAAATTTTGTTTATACTTCTCGAGTCAATCATCACCAGAATTTGATCAGGCTTTAAAGGCTGTGTGCTGTTATTGTTTATCAGTTACAAAAGAGCTAAAAAAACACCAATAGGCGAATATAAATCATGTTTTTGTGGATAATGGGCTAATTACAGCCTTCACGGGTTGTCCCTGTATAACCTGAAAGGCCATGATGATGATGATGATGATGATGGTTATCGTCATCATTTTTCCCCTTCTCCTCCATCATCAATGATAGGATACACAGCATTGCAAATGTGATGTGATTGAGTTAACATTAGACCAAAACATAGCCCTAAGCCTAACATATCTAATGAACATCAGCAGAACAGCCTGGAATGTTCTAATAAAAGAATGACATTGTTATTTTTAGGATGTTGAGATGAAATAAGGATACCCACAGTGTTTATTAAAATTAATTATCACAATCAATGAAGTGCTTAGAGGTTAATTAGGGTCTTTTGGAATAAACATGAGGCACCTGACCCGTAACAGTCATTAGTATATAATCATATTAATAGTCAATAGTAGGCAGCGCAAAAAGCCTAGTGTTGTATTCTTATATATTATATATTTGTGTCCAGCTGGACTTATAGGAAGGAACACCATGGTTCTTTTAAGACTGTAGATTTATGCTGTGCAGCCAGAGATGTAAAAATACTCTAATAATCTGACATTCATTAGTGTTCTCGGTTACCTGTAAACGGCGCACAGTTCAGCCCATGAGAGGAGTGAAAACCGGCTAGCAGCAGGACCATGAAGAGCTCGGCTTTCCTCCCAGACACGTGTATGACCAGCAGGCTGACACACTCGGCACAGTGGACGATGATAAATACAAAAACACACGGCTTCTTCTAGATTTGGCCCTAATGTAGAGGTTACAGAAGCTTACCCCAGTTTGTCACTAGCATCCATGTCACTAGCTAAAAATAATTGTGCATTTAGGCAAGTGAAGTTCATGATCATGAATCTACATTGGTGTTGGTGTGTCATGGTGTGAGCTGCGATCATGGGGATATCATGCATCATCCTTGCACTGTAACAAAGTCCCTGCTGTGGCACGTGCACAGCATTGCTTACATTAATAAGGGTAATGTAGGGCTAATGTAGGGCAAGCACGCTTTAGGAGGCGCGTGATTAAATTCCTGGAATGTATTTTCTTGTTATTAGTGTAAAACTGTTAGTGTAAAGGTTAACCAGGACACATAACACATTAGAGCGTAAACGTTTGTTTATATTTATAGGCTATTTTGGTGCACTGTATTAGATATAGAGTGTAGTATAGGATAGAGCGCGCGCCGCTGTGATTTATCTCCTGACGCCTGAGAGGAAGTGGCTCTGATTGGTCGGTTCATGGACGTGGTGGGCGGGGCAACCAGTTGGGGCGTCGCCTTCAGTGGTTCAGCGGCTCGCTTCGGGTCCGGCGGCAGTCGCTCCTTTACACCTCCAGCAGCCGGCTAATGGCTCATTACACCCCGGGGCCGTGTGTGCTCGCCACTGAGACGGACTTTCTCCAAGCTTATGAGGACGTGCTCGGGAAATATAAAGGTATCTTTTTTTTAAAAAAAAATTATTATTATTTGTGTTTTGAATGGGTTTGTGTGCTGGGGGTCCACTAGGAGAACCTAAAAATAAGCTAGTCCCAGCTCGAGTGTTGACAGCGTCGCGCTTTAGTCTCCAGGAAGGAATTTCGGGTGTAAACATAAGTCTTAAAATAACGTAACTGCTTTAATATGTGTATATACACATCTATATGTGATAAGAATGAGCTTAAGTAAAGAGTAAAAGAAAAAAGTTTCAGTCTGGTGTAGTTTTTCTGTTTAACCGTCATCCTCAGAGGCGACTGTTATTTTGTAGGACGCTCGTGAGAGGAATAACACCATCTCTGGAGGAAAAAAGGAGTCTGTTTGAAAATAATAAAAAAAATTGAATTCAGCTGGACTTTGTTTCAGCAACAGGGATTTTTGCTCTGTAAATAAACACAGATTGTTGCTGTTTAGGACATGAAAGCGGACAATGCCCTAATGTCCTGTAATTTCTCTAATGAAAATGCAATGGGCGGTTTAAGACCTGCACTCAGGGTGAGGTCGACTCAGCTTCTTGATGAGATGGAGCCTTTTGTTTGCAGCATTTGTTGGATGTAATTTCTTTCTTTCTTTTTTTTTTTCTTTCAAATATCATCTTTTCTTCTATGACATTCAGCTTATCTGTCAATCAAAAAAATAAGGTTTTGTACAGATTCCTCCATCGCATGACATCAGCTGTCACATCCATCACATCAGTTCTGGTTTATTTGCCTTCTGTGCACATGCGCTCAAGAGGAAACACTATATTAGTGCACTCTGATTCATGGAGGATACAGACTGCAAGTGCTTCCCTGTGTCCTCTCTTTTATTAAAGGAGAATCTTTTATTCATGCATTTATTAAAGGTTCATTTCATTTCTTACCTATACTCACAACCTGGAAGATATGTAGAACATGAAAAAAAAAATGGATTGAGTTTTGGCTGTACTAGGTTGCTGAGAAAACTAGTTTGGAAAACAGACTTCTGGTCCAGAGTGCTTGTTTGTGTTTGATTGGGCCTCCTGTCAGTCAATTTATAGACACACTATTCTATTGGCCAAAGTAGATCTTGTCGGCGGGGCTTCGTGAACATGGGTGGGAATTGGGGCGTGGGCTCAGGAGTGTATTTATATATAAGAATCATACAAATGTCAAAGCCACCTAACCTGGTCTTGATTAAAAAAAAAAAGACTAATCTTACCTAATGGACTTTTCAAGGTTATTGACATAAAGTATGACCTCCTGAGACATCAAGCAGGATGACTACTAGTGTCTAACACTGGGATATTCATTTATCTGTGGAGTATTATAAGTAATCTGTCAGCTGTGGTGAGGATTAATTGTGCTTCAGGGCCTGCTGGTGTCACTTGATTTAGGAAATTGTGACCTTTGTTGTCTAGGGCATGTAGAGAAAAGGAAAGAAAGAGATATTACATATCTCATGACTATGCTTCACAGAGACCACTTTAAGAACCATGGATCTAGTCTTTAATAAGTAAGCCAAATAAGCTTTTAAGCATCTTAATATCAGGAAGTGCATTGTATATCAGTTAGCACCTTATTCTGTCTCATTCACTCAAAGCATCGACAAAACTCAACTCTAAAATAGCTGTTTGCTTGAAGAACCTGTTTGTCACTGAGGAATGCTCCTCTTGGGCCAGACAGTATCAGACGTGGCTCAAAGCTAGTATCACAGTAACATGGTTCTGTACTTATTCCATAATCCTCCTATAGATATTCGCTGAATTATGTGTTTTCTCCAGGCTCTGAAAAGGATCTTTCATAAATAATTCACTTTGTATTCATGTAATAATAGCTCCATTTAACCAGCAGTGAGAAAGAACTACTGTTTTATTTTGAATGTCTTGAGACACAGTGAGTGCTGGTTTCTTTGCTTGTGACTCTCATTGCTAGTTTAGGAACAAAATCGGAAATAAAAGTGTGATATTTAAGTAAGGAATGAAACCCTATGGGACGTGCTGTTATATGAAAATAATCAGCGCTTCCTCTTCGCCTTTTATACCACCGCGATCGTCAAGGTCATACATTTTATCCATTTATAGCCTAGTTACGTTTAATGTTGTAGAAAGTCTGCAAAAACAAGCTAGTTCCTGTTAGCACTTGGGTTATAGCAGCTATAAACAGTCTGTCCCTTCCAGGTCACACTTTTTTCTCTCTTGAAAGTAATAACGCAAAAAATTACTTGCAGCTTGTCATGTTATTGAGGAAGCACAGAGCCCTCCATCCTGTGTCAGAAAACATAGTTACAGCACTAACATAAAGTAACTAAAGCACTAACACTGGAGACTCCTTCCAGACATTAAAAGTAAATGTCTCCTTTCAGAAAAAGTAAACACCTTTACTGTGTGTGTAGTTTCTGCCATAAAAGTTTCTAATGTACTAGAAAGAGTACATTAATGTACTTTAACACCTTCTGACTAATCAAGATCGAGAATTCAACACCGCTGAGGTTTAAATTGTCTTAACTCCTAATTAATCTGTCTGCTTGTTGTTCATTTATTCATTTATTGTTGTGGAACTGCTATAAAATATTCAGTAAGTCCAGTGAAAGTAATGTTAAACGTGCATAGTTACACTGAGATCTGAACAGGTGCTGGGAGTTTGAGCAGTTAATACACACAGCGGTGTATATAATGATTCACACACAGTATTCACAGATGTACTCATCACAGTCAGAGTGGTACATGTGTATGAGCACTTCCCATCTGAGACGCTGTTAAGTCACATGACAGTGCATTGGCCTCCATTAGCCTGGAAGCAATGATTCACATTTGAGTTCATCTCATTACAAAACCTCACGAGCCAGAGTGGTGTTCCAGGATTCGAAGTTTTATTGTCATTGTGTTTGAAATGTTGCAATGAAATGTTCGTGAGACGTTAAAGCTTTTGCCTAAAATTATAAATAGACGCACAAAAATGCACCGCGGTACAAATGACAATAAATACAGATACGTATACAACACAAATAAATATTGCACATGCGAGACAGATGCAAGATGATATTGCAGTTATTGATAAATATGGCTAAGTTGTGGATTATTGTGTTCTTCTTAATTGAGATTAAATTCTGAACATTTTGCTTTATTTGGATTAATATGTTTGGTTTTGGCCTACAGTATCTCTGAGAACTGTGTCCTCACAGATGTAGCAGTGTTCTGATTGTGTGTTTGTAGTTAAAGGCATGTTTGACGGTTGTTAGAGCGCTGTAGGTGTGGTACTCTGGAGACACACTCGTAAGAACATAAATCAGTCCATTGTGTAAATGGCGAACGTCTTTATTACCGTTTATCTCGTCGCTATGCATCTTTTTGACATATATCCCAATCTGTTTCACTGATTAACAAACTTCAGTATCTTCTATGAATTATTCACTAAGTACAGTGAAATTATTAGGAAAGATGAGTACTTAGTATGAACCCCTCAACTGGACCTTGGAGTTTAAGCGGTTAAAAGTCCAGAACCTTGGACAAAGGCAATGATGGAATAAATATCCAGTACTGAAGAGAAATACATTAACAGTGGGGCAGCTGTTCTTCAAACAAAAGAGCCTCAGATTTATTGTTAAGATCTTTTCCCAAGCTTCTGAAAGCCTGGTCTTTTTACATATGTACAGTGTGGGAGTGAATAGTTATGATCTTTTTCGCTGAAGCTAATGGCTCTCATGTTACTTTTTTTAGTAACACTAAGAATGCTGGACATCCTACCTACGTAATTGGGTGTTTAGGTAATTACACAGAAGCAGAAGAATAATTCACAGCTGTTTGTTTTTGGCTCTTTTAAAAGTCCTAATCCTGCAGCTATGAACTGGTCATTTTACAATAGATCTGCAGATGCAAAATGACCGCTGTGGCATTCTCTGGACGCACACAATGGACATTGCTTAGGATAAGGATTGCGAATGGACGGGACCGCAGTGCACTGACAAAGCCATTTGACACGTGAAGAGGATGAATTACATACGTCTTTTGTGGCTTTATACACAGCAGAACCTTGCACTAAAAGCCCAAGATTTATTAGAAGGGTGGGCGTGTCTCATTTTTTATCCAGTTGATTCGATGTCTTTAATGACATTCCGAGGCTTCTTTTGTAATCAGCAGCACTGAGACTGCAGACTTTGTGCTGGTCTTTGTAACTGGAACCGTTTCATTGATTCAGTATTTGCGCATGAGATGTTGGTGCTGATTAGTTTGTTAGTGTAAACATAATCATCCCAAAGGATTCTTATCCTTCATTCAGCTACAGTTAATTTGAACTTTATAATCAACAGTAGTGTTTGGCATTTCTGTGAAATACAGCGTCAAGATAAATATATAGCTGATGCATCTGGTACCAACGTACGCACTACAACAACATTGTGACAGAGCAGCTTTACAGAAATCAGGACGTAGATTTATATTTAGATCCTTAATGAACGAGCCAGAGGTGACTGGAAATGAAAAACCTCCCTTAGACGACATGAGGAAGAAGCCTTTAGAGGAACCAGACTCAAAAGAAAACCCATCCTCTTCTGGGTGCAACGGATAGTGCAATTATAAACAACTGCAGAATGAGTTCCCAAAATTTTAGGAGAAATGACCTGAAATGGATATAATTTTCTGGGACCCAAAGCCTCATTTTGGTCTCTCTCCGTTATTTCCTGTCATGTTTGTAAATCCATATTTAGTCATTTTTTCAGCATTATTTTGTGGTTGTTTTCTTAATTTCCATTCCTCCAATGAGTCGGAGCCTCTCTGTTTTCGAGGAACTAGCGGAGGCAGATAGACGGAAAAAAATTTGGACGTTTTTACTCCTACTCTAGCGCAGCATGTCATTCTTAACTGAAATGTGGCGTGTGTGAACGTGATGTGCAGCAACAATTCAAAGTAAGTTCTATTTTGAATGGATTAGTTTATCAGAGGGATGACTGTAATCAGGTTTTTACACGTCTCCTCAGTGATAAAATCTCTCACATCCGGACAGCAATTAAATGACAACAGGAGGAGTGCGTTTCTAGCGGGTTGTACGCTTGCGTCACGTGGTCATATGATCACGCGCCATTCACAGTATGGCAGTGGGAGAGGCACTGGTGTAGAGAAGAGATGCTGGCTCTTATTTCACTTTGGGATTGTTGCTGGAATTTTCAGTTCCAGCAACAATTTGAAAATATAATAAAACAATAAGTATATAAGAAGCATCCATTTTTCATTATAACGAATTGGGAAGTGTTGAATACCTGGGGCATGGTCACTAATACGCACTTTTTTTTTCTAACGTGAGGCAACATCTGCAAAGAAAACCACGGACACGTGTATCCGTAGCCGACTAAAATGATCAGGTGACCACTGAGTTTGGTGCAAAACAACAGGTAATTCGGCCTATAATTTTCTCAGAGGAGGACAGAGAAAAATACAGACATCCGACATAAATAACATCACAGAGGAGTGACTGTAAAGTAGGAAGCTACCTCAGGACCTCATGTAAATTTAATCCCATCCGGACAGGGCTATAGTGGCCCGTGAAATCCGTCTTCACAGTTAAAGTGATATTTGTATAAATTCGTAAAATAAATGAATAAAATAATTTTTTTTTGTGAGTTTCTCTCACAACCTACATGGCTTCTAGTTTGGGATCCTTTTATAGAAGTGTGAAGGCAAAAGTATGACGAAAGGACGTTCATTATGAGTGTATTATGTATAAGAGTCCTGGGATGAGCACAGGACAGTCTTATGATTGCAGCAGCATGATTTGTATGATTACATTGTGACAAAATTGAACAAAATCCATGCGATCATTTTCTATGTATGATACAATGACGTCATAGGCTTGTTGACCGAGAAAGTAGGGTTTCAGTGATCTGAGGCTAGCATTGCTATCGGTATCGGGGCAGGTATTGGACTTGATGAGTAGCAGTGAACTGAACATATTTTCTAAAGCTATTCACATACATATTTTATGCCTTGAAAGTGTGTGGTGTTGACTGTCACAGCACAGCATATGCAGGTATAATGCCTGTGATATTTTGCATAACTTGGCTGTAAAAGCTGGCAGACATTCAGCACGGTTTCTATGATGATATGAGTATCGGACCAGTGTCAGGTATCAGCCGATACTCAGAGCTCTCGTATCAGTATTGTAAAAAAGTGGGATTAATGCAGCCGTAAAAAAAAAAAAAAAAGAACGATTCCTCAGTAAAAACTGATTCAGACAAGTTGAGAGTGGTGAGACAGAGTAGAGCGAGAGTGTTTGCTCATTGACTCAGCAGTGTAAACGTTTGAACTAACCTCCAGAAATAGTTGCTACTACACAGAATGTGCAACGTCGGACGTGTAAAGAGGCCACATGTCAGAGATACCGTGACAAGTTATGACTCTGTGGAGTGCCGCAGTACCGTACTAGACCTCTGCAGTCACATGGCAGCTTATTTTCTATCTGTGTTCTAGGAATTTTGACTGTTTTCAGGCTGTTGATTAGTTGCTAAGCGACAGCTTCATTTGGTCAGCTGGTTGTATTTTTTTTCTTGTTAGATGTTATTTTCAGTATTCCTGAGAGCCTTCAGGGCTAATGATGATGATATTGAGGAATGTATTTAGTAGATCTTGTCCTGTCTCATGTTCAGGCAGTTATTTTTAATCCCAGTTTAACCAAAGCCTGAAGTGACCTTCTCCTTGTGAATAAATGATTGCTATACAGGCTTTCATTCAGTGAGATTACTGTGGATGGTACCACTTAAAAACCATGAAGATGGCTCTGGACTGCAATTGATATGAATATTTTTGCTGCGATGGCTTAGGACTACAATTGCTATGATAGCTATGATAAGTCTCCATCAGTGAACAGTTGATAACTTCAACAAAATAGACTTCATGTGAAAACTATAATGAATTTCCTGTTTACACAATTGCACTTTTTGACCATGTAGTACACAGTCATAGAAGGGAGTTATCTATAATTGCACTATTCCTTATCACCCAGATGAGGATGAGTTCCCTCAAGGTTTCTTCCTCATGTGGTCTCAGGGAGTTTGCCACTGTCACGTCTGGCTTGCTCATTAGGGATAAATTCATAAGTTTAAAACTTGTATCTTGAATTATATATTCTGTGAAGCTGCTTTGTGACAATGTCCATTGTTAAAATCGCTGTACAAATAAAATTGAATTGAACTGAATTCATTATTCGTAGCATTTTGAATGCACTAAGACTTTTTTACGGTTCTAAATCTCTTTTTCCCAGTGCACAGGATGTTAAAATGTATTTTTTTTAGTCATGAGTGAATCTTTGTTCAATGAACGGTAAAAACAAGCTCTGTACAAATAACCGTGATGATCTACAGTCTATTCATGTTAACAGTGCTCTGATATAGGGATGTGTCTATACCTTTCTGTATCTGTCTTATCATGCTGTTTATCATGGCGTGGGTGTGGTCTGATCAATTCCAAACAAAACATTGTGCTTTAGTCAAATTTATACCACATCGCTGTTGAATTCTCAAATCTGGTCAGAAGGTGTTGTTTCGTTTTCTATAACAGCACGACGCAGATGTAATTCACACGACAGGTTTATATTAATATGCTGTTGTTTCCATAGTAACAACTCAATCACAGAGGCTTGTATGATGGATGATCTCCTTTTTCTAAGGCTAATAATAAATGGATTAAAAATGTTTTTCTATTTAACCAAGGAAAAACATATAATTGTTAATATGATGAAGGTTTCTGTTAGGAGATGTTTAGTTAACGTTTATGGAAGGAGTCTCCAGTGTCATAGAATGGTCAGTGATGTTTTCCGTCTTCAGGAGGTTCTTAATATTAACTTCGAGAGAGGATGGAAAAAAAAAAAAAAAAAAAGCTGATGAGGGTATAGCTGCTGTAATGTAAGTGATAACGGGAACTAACTTGTCTCAAGGATACAATATTACAATGGTTAAAAATTGCAACATGTTGTTCTTTAACAAATTAAGCATTGTAACTGTTTCCAAAGCGCTGTGGTATAAGAGGAATAAACCACTTCAGAATGTGCTGTTATAGGAAAATGATCAACTTCAGGGTCTCACACCACAGCAGTGTGGATTATTTTTGGGCTATAACAGCATGCCCTGTTGAGTTTTATTCCTTAAATCATTCAGGTCATGCATTATATTTTTAAAGTCAACCCAAAACTATGAATGTTTGTGTCTGCTGATAAGAAAGCCTGACATATTTGGCAGGTCATCTGTTTATTCCGGTGTTATCAGTATTGTGTATATAGCATGCATCGCAGAAAATACCATCTCGATTAGATCATTATCAAAAAAAACAACAAAAACATTCTTGTCATTCAGACACAAAGCATGTGTTTCTGCACAGTCACTATCTTTGTGCTGTTCCTCTGCAGAGCCCCACCTCACCTCCTCTGCATCCTTTTACCCCTCCTCCACACACACACACACACACACACACACACACACACACACACACACACACACAGCCTCTGGTTCATACTGTTAGCACAAACAGCCAGCAGCCTGTCTGACACATTTACGTCTACGCCAACAACAAAGGACTTTTATGTGTCCTATATGGCAGAATTGAGGACAGAGATGACTGTTTATGTTTCTTTGCTGCATTATGTATCTGAGGTTGTGCATCATGTAGCTGAGGTGGTGTGGAGAGAAGAATGAAGAGTCACCGGGGTGTGGCACTGGACATCAAGTCCACTGAAATGGGCAGAGGAAATCTGTCTTGTTTCTGATTTTAGATTTAGATCAGTTCAATAATAACTAAAAAAAAAAAAAAAAACAGTTTTATATATACATAGAAACTGTTTGTTTCTCAGCTTTGTGCTGGGACGTGATGAAGTGAGAGACAGACGAGGTGAGAGAGAGAGCTTCTCACCTTCAGTGCTGCAGACACAAATCTTTCTGCCAGACTGTCTCGGATGATCGTGTGCAGAATCGCACATCATCGCTCTCACAGCAGTAGAGGAAGAAGTCCATGATGGGCCAGTTCTGATGTGAGCTATACCGTTGAACATGAACAGGTTTACCATATTTATCCTAAACACATTTATTTTTAGCCTGTTAAATACAGTGTGTTATAGATTACTGTTCAATATTTAGATTATAGCATTGCCATCTCACACCTCCAGAGTTCCTGGTTCAGTCCTGAACTCGTGTTACTGTCTATATATACAGAGCTTCTCATGTTCTCCATGTGTCTGTATGGGTTTTCTTCAGGTTCTCTGGTTTCCTCCTACTTTGCAAAAACATGCCAGTAGGTGAACTGGCTCCTCTAAGGTGCTATATTAAGGGGTCAAACTAAAGTCCCACGTTATTTTATAGTTACTCATCTGAAGACATATTATTCATTAACTTAAGCTGAATTAATGAGCAACATATGTAGATACGAGAGCGAGAAATGCAAGTCTGACACGTCTTGGAAGTTTAAGGGGTTAATGGCGATCATAGCTATAGGCTGAAATTTAGGACGCATCTCGAAATAGAGTTGTCTTTTTTTTTTTTTTTTTTTTTTTTTTTTTTTTTTTTTTAAGCAAGAAGATGTGGTTCCACAGATATGTAGCAGTGCTGATGTCATTTCCCAAAGTGCTATCCAGCAGCTGTGTACGGCATGACATCATCTCTCCAACTGGAATTGCTATCAGAGATCCGTTTTATTTTAATATTCCATCCAAGAAAGTATACGTGTCACAGCACCTACAATGTGATAGCCTGTTTTTTAATTTTTTTTTTTGGTGTGACATTTTGATTCCACTACAACAGAGGAAAGTATGTTGTATGCTGACCAGTTCTTGATTTTGAGATTTATCTGGCCTGTTGACAAGCTTAAATCCCTTTTGCAAATCTCAGCTGCAAGCGATTACTCACGGAAAACGGTTGCAACAGGACTGGAATTTTCTGATTAATGCTTCAGATGAGCAGACTGTGCTTCTCTGTACAACAGCAATGGAATGAGTGTGTAAATATCAGCGACTTTTACATATATAATGTATATATAATGCAGTGTGTGTGTGTGTGTGTGTGTGTGTGTGTGTGTGTGTGTGTGTAGGAGGGTGTGTAAATGTACTCGCTGGTAGTCATGGTGACTCGGCCAAGTGTGCAAGCCGCTCCCTGCTCTGGACAGCTCAGCTTTGTCTGGATGAGGTCATGTGGTTGCTCATGGGCCCCTCCCCGCCACCCTCACGAATTCGAGCTATTGGCTGACTCAACAGAGCTTCCTCTATTTAATAAAAGGAGGATGCTGAGAAACACACCCACTGGGACAGATTCACACTGCTGCCAGGCCCTGTCTAAGCCTTGAAGGGGAAAACAATGGAATGTCAATGATTTATTCCTGTAATTCTGTTCTTCCATTTGTTTATGCCCATAATCCCACATTATGTGAAATGCAAAGGTACCTGATCAATGGAAAAAAAAAATTTCCATACAGATTGTTGGCAGATTATACATCACTTCACTTTCCAGAGTAAATCTCTTATCCCTTCTGGAATTTCATCTCATTTATGAGTCTGACAGGATGAGCTTTACCCACTGCCGCAGTCCACTTCATCCATTATTTCTTTATCAGCCATCACCTGTTTGGTGCTGTATTATCCGGTTTAGGACTCGACCCAAGTGATCCGCTATTATTATGATATTACGGAAGAGTTATGAGAATAAAAGTTACTGTGCAATTCAACATGATTGTCACAGTTATCTTACTCCTACCAAGAGCTTGTTTTTTAGCTACAGTCAGCTGGTTAGTGCTAACTGCAGCTACCTGAATGTATTTCAACACCGATGTGCTGCTATTTGCACATACTGTAAGCATGAGTGAAACTATCATTGTGTGTTGTTTTTTTTTTTTTGACTCCTCTCTCTTTTCTGCAGTTTCGACTGTTTTCATCCGTTTGCGTGCAATTGCGTGCAGTTTCTTTTGTGGTGTTGCAGTTGTGCATGGAAAGAAGAGTGCTCATGCCACGCTTTTAATGATCAGGTCAAGTTCACAAGAACTCAGTGGGAAGCGACATTAAGCCTTATTTTCTGCGTTCGATCTGATGGCTCTGTTCGGCTTCTTGTTGTTTAAGCATGAAGGCTGGAGGGTAAAACATTGGCTGTAAATTTTACTGGCAGCAGGTTTGCCAGTGAAGTACTGTAAAATTTACAATAAACAACTGTAAAACATACGTATAGTGGTACTGTAATATCTGACATAGTATAAAATAACACAATCTAGTGCATTTACTCATTTGTCTGATGCTTTAAAAAAAAAAAAAAAAAGAAGCTTGATGTAGGATACAACTGAGCTGAAGGTTAAAGGTCTTGCTCAAGGACCCAACCATGACAGTTTGACAGTGCTGGGATTTGAACATACAGCCTTCTGATCAACCCTTTAACCACTTGAGCCACCACAACTAGCTCAGCTAGCTTGCATTGATTCATCCACCTCTGCCACTGAATTAACTCACACTAAAAGATTGCACTGAATCAATACAAGCTAGTTGAGCTAGACCCTTAAGTCAAATGAGCAAATGTACTAAACTGTTATTTTATACTTAGATATTACAGTACTTTACTGTAAATTTTACTGCTTTGCTGCTGCCATTAAATTACCGTAAAATTTACAGCCAGTTTTTTTTTTTTACCGTGTGTATGTTGCATGCCAAATCAGGTTTTTTTTTTGTTTGTTTTTTAAAACTGGCTTAACAGCGTTTTGTGCTCAGCGCTGTGTGGTGCAATAGTAATAATGGCTACACCATTGTATTATATTTTACCCTGAAATAGAGGTCTGTGTGCTGTTACATTATAACATGTTTGTGGTGTTGATTGAGAAAACGATGTGACAAAAAAAAGGTATTTTTCATAATCAGCATATCGAATTATGTCTGCTCACTGAAGACAGTGACTCGGCACTACATTAAGTTATACAAGCACCCTCTGAATCAGTGCAAGATAATTTTCTCAATTCCTAAATTTCTGGATGTTCCATTTGAATGTTCTGAATAATAATTTTAATTAAGGAGTTAATGCTATCTCTGTTTTATATCACCTTATTGGTTTGTCACATTTAAGGTCATTTAATAGTTTCTTATTGTTGTGTTTACATGCAGCTTCTAATATGTAGTGGATTGACTAGAAAGTGATCAACAAATTCAACTGAATACAGGGTTGATTTAATGGTCTTTTGCATATCAGTCCTGTTATTGCACAGACCGTACAGATGAACTTTTACAAGATGGATCACCACGAGCCTCCAGAACATCTTGAATGTGCCTTGGCACAAATTCTGAACTGTACTGGAGGACTGAACACCATTCTTCCAAAAGATATTCTCTCCATTGGTGTTTTCATGATGGTGTTGGAGATGTGTGTAACATGTTGCTCCAAAATCTCCCATAGATGTTCACTTGGGTTGAGTGTGAAGGCCAACCTAGGATTTACACTATTTTCATCCTTGTTAAAGCATTCAGCTAGCCCTCGTGCCTTGTGGATGGGGCGGAGTCATCCTGGAAGAGACTACTCCCATAAGGATAGAAGTGGTTCATCATAGGATAAAGATGATCAGTCAGAAGGATTTGGTATTGATTTGCAGTGATCCTTCTCTTTAAGGGGACATATGGGCACAAAGCATAGCCGCCATTTTTGCCTTTAATTTGTCGCCCGTTTGTATTTAGACCTTAAGCCTTATCAGCTCTACTGTATTACCAAGAGCCTGATTCTGGACTAAGTGGTTGTACACTAAAAGCTGAGACAAAAAAAATCAATACACATCACGGTCCTCGGGCCACACCCTGCCTTAGAGCTGTGTATCGAGCATAGGGCATTAGTGCACGATTATCTCCTGAATCACATGTAAAAATGGCGAGTCGGTATCAAAAACATCCTGGAGCTCATTGCTTTCTTTCCTTGTGTGGTCCTTTTTTTTTTTTTTTTTTTTTTTTTTTTTTTTTTTTTTGGGCTGTGTGTTTCTGACCTGCTGATGGGGTCAAGGTTCTGATTGCCGTATGCTTACGCAGCCTCTGGCCGTTCAGCTGCTGCCTGGCTGACTTTAGCAGGTGGCCGTGAAGTCCTATTAAACAGCTCACACTTCCTCTAGGACAGGAGGAGATGTTTCATCAGGGCTGTGCAGAGAGGCTTAGACGGATCAACATGGATGAAATTTAAAGCATAACCTGGTGAACTATAGCAACTGATATTCAAGCAGAACATAACAACCCACATCACATTATACATCTAGATTGACATTTATTAAATGTTATTATAATCATTTTAAGAGTACTTCTGTCAGATTTTGACTGGACAATGCTGTACTTTGTCAGTTTCTACTGAAGCTGTAAAGCAGACAGGAACACACACACACTACCAGTCAAATGTTTGGACACACTTGGTTATAGAAGAGTTTTTTTCTACTATTTCTATTTTCTAATAGTTTAGAATAATAATTAAAAAAATAAAAATAACACTATAAAACAAGGCTTTCCATAAAGTTCCCTGATAGGCAGATAATGTGTTGTCTGCTCTTAATTTCTAAATGTTTGGGAAAACAATTTAATTTGAAGTAAAAACTACTTGTTTTAAGTGAAAACTACTGATTTAAAATACATTTCAGAATCAGAAAATGCATAGAGATTAGCTTCTAGTTATTATGGATACATCAGTACGAGTGTGAGTGCATGTGTTTTGGCATACATCGATACCGATACTGATGCTACAAAGAGAATTTTGAGCAAGGTCAGCTCAGTTCAGTGCAGCAGCACTCCGGATTCAAGATTCTAGCTGTACATTAGCAATGCTATAAAATATTATGCTAAATATTGTGGCAGGAAGAGTACATGGCAGTTTACAGGCAGCACACATCTTGAGAGAGCTGCACAGTGAAATCAATGACAGCACCTACAGGAAGATGTTTCAGTAAGTAACGTTTACCGGTGATGGTTATATTGAAGGCTTCAGGGCTGGAAGACTTC
This sequence comes from Pangasianodon hypophthalmus, assembly GCF_027358585.1. Classification (NCBI taxonomy): domain Eukaryota; kingdom Metazoa; phylum Chordata; class Actinopteri; order Siluriformes; family Pangasiidae; genus Pangasianodon; species Pangasianodon hypophthalmus. The sequence goes on along the minus strand of NC_069712.1, from coordinate 27,561,014 downwards.
TAACCCAGCAGTGAAGATCTGTCTCATGCACATATTTCCGAGGCAGGCTTTTCCTGTGTCTCAGTAGTGGGGAACGAGAGGAATGTCTCTTACAGAGTTGTTTGTCTCTCTGTCGTCTTTTTTTTTTTTTTTTGTCTTAGACACTGATACCTTGTCTAACGTCTGCTATGTGCAACACTCAAGCACATAATTACAGCCGAATAACAACCAAAAATTGGTGTTTTTGTACCTTTTCCCTTAGTATTATGGAAATCAGTATGGTATTATTTATGAAAAAACAACCAAAAAAAAAAAAAAAAGTTTGTAGATACTGTCGTTTTAAATTTATATGTAGTTTATTACTTCTAGGAAAATTCTAAACGTTTTTGATCTTGGCTTCAATCATAATTATCCAGTCATTATTGGGTCTTGCTCTACACTGCGTCTACACTTGTTCAACCTAGAAAAAAGTATATACCACTCAGACGTGTAGATCAAAATCTCGCTCACTGAGCTACTGACAGGTTTGTTTACATTTGGTGGTTGTGTGACATCTTTTGAACCCTATTGGCTATCATGTTTCAAAGGGAAATATAGCTGCAAGCCAAGCACTAAATTTGAAGGCAAAAACGTACAGCCGTTGCTGAGATATCATATCACTTCCTGTTTTCAGTAGCCCTCCAAATTGCAAATGAAGTCATATTATGTTTTCTTAACTTTAGATCATGCCTTTAGATTATGCCTTAAATGATTAGGCTAAATAACAAATTTGTGTCCTCACCACTCCTACTGTGATCTGACACCCACCTGACAATCGTGACTTTGTTTTTGAATATTTTTCATACCTCCGAAAATAATTTCTGTTTATGCACTGGCAGCACAACACATGCTGTGCTTCTGAATCATTTTTAGCAGCGCACAGGAGTTGATTTTAACCCAAGTTTCAGCAGCAGTAGAACCCGGAGTGCACGTATAGACAACTCTTTACGGTAACCACCATTTGGACGGCTATGCTACCTACCTAAATAGTGCGTGCTTCCTCTTACTAAGTTTAACTTTTTGGACTAAGTAAGCATGCTTTGAGGCAGTTTGTTTCCCACTCGCAAACTTCGTGCTCTGTATGCTACTGTAAGAAGAGGTAGAGGTCATAATGAATATTAAACAGAAATATTGCATACACCTCAGAGAAACAAAATTCGATTCACCAGTATTTTGTATCAAGATATTCGAGACAACAGTATGCTTTCTCATGCCTATTGTGAGAAGCCCTTTCAGGAATTTCTAAGGAACATCATTTTTTATTTGAACATCTTCAGGATGTTTGCTTTTCTGCAGCAGCTCCCTGCAGTTGCTCTTTTGGCTAGAGGATGCACTCGTCTTTATGTCTGACTTTATTTTCGGCTAGGCGGTGTGACAGAAGCAGCAGTAACTGAACCCTGTTGTCTGGATGAGATGCACTACTTCATTCTGATTTTGTTCCTGAATTTGCCTGAGATTCTGCATGAGTTGCTTTTTTGTAGTGTGGTGTTCATATGCATGACTTTAAGCTTGCTCTATTAATAAAAAAGTTCTCCTTGTTGACTGAAGGCCACTTTCTATTTGCAGAGGGTTGCAGGATTTCATTTCTTTGCCAAGATCATGCTCTTCAGTTGGTCATAAAAGAACAGGGTAGATAACTGCAAATATTACCTAACCCCACCTTCTGAATAGTGACACATATGGGGATGTGGTTTTGAATTTATTCTAATTTCATTAACATGAGAAAGATTTGAATACCTGAAATCCCTTTGTCATGTGTCTTTATGGGAAAGTTTTAACACAAAAGAGACAGAAGGAGTTTTTTGTCTGCACAAGTCAGGTGGGAAAAAAAAAAAAAAACACCACTGTGCCTAATCAGGTCGATTTAAAAAAAAAAAAAAAAACGTTTTGAAAGTATAGATAACCTTTCATCAAGATACTGACCACAGACATACATCCAAACAAATCTTTTGCCAATATCTCCAACCTTTACAGGAAGAAGGACAGTGCTGTTATTCTCTCCAGGGGGATCCCAAAATATAAATATAAAGTAATTCAAATGATACTGCTTCTTATATGTTTAAGCCAGTATAATTACTCATTGCATGTGTTATTTATTTTGTATATTTTATATATATAAAATGTAATTTATATTGCTATAGGTCAGTCAGATAGCTATTGCAAAAATAATGAACACAACATGAATTTTAAATTCTTCCCTGTTCCTTTCAGTAGGTCACAGTGATAAACATCCCTTTTGAAAAACCCATCATAATCGTGTATGAGGATTTGTACATACCACAAAACATGAAGTGCGTGCTATAAGGCTGGGAGGATGCCATTGAACTGGCATAGTTACCTAGTAGTGGGCATGACTCGAGACCCATGATTCACTCCAGAGGCTAATTATAGTCAAACATTACCCTTCATAAAGCAACACCAACTGCCTCGCCAAATCAGTAGCTGTCTCTGTGCCCCATCACAGCACTGAACTAACTTGTCCTCTGGCTGCAGACAAGCCAGGATGAAGAAAATGTCTTATTTTTAAACTTTACCTAAAAAAATTCAGTGCTTGAAGAAGGCACAATAGTACTTTGAATTCCCTGTGTTTCAATCGTAAACACAGACAAAGGAGATCACATTGGATTTCACTAGTCAGCCATGAACAGGAATCTGAGGATATAGTGGGCACAGGCGCACCAAAACTGGACAGTTGAAGATCGAAAAAAAACCTGGTGATGTTTCACCAATCTTCAACTGTCTAGTTTTGGTGCGCCTATGCCCACTGTAGCCTCAGATTCCTGTTCTTAGCTGATGTGGCCCATCCACCTCAAGGGTCAATTTGTTTTGTGTTCAGAGATGCTTTTCTGCTCACCATAGTGGAAAGAGTGGTTATTTGAGTTCCTGTCAGCTCTAACCAGTCTGGACATTCTCCTCTGACCTCTCTCATCAACAAGACGTTTCCACTTGCAGAACTGCCGCTTTTTGTTTTTCTCCCTTCTGTGTAAACTCTAGAGGCTGTTGTGTGTGAAAATCCCAGGAGATCAGCAGTTTCTGAAATACTCAAACCAGCACCAACAACCAACAACCATGCCACGCTCAAAGTCACTGAGATCACACTTTTCCCTATTCCGATGTTTGATATGAATATTAACTGAAGCTCTTGACTTGTAGCTACATGATTTTATGCACTGCGCTCCTGCCACATAATTGGCTGACTGGATAATTGCCTGAATGAGCAGGTATAGAGACGTTTCCAGAGAAACAGAACATTTTGGACAAATGTTCTTCATAAGCAAGGAAATTGCTTCAAAGCTCGTCCTGTTTTTCTGGAACCTTTTGTGTATTATGCTTTAACTTGTACTACAGCCACTATCTTTAATGTAGTACACTGCAGTTGCTTCTTGGATTCTTTATATATATATAAAAATATATATATATATATATATATATGCTGTTTATATATAGGTTAAGAAAATGCACTTATGGTGCATTATTTCATTGCAACAATCGTTGTTATCCTAATATTTCAACATTCATGTCACATTTATGAAGTTAAAAATTTTTTTTTTTTTTTTTTTTTTTTTTTAATAAGTGAGTCATTAAAGCCACTTGTGTCTTTCACCACTTTGTACACTTCAAAGTGTCTTGAAGTTGTGAGCCAGCTTTCGTTTTGTACTTGATATAACAGACCTGGGCAGACCAGTCTGGCCCCGACAGTGATACTGCAGACAGCGACTCAGAGGAGCTACAGATTATGTGTCACTGGAAACTCATTTACTCATTTCATTCTCCACTGGTTTCTGTTCTTTAAACCTTTTTTTTTTTTTTTTTTTTTTTTTTTTATAAACAATTGCATTTAGTGGTACCCATCACCTTGGGTCAAACTCTTAGCATCATGAATCATGTCTGTATTATCAGCAAGTTAACATCTGCAGTGCAGAGGAGTCCAAAACGTAATAAGAATTATTTTACATTTTATATTCTTATACCTTTTTTCTTAGGGAGAATTTGCTTCATGTGTAAATTGTCAACATCATGAAACTTCTCCTTTTCCTGATATTTTTTGGAATGATTATCTGTTTCCCGTGACTGCCATTATAAACAGCTGGGAAGTTTCTCTTCTCTTCAAGAGTGTGTTTTTCTTTTTCTTTCGTTTTTTTTTTTGGATAGAACAACTTGTTTACTGCACACCACCCATAAGGTCATGTTACCAAATAGTGTCAGTTTGAAGAGATATGAAGAGAACTGAAGACTAAAACCGTTTTTTTTTTTTTTTTTTTCTTTTTCTCCCCCCCCCTCTTTTCACAGTATATACAATGTGTTAATGAGGAGTCTTTTTGACCACTCCCTCTGAGAAACTGAAGGATGCATTGGGTGAGGGATGCTGGCAGGCTGAATTAGACAGAATGTAAGAATTACCCTAAGGTAGGGGCAAATAGTGGTCTGGAAACCAAACTGACCTACTTAAGTATAGGGTTGTACTGCTGAGATCCCGAGGAGCAGTATTAGGGTATGGAAACTTGTGTGTTGTTGACCTGACATAGCCTAGATCTTGCACATTATCACAGGACACAAACTGTCTTAATACTACCACCATCATGTTTCTAACGTTTCACATAACTCCGTTACTATTGGCTCAGCAACGGGTATCAGCCCGTAGTCAGAGCTTTCATAATGGTATCATTTCAAAATGACAACAGATTGTGATCTGTGCATCATTATACCAAAAAAAAAAGATTATTTGGCTTACCAGTGAAAGAAAACTTCCCCTTGATTAAATAAGAACAATTATTATAAAGGAAATCAGCTGATTATAGGCAGTTTGTATGCCTGATCTGTCAACCAGTAAAAGGGGGGAATTAGTTTTGAGTTCAACACAAGAATTTGTGGTGGAAACCCATTCCAAAACACTCTTGATTGCATTAGCATTTCTTTTGTAGAGCGACAGTTTGAGAATAGCGGAAGTTCTCATCAGAGCTGTGGCTCAATTCCATGTGTTATATAACAGCCATATTGCAAGTTTTTAGGAGTGAGTTGTGTGTTTGGAGTAGATTGTACAACTATACTTATTAAATTTTTGATATGTAATTTAGCTGACGAGTTAGCTACCTTGTTTCCAGCCAAGTCAAGGAGAGATGGAATTAGCTGTCACATATAGTGCACATAAACACACATTTAATACCCTGGAACTAATTCAGGCAACCTAATATTGGATTAATGAAAATGTTATTCAGCTCTTTTGTTCCCTGGAGACTAAGGCTGTCTACAGCTAAAATACTAAGCCATTTTGTGTGAACAGAAGGTTTGGTTGGCTTTGTTTCAGTCCCACCCTTTTTCCAACGCAAATTTCATGTGTGTCTAGTACTGATCCCTGGGATACTTACCCGAACGCAATGTTCCCACCTGTTGGACATAATCTGAACTACAATAGAGAACCTGCTTATAATTACTTTTAAATTCAATGACAGACATTTTGACAGCTACTCAAATATTTCTCATTTGGAAAAGCCAGTTAGTTTGTGACATCTTGGAATGGTGGCTGTTTGGGGCAGCAACAATGCACCTACAAAACTTTTCCACAAGCAAAGTGTGTCTGGACCCAAGTTAAATGCAGGTAAGAGAGATTAGAGGAGAGCGTTTATGACTTTATTGGATATAATGTTATTATGATTACTGCCTAGTTAGGTAAATCAGCTTTATCATTATCTTATAATCAGATAATCAAAAGCTGACATGTTTACTGTCACATAGCCACCATTAAACAAGGTGTTAGCATGGAATTTATGGCACAGGTTTCAGAGGTTGACCTGGAATTTAAGAGTACTAGTGTGATTTAAGATGGAAATATACTAGAGAAAAAAAAAACAAAAAAAACTCAGTTTTAGTCCTCAAGGGGGCAGAATTCTCCCAGGATTGTATTTGCTTATGTCTTGGAGGCCCTTATTAGAAATGAACATCTGTGTCCAAATAGTCCCTAGACTACTATGTATAATCATGTAAATCATGTAAATGTACTGCACTTTTGCTGTATGTCCATTGGGTTTTGATTCAGAATATTTGACACATAGCTAGTTACGATATATTTTTGGACTTGATGCAATGGTCACCCTGATTAAACTTTTATTAAACCTCATTTTACTTAAATGAAATGATACAGAAATTCTTGCCAAAATATATGATCTGATATGCACTCCTTCTCACTGATGCTAAGTTTGTGCACACAATAATAGACATTGCACATAAATGACTTAATGTCTCACCGGTAAGGCTGAAATTGCTCTAATCTGTTTTGATAAACACTATAAGGGTGTGTCATAAGGGTATAATCATTGTTAATTTTCCACACAGACTTCTGCAATAATACCACAGAAGGCTGTAATATGCCAAAGAGGCATGAATGTTTTATTATTTTACCATCATCATGACCTGACATGTAATCACAGATGTCTAATCACAGACACTTCACACGAAACATACAATTCCCCTGATCACATCAGCACGAAAAAAAAAAAAACATGTGACAAGTTGAACCAATCAAGGTACTGAGACACTGAGAGCGGGCGTCTTCCATGCCTTATGTTAACCAGACTATGGCTCTCTGGACTTCTCCCAGGCTCAAAAACAGCTTTCACACTTCACAAAAAAAATTGAAAGTGTGAAAAGAGCAAACATATGCTGAAAAGTCAGTCGACTCCTTTTGACCAGTTTTTAAAAGGTCCACACTGGACCAGGCAGCAGGTCATGCTCATGCCTTTCACACCCTACTTTACCAAAGAGTAAACATTCTCCATGCGTTTGAGCCGCTCACTCGCTCACTCATTCGCTCAGTCAGTCAGTCACGCAGTGACACTGGAAAACCTGACTGAACTCGTTTGGCACTGAGTGCGTTGAAAGAGAGAGTGAGAGAAGGAGGGAGTATATGCTTCCTTAGAGGGATTTAGGCAGTTTAGGAGTCACTCCCTCAGCTACACGCGTTCTCCACAGCAGGAATATGAGACATGCATGGAGTTGTGAGAGTGGCCGAGTTGCCTGGCACCATGCTGAACCTTATGAAGAGCGACAGGGAGATCAGGGCTCACCTGGTGATGCTCATGTGCTGCATGGGTCAGTAGCTCTTCTCTACTTCCTGCTTTACGCCACCTCTTTAATGTCTGATGGACCTGCTTATTAGCGAGTGACTTCCTTCTTTCACTTTGTGGAATGTTTGGGAAAAGGGGAAAGGTTGTGTTTGTCTGTGATAATGAGTCAAAAGTCCATGCTGCCTTTTATTGCAAAACATATTTCACTGTTCTTTCTAGGGTGCGAAACTGTGGATGATTTAGATGTTTGTTGTAAATATTGTTGCCTGAAATAGCGTGTTATTTATGTCATGAGCTTAAGTGCTTAGACTGAAGGACTGTTCTATGCGGTTATGCAGACATTGCGTTGTCCCCCCCCCCGAGCATGTGGAGATGCTGCTGTTACAGAGAAGAAAAGATGATGATGATGATGATGATGATGATTTTGAAGACGAATTAATAAGTAAACAAGCAATAAGTAATGAGACAGGATACAGATGACATCTGTGTTTGTGTTGGCAATCCTAATGTAGCTTCTTATGTCAGCATTGTGTAAGGCTGTGATTAAAGCACTGGTCAAAAAATGTTTAACAATCATAAATAAAATGGGAGGAAAACACAAAACCTCCCAAATTAAGCTTGTTAGTGCCAAATTTTCTTTTACAATTCTTTTACAATGTTCTTTTTTTTGTGAACACAAAGCTCTTCATAAGTTAAATAAAGCAAAATAATTTTAGTTAGTTTTGAAATTTTATATTAGAGCTGCATAGCACTAGCAGTCTGGATTCAGGAGACGAGTCACTGTTGCTGAGTGTTAATGTCGTAAGCGCTCTCCAAACCATGCACAAAAAGTGAGTTATAGCAGTTATAATTATAGCCCAGTACTTAATGACCCAATACTGTACCGTTATTAAGATCAGTAGTGCCCTTGATGCAGCGAATAAAGGCTCTGGGAGCGGAGAGATACTTGTGCTATTTCATAAGTCTATGTTTTTTATGCTTATAGTTTATATAACACCTGTCTTGGTTTTGGACACTAAGCTCCTTCAAACTCTCACGCCATAAAAATGAGAGAATAAATATGTGATGTTAGAAACCTTAAAAAGTGAACTCAGCATCACAAGCATAACGAGTCACTGCACAGGAAAACCAATTGATCATATACCTGAATCAGCTTGCGATAAAACGTTTAGCCGCTTGACCTGACGAATCAAAGTCGAGGTTATGATGTTTGTCGAGCAGATTTCTCGCCTAGTTGCTCATCTTGGCTGTTTTACAGTGGAAGGATTTATAACACAATTTGTGTCTTAATCAGCAAGGTAAGAAAAGTATGCCCAAGTTTCACTCTTGGAGCCCATCTTTTCCACTAACATGCACAATTTGATTCATCTATAAGGCAAAATACAAAGTTATTGTCATACATCATGTTGGGTTTTTTAAAAATACAACATCTAAAGTATTGAATGTTATTGAATTGAACTGGTCACCAGAGTGCAGAATTGGAAAAGGTATCAAATTTTCAGTACATCGTTCATCTCACCCGTATATTAATGAATTAATTATGGAAGGCAAAAATTGTAATAATGATTACAAAGCCTCATGAATTGTGCAGCACTCTCACTGTGAATAAAGCAGGATTGGTACTGGCTATGATGAAATCTCTCCATATGTCTTCAGAATTAACTGGGACACTCGTGCTTCTGTATGTGAGGCATGAAACATGGGTATGGGACAGGCTGTCGCCGTGGTTACAGGAAAAAGAAAATACTGTGGTCAGGAGAAGTACGTAATGGAGCCAGTGCCTCATGGAGATCAAGACTCTTTTTATTTAGCTTTCTATAATTATCCTTCCTTTTAGAACATGTGAATCACATAGCAGGGAAACTGTGCCCTTGAGCTTAGTTTAGAAGCAAAATGACTTTTTTAAAAATTATTTCCATCTTTATTGTACAAAATTATAGTTATTGTACTGTATGAGAAATAATGCACACTAATTGATCCTAGATGTTTTGAGAAAATATTGTCATCATTATGATACACTGGGTTTATATGAGACTATAAATGAGGGCTCGAAGAGTTGTGTTAATGCTGGAGGACAGAAGTGTGGTGTGCCATGCAGAAAGGGGAATTCCAGTATATGGGATACTTCTGGATTTACTGTGATTATTCCAGGTTATGTGCTAATTCCAGTTTGACTCATCATATACACAAACGGAAATGAATAATCCTGTTATTACAGTGCTACATTTATAATCTTAATATATATAAATATACAGATAGAATGTTCCCCCTTGTGAGTGTGTACAGTGGTAGCACAAACGTCAAGCCAACACTAACTTCAAGCTTATTGTTTTTACAGATGAAAGAGACAGAGTGCAGAAAAAGACGTTTACGAAATGGATCAACCAGCATCTCCTCAAGGTAGGTCTTTATCTTTTGTGTCATGTAGGGGCGGTGTCAGTAGAAAATGCAGGATTGGATAAAGGAGGAAAAATAGAATGGCTGCGGTATGATAACATGTTATTACAACAAACTAGAGACATATTACTTCCTGTGGGATAATAGAGTCAGTTTCAGTATGATCATTTTTTATCTTACACGAAGTGCGTGACTTCAGTGTAGATTTCAGAAATGTGAAAAGCGAATACACAAAGTATGTTATGCTCACATTTCTCTAAAAATGCAATGCATAGGGCTTCGGAGTGGCGCAACAGGAAAGCGTTCACCGTATCATCCGGAGAGTGTGAGTTTGAATCCCGATGATACCACAGCCATCCGTGTCCAGGAGTCCAAGAGAGCAAAACTGGCCATGCTCTCAGGGAGGGAGGGAGGGAGGAGGGGTGGCATGCTCTCTTTCCCCTATCAATCACAGCAACACTAGCCAAAGTGGGAAATGGGTGGATAGCACTTTCCCCTCGAGTGTTTATGCTGCCCCCTGACGTTGCATGAGCAGCAGTTCAAAAAGATGTGTTTGATTGGTTTCATGTGCCTCAGAGGAAGCACGTGATAGCCTTTGCCCTCCCTGGTTGGTAGCGGTAGTGTTGATAGGGGAGAGAGCTGCCTGATGGGTGGGAATTGGCTAAATTAGGGAGAAATTTTGGGGGGAAAAATCACAAAGCATTAGAACTTTCGTTTAGATGTTTTGAAAACCCAGTACCTGTCTGAAAAAGTGGTAAATTGATATTACTCTTTGTTGCAATATTGCACTCATCCATTAAAATCTCTGTACACTGAAGTAAATTTAATATGCAAACCATCAAGAAGCTCACTTCTCTCAGGTTTTTGCCTACTGCTGAGATCAAGTGAGTTCTTATTTTAAAATGTGCTCCCTGTTGTCCCCTGTTGCTCTTGTTCCTCAAGTAGCCACTTTTGTGACATAGGTGTTACACACTTAAGCAGGGAAAGTTGATGAGGACATGTTAAAAAGTGTATTGAAATGGGGGGAAGAGACAAAAATACATAAATACATAGTGTGTCATGGTCTTCCATAGTAAACATGACTTCTGCAATTCATTCATTCATTCATTCATTCATCTTCAGTAACTGCTTTATCCTGGTCAGGTTTGTGATGAATCTGGAGCTTATCCTGGGAATGAGGCAGGAATACACCCTGGATGGGACCATTGCAGGGCACCATTCAAGCACACTCACACACTCTTTCACTCCTAGGGGTAATTTAGAGTAGCTAATCCATCTCTATGTTTTTGGGAGCTGGGAGAACAGCAGTGAACCCGGAGGAACGCCACACTGGCACAGGGAGAGTATGCTGAAGGGAGGAAGGAAGCACTAATAATTACAGAAGATATACTGATATTATTTCCATGATGATCCGAAAAGGTCATGACTTAAATAACTTCCCCAGTTGCACAGAATGTCAGCAAGTCCTCTGAAACATTTCACAAATTTGATTCTTAATAAGGTTACAGGTTAAATCATCTTGAATGTAAAATTACACAGTATTATACTGTTATGTGAGACAGTGTGCATTCATCTGAGGCCAAGAATGATTTTTATTATGATGACGTTTGGCACACTGTTACCACTGTTAATCTTGAGATAGGTTTAAAGTGGTACTGAAAAGTCTTAAAAATATATATATATTTTACTTGCAGACACCTGATGATGATTTACTAGCCTTGCTATAAAGAATCCTTTCTTGCTTCACTAGCAAGGCGTGGTTCATGCAGAAAAGCACTTTAAGCTGGTTTTCCAGCATTTGTTCTGCATGAGGTCCAATTATCTGCTGGGCCCAAGCATGTATTGACTCTGACTGATTACTTAACAGATTCCTCCTAGGTGAAAGAACAAGCGATGGCTTGTTGGACATCCTTCAGAATTAACAATTATGCCTGAATTCATGGGACAATGATGTATTGTGGCATTTGTTTACCTTGCTAACTTATCAGCTTAGTTAAAAACACAACTAAGTTTTTTGGAATGAAGGTTAGTGATTGTATTATAGATTAAATATATAATGTTGTGCAAAAAGAAATTATTAAATTCCCAAACTATCTTAATAAACTTAATAAAACGTAGAATATTTAGCTGATCAAGGTGTGTTTGGGTGGATGGAAATGTTGTGATGGCACACAGTGTGACAAATATCTGCCAGAGAAGGAAATTGTTATCACACTAAACCGGAATTTCAAGAAGGTGTCACCTTCAAAAGGCCAGCGAAGGAACAGGAAGACAGGAAATGTTGTGGAATAGACAGTGGAAGGGCCAGAGAGGGCTTTGTCTCATGAACATTAAAGACCATTTCCCTTTAAATAAGACAGAAATCTGGTCAAATACTTCTGATAACAAAATCAGCTCTTTGACCATGAGACAAATAGTGGCAGAATATCTTCTGGAAAGAGGATTTTTGATTTACAAGCATGGCAGTATTTTTGACAAAAGGCTGGCTAGAAGAACACTGCAGCCTTCTCTAAAACACAGATGTGGCCTTGTTTGATTTCAGACAATTCTGTAGTTGACCTGAGGAAAATCAGTGCAGGAGTGAATGTGCAAATAAAAAAGAGCTATATTAATCATGCTGCATTTTTGGTAGAGTACTAATACTTTTATTGTTTGTGAAGTACTAATTGGTAAAACTTTATTCAGCATGATACTGACCACAAACACAGGTTCGGTTCTAAACAGTTTACACAGAACTTTAACTTGATACCTGACTAAAGTTCTGTGAATAGGTTGAACCATAGGACTGAAATCTGTGCATTTTTAAAGCACAAATAGCACTGCTAATTTGAACACATTTACAATTAAACGTATGAATTGCTGTCTTCAGGTTTGGTGGAATTTTTAGACGTCTGTCCTTGTGTTGTCAGCAGCAAAACTGCAAATGAACAGAAAAATGGCAGCCTCACAGAGGGAATGCAGCAGTAGTGATGATATTCATGATAACGAAAATGCCTGTCAAGATTTAATCAGTTACAATCACTGTGATAATCAGTTATAAAAGTCAGTGGTTATATAAATCTTTCCATCTTTTTTTTTTTTGTGCAGGAAACCATGTACTGGTACATTGAGAGTGTATATACTTTTTCTTTTCTAAACAAAGCATCTATAAATAACTTGAAAACTATTAGAAACAATGGAACATGTATGTTGTGGGGAGGCATGTGAAGGGTTGTCATTTATCTAGACCTAATGACGTGATGGCTACCCTGGGTGTGAATGAGTATGCAAATGCGTGTGTGTTTATGCTGTATTTCCCACCTCACGCCCAACATACCCAGGATAGGCTCCACAAAAGAGCAAAGCTGAAGATGAATGAATGAATTTGATGCCATGTGATTGTAGCTGATCTCTTCTGGGTGCCTGGGGTCTTGAATAACATGCAGAGGGCAGGAGACTCGGACCTGAAGGCCTCTGGTCTATTTTAGCTGCGCAGTTGTGACTGTAAGGAATTAGGAGGGAGAGGGTCTGGGTAAAAGTGGGTCAGTGAAGCAGCATGCTGAGTGACTTAGGCAGTCTGGCATTTGGGACTGACCCTGTGCCTGGATGTGAAATCTGTAGTGTAAGACTGAAGTATTCAAGGGCCTGAAGATAAGATTTCTGTCATTAGCCATTAGTAAGAATCCAGCCTAGATATAAATGAATAAATGAACAGTACTGTATTATGTATTTTAAAATGGCCATTCTAATGCAGCCAATATATAGGAAATACAAGACTAATTTTATGTTATTTACATCACACTGAATATAAGTGAGAAATGTTTACACCAAATGTGCTTAAAAGTATTTAAAATGTTATAGTTTGTATAATTGAAAATCTTTTGTGTCTTCAATATCTTAAAATCACAGAATTGACAGATGGATAGAAGCTTATAATTTCAAGATAAATTGTATTAATATGGATAATTAATTAAAGATGAGTAAATAACGTTAGTACTGATGCCTATTGTTCAAACTGTATCCATGAAGTAAGGCAAATAAGACTAGGCAAAAGAAATGGCACCCTCATTGTAACTGGCCAACACTACAATGTCTGAGCTGCATTACTGTAAGCTTTCACAAGATTCATCATTTAGGAGAAGCTGTTTAGCTGTTTAGGCATCATTTTGTTTGTTTTCAGCTGTCTGTGAACTTTGCCTTTTATGGGCCTTTATGGCAGGGCCACGAGTTTGGAAATTTAGGGCTGAAGAAAATTACACATGACTTTACTAAAAGATTGATAAATGATTCCCATTGTTTATATAATAGAAACAACCGAAATAGACCAGACTTGATATATTTATTCCAGCAATATGTAAAATGTATAACTCTTGTGTGTCCAGGTACGAAAGCACGTTAACGACCTATATGAGGATTTGCGAGATGGACATAACCTGATCTCATTGTTGGAGGTCCTGTCTGGTGACAAGTTGGTGAGTAGAGTTGTTTGTCTAGCTCTCATACATATTATTTGCTGTCAGGTATTATCTTCTGTCTTGTTGTATTTGGCATATTGTAATCACGTCAGTTAGCACTTTCTTGTGGTACCCTCACAATGTTCTAAGGGCCAGCACAGTACCTTTTGTAGTCACAGCAGTCCACATTTATTGTGTGTCACTAATAAAATAAAGCCTGTAAAACACATAGCACGTCTAACTTGCTATAACCTTTTACGTTCAGTAATGTGATTGATGCATGAATGAGTGTTTGGTGCGTCTAACATTGCTGCGCAGTTTCTGAAACAGTTCACCTACAGACTGCTCATTAAACAAGATTGTAACACGTGTGCAGTTGGAGAATGAATGTTTTTGGTCTATGTCTCTTATCTGCAGATTGTATTTGCACAGTTTTATACCTTTTGTAAATATAAATCTGCTGATTGTGCTACTGTTTTGCAAGATGTAGAACTTTCACATGTGTTAAAATGCATTACAAACATTTTAATGGTAACTGGGTTTAGATATTACACAGTCCTTCTTTAATGTTTACAGCACTGAAATTTTTAGATAGGGGAGACTGAGACTGAGAAGTAAGATTTAACTCACACACCAGGTATTCTCAATATGTCAGACCTCTGCTTATTAATTATATATCCATCACTGCAGTTGGTCCACTTACGCAATACTGCGGTAATCATAATAATTAGTCTCGCAGTTATTGTAATTCCTATAAAATTAACATTAATCTTTAATATTATCGTTGTTGGTCAGTAGATGAAATAAGCAGACAACATCTTTAATTAAACATAAAGTTTTAGGGATTTCTATTCCTAAGATTTGTAAATCCTTTGCTAAATATGGGCTAGAACTTTATATTAGAAACCACATTAATATAAATTTAACCAAAGCTTCTGTGGATTGTATGAAAGCAAGCAAGAGTGCAGTTATACTGAATATCAGCATGGCTATGTTTTGGCCATAGCTAATCACAGCTGTGCCTATATTCAGTATAACCGCACTCTTACTCATGTGATGTTGCTTTTATACACAAACAAGAAATTAATATTGAGTAAGTGACATTTCAGGCACAATCTGGCCAAATATTCTGTTTATTTTTGCTCCGCTAGCGGAAATAGATCCCGAAGAGGCCACACTCACTTTATAGCACGTCAGCTAGCTGGCACTGGTTTGTACATTCCCGTTAAAGGTGCTTCCAGTAAAATTAACCTCCCTTCTTCCCTTTCATCTTTATCTGACGAACTTTCATATTTTGAAGCAAAAATTATATTCCTGAAAAGTATTGTTTGCCGTGTCCGCTGATGATGTCGCTAACACTACTGTAGTAACCTACTGTAGTGTGCACTCGAGCTGACATGGACTCCACAAGTTTATGCAAAATCTTGTGATCCGTTTTAGATCAAATCCATCAGAGTGTCGGCTGAACACATGCTTCAGTAGAAGAGATTAGGCATGAGGAAAATCTGACCTTTTTGTACAAAGCAGTTAACATGGTCAATATCACACAGCAAATAGTGCAGAATCTTGAATATTAAATACATTTACCTTCTTTGAAATATTTCAAAATTCTAAAACCTACTGTTTATTTCCAATTTTAAATGTGGAAAGAAAAGTGGTCTCAGACTTTTGGGCCTCACTGTATATACTGTATATATAACAAAAAAATGAAAGGGAACAAAAATCAAATCTCCTAATTGTTCTTCTTTTTTTATTTTTGAGAAGGACTGACAGTATTTATCATGTTATTATAAATTGAAAGAGAGCAAGGCTGCAAGGCAAGGAGCAAAAAAAAAAAAAAAAACACTCACTAGTGTGGCAGTGTTCAGCCTCTACTGTAGGTAATTGTTTGATTTAGTTCTGGTCAGCAAGGCCATGCTGTTCTGTGCATTTCGTAGTCATCGTCTATGATACAGCTACAAACAAGTTAGGAGTGGTAGCAGATGTAGCAGTGTAACATGTTTAGCAGATTACACACACAAAAGGTTTTTAGTGCAGTTCGGTGCAGAAACGCATGGTGCTGGATTATTGTTTAGGAGGATGATTTCAGGGATTTCAACCAGACACAAAAGAAACACTGGCGTAAGGAATTTGTTTGGGAGAATGAAAAAAAAAGGAACAGGTGAACAGTAATAGATAGAAATGCATTTTAATCAGTATTTTTTAACTCCAAATTCAGTTGTACTACGTAAAAATGGCCTTGTCTGAGAAACTGTCACCTTCCTTTTGTTTACCGTTGTTTCTGTTTCTTCTTTTCTTTCTTCCTCTGTTTTATGTCTCTCTCTCTCTCTGTTCATCTCGTTTCATTTGTTCTCCGGTCTTCTCGATCTCATCTGTGCTCTGTCTGTCTGTTTTTCTGTCTATCTCTCGTTCTTGCTTGCTCTCCCATGGTTAAGCCAAGGGAGCGCAATTTTCTGAAGACGTTACGGTTGGTGAGTTCAGCTGAAGCATGCACGGTTGAGCAGCATGGCCGTGTGCAGGAGGAGGATGATGATGATGATGATAAGGGGGTAGGTTTGGTCACATGACCTCCTCCCCCTCTGTAACACAACTAATGAAGAGTGTGCAGTGACCGTTAATCAGAGTGGCAAAACCAGCAAGCTCGTCTTCTCGATGGTGGACTGTAGGAGTTTAGAAGTTAAGACTTTTAAGTTTTGCACTTTTACTTCAGGGATCCTTAAGCCCATGTGCTGTTGAGTATGAATAGAGCCTCTGCCATTGATGGGGTTGCCATGGAGTGCTTCAGAATGCGTCTTATAAAGCTTGTGAACTAAACGACCTGACTACAATTCCTCGCGCTTCATTGCTCATCAATCATTTTGGTGACATCAGTGAAGAATCCCATACATCAGCTTTCCAAAATCTTGTAGTTTTTAATACATCATAGAAATCTTCAGTTTTCCTTAATGCGCTGTGGAATTAAGTCATAGTCTTTAGTTCTTGGGTGGCCTGTTGCATCTAACAGCAACAAACTCACTTCTGTTTTGTGTCCATTTGTCATCAATCGTTCACTCAATCATAGCAAAATACTGTAAAACCTAAACAAAGTACAGTGTTTGGACCTGTACTAGGGCCCAACAAAATATCAGCTGATTTTAAGATTCATCAGACTTCTGGGCGTTGGTGGAAATCACACAGATACAGCATTAATATTGTCACTAATAACATTAAGCATGCAAAAATATTGTATATAAATCCAAGCCTGGCCATCACATTAATACATGGGTGCAACTTGTTGGGAACAAAAAATCTTTTCAAACTCTCTAGCGGTCACATAATGATGGATGCTTTACTCTACGTTCAAACTAGCAAGTGACAGGTCACTCGTGTCGCTTGTAGCTTGTCTCTTGTGGGCGTGTAGTGACTGCTACTGTTGTCGTTTATGGGCGTGCACTGTTTATAGATTTAATTAGAAACGGTAGTAGCCAAAATGTATAGCCCACAGCCCGCTAGATGTTTTATACACACCACTTTTGGTTAAAATGTATTTAAGTCGGATTTACATGTTATGTGCTAGGCTTCATACTAGCTTTATTGGTAGATTAGCAAAGCAAGGTAGCTTTACTAGCTATGTACACTCACCAGAGATGATCTCTGCTACTTTTTTCAAGCTTTATTTTTCTTTGTAATGTCTCTATACACATGTAATGAGTATAGAGGTCGTATATAACAGGAAAAGATCAAAAATTGTCTTCCATTTTTTTGCACATCAGACAGTGAATGGGAACTAATTGTAGGTAGGAACTAGTTGTGAGTGGGGACCTAAAGAAACATCAGACCACACACGCCGTATGAGGAACCATTCGAGCCAGTTGTTTAGATTTGTCACTTTAACACATCATACCTAATTTGCATAAAATTGAGAAAATCACAATTCCAAATGACGCTGAAATTCCTGCTCTGTGTCGTGTGCTTACGAAAAAAAAAAAGAACAGTCACTTGTCACTTTGTTGCTTGCTAGTATGAATGTAGGATTAGAAATTTTTCAAAATTGAGTTGGTGTAGTTTATTTAGACTGCATTGTGTCTTTCCTGTGAACTTCAAAGTAGATCAGTGATCCTGCATCTCTTTATTTCTGTATTTACTTCTTCATGGTCATCATCACATCCCATTATATGCTAACATATTCCAATGCCCCACCATTGAAGTTTTGGTACAAAAAAAAAAAAGAAACAAACAAAAAAAACAAATCAGTACTGTAAGACTGAATATAGATATTTAAATCTAACAGTTTTTGCACCCCTTCTTCTTGGGAGCCATACATCATTCAGACATGAATTTTCGACAGTGACTGGGAGTGGACATATCGAATCACGCATGAAAGACAGAAATTGATGTGAACACATTTGCAAAGTGGAACAGAGGATGCACTTTAAATTTGCTCCATTGGACTGCATAAAATTATATTGTCCGACATTTTTAGTTCCGCAAAACTGGTGCATGAGCATGCCATAATTAGTGACACATTTTCCATATCAGTTGGGCCCTAATCTGCCTCGAAGGTAACAATTATTAGAACATTGGCTACAATGGAGAAACGCTGGCATGGTAAAGTGTGTTATACATCCTGTTATAACACGTGTCACTCTTTCTTTGTCTTCTTCTTTCCTTCGCTGTTTGCATCTGATTTTTAAAAGAAGTTGTCATTTTTGCTTGACTGCCTCATGCTATAGCTCCGTTGTGCTCCAGTTGTTCTGCCTCTGGCTGTCTGCTCTTTCATCACACGGTCTGTTTGTCCAACAATGCAGACTTCAGACATCACAGAGTTTCTCCATAATTCTTCACAAGCAGCTACATGTCTAAGGTTTCAATCCAGTTTGTGAACTGGTTTACGTTTTACATTTTAAGTGACCTCGTGCTTATTTGGGATGCACTGATACCGATATTGGTATCGAGTATTGGTCCGATATATTAGCCCGATGTCGTGCTCATTTACTCACACTCGTACACGTAAAAAGTATCCTATACCAGGTGATGCTCCATTATGCTACACTACTTAACATGAAATGACGGTGATCTGGAAGTATTTCACGATTAAAGATGGCAATCCAAGGAAAGGAGTATACAGGAGACTGTATACTGTGCTCTGAGAAAATATCAAAAGGAGCTACTACAGCATCTTCGTACAATATCTACATATAACATCTTATGATGTTGAAACAGTGTCTTTAATAGAGAGCCTGAGGGCAGGCTACCTGAGCGTGCAGAACGTGATCAGCGAGCGTGGTGCGCACACAAAGGTGAAGCGAGAGTGCGGAGAACACTTCAGTTCTGCGAGCACTGAGCACTGAGATATGCACACTTGCTTATACTGATACTGCGCTGCAGACTCAAATGGACTGCCCTCGTGCTCTCTATTAAAGACGCCATAAACATTGATTGATTAATACTAACTAGGATACTTATTTTGACTAGTATCGAAAAACATGTACCCATGCTCGGTCCGAAAAAAGGTATCGATGCATCCCTAATGCTTATTAAATCACTGGCAGAGTAATTTCAGCTTCACCTGCATGGGGTTGTATAATTACAGAACATGTCCAGGACTGATAGACATCATGACCCCTGAAGAAATAGGGGTCAGTGTATTTCTTTCCCCCGCAGAAAGCTATAAACCTATGCTACTGAGGATGCAGTGAGTACGTGCAGCTGATAACTGAGGTGTTGCAGAATGATGTACACTCACATTTCCCCTTCTCTTCTTTCCCCTTGTCTGCCTCTCACAGCCTCGGGAGAAAGGCCGCATGCGCTTCCACAGACTGCAGAATGTACAGATAGCACTGGACTACTTAAAAAGGCGGCAGGTAAGCCCGAACAAGCCTTCCTTCAGCGGTTTCATCATCAAATCAAGCAAATACTGCTGTTCATAAGTGTGCCACTAAGATAGAAACTCATGATCTCACTGTGATGCAGATGGTTATTCACAATAGCCTCGGGCTGATGAGAACTTGGATTTGTCACCGACGGGAATAATAAAAGGAAGCGCACTCAATTTATAGTGTACATCTTGAAGATACTAAATCTTGACCCTTTATTGTCTTTCAAGGAAAGCAAGCCTTGCCAAAGTTATGTTGCAATTACGGCACATCCCTTAAATTCCATCATTGAATTCTAAGCATTGGATTCATGAAATGTCCAATGTGCCTGCTACAGTTTTTGAGAGAAAAGCACAAACACATGATCTGTCATTGTTAGTCATTTTATATTATTCTGGTTTACCACAGCTGGCTACATAACCTTGTTATCCATTCTCATCACTAACAAAGAAACCTACTAATGGGTAAACAGCTGCCCCCAAAGAAGCCATTGTTCCCGAATGATAGTTGTGTTAGACTAGTGTCCTGTTTTCTCCTTGTCTTCTACTGCCCTCTTATGGCCGGTAACGGACAATAACGTATTAGTCTAGGCAGAAAAAACGTCTGCTTGGACGTGAACCTTGCTTGCAATTCCCTCACATCACATAAAGGCCCTCTAGATCAGGGGTTCCCAAACCTTTTGTAGCCAGGGACCCCTTTTAATGTACAAATTATGTACAAAATGGACCCCAGAAGTTTTAAATTCGACATTCACTAGATGGCACATCAGAGTCAAAATGGGTTTCCAAGTCAAACTGTAAAATGTTCAACGATGTCATGCACAACGATGTTAAAACCGCTGATGAACTCTGTCTCTCTTAAAACTTTCTGCTGTCGGTTTGATTGTTGTGATGAGCAATTAAAAAAAACTCTAACCTTACATTAAAAAATATTTACTGATATAGAAAATCCAGAAGTCTGGTACGCAGAACAAACCTTGCGGTAGGTTTGAAGCCGACATGAGAGGTTTATAAAATTCACACACTAACTCTAATAAGAAAACCGCCCACTTTTCTGTTCTCTTCAGTCTTATATCTGTCTGTATTTATTCAGGAAACAGTATCAAAGGATAACACAATAAGATTAACAGTATTACAAGAAAATCTGTTAATAACTGTTCCTTAACTGTTGTTACTGATCTTAAAACATGTTCCAAAAAGAAGCTGCTAATATGTGAGGGGGTTGGACTAGTTGTGCAGATGATGTTTTACTTTCTCATCCATCTGACACAAAGTGTCCTCGATATCGCCATATACGCTTACTTGCACTGGGAGGACAGTTTTTTTAGAGCCATTTATCCTGTTCCATCACTCATTTGCCATTTAATCAGGTCTACATTCCATATAGATCACTTTGTAGGTACTGACTGTAGCCCATCTGTCACTCTGCACAGTTTGAGACCCCATGTGACCACCGCCGAGATGTTATCGGGTGCTGGATGTTCTCATACAGCAGTCTGTGGTGGGCTTTAAATTAATGGACTGAGCAGAGGGAGGGAACAAACTGTTCATAGCAACAGATGGACTACAGTCAGTGCCCACTTACATGGCGGGGGACCTGATTAAATGGTTACTGAGTGTGGGCATGAAGTAGGTGTCCTTTTAATTTAGTGCAGGTGAGACATTAATTCAGTGTGTAGCATGTAACGGATCACTTCTCTCCCGTCTTTCTGTGTTACAATGGAGTAAACTGTGACGCTGTGCAATGATGATACTCTAAAACAGCACAAACTAAATGTCTGATGTAGTGTAGAATGCAAATGGCGCACGTTTTCTAGCACAGTCATTATATTCAGATCAAGCAGCCATATAGTGTTAGATACCTGAAAAAGCTGAGACATTAGCAAAGTTAATAAGGTTGACCTTATTGAAATATGACTCAGTGTATTAAAAGCACAATTTCTGGATAGAAGGTGTTGAAATGGCAGATCTTTTCACACTGATGTGTGTTTTCCACAGGTGAAACTAGTGAACATCAGAAATGATGACATCACCGACGGCAACCCAAAGCTGACGCTGGGGTTAATATGGACCATAATTCTGCACTTTCAGGTCAGTGTGCTTTACCTTTACCTAATCTTTACCTGGCCACTTGCCTTAAACTCTTCATTGTTGTTCATTTGGTTTCTTGAGATTTGCCACATTCTTCACATTCTTATGGATGCTGCAGTAGGAAATAATAAATAAATAATAACAAATCAAATAATGACATTGTTTAAAAACAGATTGGAACAAGATAAAAAGACATACATTACAGTGGCGGTTAAAAAAAATGGATTCAAATATATATTAAAAATTATATTTTTCGTTAATGTTTGTGAGCAGTTAATCCACGCAGTTGATTATTGAATTACCACTAGACAGGCTGTCTTTGTGTGTGTGTGTGTGTGTGTGTGCGTGTGTGTGTGTGTGTTTGGTGTTATAAGTGACTAGCAGACGTGACTTACAGTTTGAATTTATGCAGCACTCCTTAAAATGAATGCTCTCTTGATCATGCAGTTCATTTTCCAACCACAAGAGGTCAAAACAACCTCATCCAAACAAACAACGTTCACAACAAAATACCCAACCACAGGAACAACATACGTTATTCCTGTCTCTAATATTTGTATTGATATAAACATTAAAAAACATTGGTCAGTTTCTGTGTTTCATGTAGAGAGACAGCGGTAAAGATAATTCCTCTCTTAGGCTTACAGTATAGTAGGAAAGCTCAGATGCACTTTTAAGAAAAAATTTAAGGTAAATAATCAGACCTTAATGACCATTGATGTAAGTTTAAGGATGCATTTACATTGTAAAATGTGTAGAACTTTTTTCCTGACAGTGTGTGGCTTTGCAGTAATGTGGTGACAAATGTTAAATAGCATGTAATAGTTTATATATATATATATATATATATATATATATATATATATATATATATACTCGTACTGGGTCTGTGATTTCCACACGTAAGTGCAGGGTGTTGAGTAATAAGGGCAGGCTCCAATCTACTATATATCACCTTAATGTCTTTGCCTGCAGGAACATTCCTTGTCAAGCTTCACTCATATTTTGTGGTGTGCTAACACGTATGATGAAAGATTTTGTATCGTTTTAGAATTTGGCTATGCTAGTTGATTGACGTACTTAGATCATACTCGGGATAGCAGCCTGCGGCTATCAAAAATAAAATGCTTTTCTTTTTATGTGTTCAAGTATTTGGTAATTATGTGCCCTTTCTTCAGAATTTTCTGTTTGAGATATCTGTAGATTTTTGTCATGTTGCCTTAGAAAGAAAATATTAAGGGCTCATGGAGTCTCCAAACTGATGACTGATGCAGTCAAACATGTACTTGCGTAGGTCAGGGTTCTTTTGTGCAGGCAGCATATTTGAAACAATTTGCCTGATTCTATTCATGAAAAATTTGAAGAGCATGGAAGCTTGGGGGTTAGCGTGGTACATGTTTTATGATTTAATGTGTCAGAAATGGAACAAAATCCAGCCACATCACCTCGCTCACCAATTTCTGGTCCACTCGATGTTGTGGTCTCGCATACAGATGTGAACTCCCACACAGACTAGACAGTATGTGAAAATGATCTGCTCACAGGGTTGGGCATCAAACAACGGGACTAGTTGTTCACACTACCTTATTTAATATCGCACATATTACAGTTGCTAAGAAAGGCATGTTGTGATTTGCAGGTAAAACCGGATGCCTTCTAGATTACCAATTGAAGAATGCATTTAAATAAATAAGAACAACATTTCAAGTATTTCTTTTTGTACACCGAGATGTTGTATTGGATTACGCTATTGATTCAGATGCGGTGACGACTCCAAACAAGTTCAGAATTGATTCTGGTTTCACACTTGGGCCAAGTGTGAAAACACTGTGAGATTGCCCCTGCTTGTAGCACAACAAACACAGCCTTTATTGAGTTGCTAACAGACCTGAGTGTGGTCATTGGGCTTCCAGACTGTTTGCACTGTTGGCCAGGTGCTTTAACATTATCTTGTGTATACTCCTGGTCTCAGAAGCATTTGCATATGTCTCTGTCAGTTTCTGTCTACCTCTTTCTTCTTGTCTCTCTCTCACTGTGTTTATTAATATTCTTGGCGCTGACTTCATGCTCCATGAAGAATGTTAGCGGTCACATCCGGCCCACACAGTATAGAGAAGCCAGCTCCCAAGGCAGCACTTCTCAGTGATTCTGTTTACTCATTCAGTTATATACTCAGTCAGGAATGCTTAAAGCGTCTTCAGCTGTGCACATGATCAAATTCAGAGCATCTCCTACACCCAAACAACACTGAGGATCTAGCTGCTGAGCTGAAGATGAAGTGCTAATATTTGTAGGCTTTCGAGGCAGGTCCGAAGTTGTGCAGGGATGAAAAAAATGCCCAATAGATAGGTGTGGCAACTCAGGTTGTTTAATAACATTTGAGCTCATAAAGCACGTTGACAGGTAGCGTGGGGTAAAGTGTGCCAAACACCTGCCCCGTCAGTCTCACGCAAGCCGTTGGGCATGAGCCGCTGGTGGCTGTGGGCCTGTTGCCTCTTGATTCTGTAGATGTGGCAGCATTTTTCGACAGTTCTCTGCACATTCCAGCTCTACGGGTGATGTCCGAGTCCAGCTGCTGCTCGATATGTTTTTGAACTCAAATCGTATATACTTTTCCTTTGAATTATGAGCTAATGGTATTTAGTGAGGACCATTTCAGGTATTTTGTTTGTGACTCATCCTCAAGACCCGGTTCTTTCCCAGTACTTCTCTTTGGTTTTTGGTGTTTTGTGTGCAAGTGTAAACAATGCTCCCTTTTGTTACTCTGAACAATCTTTGATCTTAATGAATAAAGGGTGTATAAATGGTGCATTAGTCATAGCATATGCATGTATTTCATGTTTTCTCATGCAACAATATTAAAGAAGAACTTTGTAATGTCCTCTGCTTTGCTGAAATGAATTTGAAAGTTATTTCAGAATGATATTCATATACATTATATATATATATATATATTATATATATATATATATTATATATATATATATATATATATATATATATATATATATATATATATATATATAAAATGTATGTAATTTTTTTTTTTTTTTAACAATTTCTACATTTACTCAACATCACCTTGTCAGAAGTCATCACCTCGTCAAAATTTAAGCTTGGTCATTTCAAGGGTTAAAACTGAAGGGTTAGGGAGAATCTCAACAATGCCACAGCCTTCCGTGGCCAGGATAAAAAGAGAGTAAAATTGCTCATGCTCTGGTTGGGAGGGATGGCATTCTCTCTCTCCCCCCTGTCAATCACAGGGAGGCTAGCCAATTGTGGGCATCTGTAGGTTCATGTATGCAGAAGAAGGTAGATAGCACTTTCCTCAGAGTGTGTTACGCTGCTCTGTGGTTTGAAAAAATGCAGTCGGCTTGGTTCAAGTGTCTTGGATGAAGCATGTTAGCCTTCACCCTCCCTGGTTGTCGTATGATAGAGGAGAGCTGGTGGGTGGGAATGGGCAGGTGACCAAATTGAGCAGAGGGTATAAAAAAAAAAATAAAATGGTGGTAGTTGTTTATTATTCTTCTTCTTATTATTATTAACATTAACACAATAACAACAATAGTAAACATAATAGTAATAAATACAACATAATCAAAATATAATTAAATAATATATAGTAGTATAAATGAATTCAAGGGTTATGGTTTGTTTAATTATTGTTTTATTATTCTAATTCTTTATTGCACTTTCAAGGTAAGAGTGCGCTAAAATTCTTAAGAATTGTATTGGGTTAATATGGACACTGTGTGTGACACACAGACTTTTTATAAGAGGTGTGTGGAGGATTAATATTCCTGATTCCCATGAGCTGGCATTTAAGTGATAGACATTTTCCTGTCCATTTGTTATCTGTAGTTGCTACCTGTGTAATAAATAATATATTGGAATAGGGCTGGATGATATGATTGTATGATATATCATGGATACATATCAGGGATATTTGTGATACCTTTTTATAAAATGGTTTTATTTATTTTTAAATACACACTGATATCTTTTGAGGTACTTAGGTCAGTGCTTAATATTGTTATTGATGCACCATTAAATACAGTATTGTCGTCGACGAAAAAAATATTATTGCCATGTGACTGTTTATTTTTAGTTTAGTTATCTTATGGTATTATTTTCACAATTCAAACAATTAGCCGTTGATGATTTTTAGTGGAGCCCAAAGTTTTTGAAAACTTAAACTCCCAGGAAGTCTAACCTACCCAACATAAAAATAAACACAAATTCCATACACACAAAGAAAACTGTAATATAATATATATATATATATATATATATATATATATATATATATATATATATATATATATATATATATATATATATATATATACGATATTTCTAGTTAGAATGGTGTTAAATCAGCAAGCACCATTGGTAAGGCCTGTTTGTTTAAAGTCCTGTACAATCTGCCCTAGGCTTTGTACCAGTATGTATCACAGAAAACAAAACAAAGTTGAAAGAGCTTTGTCACTGGGGGTCACCTCAGCCTCAGAGTATTTTGTTGAGCAAGCCACGCTGCCCTGTTATTTTTAAAGCCCGCATGATAGGCCGTGATTCTCTCAGGCCGGTTCATGTGATCCGAGCGGCTCAATTTGCTGAGCAGCGTTTTCACAGGTGGCTTACTGCAATCAGAAGCCATCAGGGCACACAGTGTGAACTAGTCTTCTCCCTTTACATTCTGTCCTGTCCTGTCTCTCTCCCAGGCTTTGGCTATTTGCATACAGATTAGTCTGGGGAGACTTACTATTACTGCCCTTGTGGGCACTTCACAGGAAGTGGAATGATCTCAGCAGTGACTGAGTGGGAGTTAGTGGCCTGTGAACAGTGTTTTTTCTCCAGGCCAAGCTGCCTTTATGGTATTTGTTTTGGACTAGCAGGGCAAAGGGAGCAGTTTCAAAGGTCACTGCGGACTCCAGTGTGTCGGCACTGAGCCGAGAGAGCTCAGCGGATTGGGAGAAGGAACGTGAGCTCTGCAACGTGTCAACCGAGTGCTCCTGGGACATGGAAAGAAACTTACCAGAGAATATTGCTCAGGGTGGCTGCTTAGAAGGCTGTTTGAATTGCAAATAGAAGAGGAAAATGACTGCATTTTGCCAGGATAAGGGAACCCTTAAGCCTGTCAGATCTTCTGGTCTTTGTATTTGAAGAAAGCGAGAGTCAGTCGGGAATGGGAAATGTTTGTGGATGTGTGAGGGGGCATAAAGATGAATGTTATGTTGACCCCTCTAAAGCTCCGCTCAGCCCCATGTCCAAGGAGCTCAGAGGACGCCGGTATTTCCAGAGAAGAAAGAGCAGAAAGTCAGTTGAAATTCAACCCGACGACACCCTGAGGAGCCAAAGCAAAACTGAGAAGAATGAAACGTTTTGTGATCCTACGGACAAAGGTGTTTATGTTGGAGAAGTTCCGGTGGTCAAAACTGGCAGAAGACCATGTATACGACAGTCCGAGAGAGATAGAAGCTGGCTCACTATAGAAGAAAACCTCCACAGGTTTACCAAGAGCTCTAAATGTATCGCTCCAAAGGATGGGCTCCTGGAAAAGAAGCTAGTTCAGAGGCAGCTGAGGAGGGCAGCAAGTTTTGGAGCTGTGGAGCACTTGCTCCGTACATTGCGGGGACACGGCTCAGGTAGGAGCAGTGTGGATCATCAGTGGGAAGACATAAGAGAGCTGTCAAAGATTATATGTGACATCCAAGTGCACAGGAAGAGGAGGAGGGCCTACACATCTTCCGGAGGATCTGTTTCCCACAATTCTCTGGACACCATCCAAAAAAAGTCTGCCTTTTGTAATCAACATGAGGTAAAAATTTGCTAAGCAAATTCATAATAGCATCTTTTTCATTTTGTGGTGAAATTACACTATCAGAAAACTAGAAGGATTTTGACAAGATATGATTTGAAAGGTCTCTAAACCCTATCTTGCTCATATTTTGATCTCTGTCTTATTATATTTTAAATTCTGGCTAATTGATATCAACTCCTTGGGATTATACTGCTTTCCAAAGAATAAGCTTTTATGATTGCAGCACTTGAGATTGAGGCTTTTTGTGTTTCGTGTTATTCTCTGTATAACCTCTTCAGATCGTGCACCCATATAATGTATGTAACATGGTTCCAAGATTTTTCTTTTGTATGGTCTGTTCTCCATGTAGAGTCAAATAGGAATGCTTTCCAAGAGTGTAGCAAAAGTGCTTAGTCATGTTAGAAGATATCAAAAGATATCAAATCATGTTTAACGTTGTTAATTTGTTAATAACTCTGTAATTAAAGGCATTGGAACACTGGAAAATTGGAATGACCGTACAGAACACTATAATAGGGAACAGAATTAGTGACTGAAGTAAACACAAATTTGCTCATCACTACTCATGTAGTGTGAATAACATGCAAAGCATTACCTATCCACACAATTATTTTCCTGTATCAAACCTAGGGACAACAAAGTAGCCAAGTTAACTGTAGTGTGTGTCAAGCTATTATGCAAAACTCCATAAAATGACATCTCCAAAAAAATGAATATACACTAGTGAAAACTGCACCACATTTGGATCATGTACAAATTTCCTGTAATATTTGATATGTTTGCAATTTTGCAAACTTTCTCCACTGTGTCATGCTACCATGCAAAACTATGAGAACAGTAGCTCATGAAAGTGGTTGTTATTCACATCCTGGAATTTGTAACCATGAATATTAAGATCTGATAAATAGGTGTTGTAATGATCACTATTTAACAATTCTCCAAGATAAAGAACTTACTTATTGATATAATTGCCATGATTAGATATGACCAAGGTGAGACTTTGATCTGCAGACTTGGTTAGATTTAGAATTTCTGCAGGGAGAATAATTCTTGTAGATGTTGAAATAGCATCCCACGGTTCATCCTTTTGAAGAAAACTGATATCTAGGGACATAAATTTAGTTGTTTTGTAAGTTCTTGGTGGGATTCAGAATGGGTGAAATTACTGACCACTTCATCAGGCATTTCTGAAGCCCACTTTCATGAAGTAATCTTCCATTGAACCAGAGGCTTATTTTTGTACCATGGTACAAAGTTCAAGTATAAAATCCAGTATAAGCATCTGCAGCCAACTTGCACCTTCAGGAAATCACCAGAGACCATCACACTACCTCCTTGCTGGCGTTAGTCTGTGAGGATGAGCTGTCTCATTTCTGACTCAATCCTTGCTCCATCCATCAGGTCCATCAAGAGACTTGTCACTGAATAATACTGTTTGGAAATCCACCTTTGTGTATGTCTGGGCCCATTCAACACACTTCACTTTGTGGCTGGCGTTCAATAGAGGTTGAATAGGAGCCTAACCCAAACCTGTACCAGCATGACGCTGGCCCTGTGAGGTCCATGGAAACAAGGTTTGTCAAGATTGGAGTGGAAGAACTCTAGGGGTCTGCACAAAGCCCTGACCTCAACCCCAGTGAACATCTTTGAGATGAATTAGAATGCCGACTGCACTTGAGGCCATCTTGCCCATCATCAGTGCCTGATCTCACTAATGCTCTTGTTACTGAATGGGCAAATCCCGACAGCCACGCTCCAAAATCTAGTGGAAAGCCTTCCTACAATAGTGGAACATCTACATCTTTTGTACCTTTAATATATATTTTTTTATCTGTAAAGGTTGAAAGTGTACCTTTTAAATTTTTTTTAAAATGATTTATATAAATGGACCTTAATTACCTTTTAGAGTAGAGCTTTAAAGTTATGCACGATATGCACCTTTCTAGGTTAAAGATGGATATGATAAATATAAAAGAAGTTCCTTTGACGGTACCACACCAGCACCAAGAAACGGTACAGTTTATTACCCTTTTTTCTGAGAGTGTGTTGACACAAGCTGTGGGTAGTGATAGAAAAATAAGGTTTCTCCACAGGGTGGCAGGGCTTACTCTTTGTGAAAGGGTGAGTAGCTCAGCAGTCTGGGAGAGTCTCAGAGTAGAGCTGCTGCCCCTCTGAACTGAGAGTAACCGATTGAGGTGAATGCTCCAAGTGAAAATAGTGAAATTTGACAGCTCTGGCATATCAGTTAGCAACAATAGTGGCATACTGTAAAATGAGAGAAGTGAGAAAAGCTGTGATTTATAATGTGTTTATGTAAAGTCATGAAGCATATTTAAAATTGAGCTTTGCCTGTGAACCAAGAGATTGATGAAACCGGGCAAGATCAAATGGGATTATTCTGGTTAATTTAATTACCTTCGTGTTGTATTTCTGTACAAGTTTGCAAAGTAAACAAATCTAAATCAGCAATGTTTATTCTAAGTGTTTTTCCATGCTTTCTATTTTTTCTGAAATTGAACATTCTGTGTTTGTGCTTTTTAAAAGATGTCTGTGGGAAATAGAAAACACATTACTTGCAAAGTTGTATCGTTTGCTCTCTCCTTTCATTTTCACCACTGTGAGAGCAAGTCATTTTTTGTATGGTAATGACCTCTGCTTTTATTCATTTCTTGGCAATATTTGCTGAGGCGGATTGAAACAATGAACGTAGCAGTGTGCATTTTGCATTATGCTCTTTTAACTGTTTTAGCTGGTTGTTAACATAAATGGAATTGACTTGGCAATAAGTGACATTAAATTGCTGTTTTATTATCTCTTTTGAGCATGCATCCATCAGAGAGAGCCAAGCATAAACTGGCACTTACAGAGAATTTGGTCATTTAAAAAATTGAAGCATTGCGTTTTTTCTCTTGGGAACTTTGGAGAGAATGAATACATGGCTCATACATGAGCTATGACCCAAGCTGGGCAAGGCGAAATAGGGATGGGCACATCAACAAGAATGAAGAAACTAGCCAGACTCAAATGATTATTTTTTTTTTAAAAAATCGTATTTTAACATTGAATGTGAATAAAGATTCCTTTGAATTGAAAGGGATGTGAAACACACAGCAAGTTCATTTTGTGCTGACTTAGACTAAGTGAACTTTTAAGTGGTGCTAGTATGATTTAAAGAGAGAAACACAGCTAATAGCTGAAAGTCTTTATCAAGGGTGCAAACATAATCGACTATGTAGCATTGTTGGAAGTTTAAACTCACTTCCTTTTGCCCAAAGAAATTCACATAGACACTTTATTTTATGTCAAATGCATGAGCTATGAAAATCTCTAAGATGGAATCACAGTTAATTTGTGGTTCTTTTCGACAGATTTCAGACATCCACGTTACTGGAGAGTCCGAGGACATGACAGCAAAGGAGAGGCTTCTGCTCTGGTCCCAGCAGATGACCGAGGGCTACGTAGGGGTCCACTGTGACAACTTCACTACTTCTTGGAAAGACGGAAGGCTGTTCAATGCTATCATTCACAAGCACAGGTAACAAATGCACACTGTTCAAGTGGATTATGTCTTATTTGAATATTAAAAATGCCCCAGACAGCTTATTTTGTATTAATGAAAAACATTGTGAAATAAAAAACATTATGCAGCAGGCATGGTGGCCTACTCTTTGTTTATTTGTTTTTTAATCACTAAATATCACTTTGACTGACTGAGCACTATCGGGACAAACATCAAAGTTTTACCAGGAACACTGATTCATTATTCAGATGGCCTAGGCACACATTTCCCTGACTAAATATAACTTTCTCCTATCATGTGCTACTTGTATTACTGTAGATAGTCACATGATTCCCACTGTGTGTGGCATCTCCTGTGAGTTTCCAGCCAGTGAAGGGGCCTAATGCTGGTATTTTAGGGACTTATCTGAAAGCATTTAAACACAGCTTTCAGATGTTCACAGATATTAAAGCTAGTATAATTCTATCTAATTAGTATAATACTGAGTATTCCTATAAATAATTATTACACATTAAAAAATGTCTGCCTGTGAAACTACCAAAACCTACAAAAATGTGTGGTTAGAAGCAGGGTACAAGTATGTAAACTCAGCATGGGCGTTATTCGGGCAAATCATCATCAATGTCCATAGCAATGGTCAGAACAGAGGCAGGCAAAGTCATCTCTGAAAATCCGTAATTAACAATGGGAATATTCTGTAGGCACGTGTGAGAAGACTGGAAAACACCAGAAACAGAAAAACCTCAGAAACACATGAAGCAATCAACAATTTGTGACTTCATGAAAATGCTAAGACACAATAAAATATAAATAGACAAATTAATCAAGAGCTTAACACAGAACAGATGAATACAATAGGGCAACCAACCAATGACAGGACAGGGGCGGAGACAGGACTCGAACCAAAACAAAGGCACATGTAGAACAACGAACAAGCGAAACAGTGCTCGCTGTGTACTGAGAGAGGGAATTCGTGATGGATAACATTATGAATATGACAGTGGTAATTTAGTTACTTGTAGCAGCATCATCTAATCAGAAGAATTTTTTTCTTGTCAGGCCTGACCTGGTGGATATGAGCAAAATATCAACACAGAGTAGCAGAACAAACCTGGAGCATGCATTCACTGTGGCTGAGCAGCTGGGTGTGGCTCGGCTGCTGGATCCGGAGGGTAAGTCTCATAGACACAGGTGTCTGTTATGGTCTTTTTATAGTGTATGATCCCTGTAAGTCTGAGAGCTTATAAAATCAGCTGATTGTTAAGCTTGCCCTGGATCATTTATTGTCATTATGTAAAATTACACTTCAAGTAGTTCTCAGTTTCCACATGTACCCACTTTTATCACAAAGAAGCTACCAATTAGGGTTTCATTCAGGGAATTTGAGTGCCATTTTGTCTGTCATTAGAAATGTGATCTCATTTTAGATGCAGCCCTTGCTCTAACTTCTCTCTCTCATATTGAACAGATGTGGATGTCACATCTCCAGATGAGAAGTCCGTCATTACCTATGTATCAACATTATATGATGTCTTCCCTAAAGTACCCGAGGGTGTTGAGGGCATCAGTCCAAATGTGAGTAGAGAGCAGCAAGATTTACATTCAGCAACATAACATATATTATGAAAAAGCATAATCGGTGCACCTGCTATTGTGATGACCCCTTATTGTTATTTCAGTCAGTAGTTGTTTTCTAGGTAACTTATGTTATATTAAGGGCCAAAACAGTGCTAGTGGCTTGGCAGCTTTGGGACAATGTTTCAGTCTTGGAATTATTTTGAAAATTTTACACAGAAGAATTTGGCACATGCCATGTCTGCAAATGATTGGCCACAGAGCATTGTTGCACACCTCACAGTGAAACAAGAGCTTGAATGGCTGTTACTACAGCGAGACCTAATAATAATAATAATAATAATAATAATAATAATAATATTTAGGTAGATTTTTTTTAGTTTGCATTCAGGTCAAACAGGTCAAAACAAGATCCTGAATTACTTCTTTTCCTGGCAGGATGTCGATGTTAAATGGGTGGACTACCAGAATATGGTCAATTACCTCAGCCAGTGGATCAAACACAATGTGTCTGTCATGTCAGACAGAAACTTTCCCGTTAACCCTGTGGAACTTAAGGTAAGGCTTCTGCAGCAAATTGCAAACAGAGTTCAATGAGGCTGCGTAGCTGGAGAAGACAAATTAGCCTTAAAGCAGGCATCTCTGCAGGCTACCTTATGTTAAGAGGCATGTGGATTTAGAAAATGGTAATGGATTTATTAGAATGCTAGACTTATTATATATATATATATATATATATATATATATATATATGTGTATATATATATATGTGTGTGTATATATATATATATATATACACATATATATATATATATATATATATATATATATATATATATATATATATATATATATATGTATATGTGTGTGTGTATATATATATATATAGACTTATAGAATAGAAAGATTAGATTAGATTTACAATGTACCTATGCTTTTTGTGTTCAGCAGCTGGAGAGATTTGCAGTGTGGCTGACTCTCATTAGACGCTGTACGAAAGCCTGGGGCATAGTGCCAGCTTACTCTTAGAATATGTAGCGTCCCTCTCATGTTAATGAGTATTAAAACCTGACTAAATATCACTACAGATCAACCTCTGCTCAGACAAGTGTGGCGTTGAAAAGAGCTCTGCTGCACTTGTGTGAATATCAGTTAAAAGTGTTTTTATATTTCTTTAATAAGAGTGCAGTTTTTTTTTTTTTAAAAAAAAAGGAATTGTAAACCAAGCTGCTAATGATTTCTTTCTTTTGTCTTTACAGGCACTTTATTTGCAATACCTGCACTTCAAGGAAAGTGAAATCCCACTGAAGGAGAATGAAAAGACCAAAATCAAGCATCTTTATAAGATGTTAGAGGTTGGTATGCTTCAAAAGATTCAATGTACATATTCTCTATTTGTTTATGGGATTACATAGGATTACGATCTCTCCGGAAGATCCCTAAAATGTGCTTTTAATGATACAGGTGTGGATCGAGTTTGGTCGCATTCAGTTACCGGAGGGTTACCACCCTAACGATGTGGAGAAGGAATGGGGCAAGCTGATTGTGGCCATGCTTGAGAGAGAGAAGAGCCTAAGGCCTGAGGTCGACAGGTATGAATCTCTACTTTTATTTCTCCATCACTAGAGCTTTTTATGGTTCCCAGATCTGGGAAAACTACGTTCAGACCTTTTTGGACAAAGGCAAAGTAAGACTCAAGGCAATAAGCTTGTAAATTAGATTTATTTAGACAATTGGATATTGTCTTTGTAAAATAGAAATCAATCTGTAAAATGCACTGAGAAGGTCTTTGATGTTTTCATGAGGAAGTTTTGTTTGGTTGAGTGATGTAAAGCATGTAAATCATAAAGGGTGATAGATGTGAACATGGAAATGCTTCGCTGTTTTTGTGCTAGTTAAATCTCATATGGGGTTAGTGACTTGCCCATTGCTTTTTTTCATTGCTTTCTTCTTCCAATTTTAAATCGGTGCCCTCGGGTTCAGTAATTTGCTTGCTGATACAGCTCTGTTTTCAAACGAGCTGGGTTGGGTTTGTTTGCAGGGATAGATCTGGATAGTGTTTTGCAGTTATATGACTCGTATCAGAGAAAAACTAAGTCATATTTAGAGGCAGTGCTGTGTTAGGTCTTGTTCAGGACCTCCATTGTTGATATTTATATGGACACTAAGCTTTGTAATTATATGTCTTCTGTTCAATAAAAACAGCTAAATAAGCCTATTGAGGGAGATGGGTGGAAAAGGTGGGTGTGTCACCTTTGGTATTACATTCCACGCTCTTTGAAACAAACTGTAAGTGTCTGAACTTGTAGCGACTCATCTGTCTGAGAAGAATGTTAGGTGTTTTTCACCAGAGGGAAATATGATTGGGGGGCTGGCTTTTCTGCTGCAGCATGTGAGCTTATAAATGGCAGTGGATAGAGCCCTGTGCCAGCAGAAGGGTAGTGCTATGAGGATTATGTCTCGGATGGAGGTGTGGTAGACGCTGTTCCCTTTGGGTGGCCTGGCTATCATGAATAGCAACCTGGTTTATCGCAGTAGTGGGGGGTCATCCGTGAGCAACAGCACTCTGACAAGCCTCGGCTCTGCTGAGAATTTGTTATCTGGAGCACAAGAGCCGTTCTCCAGCACTCCGTTCTATCTCAACAACCACCCTGTGTACGGGGGAAGGTGAGCCGTACATCTGAGATCTTGGGTACTACATAGGGCTTCTGTCTGTGTCCTTTTCTTGAGCAAATGGCAGTCTGCAATATTTTGCCTTTGCATGCAGCTGAATGTCTTATGTCATGTTTATTATTGTAGACTTGAAATGCTGCAGCAAATTGCAGACAGAGTTAAGCGAGACTGTGTGGCTGGAGAAGACAAATTAGCCTTAACACGGGCATCTCTGCAATCTGTAAGTATAGGGACAGTAGAAACATCTCTGAAACCTAGCTTTATGTATGGGAATTTGACTTAAGTTTACCCTATTCTTTCCTCCAGGATATAAAAAGGTTAGAATCTGGGATCCAGTTGCAGAATGAGCCTGAAATTGCAGGATACCTGCTGGAGTGTGAGAATCTGTTGAGGCAGCAAGTGGTTGACATCCAGATTTTACTGGATGGGAAGTTCTACTTGGCAGATCAGCTTGTTCAAAGGTGAGAAACCCATGCGATGTTTTTAAATCTGTTGCTAAAATTCACAGCTGTAATTTTATTGCCTTCTTTATTCTGCCATTAGTCCATTCATGATTAAATAAGTGGATAAACAAGTCTGAATTGGGTTTTGTTATAGGGTATCCAAGCTTCGTGATGACCTGCTGACCCTCAGAACAGAATGCTCCTCGGTGTACAGCAAGGGACGCAGTCTGAGCACGGAACAGACCAAGATGATGATCTCCGGGATCACACAGAGTTTGAACTCAGGCTTCTCTCAGAACCTGAATGTGGGTTTAAGTCCTGCCCTCACGCCAGGCTCTGCCCTCTCCTCCAGCTTTACCCCTGCGATGACGCCAGCACTGACCCCAGCCATGACTCCAGGACTGACCCCGTCATTGACCCCAGCCATGACCCCAGGATTGACCCCGGCACTGATACCTGGCTTGCAGCCTGCCCTGAGGGTCGGCGGGTCCATGGAGCCAGGGATCCTCCAGCACATGAAACACATGCAAATCCGCAAGCCAATGCTCAAAGCTTCGTTAGTTGACCCCAGCTTGACTGAGGAAGAGGTCAATATGAAGTTTGTCCAGGACTTGCTTAACT
Organism: Pangasianodon hypophthalmus; assembly: GCF_027358585.1. Taxonomy (NCBI): domain Eukaryota; kingdom Metazoa; phylum Chordata; class Actinopteri; order Siluriformes; family Pangasiidae; genus Pangasianodon; species Pangasianodon hypophthalmus. The sequence goes on along the minus strand of NC_069712.1, from coordinate 27,524,507 downwards.
GGGTGGAAGAGATGCAGGTGGGAATGCTCTTTGGTGTTTTTTTTTTTTTTTTTTTTTTTTTTTTTTTTTAATATATTTGTAATAATTGGTGTTGGTGAAAACCAAATGTTCTTTACACTTTTAAGGTACAACTCGATCAAGGCGAATGGGGATCTGATCTACCGAGTGTTGAATCTCATTTAGAAAATCACAGAAATGTTCATAAAGCCATTGAAGACTTCCAGATGAGCATTAAGGAAGCAAAAATGAGTGAGGTGGGTACTGATTCTGGTGTGCTGTTATGCTGTTCAAAGCAATACACATGGCTTGTAATATAAAATGCTTATCTGACATTTTAGATTCAGATGACCCACCCACTGAAACAGAGTTACTCAGACAAGCTGGGCCTTTTAGAAAGCCAGTACGGGAGGCTACTTGTGAGTATGATGTAATAAAAACTGCCTTGAACACATTTTATTACTAAAACTAATAAATACCACAGGTTTTGTGCTAAATTTATTGGTTTCTTAGGAATTAGTTTACCACTGATTTCCCATGATTCTTTGTCTTCAGAACTCTACTAAAGAGAGACAGAGACACCTGGACAGCCTACATAACTTTGTGTCACATGCCACCCAAGAGTTAATTTGGCTAAATGAGAAAGAGGAAGAGGAGGTAGCCTTTGACTGGAGTGAGCGCAATAGCAACATCTGCAGGAAGAAGGACTACCATGCTGTGAGTCCACCTATCTTTGCTAAGAACTGTTTTCTTCTGCCATCTTTTTCTCTGCTTTTTATCTATCTAATCAGCCTCAGTCATTTTTAATTGGTTGCAGAGGGTTTTATATAATGCAGTTACTGCTCCCACCTATGTAGAATTAGGCTGAGGAGGCAGCATGTCTCCTCATGTGTTTTCCATGAAAAAGCTTTGTACCTTGGTGCCAGTATAGTTCGAAATTTGCCTGATTACTGTGCCAGAAACCATAAAATGGTAGTAACTTGCCTCACCTTACACCAACCCAGGACCTGATGAGAGAGCTGGATGAGAAGGAGGGGGTAATCAAGTCAGTGCAGGACCAAGCTGACATCCTTTTACAACAGAACCATCCAGCTAGGCTTACTATTGAGGTAAAGCAAAATTGTGTAAACACAAGTGCATTGTGATTGCTTCATTTTTTTGACAGCAAAAATTAAATTCAAAACCGGATGAGTTCTTACAAATTAAATGGTTTGTCCACCCCTCTTTTTCTGTGAATTCTTAGGCATATAAGGCTGCCATGCAAACACAATGGAGCTGGATCCTGCAGCTGTGCTACTGTGTTGAGCAGCACCTGAAAGAGAATGTTACTTACTTTGAGGTAGGTGACGGTCTGTTTGGTGCTTTACTGCTTTTTATATTCTGGTTTGTCTGATTGAGACTTTGCTCCCCTGACAGTTTTTCAATGATGCCAAAGAGTCTATGGACTACCTTAAAAGCCTTCAAGATTCAATTACAAGGAAGTATGGGTGTGACCGTACTAGCAGTCTGCATAGACTGGAGGATCTTATTCAGGAGTCTATGGTTAGTAATCTTGCAAAATACTATACAATGTGTCATGAGTTATCATCAATAACTTTCCAAACTGATATGCTATGTTGTCACCACAGGATGAAAAAGAGCAGCTTCTTCAGTACCGCAGCACTGTGGCTGGCTTGGTGGGACGTGCCAAGTCTGTTGTTCAACTCAAGCCCCGCAACCCAGAGAACCCTGTCCGAACTTCCCTACCTGTCAAGGCCATCTGTGACTACCGTCAAATTGAGGTGAACCCCTTTAGAAACATGTCTTTAATTTTCCTTTCTAAATATTTTTTTTTTTTTTTTTTTGCTAAGTCTATTTCTGCTTACAGATTACTATCTACAAAGATGACGAGTGTGTGCTGGCAAATAACTCGCACCGAGCTAAATGGAAGGTGATCAGCCCTTCAGGGAATGAGGCTATGGTGCCTTCTGTCTGCTTTACTGTGCCTCCACCCAATAAGGAGGCAGCTGAGATGGCCAGCAGGTGAGCACAAGACAATTATCAATTCTTTCCATCCCTCCAAAAAAGTCAGTGAAAGTCAGTGTTCTCGCACCACTCCCCTGTAACCACAGTATCAGTTTACCTTGCTTGTAAAGGCAACACAATGCTCTGTCCTCCCTGTGACCTCCCGTGTCTTTTTAAGGTGAACAGGTTTTGTGCCTATATCTCTGCATTTCTTGTCTTTGCATTTTTTTTTCCTTTGATCAGGATTGAGCAGCTGTATCAGAAAGTTCTTGCACTGTGGCACCGCTCTCACGTGAACATGAAGAGTGTGGTGTCCTGGCATTACTTGATGATGGATATCCGCAACATCCGCAAAAGCACTGTTGCCTCTGTAAGCGTTTTTGTCTGCATAAATGTATGAATTAACGTGTAACAGATAAGTACAAATAAGTGAAAAAATATTATAAGAAAAGATCAAATGCATGCCAATCTCTGATATAATTTCTTCACCATAAGGCAGTATTTACCAGACAGATGTATCAGCATGCCTTTTATTAAATTTAATCATAGCCTGTTGGGGCAGGTTTGCTAACAGCTATCTTTTTGCTGTTTGTGGTAGCCAAAATTAACTTGGCATAAACTGTTCTCCTCAGATTAAGACTATGTTGCCCGGCGAGCACCAGCAGGTCCTGAGCAGCTTGCAGTCTCACTTCGAGGAGTTCCTGGAGGACAGCGAGGAATCGGAGGTCTTCACGGTGGCAGACTGCACTCAGCTTGAGAGAGAGGTGCTGGCTTCAAAAGAGTTCTACGAGGAATTGCTCAAGTCTGCAGAGAGAGGTAAGATCATGCAACCACTCACTTCTAGATAAAAATTTACCTTATCATGCCCCTTTAAGCCTCTTGGCTAGAAAGTTAAAATCCTGTGGAATTATTCTTTATCCAGATTTGAACTGTTCTATTAAGACTATGTCTAAGGCGATGGTGTTACATAATGCATCAATTACATGATTGTTTAGAGGATAACATAACGTTTATAAGAGTGAATACGCTGTAGGATTTTTTTTTCATGAGTAGCTTTAAAAATCACCCCTTTGACTGGAACTCCTTCATGTGGTCAACAGAGGAACATGAGGAATCCGTGTACAACCTCTTCATATCTGAAGTGCGTAACTTTCGCATGCGCGTGGAAGCCCATGAGGAGCAACTGATTCGGCAGATCCGCTCCCCTCTTGAGCGAGATGACCTGAAGGCCATTATGCAGCGCATCATTGATCAGGAGGTACATCTTCTCATCAGGCCATCTTTATCGCTCACAATCATGCAGCTGTTATCATTCACAAAGTTTTCACCATTGAGCCCATCTCTGAAAACACACCGACTCTTGTCTGTTCCTTTTTATACCCACAGAGGAAGAAGTCAGAGTTAGACCGGTTGAACGAGGATCTTGAGGTGCTAAGGGAGAAGTGTGAGTCATTCCTCAGACAGGCTGCTAACTCTCCTTCAGTGCCCACACTGTCTTCTGAGCTCAATGTGCTCACTCAGAGCATGGCTCAGGTCTACTCCATGTGCTCCATATACTTGGAAAAGTGAGTGCGTCATCTACTGATGTGAATGGAAGTAGTATTCGTAGTAGTAAATCATCATCAACAGTTTTAGACTGGCTGTGTTCTAAACTGCTGATGTGTCTCAGGTTGAAGACAGTGAGTTTGGTGGTGAAACACAGCCAGGGTGCTGAGGCATTGGTCAAGCTGTACGAAGGCAAACTATGTGAGGAAGATGCAGTCAATGGTGACATTAGGTCTATCGATGCAGTTATGAGCACTCTCAAGGTAGGTAGTCTAAACAAAACAAAATGTCTTTGCACCCTGTTTGTTTACAGTTGCTTTTGCTTAATATCCAAATTCGATATTTTCAGCAATGGAGATCTGAGATAGATGACAGAAGAGACGTATTCCATGACCTGGAGGATGAACTGCAGAAAGCTAGAGCCATCAGTGACCGTATGTTCAAAACCCATAATGAGAGGGACTTTGACCTTGACTGGCACAAGGAGAAAGCTGAGCAGCTTGGAGAAAGATGGCGGAATGTCCACTCTCAAATTGAAAACAGGTCAGTCAGGCTAATAAGTAAATTAATCACCTTGCAGTAATATTGTCACCTAATTTGTCTAATGGAAATAATCTGATAATCAAATTTGTCAGACTTCGAGACCTGGAAGGCATCAGCAAGTCTCTGAAATACTATAAGGATGCATACAGTAGCCTTGATGAGTGGAGCAAAGAGATGGAGGCCAATCAGCTGAAAACCCAAGAGAACCAGCCAGAGGACAGCAAAGCTTTGGCTGAGTTACTAAACCAACAGAAGGTAAGAAATCCATCTTTTGTGTCCTTCTCAAGTGTCCTCTTCTCAGGAAATGCTAATTTTTTCTTTAAGAAACTGTCAAAACACGTTTTTCATCTAGTCAGGTTGTGATATTGGTGTGTTTTAGGTACTTGTTGCGGAAATTGAACGTAAGCAGAGTAAGATTGAGGAATGTCAGAAGTACTCGGAGCAGTACTCAGCTGGAGTGAAAGTAAGACAGGCTTCTGATCTCACCTTAGTGAAAGGAAACAATCCAATGACACTGAAATGGGGACAGGGTGCATCATGTTGTTCTCTGCTTTCAGGATTATGAGCTTCAGTTGATGACCTACAGAGCCATGGTGGACTCTCAGCACAAGTCCCCAGTGAAGAGAAGGAGGATGCAGAGCTCATCAGATACTATCCAGCAGGAGGTGAGGGAGAAAAAAATCATGAGAAATGTATCAACAATAACTAGGTATTAATACATAGCAGAACAACTATCAGGCTTATAGTGTTTACTCAGTTTATGAATTTTCTTTTCTTTTAATCCTCAGTTCATGGACCTCCGCACTCGCTACACAGCACTGGTCACTCTAATGACGCAGTATGTGAAATTTGCAAGTGAAACTCTGAAAAGGGCAGAAGAAGACGAGGTAGGATTTTCATATGATTGTGTCTTTATTTTATGTTAAATTATTTACATGGAAGATTTTTACTATTAAAATCGCCATACGTTCAATTATCTATGGAATGTCTTTGGTGTGCTGGCTTTGCAGGTTATATTCAAGTATAATCTTGAATATAATGAAATGCTTGTTACTAGGTTGTTTCAAGTGTAGAAATTGTTAGAACTGTCTCTCTGGCCTGCAACAGTTGCTTTTGATAACTGTTTATTTGCTTTTGGGTATAGTATACTTCCTGCCATTCTGCAAACACCTTTCAGTGTGCTGAGAAATCTATGAAAACACTATTTGTCCTAGTTGACGCTCTTAAGTGTGTTACTTCGTCACATGCACAATAAGGCAAACAGCTCCCTTTTACAATATCCTTAAATTCAAACACTGTTTCTAATACAAAATATTCAATATTTTGTATTGTTGAAGGTGGAGGGGCATTTTCATGCTTGGTTTGGTAAGTGTGCCAGAGCTCTTCCTTAAGATATATTTTCTTTCTCTAGCCAAGGTCTGGAAGGTAATTTTACCTTTAATTTCAGAGGAGGACATGTATGGACAAAGCTGAATATAGGAGCTGGTTGGATAGTATGGAGATACAGAAAGTGGCAAGTGAAGAGGAGATCTCCAGGCTCAAGCGCCAGGTACTGGAACTGGAGGCCTCCTTGTCCGACAGACAACAGCAACTGGACATCCTGGGAGGAGAATTAGAGATGCAGAAAAAGTGCATTGAGGAATTGAATGTACAAAAAACTAAGGCAGAGTATGAAGCGCAACAATACCGTGTTGAGCTAGAGGGTGCTGTTAGATCCAAAACTGCCATTGAACAAGAGCTAAAAAATTCTCGTCAGTTAATTCAACAGGCCGAGGCCAAACAACTGTCCTTGGAGGAGAGTCTTCGCATGCTAAGGAAGAACATAGAGGAGAGTACTCTGGCCCGTAGGAAACTGGAAGATCACTTGCGACGCAAGGACAATGATGTCCAAGATCTGGAGGAGCACAGGCGTTCATTGGAGCGGGAGCTGAAAGCCAAAGAGGGCACTGAAGCAAATCTCCTGAGTCAGGTTAGGATCATGGAAATAGATCTGGCTCAGAAGTCTGAATCTAGACTAGTGCATGGGGAATCACGGAAGGAAGTTATACAGAAATCCACCATCTCCATCTCTGCCCCAGAAGCAGAGGCCCTACAATTCAAAGTGGATGAACTCATGATGGGCAAAAAGAAAGCTGAAACTGAGATCAAGGCATTGAAGTCTGAGCTGAACTCGGTGCTTATGCAGAAGAATATGGCTGATGAAAAAGCACAACGCTTCAAGGAGCTCCTGGATGATGCAAATAATAGGCTGATGAAGCTTCAGGTGGAAATGGAGTCAGATAGAAACAGCATCAGACAGAAATCAGATGAACTTAGGCAGGAAGCCTCTGAACTTAGGAAATCTGTCTATATATTTCAAGAACAAGTTAAATCCCTTCAGCGAGACAAATCTTCACTAGAGCACAGAGTGCTATTTCATAAAACAGAGGTTGATGGATTAAAGGAACAACTGAAGATCAGTCAAGGGAAGCTTCTTCAGTGGAGCACTAGTGAACAAGAGAATTGTCAGAAACTGAGAGGGCTAGAAGAAGAGCTTTCCACCAAACAGGCTGAAGGAGAACAGATGAAATTTAAGATGAATGAACTAAACAGAATAAATCAGTTGTTGGAAGGTGACATCAGGCATCTGACGGTAAGTATTGAGTCATTCACGCAAGAAAAATCACATTCTGAACAAAAGATAAAAACACTGAAAAATGAGACTGAGAACCTCAAGGAGCAACTGCTGAAAGCTAAAGAAGAAGTGAGCATTAAGACAAGAATAGAAAATGATTTGCAGCTAAAGGTCAAAAACCTTGAACTAGAACTTCAGAAAAGTGACTTACAAGTGACCCAACTTACAAAGAAGGTAGAAGAACTAAGAAGAACCATGTTGGACAATGAACGCTCAGTAAAGAATCTGAATACTGAACTAGATAAAGCTAATATGGACATTGGCAGCAAAGATCAGCAAATCAGCATACTTAAATCACAAGCAGAGAGTACAAAATCTCAGCTGAAAATAATTGAAGAAGAACTTCTTAAAAAAACCCAGACATCCCATGAGCTTCAGTTAAAACTGCGAGACTACAATGAGGAGATGAAAAAAACATCCGAGTTTCAGCAGAAAGTTAAAACCCTCAATGCATCCATTACAAATTATGAAACAGAAATCAGAAATCTGAAAGCAGAGCTGACGTCCATGTCCTTGGAGAAGAATCTAGCCAATCAGAAGGTTCAGGAACATAAAGTGGAGATTAACAACTTGAATGTGGCGTTACAAAAGTCCAAGACTGAAGCACAGAAGGAATCATCAGAGGGTAAGAAGAATGTTGCGAAGTTGAGAGAGCTTGAGAATGAACTTATACGATGCAGACAGACCATAAGCAGAATGAGTGGCAACTCCGAGAAGACCACAGTCAATCTTAAACTGGACATCTCTACTCTTCAGCGGGAAAAGCAAGCTGCTGACCAAAAGTTACAAGCTTTGAAGACTGAATTTGATGAACTTAATTCCACTCTCAAAAAGACAAAAGATGAGTTGCTCAGAGTGACTCAAGAAGGGAAGATAAATCAGTCAAAAATCAAAGAGCTGGAGACAGAACTTCAGAAGAATAGGTTGATCATTAAAGAAATTAACTCTAATTCGGACAAATATACAGCAAACCTACAGCAAGAATGTTCTAACCTTCTTAAAGAGAAAGGTACTGCGGAAGAAAAAATCACAACTCTGACCGCCGAAACTTCACAGCTAAAAATGAAGTTGGACCACACTCTAGAAGATCTGATGCAAAAACAGAAGGAAACAGCAGCTGCCAAATCGAGATCCCAAATGTTAGAGGACCAGTTGGAAAATTGTAAGAGAATGCTTGAGGACCTGAAGGGGAAACTTGAATTGCAGAAGAAGGGCTATGAGACACAGTTACAGTTAGTGCAGAATGAGATGGAGCAAAAACTGGCATTGCAGGAGTCTCGCATGAAACTAGAATGTGACAGAAAATCAAAGGAACGCCTGCATAGTGCTGAAACAATTGAACGAGACAACCAGCAACTCTTGCAAGAAATTGAGAAGCTGAAAACATTGCATTTAAATGCCATGAAAGCCAAACAGGAAGTTCAAAAACAACTTGACAGCATGTCCTCTCAATTGGAACAATCCAAGAAGCAAAAAGGAGCTTTGGACCTTGAATTGCTCAAAGCAAAATCTAAGATTACCGAATTAGAAACTGAGAAAATCAGAGTGAAATCCAGTATCTCACAACTGGACAATATCCGCAAAGAGAGCTCAGAAGAAACCTCAAGACTGAAACAGATGTTGACAGAGACTAAACAGAAATTAAGGATGGCAGAAAATGAAGCAAAATCCTCAAAGGAGCAGATTGCTTCATACATAAAAGAAGTGAAAACTTTACAGGAGAAGAACCTAAAGCTTGAAGTAACCTATAAGTCAGAGACGAAACGTCTGAAGGAGTTGGAAGGTGTGAATCAAGTCAATCATCAGTGTGCTAAAGACGGTGAGCTTGCAAAGCTGAAGACTGAGTTAATGTTAACGCAAAAAATAGTGTCTTCGTATGAAGAGGCAAAGCAAAATCTGGAGGAGGAACTTAAGAAAATGAAAGTGACGTCAGAGGTACATGTCAATAAGTATTTGTAAATGTTTTAGATATTATGATTTCATGTAGATCAGTCATTTTTATGTTTTACATACATTTACCTGAAAAAATACTTAATCAATTAATCTCATGCTTTCAGATAGCTACTTTGAAGAAGGATAAAGTACTGGAGGAACTGAAAATTGTGAAACAAGACAAAATGGTACCACTGGATAAAACACCCCATGAACTAAGGATAACTGAAAACCTTATTTTAAATTCATCTACACAGGAACAACTGTCAAGTCTGTCCACCACAAACCAAAGTAATCTTTCTGAACATAAATTTACATCAAGGAACAGCTCACGGTCAGACAAAAGCAAGTCTGAGAAAAATCAGTCTGTAACATTTAAAATCACCGCCACTGACTTTGATAACAGTGCATCTGATTCCTCAATGATAAGTAAACCGAGGGAGTCAAGTTCGTCAAAGCTTCAAGGACTCAGGGGTCGGGTCAGTATTGAAAAGTTGATTAAAATCAAAATAATCACTGAGGAAATTGCACTCAAGTTAAAAACTGGATTGATAACCATGGAAGAGGTTCAGGCATCACTAGCCCAATTCACCGGCAAACCTGTTTCAATTGCTGGCATTTATATTGAATCTGGCAAGAAAAAGATGTCTTTTATGGACGCTGCAGAGGCAGGTATTATGGCGAAAACGTATGCTATTGAGTTTTTGGAAGCACAGGCTGCCACAGGAGCCATAATTGATCCAATCACTGGTGAAAGCTACAGTGCCGTAGATGCTATTGATAAAGGCATTATTGGTGAAGAATTGAGGGACAGAATAACAGATGCCGACAAAGCAGTCAGCGGTTACCCTCATGGTGGAAAACTACTTTCCGTCTTTCAAGCTATGGAAGAACGAATTTTAGATAGACACAGAGGGAAGGGAATACTTGAAGCACAAATTGCAACTGGAGGGCTGATTCACCCATTAATTGGCATGCGGGTTCCACCAGATTGTGCCATTGAACAGGGACTCGTAAATCAAGCCACCCTTCAAACTCTGTTTGATCCTATCACTAATCCAAAGAGCTTTCACAACCCAGAAACAGGACAGAGAGCATACTATAACGAACTCCTCAAACTGTGTGTATTTGATGTCAGCAGTGGCGTTTATCTTCTACCCTTCGGAAATGATCATATTTCCAGTTTCACCCCAGCGAGCACTCACAGAGTGTCAGTCATTAACAGTTCCACTGGTGCAGAGATGTCGACATACGAAGCTTACAAGGCCAATCTCATAGATAAAAGAATCTACCTGTTCCTCTCGCAACAGGAGAGTGAATGGCAAGAAACGACGGTCATTGACTCAAGTGGGAAACTTTTGCATATTTTAACTGATCAAAAGAGTGGGCGACAATTTTGCATTGAAAATGCTCTTAGTCTAAAGATCCTTCAAGCAAGTGAACTTCAACGCTATCGTAGTGGTCAAATGAGCATCTGTGAGCTTGCTGACCTTCTGATTTCTAGAAAGCATGTGTTAAAGAATAAGCACAGCCCAATTGCAGGACTCTGGGATGTAACTTTCAAGAAAAGGCTCTCTATTCTCAAAGGATTTCAACAAAACCTTGTGGACAGGCTCACTGCGCTCAAACTCCTTGAAGCTCAAGCCTGCACTGGCGGTATCTGTGACCCATCATCAGGTGACCGATTTCAGATTGCAGATGCTCTCCATCGCGGACTCCTGGATGAAAGTTTTGCTCGACCTCTGCACCAGTATGAGCAAGCTTACTATGGCATCATCCATCCCCAAACTGGAAAGACTTTGACAGTAGGTCAGGCAATGCATGAGAACCTGTTTCCTAAAGATATTGGATTCCGATGTCTTGAATATCAGCTTACAACTGGAGGCCTGATAGACCCAGGAAGCCATAACAGGGTCTCTGTGGAGGAGGGAGTCAAGAGCTGTCTGATTGACAAAGCAACAGCTACACAGTTGAAAGATGACCACCCTCATCCCAAAAATATCACCTGCCCAAAAACAAAGCGAAAAATTTCTTTCAAAGAAGCTCTGGAGAAAGGAATCTTTGACAGCCATTCTGGACTCCTGCTGCTTGATGCTACAAAGCCACATAGTATTGGAGCCACATCGTCTTTCCAATATATTTGGGCCTATCGTCACTTCTAAAGCAGCATTTACAGATATTTGAGCTAAATATGAGAAGCAGAATTGTGCCATTGTTGTTAACTATGAATGAAAGTGAATAGCCACTGGTTTTGTGCAAATGTAAATTGGTAGCTATTAGCTTCCAATTATTGTTAGCATGGTAGTTTGAGCTCTTCATTAAATATGACTAGGTGTTGGCAAGCAATGTGACAGGAATATCAATGAAATGGGTTTATGAGTCACAGAATGTGTGTTGTAAATGTATGCATATGTATGAACACAATATATGAACACAAACTCATGAACATCCAACTAACAAAAGCAATTATTTAGATTTGTATTTAATAACTAGAATTTACTTAAGTAATAAGCAAAATGGCATGGAGGTATATTTACTCGTACACAACAGCAGTTAGTTGACATTTTCTTGCTTTTGTAATTCATTTCACAATGTCTTTTTCCATGAAATTCAGAAATCTGTTGAAGAGGAGAGAAAAGAGCAAGCTGATAAAGTTAGCAAGTTATTAAACTGGATGTCTGATGTGAAATCGAACGTGAACAAAAACGGAAAGGCTGTAAGTGATGACAAAGGCAGCACAGAGAGCTCTAATAAGCCTCAGGTAAATCACTCTCCGCAATGTGTCGCCCCCCCCCCCCCAATAACTTTTTTATAGGTCTTCAAGTCACGCATAACAGTTCAGAGTGTTGAAACTTCATTTTTATGTATGTACATTACTTGGAATAAAGAAATTTGTGTATATTCTTTGTATTACATTTACATTTTAAATTAATTACATGTCTCTTCTGTCCTGGTATGATGACAATATGTGCATGACCATGGAGAGTTTCACAAGCACACAAATAAAGTTCACATTCGTCATATACAACATATGATCTAAAACATTATAATAAACAGTGCAGTTGCCCTGGATGCTTGTTTATTTGCATGTAAATCAGTATCATGCCTGAAAACATATCTCTGTAGCATAACAGCATCCTTACTTCAACTCAGATTATCTTACTTGTAAACTACAGAGTACAGAAGGTAATGATGAATAATGATTATTCATTTTATTCGTATACTTTACATAACCAACATTGTACACATGCAGAGTTATGCAGAGATATGTTCTGCATGAAAGAATAATTTATGAGAAAGATTTCCCTTCATTTAAATACATAACACACTGATTACACATACATATATTTTTCATGCATTTAAAAGTTGCCCAAAGGCCTTATCATTTTATGTATTGTCCAATTGGCCAGAACAGAAAATGTTACATCCATTGGGGTTCATATTCTCATGGCTTATATAGATTGCATGGATTATAGAGAGCTCAGTCAGATAGGAGACCTTTTTTTAATGAGTGGACACCAGAGATGTATAGTGGCCTATTTGTCCTTGCTCTCACTACTGTTGTTATGCTACGTTGCCATGACAGTTATGATTTATAAAAACATATCATCCATGCAGTGGTCTTACACCATACAAAGTCATTGAAAAATTAAAAAATGCCAACCTAAAATGACTACCTGAACAAATGGTCTAGCAAAAAAGTAACATTCCACATTAAAATACCAATATTTATATCCCCATTCCTTAGTCCAGCAATATACAGGAATTTGTATACACACTGACGATCCATTTGTACATGTTAACACCCTGTTGACAAAATGTTTGCATTTATCATTTATAATTATAATTCAGTAGTGTGCAATGTGATGTGGGCAGTTTTTTCTAATTGACAAGCTATGGACAGTGCAAAAAAAGTTGATAATGAAATCCTTTTTCACTTATACCAGATTCCTATGGAAGAGGTTTTGTCAAAGAAGGAACAAATAACAGAAGCATTAAGAAGTACACAGCAGATATTGTCCAAGCACAGTGACAAGTATGTTCCTTTATTTCTTTCACATTGGACATAACAAGCAGTGAAAAAATATTTTCCACTTTATTGTTAATATCAGTAAGTTTAATTATGAATGATCTTATTTTCTCATTAGGATGTCTGAGGAGGAAAAGTCTGAGGCAAAAGAACAGCTAAAACTCCTCCACCAAGCCTACAGTGATCTCTCTCAGATGAGTGTGAACCAGACACCCTCTGCTGAACAGGTGAGGCGGATGAACTCATTCTGCACCAACTAAATGAGTGACAAATGTCAGTGCCTGTTAATGTGTGACAAATGCTGTTCTCAGTGCATGTCTAACATGTTGAAGCCTCAGCACATGAGCATGACCCCTGTATGAAAGGTTTCAAATGTACAATCACGCTAACATTTTAAACTCATCACTGGGTAAGGGTTTTTTTTTTTCTGTACAGAGTGAACTGAGTATGCTGTAAACATAGCAGAGCATGAGTTTTTAATGCTACTCATTCTTACTTCACAGCAAACCTCATCCGCCCTCACTCTTTAAAGTTTTTTGCCACACTGCAGTAATACTCTTTGTGTTGTCTTTAACCGACGTTGTTGTTTTTGCAAGATGCTGAAAGTTCTGTCCACAGATGCATGAGAGCTTTTAATTCTACTCTTCTTGCTGTTGAAAGTCTGATTTGACTGTTGAAAATGAACTGTAGACTTGTTTTATGGGTGAGTACATTTTAAACATAACAAAAGAATTATAAAAGCTGTAAATAATTTCACATCCGTGATGCACACTTCATTCAGATTCCTTGTATTGCAGGAGTTTGAAGTCATCGAAGGCATTCTCGATGTGGGAAGAGGAGCAGTGCTGTCTGTATGTCGTGCAGTGCAGAACGGTCTCATTGACCACTGCACTGGGCTCAGTCTCCTTGAGGCCCAGCTCATAACATCTGAACTCATCTTACCTGAATTCCACATGTGTCTAGACTTGGAGGATGCATTCAAGCACAGCCTCGTGGATGAACCCATGTATAAGCAACTGCAAGACTTGAATGAAGCCAATAAATGCATTCAGAGTCCACGTTATGCTTCTGAACCCTTGCCGACGGTAGCTGCAGTGAAGGATGGGGCAATTTCTGAACGTCTAGCTGTAAAGATCATTGAAATCCAGCTAGCCACTGGTGGGTTAAGAGTGACATGCACTGGAGAGTGTTTAAGTCTTGAGAGGGCATTTGAATTTGGCCTAATTCCCCAGTCTCTCTATATTCAAATATTACAAAGACAGAATACTTGGAAGGATTTGATTGATCCTAATACAGCTGAAAAAGTTTCTCTTATTCAGCTTATGCAGAGGAGCATTGTGCATGAGGAGACAGGGCTTCGTTTGCTGGCGGTGAAGTCTACAAAAGATGGAAGCATAGCATTTACATCTGGGAGAGAGGTCAGCATTGTGAGAGCGATGCATGAGGGTCTGATAGATCGAGAGACCATGCTCCGGCTGCTGAGTGCGCAGCTGTTTGCAGGAGGCATAGTTGATCCTAGAACAAACTGTAAGCTTACAGTAGAAGAGGCCGTATCTGAGGGTCTTATTGATCAGGACACTGCCAGTGGAATTCTGAGCCACCAAGCCCAAAATGGTGGCATTGTAAACCCTAAAAACGGGGCTAGACTGGCAGTCGATGAAGCTGTTCAGTGTGATTTAATGAGTTCCAGAAGTGCTCTGTTAGTTCTGGAGAGACAGAAATGTTTCATGGGCCTCCTCTGGCCTCACTCTGGTGAAATCCTCTCTGTCTCGATGTCCGTACAGCATGAAATCATCACTGAGAAACTGGCACATGAGCTTCTGTGTAACAGACATAAAATAGCAGCATTTTACATACCAGAGAGCTCTGAGGTAGTTGATATTGACTCTGCTGCACAGAATGGTTTCATCAATGCTTGCACAGTAGACTTTTTAAAAACGATAGAGATACCAGATATGTTCCCTGATGTAGATGATCTCAATGACAAATTTTCATCATGGCTAGTAATGCGTGAGCTTCAAATTGAGGGATCTCAAAAATCCAGAGAAGGATTGGAAGCTAATGAAAAGAGTATAAACGCCCCATCTTCCTTGGAAGCCAAACAACTTTTTGTTTCATTTTTAATGATGAACAGCTACATGGACCCCAAATCAGGACAGAGGCTTTTAATTTTTGATAGGCAATTAAATAAAATGGCACAAGTACTGCTAGAAATGTCAGAAACTGACACACATGCTAATATCCATGATTCATCTCTAGATGAGGACTTTCCAGATGATGCACACATCACACACACTGGTGAATTGGCAGTTCTGCATATTGATGAGCCTTTACAAAGAATAGCAGAAGAGAGTATTTCAGAGGTCTCTGCAGAGGGTGATCATTGTATAAAAACTTCAACTATTGAGTCTGACAGTCATACCTCAGGGTCAGGTGAAATATTTAATATGTCACTGGAAAGTGCTCCATATAAAGCTTCAGCATCTGAGATTAAGACAAATGAAAGTGCACCTGAGGATCCATTTACAGATACATGCACAGGAATGCACATTTCACAAAAATTAAATCCTGAAATTGTCAATCAAACAAATTTGCTTTCAGAAGTAGAGAAGACTGTACCTTTGAATCACAGAGAAAATTCAGTTCTAGCAAAAGATGAAGACCCCACACAGTGCTCTGTTCTAAGCAGTAAAAAAGCTACAAATTTTGATTTGCTCACTGAATACTCACATTGTGAAGGTGTGTATGATAACAAGCTTGAAAGAGACCATGTGTTATGCCTTCTGAGGGACCAATTAAAAGAGGGGGGCATTTTAGATGCCACCTCTGGAAAGCGATACAACCTTAATGATGCTTTTGATAAGGGCCTCATTGATGAAGAGACTGTGTTAGACGTACTTGCACTGCAGTTTGGAAGGCGCAATGTCATAAGAAACAAAACCGTGACCATGTCAGTACTGAAACAAGCTGTGTCACAAAGCTACATATCATCTTACATAGCTTTACAAATCATGCAGCAGCAAAATTTACTTAGTGGTTTCTATGACTCAACTGGAAAAAGCATCAGTGCTAGGGAGGCTTGGGAGATGGGTTTGATTACTGATGATATTGGCAGCTTTGTCCTTGATTCAGAAGTAGCCCAGAAGGCCACCACTGATCCTGATGGAAAGTATGTTTGCAGTGTGTCTAAGGCAAAGACAGTTTGTGATAAGGAAGCAGATAGTCATGAGATCCCTGCTGTGGACTTCAGTGAAAAATGTCCAAGTACTGAAAATACAGTGAATAGGTCAGGAGATGAAACTCATCTATCAACAAACTCGAAACAAATGACCAGTATTTTGGACTCGTCTTTTAGCTTAAATACAGTTAGGAATGAGGAGGTCATTGCCGAGGAGATTGGGGGAATATGTCCAAGTACTGAAAATCTGTTAGCAACTTCATCACAAATGACCAGTGGATTAGACTCAACCTTCCTGTTAAAGACACTTAGTGACGATAAGATCACTGCTCAGGAGAAAGACAGTATTGAGATCCCTGCTGTGGACTTAAGTGAAAAATGTGCTAGTACTGAAAATGCAGGCAATCTAACAGAAGAATTAACAATTTCAAATCGAATGACCAGTAGTTTGGACTCATCATTCATCTTAAATACAGTTCGCTCTCAGGATATCACTGTTGAAGAGTTTGCTGAAAATTCTCCAAGTACTGAAAATGCAATGAAAAGGCCAGATGAAGTCACTAATCTATTAGCAACTTCAACACAATTGACCAACACTTTGGACTCATCCAAAGTCCAAAGTCATCCAAAGTCCTTAAAGATAGTTACTGATGAGGAGATTGTTGCTGAGGAGTTTGGTGAAAAATGTCCAAGTACTGAGTATGGATTAATAAGAACAGTTGAAAGCAATGCTCTGTTAACAAATTTAACACAATTCACTGGTAGCTCAGCATCTAGCTTGAAGACAGTTATTGGTGAGGGGATCACTGATGAGGAGTTTGATGAAAAGTGTCTGAAAACTGAAAATGAGGTGAAGCAAACGGAGAAAGCCTCTAATCTATTAGCAACACAATCAACGCAAATGACCGATAGCTTGGACACATCATATGCCTTAGAGACATTAAGTGAAAAGGACATCACTGATGGGGATTTTAGTGATAAAGGTCTAAATACTGAAATTGAGATGCAAACACTGGAAGAAGACTACTATCTGTCAGAAAACTCCATACAAAGTAAGAGTAGTTTAGACACATCATTTACCTTTAAGGCAGTTAGTAATGAGGAGATCTTTCATGAACTTGGAGGAAAATGTCCAAGTACTGAAAATTCAATAAAAAGACCAGAAGACAATCATCTATCAGCAAATTCAAAACAAATTACCAGGGGTTTAGACTCATCCTTCCTGTTAAAGTCAGATAGCGATGCAGAGAAAGAGAGTTTTGAGATGCCTGCTGTGGACTTAACTGAAAAATTTCCAAGTACTAACAAAACAGGAAATAGAACAGAAGAAGACACTCATCTCTCAGCAAATTCAAAACAAATGATCAGTAGTTTGGACTCGCTGTTTACCTTAAATACAGTTAGTGATGAGATCGCTTCTGAAAAATCTCCAAGTACTGAAAATGCAATGAAAAGGCCAGATTATGTCACTAGTCTATTATCAACTTCAACACAATTGACCAGTACTTTGGGTCCGTCAGTCACCTTAAAGACAGTTCTTGACAAAATCACTGCTGGAGAGTTTGGTGAAAAATGTTTAAGTACTGAAAATAAAGTGGAAAGATCAGAGGACGACACTCCATTAATAAACACAACACGATTGCCCAGTAGTTTGGACTCATCATTTTTGCAAAGAACAGTTAGTGCTGATGTAACTGCTGAGGGGTTTGGTGAAAAATATATGAGTACTGAAACTGAAATGAAAAGAACAGAGCAAAACAATCCTCTGTTAATAAACTCGGCACAAACGACCAGTAGTCTGAACTCAGCATTGTTACTGCCAATTAGTGATGAAATTACTGGTGAAAAATGTCCATGTACTGAAAGTAGTTTGAACTCATCATTCACCTTAAAGATTAGAAATGAGAATGCTGAAAAATGTCCAAGTGCTGAAAATACAATGAAAAGCACAAATGAAGACTCTGAAATCTTAACAACTTCAACACAAATAGCCAGTAGTTTGGACTCAGCTTTCACCTTAAAGACAGTTAGCGATGATGAGATCACTGCCGAGAAACTTGGTAAAAAATGTCAAAGTATTGAAGATGAGCTGAAAACCAACACAACACAGGATATATACAGTTTGGACTCATCATTCGCCCTAAAGTCCGCTGAGATCCCTGATGAAAAATGTCCTCCTCCATTAATGAGTGGCAGTTTAGAGTCCTCATTCCCCTTAAAGACAGCTAGTAAGGAGATCACTGATGACACAATTGGTGAAAAAAGTCCAAGTACTGAAAGTTCATTGAGGACAACTCAGTTCACCTTAAATACAGAGGAAGTCACTAATGACATGTTTGGTGAAAAATGTCCAAGTGAAAATGCAGTGAGGACATCAGATGAAGCATCTTTATCAATACACTTAACGCAAATGACCAGCAGTTTGGATTCATCTTTCACCTTCATGGCAGATTGTAATGAGATCCCTGCTGAGGACCTAAGCAAAAAACATCCAAGTACTGAAGATGCAGTGAACAGAACAGAGGAAGCCAGTCCTCTATTAACGACTTCGGCACAAATGATCAGTAGTTTGGACTCCTCGTTCACTTTAAAGACAGTTAGTGAGGAAATCACTGAAGATGCGTTTGGCAAAATATGTCCAAGTACTGAAAATGCAGTGAGGACATCAGATGAAGCTTCTTTATCAACAAACTTAACACAAATGACCAGCAGTTTGGATTCATCATTCACCTACATGGCAGACAGTGATGAGATCCCTGCTGAGGATTTTAGTCAAAAATGTCCAAGTACTGAAAATGCGGTGAACAGAACAGAGGAAGCCACACCTCCGTTAATGAATTCAGCACAAATAAGCAGTAGTTTGGACTCATTCACTTTAAAGCCATTTAGTGATGAGATCACTGATGAGGAGTTTACTGAAAAATGTCCAAGTACTGGAAATGCAGTGAACAGAACAGAGGAAGCCAGTCCTCTATTAATGACTTCAACACAAATGATCAGTAGTGTGGACTCCTTGTTCACGTTAAAGACAGTTAGTGAGGAAATCACTGAAGATGCTTTTGGCAAAATATGTCCAAGTACTGAAAATACAGTGAGGACATCAGATGAAGCTTCTTTATCAACAAACTTAACACAAATGACCAGCAGTTTGGATTCATCATTCACCTACATGGCAGATAGTAATGAGATCCCTGCTGAGGATTTCAGTCAAAAATGTCCAAGTATTGAAAATGCGGTGAACAGAACAGAGGAAGCCACACCTCCGTTAATGAATTCAGCACAAATAACCAGTAGTTTGGACTCATTCACTTTAAAGCCATTTAGTGATGAGATCTCTGATGAGGAGTTTACTGAAAAATGTCGAAGTACTGAAAATGTAGTGAACAGGACAGAAAACGACACTCCTGTAAGCAGCTCAATACAAATGTCCAGTTGTTTAGACTCAACATTTACCTTAAACACAGTCAGTGAGGAAATCACTGACAAATTGTTGTATGACAAATGTCTAAGTACTGAAACTGAAGTGAAAAGAACAAAGGAAACCAATTTTCTATCAGGAAATACTGAAAATTCAGTGAACAGGACAGAGGAAGCCACTCCTCTATTAAACAGCTCAACCCAAATGATCAGTAGTTTGGACTCAAATCCAGTTAGTGAGGCAATCACTGATAAGGAGCTGGGTGAAAAATGTCCATGTGCTGATTTAGTGAAAAGAACAGACGTCACCACTCACGTATTAACAGACACAACACAAATGACTACTCTGAACTCCACATTGCTCTTAAAGACAGTTAGTAATATTCCTTCAGCTACTGGTTTTGATTCAGGAAAACAGGATGAGGTTGAGCGAATTGTCCATGCCCATGGTTTAGAGGATGTTGACAATTCAGATTGTTTGGATACCAAAAACAATGGAGGTAGAAATTGTACAGAGGTGGGGAATGCTCCAGAAAAAGAGAATTATCATAATGATGGAATTTCTCATAATATTGCCTTTAATGCATTATGTCAAGCTCCTTTAGCCAGTGTTAGGGATGTGGCTTTCAATGAAGCAGCGGTAAACCAGAGGAGAAGTTCTGTTGAGAGTGACTCTGACACATCCTGTTCATTGCAAAGTGATGTTTATTCTGATGAAAAGAAATCAGAGAGCTTAGTGAATATACACAAACAGCACAGTGCTTTCAATGAGCCACAGCAAACAGCAGGTACATCCCCCACTGAAACAGGTTCAGAGAGCTTACCTGGTATAGAAGATATCAAAACACTAGCAGATAATGAACCGTCTTTATCTTCTTCTACATTACTTCAGTTATCAGACATGAGAGCTGCAGGGAAAACAATTATGAGTCCCGAATCAAATGAAGATGTGCAAGATCAGGAAGACAGTGTATTGTCTTGGTCAGTAGATTGTTTTGTTCAAACAAACATGAACGAGAAAGATCTGAATCAGTGTACAATTAGCAAGAGTAGTGGGATCGTGGCGGGACCTGAGCATGAGTGCAAGTCAGGAACAGTTAATGACCATGCAGCATTCAAAGCAGTAGAGACCCAATCCAGTCATATTGGTGTCAGTATTGACAGTAAGACAATGAATGATTTTGACTTGGTCAGTGTCAACACCTCAGAGTCTATAGACATGTCACAGCTTTGCTGTGGAGACACTCCCAAAACAAGTCCCACCTTGAAGTTCCTGCCAGATGTAACTCTCAGTGATGACTCAATTAATAAGCAGCACTTAGCTGAGCAAGTACCTGATACAGCAACTGACTCCAGTCTGCCTACTTCAGGCTTTGTCATATCCGAGAAAAACAGATATGATACAGGAACCATAAAGAACAAAACTGCCGTCACTCCAGCGCACATTGTGGGAGAACAGTCTTCAAAATCTGTTACACTGAAGTCCACTATTCCAACAAATTCATCACACAAAGACTTGCTTAATGTTCATACTCCCCAACACTCCAACAATAATGGAGATAAGCTATGTGCAAATTCTTCAGTGACAGAGAGTGAATTTCCACCAACTTATTTAAATGAACTGGAAAAAACTGCAGTGAAAGGAGCTGTAAATGAGATCCAGAGCAAGGAAAGGCAAGCCCTTGACAACAATGAGAGCATCTCACCCACTGCTGCAACTCAACATGACACAAATGTCATTCAGGTCCTTGTAGAGAGCAAAGATCCAGGTCTGCTCAAGGATTTGAGCGAGCATAAGGGAGTTCTTCCAGGGTGTGTAAATCAAGAGAAGTTTTCATCTGATGTTACTGGTTATGCTCAGGAAACAAGTAGTCCAGTGCTAATGCAGTCACAGCTTCAAGAGATGATTAAGGAGATGTCTGCTGACAAAGAACCAGAAATGTCCAAAGAAATTTTAGGTCTGCCGAGAACCACTGCTCAGGGAGATGAAGGCTCATGTATGGAAAGTATTGAAATTCAGCCCAAAGCTGCTGCCAGTGATAGTTGCGACAATGATGTCTTTCAATCAGCTTTGTCCAGTCAGCAGTGCTCTAAGGCAAACATTTCAATCATTGAGGAAGGAGAGGAGGTCACAGTTAGACCCAGAGTGAGCATTTAACTTGATACATTTTGAATTTGAATTAGTATTATTTTACTATAAATAATTATCAAATAATAATTATTTTGGAATATGTTGCAGAAATGTTCCACCCAGGATTATTTGGAATGTGTTGGTAAACTCCAGGATCACTATGACACACTTGAAGACATCAGGAATGATTTTTTGACCCAAGGTCCTTTAGCAACTCACATTGAAGGTTTACAAGACCAACTGGAAGCAGCTCAGGTTTGTCCATCATTGCAATGTTGGATTTTTGTTAATGCTTCACATACTCAAGTGCTTTTTCTTGCTCACTTTCTTCTGACTTTGTACATCTGCTTTACTAGCTAGATATATTTTCATCCATCTCCATTTATCATCTTGTTCCTGTTTGTATAATCTCTAATCCCAAACATTTTTGTTTCTAGTCTTTGGAAGCACAGCTTGCTACATTTCCTGACATTTTAACCTCAGATTTGGAGGTAGCTGAGCAGCTTTTAAAATCTGCTGATGAACTCATCCCCACACAAGTCCAACACGATTTAGCTACAGTTTTTGTAGATTTGCAAGCTGCTTTCACAGATGTTTGCCATTTATCATCTGAGAGACGTAACGCAATTCTCCAGGCCATTGATGCAGCCAAGGTCAGTATCTGAGAAATAGACCATATGCCTTTATTAATTTAGCATTAGAATGAATAGTTGCGTAGTGTTGACATAAGATTTGTTCATGTCTGAATGTTTTTCAGGCAAATTTGGAGTGTACATATCAAGACCTTCTCAGTTCCCTTGAAAAGCTGTCATCTTGTATTCAAGATAATTGTGAGATGGTATGTAAGCTTGACATCATGAACACGGATGACTTGGAGACAGTTAAATATAGGATTCAACAAAATAAGGTATGTTTCATTTTAAAAAATCCAATTTTATTTATTTCATAGGCTATCTCATCAACATTTACCAATAACCATGTAAGAATTTCCTTCAGCTCATTTTATTAACAATGTAAAGTATACTGGAATTTAACCCATAATCATTTAAAGACTTTTTTTTGTTTTCAGGACCTGGAGAAAAACCTATCTGGCACTCGACAGAATCTAGAAGATACAGCTTTTGATGTCCAGAACTTCATATCTGAGAATGCACAGTTCCTAAACCCAGCCCAGAACAGACAGATGCTGAAATCGCTCAGTGCCACACAGAGAGCCTTTAAGGAACTGATGGACCGAGTGTTTACTCAGAGGCAAACATTGGACCTCCATTTGGTGATCTGTGAGGATGAGATTCAGCAGAAGGTCTGAATGACTCTAAATGGAGTTCATTGAAATGTGTTGAGCTGTTTTGGAACGGGATGCTTTTGCTGATTATAGAATCAATATATCAGTGTGCTGTTCGTAGGAAATGCATGATTTCCCTAACAGCACAACAATAACATTGCATGATCACAGCATACAAGTATTTTCTCATCATGTTCACATTTTGCAGGCTTCAAGAAACCGTTGAGCTCATACTTGAGAGGACCAAATCTTTTTACTGCGCATCTTCTTTGGAATGCTTTCCAACAAGTCAGCCCTAACATATCAAAGAAAACTTTTGTTTTCTTTTTGCATTTGTCACTTTCTGGTCTAAACTCAAAACCCTAATCTTGTTAATAGCTAGCATGTTTACAGCATACTCAGTTGTGTTGACTTTATGGAATGTTGAATTATGTTAAATTGAAAGAATTTTCATTTTATAACTCAAGTTGTCATTTGTGCCAGAATGCTGTTGAGAGGCAGAAGGAGTTCGTAGCCAAGCTTCAGGAGCTGTATGATGACCTAACACAGACTGAGAACCGTCTCATTGGACACCAGCAGCAATCCAACAGTGCAAAGAGTGTGGGAGACCTCCAGCAGTACCAACAAGAGAACCAGGTATATGCATACACATCATTTATAGTATTTTGCTGAGAAGTGTTAATTAAAAAATTTAACTTGCGTACCTCAACCTAAATTTGGTTTATCTGTTGTGGTTGCAAGTGCAATTTTTTAAGATTTGTATAACTGGTACTAAATTCATGACTCCTGGTCTGTCTCCACTTTTCGAACAGGCTTTGCAGAAAGACATCCAAGCTAATGTAAGTGCCTTGAATGAAGTCATCAGTAGCACTAAGAAGTTCCTGGAGGAGAACCGGAGCAAACTGACACCCGAACAGGTGGCTGCTATTGAGCTCAAGTTGGAAGAGGTGAAGAGCAAAGCCAATATGCTTAACCAGAGAGCAGAGGAAACCAGGAAAGAACTGGAGAAAGTTGTGACAACTGTTATCAGACAGGAGACAGAAAAGGTTGGACAGTTTCTACTGCTACTTGTGTTAGCATTGATAATTCTAGCTTGTTGTAAGTATTTATATATTTTTTATTTTATATATTTATATTTTTTTTTTGTTTAGGTTGCAGCTGTGGAACAACTTGAAGAGACCAAAAATAAAATAGAGGTTCTCTTAGACTGGGTATCCAATATAGGGAAAGAAAAAGAGATGGAAGGAACGGCCAAAGAGAATGGAAACATGCCAGCAGAAGGAAAAATAACAGAAAAGGAAGGTGACCCTAATGGAAATGCACTGGACACCACAGATAATACCTCACAGTGGTCAGGTGAAGACACTAAAGAATTGGATATAGATCAGCAATATGAGAGGCTTAAGGTAAGTAGAAGAGTCCAGTTGCATAATCATGTTTTAGTGAGCAGCATATAATTAATCTTGAGAGATTTCTAGAAATAGAGAAATAAAATACATAATGTAAAACATCCCTCTACAGGCTCACCACCAAGAGATCCTCTCCCAGCAGCAAGACCTAATCATTGCCACCCAGTCTGCCCAGGCTCTGCTGGACAAGCAGGCAGACGTTCTCTCTCCAACTGAAAAAGAGAAGCTCCAGAAGGACATCCAGGAGCTGAGGGGGCGCTATGAGGCCTCACTCACCCAGGCTGAGCAGCAGATGAAGCAGATGCAGTGTGTTCAGGAGGAGTTGCGCAAGTTCCAAGGTGATTACGCGGAGTTTGGAGTGTGGCTGCAGCAGGCACAGGAGCAGCTGGCAGAGCTGGGAACCCCCACTGGCCACTTAGATGTTCTGCAGGAGAAGCTTCAGAAGCAGAAAAGCTTCTACGAGGATGTGATCTCCCACAAGGGAGACTTGCGTTTCATCACCATCTCAGGCCAGAAGGTGCTGGATGTGGCCAAGTCCTGCAGCCGTAGTGAGTGTAAGGAGAAACAGGGATTGCTTGAGGTGGACACTTCAGGAACGTGTGCTGCTGTGAAGGAGAAGCTGGATTCCACCGCTACTCAGTACAAAGTCATGCACACCCAAGTAATTGCGCTTTGTCTTTGCTTGGATATTTGTGGGCCTTGCATTGTTTCTTAGCATGGTCCTTTCCATTCTTGACCAACAGATGGCAACATTTCTATGGAAATAATGTAATAATAAGCCCTGTGTAAAACCATGTCATCCAAAGCTGATATTTCAGTCTATTAAGCCCTTAAATCACTAGCTTATTATACAGTATATATCGTTATCACCTACTATGAATTATTTTCTTATGAAACTAATAGAAAAATATAAAATTGGCTGCAGAATTTTTGGCACCCTTGGTAATGGTTATGAAAAAATGTCTTTATGGTTAGTTAGCTTCATACCACACTGAAAATATGAAATAAATCGAACCTTCAATTGTTATTTGAAGAACATAAAAAAACATATTGCCATAATTATTTTCGTTAACAAACCTACTTGTATCACTTTTGTTTGCAACCTAGAAATTCTTATGATCAAAATATAACTGAAGCCTGTTCTCATATATGTTTTTTAAAGATTTGGTCATCCATGACTTCCTGCAGATATATGAGGCCAAATCTAATCAGACCAAATATTCATCAACGTGGAGAGTATTAGAGAATCTCAAATGAAATGAGATCTTTATAAGTTGGGCAATACCTGTAAAAAATGGCAACAACCATGAAATAATTAAGGGCATTATGGAAAAACAAGTGCATTTTGCCCCCCCACACACAGAGACACATCATTAGAGATTGCTCTATATTCCCCAGTCTTATTATGCATTATAGGAGAAGACGCAATGGTGTTATGTTGGCAAAGGAAGGTTTGATGATTTTTTTCCCTAAAATAAATTTACTTTGGTGAAAGGTTAGATTTCATAAGTATTTTCATTGTGAGATTAAGCTGATTAACCACAGACGTTTTTCTTATAATTTTTTTTCCAATCAGTATTTACCAAGGATACCAATAATTCTGTAGCTGACTGTATGTAGTTACAAGAGCAAGAAATCTGGACCTACCGAAAGGTTCTGAGAGTTTAAGGGGTTAACAAACTTTTATTTTCCTCCTTTCAACTATCTCAAATGTTGTTAATCACTTGAGCACATGTATAGCGTGTACTTATAATGAACTCCCCTTTGTTTCAGTGCAACCAGCTTGGAAACAATCTCAAAGATATCATTGACAAGTACAAGAAGTATGAAGATGCTACTAGTGGCCTATTGACATGGCTCAGTAGTTCTGAGGCAGAGGCAAGAAGGCAACAGTCTGAACCTATTGCTGCAGACCCCCAAACACTCCAGAGACAACTGGAAGAGACCAAGGCATGAGAAAGAATCCCACACTTTCTTCATCATTCACAGCTATGTTCTTAGAGTCAAAACATTTACATCTAGCATAGACAACACGGAATGGAAAAGCTTTTTTTACACTCACTCTTTAGAATTCACTCATAGTCCCAAAAGGACTGGAAGATCATCACTCAGCTATGCAGACACTCCATATACACATACACTCTTTTCAACACACAACAGCATGAATCACACAAACCACTTAAAGGTTTGTTAAAGGAGCAGAGAACACGGATTACGTAAATTAGCCAGCTCACTCCAACATAGTTTGTCTGTGTTAATGCTTTATGCTCACTCCGTTGGCCTGCAATTAATATGAGGGCGAAGTGATATTAAGGGATTAGAGATGTTTACGTTTTTAAGGGATTAGAGATGTTTACGTTTTTAGTGATTACGTTTTAAGTATACTGATTATTCACATAATTTTTAGTGATGTTATTTAGTTTTTTGTTCTCTGTCTCAGGCTCTTCAAGGGCAGACAACTGGCCATCAGGTGGCTATGGAGACACTACGCAAAACAGTAGATGCTCTTATCACAGCAGAGGGAGACCTGCTAAACAACAAGGATGAGATTCAGGAAGCAGCTGGTGGGTCATACTTTCTCAAATCTCTATTCTTACTCTACTTTAAAGTAAAATTCTGTCTCATAAAAAGTAAATGTCGCTCTGATAACCTAATATTTACATTTAAATGACTTTTGTGGACCTTTTTAAGGTGTTCAGAATACTATGTTGTAATAGTATACTATAATTCTATAACAGTATTACAGTCTACTACAGTGTTTATGATTGAAATGGTTTGTGGTATCCATACTTGACCTATCTCTAAACTGTTTTCAGATGACATTGTGGAAAGGTACGATAACTTGTCCAAGTCAGTGAGTGACCGGAATGAGAAGCTGCAGGTGACATTAACACGCTCACTCAGTGTGCAGGATGGTCTGGATGAGATGATGAACTGGATGAAGAAGGTGGAGGAAAATGTTGGGGAGGAATCACAAGTGCCCCTAGACTCAGCTGCTATTGCAGATGCACTCAGCAAGGAGGCAGTATGTTGCTTTTTCTCACCAGTAGAACGTTCTTATGACATTTTTATTATAGCAGTTTACTTAAAAAAAATATTTTACTACCAAGGGTGCCTGTATCTTCTTACTGTCTGCCTCACTGTTTTTCCCTGTGCTCCAACTAGTAGACATACCCACAAAAGCGATTAGCAAATGGATTCGTCAACTAGTTGACTAGTTTATGTAACCCTAACATTGTCTAATTAACCAAATTAGATCCATTATCATTAACCAAATGTTTAAAAAAAACCTGAACATTATTGTTCCCATCTAACATTCACAACAAAAATAACAGCACCTCTTATATGAACAGATTATCATGTGACCACAATTTTTTTAATACACAGGCTCTGGAGCAGGACATGTCCAGCAGGCAGAGCAGTATCTCCACTATGAAGGCCAAAGTGAAGAAGTTTGTAGAGACTGCAGAGCCAGCAGCAGCAGCTGCTCTCCAGGCAAAGATGGAAGGACTGACACAACGCTTTGAAACTGCCTGTGAGAAGCACAAGCAGAAGATTTCACAGATGGAGCAGTTGAAGGACAAGGTGGAACAGTTTGAGAAGACATCTGAGAAGGTCCAGGAGTTTGTGCTGAAACATTCACATGCTCTCTGTGAGACCGATGGACCTGGGAAAAATGTAAATGAGCTCTCCCAGCTGGTGCAGGTAATCCCCAAGCTACTTACTCAAGGAATATTTTATCTAATGTACCCTCCCGGCTTAAGACAATTTAATATCCATGTGTAATTTAATTGACTTAAAAATATTCCAAATCTATATTTGTAGGATATAAATGCAGAGTTGGCTGAACATGCACAGGACATGGAAACACTGCACTTGTTGTCAAAGGAGCTTGCTAACTCTGGCCCAGAGGGAAGCACAGCTCTAATTCAGGGCAAGCTGGCAAACCTGTCTAACACGTTTAATACCTT
The DNA here is from genome assembly GCF_027358585.1 of Pangasianodon hypophthalmus. Classification (NCBI taxonomy): domain Eukaryota; kingdom Metazoa; phylum Chordata; class Actinopteri; order Siluriformes; family Pangasiidae; genus Pangasianodon; species Pangasianodon hypophthalmus. The sequence goes on along the minus strand of NC_069712.1, from coordinate 27,496,391 downwards.
TAAGGACACTGTTAAAGAGAAGTGAGTGTTGCTCTGTGATGTCTTTTTCATTTATGTATCTATCCCTAGATACAGTAAGAAGCACATAACATTGACATCTGAACTGTTATAGTATTGTGTGCGAATAAATACAAGATTCATTTCGATGAGTCATGGCAGAAAATATAATTAATGCCACCTGCATGGTTGGTCTCATTAGTGGCCATACTGCTGTGTCATGAGAATGTAACAGTATGTGTGTGTGGATCTTGTGTATTATAGAGAGGAGGAGGTGTTGTCCTGCCAGGACCAGCTGGGTGAGTTCAAAGCAGCCACAGGGGTGCTGATGAAGTGGCTGGAGGAAACAAAAGAGCAAGTGCCTGTGGTTCAGCCCAACTGCAGTGAACAGGGCCTGGGAAATGACGTGAAGAAAGTCACTGTGAGTGCACCCTCTTCACTGTTTCCCACACAGGCGATACTTTGGAGCTGAGCTCTATCATATTTGCTCCTATAAAAAATTGCATTTATTTTCAGTTGACAGAAAACAATGTAGTAGAGGTGTGAATTGGGACTGGGATCCCATGGGACCCACCAAAAGTTGTGGGAGCGGGTGTTTTTAGTCTGATGCAGGGACGGGAGCAGGCAGGCAGATATGAAGCCCGTGGGACAAAGAAAGGACACATTAATTAACATGTGATTGTACATGATGCGACACGTTTACTTTTTTTTTTTTTTTTTTTTTTTTTTTAATTTGCTTTGGGTTGTAGTGGTTTCCATTTGTTTATATTTAGGGAAATAGAACCAACTACATTCATTAGAAAATATTGCAGCATATATAGACATGTCTTGTTTCCAATTTGGCCTTGACATGAATGCAGCTTGGGGGCTTTGTCTTTTGCCTCAAGATCTTACTCCATGTTTTTTGTGTGTCTAAATTTACGTTGGTTCGTTTTTCATTAAAATTCACGTCTGCACTTTCATCCGCCTTCGCCTCCATTACATGACATGTGGCCGGTGTGCTAGATTAACCTTAATAAAAAAAATACACTGGACATGTGACTCCCACCTGTATTTCAGGTCTTTGCTTTTATCCTTTTACCATTTTCACAGACAATAACTATAATTAGTTGTGCTGGCCTAGTGGAGTAAATAAAATTTTTGAATACAAATAAAGTTTTTTTAATACATATTTTACACCAGACTAATTATAAGGTGTCTAGTGCTGGAAGTTTATATGAATAAAAATGACACTGAGTAAATATACACAATGCATTTATTTTAATATAAGTTTAATGTTAAAAAATTATTTTAAAAATTCACAGTTCCCAAAACCAAATATGCTTGACTATGTAAAATAAGACCAAAGATCTAAATTGCATTAGGATGAAAAAAGTGCTGTTTATAAGAAATGATATTGAATAGCCTTCTCTGTTCAAGTGAACTCTTTCTTAGTAATTTTGGGAACGTTAACAGATGCATATTTTGCATTTTTGGTGTTTACACTGCTTTAAAAGCCAGATTTCTTTCTCTACAGGGCTTGCTAGAAGAATGGACTGCTAAAGCTCCTGCTGTCCAAGATATAAATAGCAAAGGGTCTGCACTGTGTACCCTAATCAGTGTTTTGACATCACCAGCCAAAGCCAGAATGCATCATAAATCAGGTATTCCCAGAGATTATTTTTAGGAATTTATGAGCCCACTTATTGTGTTTGTCTCTGTCCAAGGCAATGTTTCCACTATGATCTTAAATGGATGAAATGTGATGCATTCTCTTTTACTGCCCTAGGTTCAGCAGTCAGTAATGGCTCAGGTACAGGAGGTCCATATCTGACAAACAAAGGTAAAAATGTACAGTTTCACATTTCATCACATTTTTTTTCTTATGTATCCTATGCATCTTGCCTGGAAACTCTAAATTCCATATGATACAATTTCTTCAGCAAATGTAAGCTCAAAGAATAATAGCAAGCTGTTGCTGGTTACCCAGTTTGTGTATAAACTTGTCCTAACCAAGTGTAGTTTATTTGACATTTTGTTCTAGCTATAGCAGACTAATTTTTTTTTCTGTGCTGTTTATAGAGCTGATGCTGGTGCAGCAGAACATGTCCTCTGTCAATGAGGATTATAGCAGCCTTGGGGAGCTGCTGAAGACCAGGTCCTCAGAGCTAAGTGCTCTGTTGCTAAAGGTCCAAGGGGTCCAGCATGAGGCTCAGTCAACGCTGCAGTGGCTGGAGAACATGAAGAAGACAGCAGTATCATGGAATTCTGAGCCAGCAGGCAAAGACTCAATGAAAATGCAAATCGAACGGCAGAAAGTGAGTGCACTCATTCAATAAGTTATGTATAGCTGCTTGTGTGAATGCACTTTCAAATTACATGTTTAATAGTTGAATAATTTCTTGTTGATATTGACAGTAAAATCCCTATTTTTTTCTCTTGTGACAAAGGCTTATGAGGAAAATATCCACCAAAAACAGCAGCAGTACCAAGAACTGAGGGAGAAGCTACTTCACCTGATAGAGGAAAGCCCTGATTCACCTGAGGCAGAAAAATGGAAGAACATGCTGAAACAGATGGGTATGCATCTCCCAAAATATTAATCTAAAATGAAATCTATTCCACTGTAATCATTTTCAGAACCCTAGTGCTGACCAGGTGCAAAACTGTCCCTTCATGTAAAAGCATTTCTGTAGTTAGGAAAGCCCATGACCTTAGATGCAGTTCGCCCCGTAAAAGATTTTGAGTGATGCTGCCTGTGCTATGCTCCATGTTACAGATGCAGGATGGGAGGAGGTCAGGGGATCTGTAGAGAACAGGAAGCAGCATCTGGAGGAGTCATCCCGCATGCTGGAGCTCTTCCAGACAAACCAACCACAGCTCTCACAGTGGCTTCAAGAGAAAGATCTGATGATGAGTGTGCTAGGCCCTCTATCTATGGACCCCAATATGCTCAACACGCAAAAGCAGCAAGTCCAGGTACTACAGCAGAAGTACAGTTAAAAGAAACCTTTTGCATTAAATATGTTGTGGATAATCCTTACAGACCTTGCCAACCTTCAAGCATTTTGCCTAGGAGCTCGGCATTTTAACGTTAGTGTATGCTGCTACAATTTATCACACAAAAATACACTAAGAGAGGCTTCTTTTTCCCCAGTAAAAACAGATGAGCCATTTTTATGAATCTCAAATGATTGACAGTTGTGTAGGTGTTTTGAACTCTCTAATATTAACTGACATCTCCTGGAAGCCCTACCTCCTTCTCCCCATCTCACATGTAAAAATGAAAGTAATGAAAGTAATTTTCTAGCTGGTGCCCTCATCTTGACTTGATTTTTACCTCTTGAAAGATTTGGCCTCACTTTCTGTCAAGGAATATGGAGAATGTTTTGACAAAAAAAAGTAAAGGAGTACACATTGAACATGCACAGGTAATAAGACCTACAACAAAGTGTAAAATCTTTCCAAGTAATTTTAATAGTAATGATAATTAGAAAGTGATTAAAAACGCAGTCAGATGTGTTCAAAGATCATGGTCAAGTAGATACTGGACTATACAGACAGGGTTTTACAGTAACCACCAAGCTCTTGGGGGGGAAAAAAGCTCCCGCTTGTCTGTTTTATTTAAACTGTACACACATGTTCACAAATTCTTACAAGTTTACATGTGAACTATTTTGTTATCTACATCTTAACTAAAACAGATGAACAGCAGCTTCCCCCCCCCCCCCCATGCCACTGGTTGCCATAAAACCCTGTACATACGGGCACGCCAGTTTCTTTCTTAGACAGAATGCACCTTTTTTACCCCCACCCTCCTCGTTGAGACTAGAGCATTATGCCTCTTCAGAGTTGGCAAGGCTGTACTTAAGTATGCTAAAATATAAAGCAGGCAATATTACATATTTGAAAATGATGTATGAAGAAACTTAAGACAAAACAACTTGACCAGAGTGTACAACATTTCTAACTGAATCCTAGATTCTTCTGAAAGAGTTTGAAGGTCGCAAACCTCAGTATGAGCAACTGAATGAAGCTGCCATGGTTATCAGTACTGCATCAGGAAATCAGGACCCTACTGTAGAGAAGGTAAAGAAACAGCTGGATGTTATCACCCAGAAGTGGCTGGGCCTGACAAGCCAGCTGTCTGACCGCGATGCCCTCATTGAGCAAGCTGTGGGTAAGACTACTCGGTTCCAGGAGCTCCTACGGCACCTAGGTGAGAGTTCAGCAGACCTGGAGTTTCAGCTGAATGGCCAGCAGACCCTCAGCACACAGCCTGATGCTGTCAAGAAGCAGCTAGAAGCCACTAATGCTGTCCTGGCTAAGCTGTGTGAAGAGAAGAAGAGGCTAAAGGAGGCAGAAAGTCTCTGCTCTGAACTTTCAGCTCTAGTGACTGAGGAGTATCTCAGAGCCAATCTCGCATCACAGCTGGAAAGTGTTTCCAAACCCTTTAAGATGCTTGAAGACAAAGCAGGTTTGTTGGATTACATTCACTGACGAGTGTATTCTGAAAAATATGTAATTGTTTACATTTACAGTAACTACTCAGACTTTTGTGGTTTTGTTACATGTATATGCTCAGATGATCACAATACTGTCCGACTTTTAAAATTCTTCCACAGAACACGAATAAGCAGGAATAAGCAGTATTTACTGTAAATAGCTATCACATTTGAAACCTGTTAAACCAGTGATCGGCTGTCTGTCTAATGATGATAATTCAGGTGTATTGTTGAATATCGGAATAGATTGGGATTGCCTTTGCTTATCTTGTAACTTTGTGGCCTAATTGTTTCTCCAGGAAAGCGGATTCAGCATCTCACCTCAACCTTTGCCAGCTCCCAAGAATTTCATCGGACATCTAAAGACTTCCAGAGCTGGCTAGAGCAAACACTCAAAGAGCAGACTGGGCCCCAGTCAGTCTCAACCAAGGAGGAGACTCTGTTGCAAAGACTAAGGGAGCACAGTATTATCCAGAATGCACTGAGTCAACAAGAGGAACCATACACGAACATTATGCGGGAAGCAGAGGCTCTCCTACAGAACACGGAGGGAGAGGAGAAGTTGGCCCTTCAAGGACAGCTCTCAGTGCTCAGGTCCAACTGGGAGAAAGTAAAGCAGGGTGCCATGGAGAGGGCAGAGAAGCTTAATATTGCTATGGAGAGGGCCAGAAAATACAAAGAGCATGCAGAGAGCTTGGGCACTTGGCTGCAGGAGTGTGAAGACAGGAAAAACAAGGCAAATTTCAGTGTGAATCCTGTAGAAGTTGAGAATTCCCTCTCACAGGTAAAGGCCATCCAGAAGGATGTGGACAAACATCGCGGTCAGGTGGAGCTGCTGAATGTTGCTGCTGACAGCCTTCTAGAAGTGGCCACAGCAGATGTAGATGATGTGAAGGAAGAGATTATTGTTATTGGGAAGAATGTGGATAAGTTGACAGAAGGGTTGCAGCTCAAGAAAGAATCTCTCGAGAAGCTCTCGCAGAAGTTGAAAGAGTTCAGTGACACACATAAAGTCCTCTCAGACCAAATTGAGGGTGCCAGAAAGCAACTAGAATATCAATCTGGTCTTGGTGTCCAAGGTTATAGTAACAAGAACCTAACTAACATTAAGGCTCAGCAGAAAAATTTAGAGGGTGTCCAGAACCAGATAGAGAACCTTAAAAGCCTAGCTCAAAGTTTGGTTGTGGATGTACCAGAAGTTGAAGGAGTGATAGATCTCCTCCTTCAGGCAGACACTTTGGAGAAAGAGCACAGCTCAATCAGTAAAGCAATTGAAGACAAGTGCTCCACACTGGAGAACAAACTGCAGGGCATTGGACAGTTCCAGGACAGCATTCGGGAGATGTTCACCACCTTTGCAGACCTGGACGATGAATTAGATAGTATGGGCCCAGTAGCCAGAGACCTGAAAACTCTACAAGATCAACAAGGAACCATCCAAAACTTTGTGACAAAACTCCAGGATCTGATGACCAACACAGCCAGTGCCAGAGATAACTGCAAGAAGATGCTTGAGTCAGAGGCCTCACCAGATCTACTGGGCCTGAAGAGAGACTTAGAGGCCCTGAGCAAGCAGAGTGGCAAACTGATGGATCGGGCCATTGGGAGGAAAGAGCAGGTTGAGGATATGCTGAAACATCTGGAGGAGTTTTACTACAAGCTGGACACTTTCACAAAGAAAATAGCTGGTGCAGAAGAGCAGGAGGAATCCCAAGGACCAGTTGGCATGGAGACAGAGGTCATTAACCAACAGCTGGAGTTTTTCAAGGTAAGATCACTATATTAATTTCACTTGTCTTGTTGCCTTGTGTTGATATGTTGACTTGTGTTGTGAGGAAACAAAATTTGTATTAACAGATTCATTATGTGTATGATAGCTGACTGTATGTGCACGCAGATTCTTTTGTTCTCATATGAGCCTTATTTTCCTAACATAGTGATGATATTATGTATGCTGCAAGAAAGTTACATATAAGGACAGCTTCTGTCTTTCTGTTTTGGGTGAAATACTATATCAGGCATAAACATGTGCAACGTGCAAGGGCATGCTGTAAACACAAGAAGCAGTGTTCTATTTGGTCTTTATTCAAAAGACATGCACTCTACAGGATGATGATAAGAAGTCCAGTGGTTGGATTAGACTTTTCCCCTATATGTTTTATAATGTACTGTATCTGTCTCTATCTATTTCGTATGCAAAAATGTTCCAAAAGTATGGCCAAAAGTTCGTGGACACCTAAATATCATCATACCATTCCAAAATCATGGAAATATTGAGCTGTTCCCCCTTTCCTACAACCTCTACAGGCTTTCAACTAGATTTTGGAATGTGGCTTTGGGAAGGTCTGTAAAGTTAAAGTAGCTGGGTTTGACATTTGAAATTTTTTTTTAACTCCTTGAGCCCACCCATTTTCATGAAGCTCTGCCCCCAAATCTACAGTGACCCATAGAGTGTCTATAAAATGAGTGACAGGAGGCCCATTCAAACACAAACAAGCATTCTGGACCTGATGGCAGTTTTCCAGACAGGCCTTCTCAGCTACTTAATACACTTCCGCTGAGGCCATAGCTTAAACCATGATTTTTTTTTTTTTTGGTTATCATGTTCTACATATCTTCTAGGTTTTCTGTACAAGTAAGAAATGGGGAAAAAAATTGACTATTGCACCCTTAATACATGACTTTAATAGTCTGACATATTGTGGCCACATGCTTGGTTATGCTATGAGATGCCCCTTTCAGGTTGTCAGTGAGCTTCTGGTGGTAACAAAAGAGTCCCTGCTCATTGGCTCATTGTTGTTGGAGAACATTCAGCCAGCAGGGAGTTGATGTGGGCCTGTGTGCAGTAGTGACCCAGTACTCCTGTTTCATTCTGTCTAAGAGACATGCCCCTGCCAACAGCCCAATGCTTAAAATGAAAAGGTTTCATTCCATCCCACTGGCTAAATCTTTATCTATCATGTATAACCGTTGTTAATATAAAATCCTATTTTGGAACATCATCCTCACTGGATACTTGTTTTTTTTTTTTTTTTTTTTTTGAGAAATTGAGATTGAAATGAATTAAATAGATTAGAATGTCATTTTTATGCTTTATTTCAAATTCCTTTAAGATAGCTTCATGCTAAGAGAGAGATTACTGCCAGCTTTAGCGGTACACAAGTTCAGCGTCTATACAGGCGTCCCTTCTTTATCTGTTTGGACCATGTGGTTTTCTGGAAGGATTGGAAGTTATATTTCATGAACCCAAACATCAAACATATTCTGCTGCTGTGAGAGGAATTTCTAGACAGCTGGTATGTTTAAGAGATGTGAGATTTAAACTCCCATGCTATAAACCCTAAACCCTATATTTTAGAACGCAATGCAAAAAATATTGATAGATATTTTAGAAGTAAATAGTTCATAATTTAAGCAGTTAAGCACTGCATGTAAAGCACAAATATAGGCGACAGCAAATTTGAATGTATGTGAAAGGAACATTTGTGTGCGTAGCTGGTTTTGTATTAGGAGTTATCAGCTGCAGCTGATCATGTGGGCCTCATGCTGCTCATGCTGTCGTTCTTTTGTCTTGCTTCTGCGTCTGGGAGGCTCCTCGCTGCTACCTCAGCTGCTGGGTCAAAATCATTATTGTTCTCAATGACCCAGTCATTTAAGTCTGAAATTAACCGGATTGCAAGATGCAAGATTTGGAATTTTTATTTGCTGGCTGCTCAGACTATTCAGTATCATTTGTACAGAATGAATTGGAGCAGAATTCCTCGGTGAAGTAAACACAATGAGCTTTTCTAATGGCTTTTAGTTGTTTAATCTGGCTTTTCAGTGAATTCATTGAATCGGATTCAGTGGCTTTTCAGGACTTCCTTTAGCATCTTTCTACATTTCTTTTTCTATCTTTTTATATTCTGTTTACTGTGCATACAGTATGAACTTGTCTTCCTTCCGTATACTATTTGGTAAGTTTGTAATGGGTGAGAGCATGCTTTTTTCCACTACTTGTCCATGACCTCAGCATCTAACATGAACCTAAAGGAATTTCTATCTGAATCATGCCAGTGGCTGACTCTGAAGGTGATGGTAGGGGGAAAAAAAAGCCTATGAAGTTCACAGATTTGAGCTTAGTCATCTTCCTGACTTTCTGTGAAAACCCCCAAGAGGAAACATGAGACCCTTGCACCAGTACAACAAGCCTATTGCACATTGTTGTGTGATCATGACCTTGGAATTTTATAGCGATCCCCTTTCACTTGTTTCAACAGAGTGGAGTTTGAGGAACACCCAATATTCATGATCTAAACTGTGAGAGCTCTTAAAAAGTGTTCGGGACATGCTTTGTTCTCATGAAAAATAGTTGTGTGTTTCATTAACTGGGCCTATTGTTTGTGCGAGCAATGAAAGACACTGTTGACAGAGGATTTTTCAGACATGCTGGTGTTCCTGTCCTCTTTGTGTGCTTTGGCATGCATTCTCTCAATTACCAGTTAAAGCAATAGCTGCCATGCCTGTAATATCAAATCACAATAGTTTATTTTTGTATAGAAATGTTTACTACATACTATTCACAGTTGCAACAGTACTAAAGTCTTATCAGATCTTATCAGGTCTTCTATTAGACATAAACCTTTAAATCCTATTACCTGAATACATTTTTACAGTCGGCAGTCAAGCTCGTACCACGACAAATATACCGCTTGGTTTAAATCAGTGTCAAAAGTATGTGTGATTCATCCTTACTGTAAATCCCACAGATCTTTTTAACCAGCTATTCATCATTGCCAGCTCCACACTATTTTCTCCACGCAAGAGCAGTAGACCATTTTTGAACCTTACTTCTCTGGAGGTAACAGCAATAGACACAAAATAAATGTTCCTTATATATCGCTTTAGCTCTTAACTTTTCAGAGCCTGCTCGCTTGCTATGAAAACAAGCACTTGGCTGGGTTTGTAGCGTTATTACCTAGGACCAGTACCTCCTTAAACATTCCAGAGTAATTAAGACAATATACAGATGCGTAGACAGCTTGTTGCATGATCATTCCAGAGAAAGAGAAGAAAGGGGGGAGAGAGAGTATCTATTTCTGCCCCATGTGATGTCATGCGGGAGGGAGCTGTTCACTCTTAAAGCTCTTTGCTTTACTGAAGGAGGGAGGGATAGATATTGTCAGAGCTGAAGATGACTAAGAAGTAAAGTCAAATGGGCCACACCACAGGGACAGAGGGGGTAGAATTTAAATAGGGTCAAACATCTACCAATCAACATGTGCTCTCAGGACAAATGGAGCTGTGGCAGATGTTGCTAGAATAATAAGGAAGGGGCGGGGCCTTGAGCTCATTGCCAGAAGGGTGGATGTCATTGCCGGGTGGACCACAAGAGAGGCAGGAGCAGCTTTGTGTTTATCCTGGAGCCCTGCCGCTTTGTTTTCACAAATGAGAGGATTTGTAGCAGGATGTCACCTTCAAGCGGAGATATTTTTGTGGAGCATATCTGACCACTCAGGAGAGCATGGAAATTCAAGCACTTTTTTCCCCATGTTATTTGTGCTGGAACTTAGGACTGAGGAAACAAGCAACAATGGGCAAGTTCTGACAGTGAGGAGATATGGAAACCAATGGTGTTGACTGCATGAAATAGGATATGCTCAAAAAAAGGAAGTATTAATAGAAGAGCTCTGTATTGTAGAACATATTATTCAGCCAGTTCTCTGCATCTTTAAATATATTTTAGATTTTGTCTTATTTTTTACTGAGAATTATATTTTATACATTCTATAAAATATATTTTATAAGTTCTATACATTTTCATGGAATACTACTTCTCAAATAAATTTTATATTTATTTTCTGAGTTGTCACTCTTGAGATGTGTAGAGATTATATAGCCTTTTTTTGCTTTAAAGTAAAAGGGTTGTTGCACTGAAGACGTATACCTCATTAATAAATTTAATGTTTTAAGTGTTAGCTGTCATCAGAATGGGCAAACCTCTTAGCAGACCTGACTGTCTGCGGCAAAACCCCTCCTGTGTGGGGAAACCAGAAGAAGAGGACCTGAACATTGATGACTGTTATGTTCCCCAGAGGTCCATTTATGACACTGTGCGCCTGAATGAGCAAATCGACTCTGGTTCGAAGGGAAGTCTGGCCTCCCGGCACTTCATTGGCACTCTGCCTTACACCCACCGCACTTTGGACATGACCACGCTTTGTGGTAATGGTGTCCTGGCCTCCTCCAGCACCTTTGATTTGCGCAGCAGGGAAGTAACACGACTGGATGAGCGGGCGGTGTTTGATGGGTATAAGCTTAATGGAGACATTGTTCGGGGCACTGGTACCATTCTAGGTAGGCTGCGGGTACAAGGTGAGAAAAAGGAGCCTCCACAACACCGCCGTTCTTGGAAAAACTTTGGGCCAGCCAACCTCAATGAGTATGGAACCTTATGTGCTGATGGACCAGACCGGCAAGCCCTGATGCGAGTGGGCCAGGGTAGGAGCATGACCAATTCTTTAACTTCGGAGGATGACTCTGGCCTGTGCAGCCCCACTACAGAGAAAGAGCGGCGGAAGCAGCGAGCACTGATAAGACCTGGTACAGGCACCAGGAGCCTCTCTTCCACTGAGGCTGTCCATATATCTGGTGAGCTGAAACCAGGTCAGTCTGTCAGTTCAGGGCAAGAGGAGCTTCCATTCTCCCCCATCAGAGGTTTGGTACCAACTACAGTGTACTACACAGACTCCACAAGCCATGAGGACCAACATTGTAAAGACACGTGTACTATAGAGCTCAGTGATAATGAACACACAATTTCTAGTGATCCTTACTCAGAATTACAAAACAGGATGACAGCAGGGTCAACAAACAGAGCACCAAACTCCACTTACAACAGCCAGACCAGGACATTCTCAGGATACGATGAGCTACCCACAGCTGAGCTTCCTGAGGACACATCTCAGGAGGAGTGTGAACTCTTATGCGTGGTTGTGACGCAACCCGAGCCAGTCTCACATCGTAGGATGCCTGTAGAGCAACATGTGACCAAAGATGCAGAATGTTATGAAATTGAGCAAAGAGCAACAGAGTCCAAAATGGCCGATTTGGAAGAGTTCTTGTTGTCTGTGGAAAGGCAGGCAGGTCTCGCCAATGGAATAAAACAGACTATGGATTACATGGGAGATGAAGAGCTAGAGAGCTTGTTAACATCCTTAGCTGCATGTTCTCAGATGGATCTCATGAACATGCAATCCTCACAGGTATTTCACAATTACTCTCTTTTGCATAAAGCCTTATCTTTTTAGGTGGATGTGACATATGTTTATGGATTCCTGGGAAGTTAGATAGTACTGCTCTCTTTATCTTGATCATTAGCTGGATAAATGATGATTGGTGCAATAATCTGTCAGTGACTCAGCTTCTCTGATCCTGCACAGAGCTGCATTGACTGCAGCTCCTAGACAGAGACTTGTTATAGACTGTATGCTATGTTCAGTGGAGAATCTTGCCATAAAAGGAACGAGTAAAATTAAACATCATTCAGTTACAGAATGCTATACAGTAGCAGGTACTCCAATAATGGTTTACTCTGAAAGGAATTTCTTCATTTTCCGCATTTTATTTGTATGAAGCTATCAGTCCCTGCAATAAGTTGGACAATTTCTTATTTCAGGAAACAGGTCTGTACAAACATGCACTCACTTGCCACTTTAATCAGAATCTCTTTAATAGCCAGTATAATTTACATACAGGAATTTGACTTGGTCTTGGTCTTGTACATTTAACAAAACAAAAACCACTCACTAGAGCTTCGAGCGACAAACAGCAACACTGAACAAACAACATTCACCGATAAATAGCAACATACAGTCGGGTCCATAAGTATTTGGACAGTGACAAAATATTTGTAATTTTGCCTCTGTACACCACCACAATGGGTTTGAAATGAAGCAAGCAAGATGTGATTGAAATGTTGACTTTTAGCTTTAATTCAAGGGGTTTAACAAAAAATATTGCATTAACCGTTTAGGAATTACAGCCATTTTTTATATAGTCCTTCCATTTTCACAGGCTCAAAAGTATTTGGACAAACTAACATAATTATTAATACAAGGATTGTTTTTAATACTTGGATGCAAATCCTTTGCAGTCAATGACTGCCTGAAGTCTGGAACCCATGGACATCACCAAATGCTGAGTTTCCTCCCTTGAGATGCTTTGCCAGGCCTTCACTGCAGCTTGTTTGTGGGTCTTTCTGCCTTCAGTTTCGTCTTCAGTAAGTGAAAAGACTGCTCTACTGGGTTGAGGTCAGGTGACTGACACGGCTATTTAAAAACATTACATTTCTTTGCCTTAAGAAGAAATAATGCTTTCGCGGTATGTTTTGGGTTGTTATCCATCTGTACACGTGAAGCGTTGTCCTATCAGTTTTGCAGCATTTGACTGAATCTGAGCAGAAAGCATAGCTCTATACACTTCAGAATTCAACCTGCTACTTCTATCAACAGTCACATCATCAATAAACATCAGTGACCCAGTTCTATTGGCAGCCATACATGCCCATGCCATAACACTGCCATCACCATGTTTGACAGATGATGTGGTATGCTTTGGATCATGAGCCCTCCTTCTCCATATTCTTCTCTTCCCATCATTCTGGTACAAGTTAATCTTGGTTTCATCTGTCCAAAGAATCTTGTTCCTGAACTGGGCAGGCTTTTTTAGATGTTTTCTAGCAAAGTCTAATCTGGCCTTTTTCTTGAGTGTTACCAGCGGTTTGCATCTTGAGGTAAACCCTCTGTAATTACACTCATGATGGCGTCTCTTGATTATAGACTTTGACAATGATACGTGGACCTCCTCCAGAGTGTTCTTGACTTGACTAGATGTTGTGAAGGGTTTTTCTTCACCATAGAAAGAATTCTGCAGTCATCCACTTTAGTTATCTTCTGTGGTCTTCCAGGCCTTTTGGTGTTGCTGAGTTCGCCAGTGCATTCTTTCTTTTTAAGAATGTACCAAATTGTTGATTTGGCCACTTCTAAAGTTTCTGCTATCTCTCTGATAGGTCTGTTTTGTTTTTTTCAGCCTAATGATGGCTCCTTCACTTGCACTGACACCTCTTTGGACCGCAATATTGAGAGTTCCCATGAACAGCTACCAAATGCAAATTCAACACTTGTAATCAACTCCAGACCTTTTATCTCCTTAATTTGTCATGAGGAAACAGGCCATATCTGGCCATGAAACTGCTTATCAGTCAATTTTCTGATTACTTTTGAGCCTGTGAAAATGGAGGGACTAGGTTAAAAAAAAAAAAAAAAAAAAAAAAAGGCTGTAATTCCTAAATGGTTAATGCCATATTTTTGTTAAAACCCTTGAATTAATGCTGAAAGTCTACACTTCAATAACATCTTTATATCTTCATTTCAAATCAACTGTGGTGGTGTATAGAGCCAAAATTACAAAAATTGAGTCACTGTCCAAATACTTATGGACCCGACTGTACGTTCTAAAGATTTAACGAGAACAGGGGGAAAAAAACAGCAGTGAAAATAGTAAAGTAACAACAATATCAAAAGCAAAAATGGTAACAGTAATGGCAGTGTCAATGACAATAGTGCAGTTGACTTTTGTATGGAAAGGAATATGCAATAGTTACTTGAGATGTTTAGTTGTAATTTATGTGCATGCTACTGGATTGCAAGCCAATAGGTGTATATAAGGTGCCGTGTACAAGTTCAGCAGTTCAATAATCAAATGGCTTCTGGAAAAAAGCTTTGCTGGTGCCGTGATGTGTGAGTGGCAATTGCTTTGTACCGCCTGTGAGATGGTAGAAGGGCGAAAAGGTGAGTATTGTCCACACAGACAGATCTCCGCTTAGCTCTGGAGGAATACAGGCCCATGATACAAGATTTAAGGCGATACACCCAGCTTACATGTCCTGTGCATTAGTGGAAAAGTACCACCTCTAACCAGATGTTATTTTGGTGGTGGCTCATTCTTAGCACAGTATTGACACTGACATGGTAACGTCATGTTGGTTAGACAAGCACTGGTACAAGTGTGTCATGTCGAGTAAACAATAGGTCAGTGGTGGTCCTGTGCTGGTGCCTTTTCAAATGATGGGTAGAGAAGCGGAGGTCTGATCATTTTTGAGCAAAAGATGGACTACAATCTATAATTGTATGTGTACAAAGTGACTTATATGGTCCAGATAAAATACCCAATGAGTACACAAATATAAATTTTTCCTAACAAAACCAGTATCACATTTTTCATGACCCAGAGTGTTGATAATAGTACAGTATAATGAGAACCATGGCTAAGGTTCTGTGCTAGTGACTGACAGCCTGTGAGTTCAAACCCAGCACTGTAGAAGCCACTAGTGGGTGCTTGGATTGTATTCTTTCTTGTGAGTCACGGACAGGATGAAAAAATGTGCCAAATGGGTAAAAAATTTTTTTAAACATGCCTTCAGAAAGACTTTAATCAGTAACTAATCAGCAAACCATAATAAATTACTGTCTCACTTTAAGCTATGTGTCTTAATGAGATTTGCATCACTGTTTCCACTGAGTCTTTGACATGTCATTCTGTGTTTCCCGGCTGATTTCAGGTTTTCCAGAAGGAGACGATTGAGTCACTGCAAACACAATTGCAAGAGGTGAACTGGTTAGGCCAGGGGCTTATTCAGAATGCTTCCAAAGGGACCAGCACCAAAGCCCTTGAACATGACTTGGAGGACATCAATATGAGATGGAACACCCTGAACAAAAAGGTTTAGAGGAATTAGGTTTCAAGGAACAATTGAAAAATGTCATATAATTCTTGTAGTTATTTTCTTTATCTTATAAAATATTTCTGTTAATCTTGTGATATCTGAATTGTTGTGTCGGCAATGCTCTCAGGTAGCAGAACGTTCGGCGCAGCTTCATGAAGCTTTGCTACACTGTGGAAGGTTTCAGGATGCTCTCGAGTCCCTGTTCAGCTGGCTTAAAGACACAGAAGAACTGGTGGCCAGTCAGAAGCCTCCATCAGCAGAGTTTAAAGTTGTCAGAGCGCAAATACAAGAACAGAGGGTACGAACTTAATAGTTCTACAGAATTTTGTCACTCTGAATAGACTCTTGAATAAGCTCTAATGACTGCCCTCAATTAAAAAAAAAAGTATGATTATCAAACTTCCTGTTAATAAAGTCAGACTTTACTAAGACTGGGGGGTGGGGGGGATATTGGATTTGGGCTTTAATATGGGATCAGGATTTTCTGGTGTTTCAGAGTTTCTGCAGGTGGTTATATGCATCATGCATATTGTATTTCCTTGTATCCCATATGTTTCTTTTTCTCTGATTCAACCAGCTCTTACAGAAGCTGCTAGATGACCGCAGACCCACAGTGGAGCTTATTAAGAAGGAAGGGGGGAAAGTGTTAGAGATGGCTGACTCTGTGGATAAAGAGAAGATTGGAAAGGAGATTGATAGCCTGGGGAAGAGATGGGATGCTCTGCTAAAGAAAGCAGAGAGCAGGTAAAAATTTTATATGCTGACACCAGGAAATTAATCTATGAAGTCCCCTGCCCCCCCATCCCCCCATATATATTTGTTTCTAAAAAATCTAGTACACAATAATAGAAGGGATTTATTTATAATTGCACTATCCGTTGCACCCAGATGAGGATGGGTTCCCTTTTGAGCCTGGTTCCTCTCAAGGTTTCTTCCTCATATTGTCTCAGGGAGTTTTTCCTTGCCACCGTCGCCTCTGGCTTGCTCATTAGGGATAAATTCACATATTTACAATATATTTTTTGTGAATCCATTTATTTCTGTAAAGCTGCTTTGTGACAATGTCCATTATTGAAAGTGCTATACAAATAAAATAAATCATTTCTTTTTCTTGAGTATAACTAAACTGAACTCAGAAACCAGTGTCGATACAGTATAATAAGACCTAAGATGGCAATACTGTAACATTTAAAGTTATACATTAGTGAATGGAAGGCTATGAGGAACATTTATGACCAAACTATGGCACATGGTTATCTAAATATTGCGTAGAGAGTGTGTTCTGTTAGGGGTGTAACACAATACCATGATAAAGACCATGTTGTTGTTGTGTATTTTAGGTTTCTGTATTCACTTTTATTTACTGATTATGCATGTTGGGCCATTATGTTTTTTTCCTGGTAGACGCAAACAACTGGAGAGCATTTCGGGGGTGGCCCAACAGTTCCATGAGACACTAGAGCCACTAACAGAGTGGCTAACTGCTACAGAGAAATGCCTGGCCAGTTCCGAGCCCATCGGCACCCAGACCACTAAGCTTGAAGAGCAGATCTCCCAACATAAGGTAAATACATAATTGCGATACTTTTGTGCTCAGCCTGTTATGAGTAGTTCATTCTAAAGACCATCTGTTTTGATTCGTTTGCAGTAGCTTTATGCTACTGTTACATTTGTTCTTTATCCCTTTGTGTTCTTTATGTTTGTTTGTTTTTATGTTTATTTTCTCTTGATTTTTCTCATTCTCTTTATGTTGGGATGGTCAACCCTCCACCCATATGTTTCACCCCATCTGCTGCGTTTGCCATTCCTGCTAATCAGGCTTTAGAGGAGGAGATTATAGGGCGCAGTAAGAGCTTGTACCAGGCAATGAGTCTTGGCCAGGCTCTGCGGTCACTCACCTGTGTGGATGATAAAGAGCTGGTCCAGGCTAAACTGGACAGCACTCAGGGCAGCTACATCGAGTTGCAGGAACGCTGCCGCACAAAGGCCGAGCTGCTGCAGCGGGCCCTGGCTAACGCACGGCTGTTTGGAGAGAACGAAGTAGCACTCATGAACTGGCTGGACGAAATACACGGCAGACTGAGCCACATCTCTGTCCAGGACTATACACCGGCCGTACTGGCAAAACAGCACGCTGACCAGCTGGTAGAACAGACCTCCTCCTCTTCAGTCATAATTTTTTTAAAAACCATCACCATTAAATTTACTTTATTGGTTTCATTTATATGATTTATATGTTTAGTTAATTGGTGTGTGGTGATTTTGTTATGTATAACTGCAGTTAATTTGCATTTTCGGTGTTTAGGCACTTCATGAGGATATTGAGGTAAGGAGACAGCATGTTGAACAGGCCCTGCAGAATGGACTTGAGCTGCTCAAACAGACCACAGGCAAGGCTTTTTCCCTCCATATTTTAATGGATTAATTTCTTTACATCAGTGGCATTTAATCTTATGTCCAGAAAATCAATCAGAAAAGTATTTAACTTATATACCACAGTGCTTGTTGATTACTCAATTCTGGATGGTCAGAAGGTGTTAACTAATTTTTTATAACAGCATAGCTTGAAAAATAGTTCCAAATGCAAAGTTTGTATTAATGTACTCCTTCTAACATGTTATTATATCCATAGTAACAACTTACACAGGGCTTTTTATGGTAGATGCTCTACATAAAAGGATTTAAAAAACGCTTTCTATAAGGAGATGTTTATTTAGTGAGATTTTTATTTAGCTCACTTCTGTGAGTAAACATGTATTTTTGGAAGGAGTCGCTAGTGCCAGGGCTTTGAAGCTGTAAATTTAAATTTCCCAATGTGGGATAATCTTCACGAAGGAGGGCTTTGTGGTTTCTTTGCAAAATACTATGTGAAAGAAAAGAGGAGGCTAAAGGAGGGGCCCGGTGAAAGAACAACCATTTATAGCTGCTATAAGTGATAACAGGAAATAACCTGTTGATTAACATAACTATAAATGAATAACAAAATCTTTGGCAAATTGGTATAAAAGGAATAAAACAATTCGTGATGTGTTCTTATAGGAAGATAATCCACACTGGATTAGTAATATATCACACCACTCTGTGTTATGATATTCTTTACTTATATAACAAGTGATTAAATACTATAGTTTTTACAGTTTTTAGCTACAGCCTCACTATTTCTGTACCTAGTTTAAAAAAAATGGATGCACAATCCTGAATGGCCTGAAAGAGAACAAATCATGGAAATTACATAGTTTTCATAGTAACATTTTACTTTTGAAATATACTTAATTCAAGAATGCATTTTTCCAGGCCAGACAACTGACCTAACTGTTTCAAGCCTTCCTGTTTTGTGCAGGCGATGAAGTCATCATCATTCAGGGCAAACTGGATGGAATAAAGACAAGATATGCTGACATAAGCACAATGAGCAATGATGTAATGAAGACCCTGGACAAGGCCCTGTCTCTGGCCAACAAAGTACAACACACTCATGAGGAGCTGCGCTTCTGGTTGGAAAAAGTGGAGTCTGAATTGGCCACATTTGGAGCTCAGGAACCAGTGGGCGAGCAACTTACTCAGGTGCAAGAGAGGCAGAAAGTGAGTACACTCCTTCAGCTTGAAAGAATCCCATTCATGAAAAGGAAGGGAAGCTAGATCAGATTAGATCTAACTGTACCTGAGAATAACTCTTATTCTCCGTTAGCCTTTGAGCATTTTTGGGTGATTTATTTCTTTCAGTTATGCTGCTATATAAAATATAAAAACAGTGCCCTATAAAAGCTTGAGTGTGAATCAGTGCAAGTACACATTACTGACATGTACAGCTTTTACATTTACTGACTGTCTATCATGTCCAGGCGTTAATGAAGGAGGTTCAAGAGCACAAGTCAGTAGTAGATAAGCTGAATGAAGTTAGTAGCGCTCTGCTAGAGCTGGTGCCATGGCGTGCCCGAGAGGGGCTTGACAAACTGATCACAGAGGACAACGAGCGCTACAAGTCAGCTACTGATGCCATCTCTCAGCATATGGACCAGACAGGAGCTGCCATCTTAAAATCACAGCAGGTAAGGTGCTGCAAATATGTAAATACTAGCAAAATAGATCATGTCCAACAGATTTATTGTGAGAGGCTATTGATTACCTGTGATGACAAGCCATCAGGCCTAATTGGATAATCTACAATTTTTTTAATTATGAAATTGAGGGACTGGATAGAGTTGTTGCAATGTAGAGCTCAGAAACAGTTAATGTAATGAGCAAACAGTTATTAAACAAAGTAAATATATAATATGTGTTTTTTACAGTAAAAATGCATTTTTCTGAATCTGACATTTAGTGATTTGTAATGAAGTTGCCCCCATGATCACTTCTGCGTTGTTTTGAATACGTTTTATAATAGTGGCTAATGCATATGGTTCTGCTGTTCAGTTTGAGCAGGCTGCAGACACTGAATTAGCCTGGCTGACTGAAGCAGAGAAGAAGTTATCATCTCTAGGGGACATTAAGCTGGAGGCAGAACAGACCACAGCTCAGCTGCAGGTTCAAAAGGTCAGTCTGATGCCTTTGGGTCATTAGGGGTGTACTCACCACAAACACAAACTGCAAATGTATGTATGTGTGGCACATGCCATCAACAGAAGTGTGCACTGTGTTCAAGGGCTTCTCCATGGACATTATGAGGCATAAAGATGCCGTGGATGACATCACTAAGACAGGCGAGACGATAATGAAAAGCAAAGATGAGACTGAGAAACAGGCTCTAAAGGTAAAAAAAAAAATAATAATAATAATGTAAACCAATAAGAGCTAAATGTAGGATTTTTTTTTTTGGGATGTGACCAATGTGACTATCTTGTTCAGGCTAAGATTCAGGCTCTCATGGAGAAGTACAACACGGTGAGTCAGTTGAACTCAGAGCGCTGTCTGCAGCTGGAGAGAGCACACTCCCTGGCCTGCCAGTTCTGGGAGACCTATGAGGAGCTTTGGCCATGGCTGCAGGAGACCCAGGCCAACTTCACTCAGTTCCCTTCACCTGCCATCGAGTATGACACTCTGAGACAGCAACAAGAGGAACTGCGGGTACGAAATTTCTGGAGAACCCAAGATAGCAACTATATATCAGCAAGAACTGTTGGAGCAAATCTATCTTGCCCTATTTGAAACATTTTCTGTTTGGGCCAAGATGACATATATTTTTGCTAATTTAACATGGGAACAGTTGTTTTCATAATTCATTCATAATGAAACTTGGGTGCTTCTTTTTTTTTTCTACACAGATCATGTTCAGGTCATTTTAACTTAAGAATAACAATGTGAGAATTATATAAAAAGACTGGTCTTAGTACATATGAAACAAAAAAGGTTGTCTCAGTTTTGAGACCAGTCATCAGTAGGCTTTTGCGTGTCTTGTGCCATAAATATTGTTTAGATTTTAAATAACTGAGGCCAAAATAATATATATATTTTTTCTTTTAGCAACTGAGGGAGCTGATTGCAGAGCATAAGCCGCACATAGACAAGATGAATAAAACAGGCCCTCAGCTGGTGGAGATCAGTCCACTGGAGGGTGAGCCCATCAGAGAGAAATTCCAGGCCACAGACAAGTTGTATGCACAGCTTAAAGCAGATGTTAAGCAGAGAGCTGCTGCCCTGGATGAGGCCATCTCTCAGTCTACTCAGGTTTGTCTTGAGTCTTTGATTCTGTTCTCTATTTAGCTTCGTTACTAAAACAGCAATCTATTGTTCTTTGGATGTAATTGCTTTGCTTTTTGCTTCACTTTTTTCACTTTCTTTCATGTGGGGCCCAGCTTCATTTAAATCCGCCATGTGACAAAGAGTATTACTTGATTACACATATAGATAGTTTAATGCCATGGTTCTCAGTGTGGTCTCTGGAATTTGAGATCTCCTAGTTTAATTATATGTTAATTGCCTTGATTTCTGTATACTTCTGTCAGAATGTGTCTCCAAAATAGCTGCTGTTAATCTTATCTTTACTAAGTCAAGTCTCAATAAGGTCTTTCATGTCCTACCAACACAAATGACAGCTTGTTAATGAAGTGTGCTGTGAGAACCCTTTGATGGAAGTAAATCTTTGAACACTGTGTATCCTGTTTTCAGCAACAAAGGATATATCAGTCATGACCTCACTGATATGACCAGGCGAAAATGTGAGGCCTGACATACAAGTTCCACTAAGAAACTTCCTGACAAATTGATGTTTAAAATGCCTACAAGTGATTACCTGCTGTAGTGAAAGGTTTCCTAATTGGTTCTGTTGAAAGACTTAACCATACTGCTTACGTCTTCAGTATTTTAACAGGTGTTTGGAAATTTGCTCTTTTACCGTTGTCATTTTTTCTCCCAGTTCCACGATAAGATCGACCCCATGCTGGAGTCTCTGAATCGTATAGCGGACCGTTTGCGTCAGCCCCCTTCCATCTCTGTGGAAGTGGAAAAGATTCGTGAGCAGATTTCTGAGAACAAAGCTGTTAATGTGGACTTGGAGAAACTGCAACCATCTTATGAAACTCTGAAGCAGCGAGGAGAGAACATGATCACTCGCTCAGAGGGTGCAGACAAAGACCTGTCAGCCAAAGGTAAGCATTTATATTTAAAAGATTAAAAAGAAAACAGTAATAATCTGCAGTCATCTAAAGGCGAACATTTGTTTTTTCAAAGCTGTACAAGACAAACTGGATCAGATGGTATTTGTGTGGAATGATATCCATGCTCTGCTGGAGGAGAGGGAGGCTAAACTTCTCGATGTGATGGACCTGGCTGAGAAGTTCTGGTGTGACCACTGTGCTCTCATCATCACCATCAAAGACACACAGGACTTGCTGAAAGACCTGGAGGAACCTGGAGTCGACCCCTCAGTTGTTAAACAGCAGCAGGAGTCTGTGGAGGTCATTGAACATCTTAGGTTAAAAATGTCCATTTTAAAAGTCAAACAGTACTAAGTGTGATAATTATATTACTTCGTTCAATGTCTAATGAACAGTTTAAAAAAAAAAAAGTCTATTCAAATGTATTGATAGAAATTTATTTTTAAAAACATTTTAAAATATGTCCTGGTTTAATGGAGCATCTATTGGTTATTAGTGAACAGGAAATGAGGATTACAGCAGTTCTATTTAACGTATACATTAGTAGCCTCTTCATGCTTTCTTATTCCATGTACTGTTCTCATGGTGGACTTTACTGGCTACAGGGGTACCGAGAGGAGATTGACGGTCTTCAGGAGGAACTGAATGTGGTCCAGAATCTAGGGGCAGAGCTGATGACAGCCTGTGGAGAACCAGATAAGCCTGTAATCAAGAAGAGCATTGACGAGGTAACATCAGATAAGCTATTTGAAGAAGCATACAGAGAACATTTCACAGGAATCTTACATTACTAGTTAGGAAACTTGGATCGGAAAGTAGTGTATATGTATATACACCTGTCTGCCAGCATATCACATTCATCTGCAGTAATATTATATAATAACTTATCATTGCCTATAATCAGAAATTTTTTTATTATACATTATTTACTTTTTGTTATTCCTGAGTGAAGTGCTCACTGCTTTAGAAATGTTCATGTGTCTTTAGCACAAAACATTTTAAATTCAAACCATGCTAGGTGAACATGGCATGGGAGACTCTGAATAAGACATGGAAGGAGCGAGTGGACAGACTGGAGGAGGCTATGCAGGCTGCTGTACAATTCCAGGATGGTCTTCAGGTACAGTGTGCCACAGAATTACTTTTCACTGAATTACAGAATTACTCCACAACAGCAGCTCACCAAAGTATTAAAGAAAATCTCCATTTAGCCAGCCTGAATGTACACCCATGTAGTGGCAATGTTGCCATAACAACAAGCCCGAGAGTCACATTAGTTCAGCATGTTAGTCATGCTGAAGTCATGTTCAGTTGACTTGTTTTTTTCTTTCTATTATTATTTTAAATCGAGTCTTATTTTATATCAGTCTCAGTAAAACATATTCATAATGTCAAAATTGAACAGAAGGCTAGAGGAATACAAAGATGACAGAAATTGGATTAAAGTATTGACAGTAATTATTCTTTAATTTAATGGAATATAAATTTGTTTCGCATCACACACTCTGATGTAGGAGTATACATGAAGAGTTTTCATTCTAGTTGAGTTATCAATTGAGTTATTAATATATTATTAGGCTACATGTAAACACAGCTAGTGGCATCGTAACTCAGCATAATTCCTTAGGAGTCTGAAATACTTCATTATTAATTTATTTGCTTCACTACTTGGCTATTACAGCACATTGCAGTGTCCACATATATACTGAAGTACATTACATAATAACAGCTATGTTTATGTGTCACTTGATTAGCTTGATCAAGAAATGGGAGGTAAATACCTTTTAGTCTAGGGTTTCCCTGGCTCCCTAGGGGTTCATCGTGGTATTGAATGGGGTCCTAAGACTTGTAGAAATGTCTGTCACATTAAAGTAAAATTTGTTATAATAAATATAAAAAAGGCAAACTGAATAGTAAGATGCTTTAAATAACAAGTTTTCCAAATTTATTTTTCTATTTATTACAAAAGTTAGTCTCTTACTCAAGGCAATTAATATAGGTTGAAGGGGATCAACTGACACAGAAGTTTGAGAACCCCTGTTTTAATTTAATCAGTGTTTACTCAAAACCTGTTTTGATTAAAAAAAAGCTAAAAGCTAAGGCATAGGAAAGCATTACATGTTGTACTGCAGACTCACAGCTTGAATAGATTAAGTTTTCCCATGTCTCTATTTATCTGGGCTTCTTAACTGAAATCACAGTTTATAGTGCAACCTGAGTCTACATTGTGTTCATATATGTCAATAACATTTCATTCTTCCTCTACAGGGCATGTTTGACTGGGTGGATATTTTGGAGAGTAAACTGGATTCCATGTCACCTGTGGGCACAGACCTGGAAACTGTCAAACAGCAGATTGAAGAGCTCAAGGTATTCCTTTACCATGTTTCATTGTATGGATTTCCTGCCCTCAACACACTGACCTACAATTATTGGTGGTTTATACAGATCAAAGCATGTAAACATGTGATCAGAGATCACACCCAGCCATGCCTTTGACTTTTTTGTTTGATAAATGCAGTGAGCATACAGGCCAAATACCAGCTGTGTTTATTCAGAGGAAGATCATTTCATGTGCGCTCCTACAAGTGGTTCAAAGATGCATTGTCTTGTGAGAGTTAAGCAAACCTGAACCGTCCCTTTATTGTTGAGCCATGGGCATATACGTGTTTTTAAGGCTTATTCAATGAAGTGATGTTGAACATGCTAACTTACTCCCCAATGTTTGTATTTCTACAGGAGTTCAAAAGTGAGGCATACCAGCTTCAGATTGAGATGGAGAGGCTGAATCACCAGGCAGGACTGCTACTGAAAAAAGTACAGGAGGAAGCAGACCGCATTGCCATTCAGGAGCCTATGAACGAACTCAAAATGCTTTGGGACAACCTAGATGACAAGGTCATCAACAGACAGGTAAGGTACTTCCTGGTGTCATTTTATGATCCTCAACCTTGGCTTGCCCTCTGTCTCTGGATCTTTACTTTACATGGATGTCTCGTCTGTTTTACAGCACAAGCTAGAGGGAGCCTTGTTGGCATTAGGGCAGTTCCAGCATGCTCTGGATGAGCTTTTGGCCTGGCTGACTCATACTGAAGAGCTGCTTAGTGGACAGAAGAAAACCAGCGGTGATCCCAAAGCTATTGAGATAGAACTAGCCAAACACCATGTAAGTTCATTCAAAATGTACAATATATATTTATATGTAATTTAAATGTAATGTATATTTATGTAGCAGGCATGTGCTCATGGTCACAGTCACCTCATAGTCACCAGCCAACAAAATGTTTCTAAGTTTATCATTATTTTGTTTCTTTGCAATGAAATCTTTTACTTTGAATAAACTGTTTGTGATCTAGAATATAAATGTTGTCTTTAACCACCAGGTGCTGCATAATGATGTACTGGCCCATAAGACCACAGTGGAGGCAGTTAACAAAGCCGGCAGAGATTTGATGGAGTCCAGTGCAGGAGAGGAAGCATGTGGCCTGCAGAGCAAGCTAGAAAACCTTAACCAACGTTGGACAAGCATCCTGGAGAAGACTGAGCAGAGGAGGCAGCTTTTGGACAGCGCCTTACTCCAGGTTCTACTCAGACACACAGATTAGCTCATTGGCAGCCTCTCTGAGTAGAACAGTGTGCTATTTTATGCATAAAAAAATCGGTCCTTGAGATAATGAGATAAACATTGTCTCTGTTTTAGAAGAATCACATGTAACTGAGAAACACCCCTTTGTTTTAGCCAAACTCTGCTTTCTCCGCTATTCTTACACAACCTCTGTAAACTGCTTAACTCTGTAGTTACGTCTGAGGTCTGAATGCTGTGCACCATTTTGGGAATTAACTGCTCACTAACTCAACTCCTTGAATATTGTCCACATGGCGAAAGCTGAATTAGATCCTGAAGATTGCTAGCACGTTTTTGCACCTCTCAGGTTTCTCAGGCAACATTTCTGATTTTTAATTTTCAAATTTTAAATTTTAAATTTAACGGCAAAGCTCAATGAATATGAGCTTTCATGGAGTTGCTTATATTACTCACAGCTGATTATATTACTTCAGCTTCTATATTAATGCATTATTAGCTGATATATTATTAGCACAAAAATATGAATTTTGTTCTGTATGAAAATACTATTTTCACATTCAAAACTGAGTAAACACTGAGTGAACACAGATGCAGTGCAAACCACTTTTACAAACTTGCCTTTTTTTTTAATTCATCCTAGATTAACAGGAAAACATCCATTTTAATCGAAACTTCTTTTCACGCTTATAAACCTGCACTAATGAGAATAATGTGAAGTCCATTGTTGTGACACTAGCTGTATTATGTTGTAGGCCCAAGGTTTCCATGGGGAGATTGAAGATATGCAACAATGGCTGAAAGACACAGAATGTCAGCTGTTAGCATCAAAAGCAGTTGGAGGCCTACCAGACACAGCCCGCGAGCAGCTTAACACCCATCTGGTATGTATTTAAGACTCCAAAAGGCCTGCTGATGATGGCAAACTTGAACACATTTTATCACACCCAATACAGGGCTTTTTGGTTAACAGTCATAAAAATAACAATTTAGATCGAACTTGTTCAGAGGCTTTAACAAAGCTAGACTTAGGTATACTCAGAACGTATGTTTATTGGTTCTTTATTCTGGAGGCTTTTTTTTTTTTTTAAGTCCAGACTGTAAAACTTTGCATTTTTAATTCCTTCTTAATGAACCAGCTAATACATTATAATTAGTTGCATAAACATGCAACAAGGGCAAACCTTTAGCTTGAACATCTTGTACCAATATGTAAAAATGGACAGATAAGGACAAATGACTTTTCTCAGTTTTACCCTTTAAAGGATGTAGAGCATTCCAATAAATCAGTCCAACTCTGTGATAACATTACACTTATCTCTTTGTTATTGTAGATGTAAAATGTCTACAATAGAATATCAGTAATGCCTGATGTCCTTCCTTTTTAGGAGGCTGAAGAAAGAGAGATATTTGTCTCTAAAAACATTGTTGTCTTGTGTGTTTGTAGGAGTTATGTAGTGCAATGGAGGTGAAGGAGGAACTGTACCAGAAGCTTCTTCACAGAGGTCAGCAGCTGATAGCCATGACCCCAGAGAACCAGGACAGCAGTACTGAGCAGGACCTCCACAACCTTCAAGAAAAGTGGGAATGTGTGCAGGCCAAAGTGGCTGAGAGGAAGGTGAGTGCTGCATTTAAAAAAAAAAAAAAAAAATCCCATGGAGGAAATGGTCTATCATGCAGCTTCATGTCTGATCACAAAGGTGTGAATTGTGATGATGTCAGTGCGAATGTGGTCAGAAGGTGTGGGGGTGGCTGTCTAGGGCAAGTTGGGAATCAGTATGAAACATAATGCTGTGTTTGTGGTGTGTGTCATATGCCAGTACTTATTAAGGGCTGTGTCACACCTTTAAGAAAAATATAGTGTGGTTTGGTCCAGACATGTTCTTAACCCAGATCTAATGCTCTTTGATGGATGATATCAGAATTAAAGCCTGACTTCTGAACACAAACTTGAAGACATTGTTTTATATATTAAACGTCATATAAATTTCAAGGTACTTTCCTGAGAGCAGATTTGGCCTTGACTGTTTTCAGAAAGTCTCAGTGAAGCCACTTGTTTAATATAGTTAAAGGCTTTCCAAGCCTCCTCAGCTTTCAGTTAAGAAAGCTGCTGTGTACCAGATGCACCATGTGAGTCACACTATTGGATATTGAATCAAAGGACAATGTTTTTGTGCCTGCAGGGGAAATGTTTCTTCTACACATCCTCTTTTATTTGTCATTATAGCACTGAGAGATCAACACTTCCTCTCCCTGTTCAATCACAAGGAGATCTCGATGCTATTTTGGTTGTGCTGATGTAATTATGGCTTGAATGAGTAAATCTGTGTGTGTGTGTGTTGTATCTAGGTGAAACTGGAAGAGGCATTAGCGCTGGCCACAGATTTTCATAATTCTCTGCAGGACTTCATTAACTGGCTGACTCAAGCAGAGCAGACCCTCAACATGATCTCTCCAGCCTCCCTCATCCTGGAAACAATCTTGTTCCAGATTGATGAACATAAGGTATGTGTGTGTGTGTGTGTGTGTGTGTGTAAATCTAATCTTTCTGATTTTTATTTGATAAATAATACATTTTGTTTCATAAAATAATAAATTTTATTTGATATGATAAATTATTATTATATATATCCAATTAGTTGTATGTGTATACGCTAATGAATATTAGTCATATTATTGAAGTCACTCAAGAAATCTTTTGAGTTTCACGTTTGGCCTTTAGCCCATTTTTTTCGTCCTTCTAAGTCCCAGGTCTGTCCACCTAGCTTCTCCCATGTTTCCCGACAGATCTTTGCAACTGAGGTCAACTCACACCGGGATCAGATCATTGAGCTGGATAAGACAGGCACCCATCTGAAATACTTCAGCCAGAAGCAGGATGTGGTCCTGATTAAAAACCTGCTCCTAAGTGTGCAAAGCCGCTGGGACAAAGTAGTGCAGCGTTCGGTGGAGCGAGGACGCCTGCTGGATGATGCGAGGAAACGTGCAAAGCAGGTGTGGAATTAAAAAGTTTAAAAAAAAAAAAAAAAAAAAAAAAAAAAAAAGATCAAAAGATTTTTTTTTTTTTTTAAAGTTTCTATTTATTTTACTTTGGGTAGAGAGTCAATCAAAACATATACATACTATATTTAGTTATAAATGCTACCTATGCAGACAGCGAAGTAATATTAAGATTTTACTGCCAATATGCTACATAGATCCTGAGAAAAATTATTTAGCAAGTTTCTAGCAAAACATCGCAAATTTAGCTGGTCATCTAGCATGGTCTTTCTTGCCTCTATGCTTGTCTTTAACCTGTTTGTTTTGAGGAAGATGAATGCATGTTAAACATCCATTACATACATACATACATACATACATACATACATCTAGCTAATCAGTCCACAAATATTGTAGTGTCAGTTCTGTGGTGCATTTCAGTTCAGAATGAGGTTCACCTCAAACCTGAACTAGCAACAAAATCCCATATAGTGAAATACAGAAGTCATTAAATAAAACATTTTTTTTTTCATCTTCCTGCAGTTTCATGAAAGCTGGACCAAGCTCATGGAGTGGCTGGAGGAGTCAGAGAGAGCTCTGGACTCAGAGCTGGAGATCGCTAATGACCCCGACAAGATCAAAATGCAGCTGTCTCAGCACAAGGTGACTGGATCTCACCACACCCTATCCCTTTGTAAACCAATAATTACACACTTCCTTCCCAGAATCCTGCTGATCTTCTGCACCTTTGTGTGTCTTAACCATTTCCGTTTGCACATCTGTAATGAAGTAGTGAATTACTTTCCAGCTTGGCATGAATCATGGCATAAACCAGCTGCGCTCTCTCCCTCATCTCAGTTGCTGTGTTATTTCCTGTCATGGAATCACTCCCTCACACTGATATGATAAGATCTATCAGAATCCTGTGTCCCATTTGGCATTAAAACAGTGTATACTGTCTCGCCTTGTGAGATAGTGTTTTTTTTTTTTAACCACTATTTACCTTTAAAAAAAAATCCTGATTAACAAAAACTGACTCACAAAAAAGCCCTAAAGTCATTGAGTGAGGCTGTAAGGATTATACAATTAATTTTACACTTTTTTACTTAGTTGTTCCATAACTATTTAAACAAAACATAGTCTTTAATAAGTAGACGTACCTGAAACACTAAAAATATACTTAAATTTAATACATTTAGCCTGGCTCTAATTTCCTACTCTTATTATCACTTTCGTATTATCTTCACCCTGTGGAATAGTATCATATTGATTGCACATGCCTTTTGCCCCTCATAATCAGGAAAATCATTTACGGTCATTTTTCCCCAAAAAGAAAATCATAAATATCGTCTACTGATTCTAATACCGCTGCTGTTCTCTTCTAAAAGTAGCATGACTCAGGGTTGTTGACAGTAGAGAAGAGAGCACAGTGCCATGTAATTAACAGCTCAGCAGTGTGGACTCAGCAGATCCCTTCACATTCTGTTGACTCAGCTGTGCAATCTAACTCCAATCAGCCACATATCAAACTGCTGGTTTCACTATGTGTGTCCTTGAGGCTAAAAGTTAACCCTGGCACTCTCTTCGTTGGCATTTATAGGAGTTCCAGAAGGCCCTGGGTGCCAAGCATTCTGTGTACGACACCACCAGCCGCACAGGCCGAGCCTTGAAGGACAAGACCTCACTCCAGGATGACAACCAGAAACTGGACAACATGCTCTGCGAGCTCAGAGACAAGTGGGACACGGTTTGTGGCAAGTCCGTAGAAAGGTATGTTTATATTCTCTAAGCTGAAGATGTCCACTGCCTTACCATATAAATTGAATTCATGGTTTTATTTGGAGGTGATATCTGTAGTGAAACTAAAAGCTAATTAAAAATTAAAAATTTTTAAATTAATAAAATATTCCTATTCAAATAAATTTCTATGGAAAACTGGCATTTCTATGTCATTGAATTGTTATAAATGCAAGTATTTGACTTCAAATATTCTTTTGTTACAGGCAGAACAAGCTGGAGGAGGCTCTGCTGTTCTCAGGCCAGTTCACTGACGCTCTGCAGGCTCTGATTGACTGGCTTTATAAAGTAGAGCCACAGCTGGCAGAGGACCAGCCTGTACATGGAGACATTGATTTGGTACTCAACCTCATTGACAGCCACAAGGTACTGCTGGCCCACTGATTGTGTTCTTTGGGAATGTTTCACTGTAAAGCACACCTAAAGGCTTTTGCAACTAGCTTACTACAGAATTAAACAGGAATGATTAATTATTGTATTGCATTTCTGCTTGTATGCCTTAATAGAGTCTAGTTTCAAAATACTCCTTCATGTGCTTCTATTTCTGGGCCTTCTGTTATGGTTTGAGAATGTCAGTTTTCTTCCCTCTGCTTCTTGTCCAAGTTTGTCACTGCAGGTTTCAATTAGACAACATAGCTTAGTCACTGAACAAAACTTCATCTCCACTTTTCTTTCCCCCTTCACGAGCCTCTTTTTACCTCTCTGATTAAGGGTTAATCTCCTCAAATTGAAGGGCCTTGGGCTCAGATTACTGAATCTGCAGTGTTTTTAGATACGTCTGTTCCACTTTTCTGCTAATCAGTGCTGATCAAATTCTTTGTTTTCTGGATCGGATTTAAACTTGAGAGACAGAATTGTGTCAAAGGGTTCACGTTTCTGTGGGGTTTGGATTTTGATTCCAAGCAAAACCGACACTT
This sequence comes from Pangasianodon hypophthalmus, assembly GCF_027358585.1. Lineage (NCBI taxonomy): Eukaryota > Metazoa > Chordata > Actinopteri > Siluriformes > Pangasiidae > Pangasianodon > Pangasianodon hypophthalmus. The sequence continues at coordinate 27,465,276 of NC_069712.1, read as the reverse complement.
TTGGCTTGTTTGCTATTTGATTTGGTTTCACACTGCACATAATTACATGAACCAAAAAGCAAAAATAAAATGTTGGCAAAGGGGCATTAAGGGTTGAAAACATGCTCATAAAAACTCATTCACTGGTCAGAAATATGGTGACTGAAAAAAAGTAAGCAAATCTTTGCTGAGAGCATGCAAAAATCACAGAGCCAGCACTAAATCATTAGATAATTATATAAAATAACTAGTTTAAAACATTTTGTATATTGCATCCAGCATTTAATTTCTCTTTTCTTCCATCGGCCCAGACGTTCAGAGCACATGCAGCGCTCCAACTCTGTCCTTTGGCCCAGTTTTCACGGGTCAATTTAGCATCCCAAATCTACAAAAAAAATACACTGTATGGCCAAAAGTTTGTGGTCACCTGACAATCACACCTGTATGTGGGCCTTCCCTGAACTGTTGCCACAAATTTGGAAGCACACATTTGTAAAGAATGCTTCTTTTTAATCATGCAAAAGCATTTACTGGAACTAAGGGGCCCAAAAATGCTCCAGCATGATAGTGCCCCTGTGCACAAAGCAAGGCTCATAAAAACATGGTTTGAGGATGTTTGTGTGGAAAAACCTGAGCGGCCTGCTCGGAGCCCTGACCTCAACCCCACCAAACACTTTGGGATGAACTGAAACACTGACTGCACCCTAGGCCTCCTCATCCAACATTTGTGGGGCAAATTCCCATAGCCACTTGCCACAATCTAGTGGAAAGCCTTCCCAGAAGAGTGGAGGTTATTATAACAGCAAAGGGGGGACTAAATCTGGAATGGGCAAAAAGCACATATGGGTGTGATGGTCAGGTGCCACATACTTTTGGCCATATAGTGTATATGCCCACAACCCAAAATACACAGCATTTTTGGTTCAGTTCCTGCAGTTGGGTCATTTAAGGGTTGAATAACTTTCTCGCTGTAATCTAACCTCACTGCAGTGGAACCGGACTGAGACCATCTTCCTCAGACTTCCTCTGTCTCGGATTGCACCCAAATGTGACTGCTGTGTTCTCAAACTAATAAAGAACCAATAAAAAAAACTTGCCAGGGTTCAATTCAAATAGTGTAAATGTTGCATATATGGAAGCACCCTAAAACTGCATTGTACTTGATGAAGTGTTTGCATGTGTGTACGCACGTCTCACAGGTGTTTCAGAAGGAACTTGGAAAGAGGACAGGCTCTGTACAGGCTCTGAAACGTTCAGCCCGTGAGCTGATCGAGAACAGACATGATGACTCTTCCTGGGTCAAAGTTCAGATGCAGGAGCTGAGTTTGCGCTGGGAGACGGTGTGCGCCCTCTCTGTGTTCAAACAGACACGGCTGGAACAAGCTCTGTGTCAGGTACACAACTCTTAACATCACACTTCATTACAATTCAGCCAAGCCACATTCTATCTTGATTGTAAATTAAGCCTGTTCTACAGATGGGGTCATAAGTTTACATAGGCCTTGGGGAATCTGCAAAATGTTAATAATTAAAAAAGAAAAAAAGAGATCATAAAAAATTGCATTTTGGTTTTATTACTGCCCTAAATAAGCTAATACACATATAGTCCACAAGACAAAATAATAACTGAATTTACACTAATGAACCAGTTCAAAAGTTTATTCCTAAGGCTGTGTGTTGTTACCTGGATGATCAACGACTGTTTTTATGGTTTGTGATCGTTGTTGATGAGTCCCTTGTTTGTCCTGAGCAGTTAAACTGCCCACTGTTCTTCAGAAAAATCCTCCAGGTACTGCACATTCTTTGCTTTTCCAGCATCTTCTGCATATTTGACCCCGTTTCAACAGTGATTGATGTTGAGATCCATCATTTCACACTGACTACAACTAAGGGACTCATACACAACTATTACAAAAGGTGCAAATATTCATTGATGCTCAAGAAGGCAACAGAATACATTAAGAGCCGGGGGGATGTAAACTTTTGAACATGATGAACGGTGTAAATTGTTATTTTATTTAAAGATCTTATTTTTTTCATTTACGAAACGAAGAGGGGCTATAAGTCTATATTTTAAAATAAATGCCATATATTCTTTGTTTTTCAGGCAGAGGAGTTTCATTCGACTGTTCATATCCTGCTGGAGTGGTTGGCTGAAGCAGAACAGAGCCTCCGTTTCCATGGGTCTCTGCCTGAGGATGAGGAAACCCTGCGTGGCCTGATTGAACAGCACAAAGCAAGTTTCTTTTGTAGCACAAGGCCCACATACATATTATTGCCTCATAGTTAGTTATCAATCACTGATCTACTCTTGAAAAAACTGAACAAATGACACAAATAGTGGTCCACAAGTAAATAAAATTCTTATTTATATTTAAATATATCAATGCAGACATGCCCCAAAGTGATCACTTCTTGTGGTCTTTTATTTTTTCATTAACTCTTCTTATAGTGTTGTTTTGAAATTGTTAAGCCTTTAAGCCTTACATTGCTATCTGTTAACCCATCAGTGAAGCCAATAGAGTAACATAAACCATACATGGCCTCGCAAGCTGAATTAGAGCTGGCCAAAACAAGACTCAACCTCTAAAAACACATATCCCTTGAGCATGATCTCATATCTGAACCAGGAATAATTTGTTCCACATAGTTTTCACCAGACATTATTCACACACATAGAAGGTGGGTGGATGGGAAAAGTCTCACTGGAACATCCGTGTAAATTCTTATTGTTTTGACTTTGGTGTTGCCATTTGACTAATGATGGACACTGTGATCCATGCAGGAATTCATGAAGAAGCTGGAAGAAAAGAGTGTAGCTCTGGGCAAAGCCATCAGCATGGGTGAAGCCATCTTAGCTATCTGCCATCCAGACTCTATCACCACTGTGAAACACTGGAACACCATAATTAAAGCCCGCTTTGAGGAGGTCAGACTCATTCTGCTCAACTCAGTAACCTTTCACACTCCTATTCACGCAGAATTTACATGAAGTATTTTGCAGTTTAGCTTCATGACACTCATATATGCCAGTTTTTTAAAAAAAATTTTTTTACACTTTTGTACTTATGGCATATATGTGGTATAAATGCCTCACATTTTAGATTATGTGCAGTAATAATGAACTACATGACTACATTTTAATGTTTCAGAGACTGGAAAAATGAAGTTGATGGACTGCTATATTACAGTTTGCTTACAAATAAGTAATTCCATTAAGTATGAAAAGAAAAGTAGGTGTATCTAAGAAAAAAAATGAGACGAGGATACAAAACATAAGGCAGAATTCACGGAAAAATAATTGGAAAAGAACCAACACCAGGAAGTCAAGAGTTTTGCCCTGACCCTTTTGGTCTGAGACCTGATTTTTTTGAAGCTAGAGTGTATGACTTCTGACAGAAACAGATATGTTAGGAGTAATGTGTGGGGGTTCTTTTTAAGTTCTTGTAGAATCTTTATATTACATTCAGAAAGGCCGGTTAATATTTTCTAAATTATATTTTGATATATTTTTTACTATTAACATTGTAACATCCACTTTTTGTTTAAATTTTATTTGTCACATGCATAACCATACACAGTATGACTTGCAGTGAAATGCTTTATACAACTGTTCCGACATAAAATAAGAAAATATAGAGAAATATTAAATATAAAGAAAAACTATATACATAAAAATATATGAAGGGATTTAAAAAAAAGTGTGTAAGAAGTGTGTATATATGTATATATGTATATATATATATTATATATATATATATATATATATATATATATATATATATATACACATATGGATGGATATTTAGCCCATTTTTGTCATTTGTGATAAGGAACACCTATGAAACCTAACACACTAAATGTGGACATGCTGAATTGCCCCCTTTGTCTTTAGCATAAGCACACTTTTTGCACTTATCTGTACGATATTATAAACTCAACATCTCTTATTTGTGTATTTGTTGTTGCTCAGGTCACAGCGTGGGCACGGCAGCATCAGCAGAGGTTATCTAGTGCTCTGAGTGAGCTTATGGCCACTCAGGAACTCCTGGAGAATCTGCTGAGCTGGTTACAGTGGGCAGAGACCACACTCACTGAGAAAGACAAGGAGGTCCTGCCTCAGGAGATTGAGGAGATCAAAGCTCTCATCACTGAGCATCAGGTACCAGTAATATGTACCAAAACACTGCTATTCCATTGCCTCTACTTTAAGAAAGCTGTTGTTTGGTGTTTTTTTAGTTTAAAGCCTTATGATTTGATTTTGTGATTCAGACCTTCATGGAGGAGATGACCAGAAAACAACCAGATGTGGACAAAGTCACTAAAACTCATAAAAGGAAAGCCACAGCTGACCCACCAGTTCAGTCTCAGATTCCAGTACTGGAAAAAGGAAGAACAGGCCGTAGGTTTTGACATAAATCCTTAAACTATGTTTATGTTGTGTTGAGCACAAAATACAAATCTTATGTCTGTACGTGAACTTGTCTGATGATCAGGAAAGAGATCCCAGGCCCAGTCCATGTATCCAGCGACAGTCCAGGCTCCAATAGAGACTAAGAACCCAAGAGTGAACCTGTTGGTCAGTAAATGGCAGCAGGTCTGGCTTTTGGCCCTGGACAGGAGAAGAAAACTGAATGATGCACTGGACCGATTAGAGGAGGTCAGTTAGAACTACAAACTTTAGCAAATAAGCTAAAGTCTAAGTGTGTCAGATGTGATTATAACCCCCTCTCCTACATCTCCTCAGCTGAAAGAATTCGCCAACTTTGACTTTGATGTCTGGAGGAAGCGCTACATGCGATGGATGAACCACAAGAAATCACGGGTCATGGACTTCTTTCGTCGCATGGATAAGGATCAGGATGGCAAAGTCACCAGGCAGGAGTTTATTGACGGGATTCTTTCTTCAAGTAAGTAATGTTTCCTTCACTAGTTCTTAGACAAACCTAGCTTGCAGCCAGGAGGATCCCATTTGCATTTGGTATTAGCTTTCATTCAATATTAGCTACAGTTGTGGTTTAATTATTCCTTTAATTCCTGCAAAACAGATAAGATTAATAATTTCTTTCTCTGCTGCTTGTAGAGTTTCCCACCAGTCGACTGGAGATGAGTGCTGTAGCAGACATTTTTGATCGTGATGGTGACGGCTACATTGACTACTATGAGTTTGTTGCTGCTCTGCATCCAAACAAAGACGCCTACAAACCACTTACTGATGCTGATAAGATAGAAGATGAGGTATGCTTCAAGTATTTTTCTTGGGACAATATATTTCCATATGTTGTTTTTTTTTTTCTCCATTCTAATATACTGACTTTTTTTTTTTTTTTTTTTTTTTTAAATAAAGGTAACACGCCAGGTGGCAAAGTGCAAGTGTCCTAAACGGTTCCAAGTGGAGCAAATTGGTGCGAACAAATACCGGGTAAGAAACTGACCATATTACCGTTGCCATGCCTAGTATAAAGTCCAGATCTACTCCTTTGCATATGTGAAGACAATGCAAGCATGAAGCCAAAGCAAATATAGCATCCTGCAGCCCATGTCTAGTCCTGTGGTGAAAAGAGTGTTTCAATGGCAGTGTAAAATTGCGGAAAATTGGGAGTGTGCCACTGGCTTTTGTCCAGCTACTTCTTGAGACTGACTTCCCCCTTACAGCTTTTGCCAGAAGGAATGACTTCATAGCATTCTCATGTGACGTTAAATTTTTCACTTTTTAATGAAAGGGCAAGAGAGCTGCCAGAACACATTTAACCCCTTACTATATGAATTCTTGTACTGTCTTCATTGGGCAGTATTCTTTAACTGAACAAATACCAGTACAAACACAGTATGTTGATAAATGCTCTTCTAAGGAAAATGCAATGTCCTGTTCAAACAATGCTTTCTAATGTTTGTCTTTTTTATTTTTCTCCTCTGTTCAGTTCTACCTTGGAAACCAGGTATACACACACAGTGCTTCCTTAACATTGTGCTGCTGTGATTGCCTTTTCTGGTTTCACCAATTTCCTTTTTAATACTTTACCAGATTTGCACCTAGTCACTATTGAACTCAGAAGCCGATAAGCAAACAAAATGTTAAGAATGCTGGGTCTCAGCTTTGTTTTTCTCTGTATTGTCACAAATTCCATTGGAGTATTCCAATGGTGTGTAAAAGCATGTGCAGGTGGAACAGAGAGAGAGAGAGAGAGGGAGACAGAGACTAAATGAAAGAGACAGAGAGACTGCTAAAAGGTTTGTCCAGCTGTTTTACTCAGAATGACACCAAAAATGGTGTGCATTACTATGGGGTAAAAAGGCTAAAAATATTCATCATGGCTCTCGGGTGTAGAACATTACTTTTAGTGATTATTAATGCCAACATGAGCAAACTATTTTAAACAGAGGTCAGAACGAAGTGGGAGTGCTCCATCTTAGATCACAATTTGTAGTAAGAAAAGGAATGTTAGTCCTTTTTAGGAAGTTTTGACATCTCATGAATTTTACGATCTTGCCTATCTGCTTTTGAGTCACAGTACCTTTCTAACAACCTTTGTTCTCCTCCTCAGTATTTAAGTTGATTTGTGTTCATCTTCTGAGAGCTTTGAAGCATAACATGGGTGCTTGCCTTTTATTGCCTTCCTTAATGATTAAACTTCCATCTCAGAGGACCTTAACCCAAGCTAAAATAATAACTAATACTTGAGTTATTTTTCCCTTTTTCAATGTAGTCTTTGAAAGATTGAAAATGCTGTTGTTGACCCATTTTGGGAATGTAAATCACACTGAAATCATGGGCTACATGCTTTCTCAAGGTCATGCTTTGTGAAGATACACAGTAACTCATAGCTGATTATCTGGTGACGTGTTGGGGGACTGGGAAATTCATGCAAACCTCATTTTTCCTTTGCTTGTGTTCAAGCCTTTTTTGCTGTCATGTGCACCAGTTTGTTCAGTTTTTGCTGTTCCATATCAACTGAAACAATTCTTTTAACAGTTTGGTCTGGTTCACTGCTTACATGATCCGTTAATCGCCGATGAGAGTATAACAAACAGGGACAATCAAAATCTAAACTCCCAACTGCACGTTGCTGTTTTGGAAAGCTGTATCCTGGTAAATGGTCATTTCTAAGCCGTTTGTTGTGCCTTCTTTTTACTTCTTATTTGATCATGCTTCAAACTCCATCTTCTACCCGCAATCACCAAATTCACCAGTGACATTGAATCATTCCGGTTCTCACATTGAGAGGGCGGAGGCCAAAACGAGGCTCAGCAAGAGGGTCATCACTGTGTGGGAGTGTGTTGATCATGTGGAGTGTTAGAGTGGGGTCCAGCCATCTTTCCATATTGTTTTTACTGTGTCATTGGATTTTAGCCACATTGGTTCTGCATCAACGTCAACACACATTCTCTATTAGTATGGTGGTTTCTAGAAAGTGCAACCTTTGTATGTACTGTTGATTTGTGGAAAGATTTCTGTTGGTTAATGATCAGTTTAATTTGTTTTCGAACAGAAAGCATGAAGCCATAACTTACTGTGTCTTGTGAACTACACCTTGGCCATATCCAACTGGCAAACTTCATTTTGTTGATTTGTTGAATAATCAGAGTTCTACTTACCCTCCTTCCACTTTGATGCCAAAAATAGCTTTTTAGTGTATAGATTTGCTGTTCAGGAGGACGCACAACACTGCAGCACACTCTAGTGGTCTTCAGATTGGTCTTCATATCTGAAACAAAACACAACCAATTGACCTTCTAGTCAGATTATCACATCCTGATGACACATTTTAGCAATGCTCAAAATTCTTAAGCATAAATCACTACTCTTAAATGGTACATACACAGCAACAAAAGACAAGGTTTGAACCAGCTGGATTGACCATTCATTTGTATGTTCTTTGGAATGAAACTGATGTTGTGTTTATGTCCAAAATTGTTTTCTCAGCTGGGCAACAAGTGCAAACAGGGCATGTATCTAAATCCAAAACTGAGTAAATCTGATTAATACTGTGATCAGTCATCACTACATCTTTATTAATATATACAGAAATAACTATTGCTAAAAGAAGGGCTCAAAATATGTCATTGCAGTGTCCGGTTTGTGCTGTTTCCCAGCCTGTGGCTTTATGTCAGTGCTGTGTGACTTTCACACTGTGACTAAGTATTGACTCGCTACTCTCTGTTCCCTGCTCAGTTTGGAGACTCGCAGCAGCTCAGGCTGGTGCGGATCCTGCGCAGCACTGTTATGGTGCGGGTGGGAGGAGGCTGGATGGCCCTCGATGAGTTCCTAGTCAAGAACGACCCGTGTAGAGGTAATGGAGGCCCGTGTTTCATTTTGCTTGTTTTGGTTAAAAACATGCCTTGACACTCTGAAATGGCAGAGAAGTGACTGATAGGACTTGGTAGTATATATACTGTACATCGTTAGATTTCTTTTATTAGATTTATATTTTTTATTCTTACTTCTGCTATTAATGTGTATTATCTTCTTCACAAAACAGTTTGAATATATAGCCATGTACTAGAAGCCATCTTTAATGTTTATAACCAGGTTTTTTGGTCATGTACGACATTGTGGCCGAGTCTTCTGCCTCTGCATTCTGGTTGGCTGTGTATGAAGTTCTGAAAGCTTGCTGACATGTTCCTACAAAGCAGCTATCTCAGTATTCTACTCTCTGTCTCTCTCTACTGTTTTCCTGCTGAATATACCCACTGTTTTCTTTGTGCTAAGAACCCAACTATCATTTCTTCTAGTTCATCACCACGGGAGTAAAATGTTGCGCTCGGAATCAAACTCGTCCATTACTCAGTCTCCTATAGGTTGGCAACTCTCACACTTTCTCTCCTTGCTCCATCCCAGTGGTATGTGCGCAAGCCCATGTGACTGTGTGTGTGTGTGTGTGTGTGTGCGCGCACCTGAGTGTTCCGGCTGGAGCAATGGTATTCTCATTAACATTAATCCCATGCTACTTCTGAGACTTCCCTTGCATGCACTTGTTTGTTGCACTGTGTTTCCAGGCTGCTTTCCTGGCCAGTCTCTGCTGCCTCTCCGTGCGAATGCTTTGTGTGTTCTCAGCTCTTTCGATGCAGTCTGCTTGACAATCTTACTTCCATCTTTGCTCTAAATTGGGCTCGTTTTCTGTATATAAACACTATGATAAAAAAGAATACAGCTAAAACTGGTTAGTGTTAATTAGGGATGCATTGATGCCATTTTTCAGACCAAGTAAAAGTGCATGTTCCCGCAGTATTTTATGTGCAAGATGTTATGCCGTTTACACCCTATCTTTAATAGAGATCATGAGGGTATGAGAGCAGTATCTGCAAGCATTAAAAATGAGCAGTGCCATGAATTTTACTCACAAGCAAAGTGTAGTATTGTCAGAAGATGCTGTAGTAGCTCCTCTTGATGTTTTTGCAGTTTTAATTTTGCTTTGTTTTAATCATTAATCATGAAATACGTCCGAGTCGGTGTCATTTTGTATTTCTGTTCGTAAGCATGGCAATGTACACTAGGCTTACGTCACAAAACATCACGTGCTATCAGATGTCAGTATCAGAGCATTTTTCTTTAATAAGTAAATGAGCATGGTATCAGATTTATACTCTATACCAGTATCAGTATTGATGCATCCCTAATGTTAATTTAAGAATAGCCTGCTTTAAAACCTTGTTGTTAACAGAAGGATATGGAAAGAGTCTGTCTCCTGTCATAAACATGTTCAGTAGATTATACAGAATACCCATATTTTTTACCATTACATATCAGTGATGTGAAGCTGCATGCAATCTGCTCATATTAAATCGCTCACCAGACTCATCATATCATTGCCAGTCATTAGAACACATTACCTTCAAATGAAGAGTTCATTTGGACCCATTTATGCAATGGGTTTCTCTTTGTCAAATCACTTTTACTATACAGTCCATCCACTCCATATGAGCAGTGTGTGCTCCTGGTAGCTCCTGACTCATTACTGTGTGTGCACTCTTCTTAGCTAAAGGTAGGACCAACGTGGAGTTGCGAGAGAAGTTCATACTTCCGGAAGGGACCACTCAAGTGATGGCCAGCTTTCGCTACAGAGGTCGAAGGTCACGGCCATCCTCAAGGGGTGCCTCCCCGAACAGATCGAACTCCAGCCACAGTTGTCCTGCACAGCCCAATCCTGCTGCGACTGGTACACCAAAGGTGGGAGCCCTTTGTACTTGTTACTTTTGCAGAAAGTGGAACATTAAGGGCTAAGGGTATTTTTATTTGTCTCTCACAGATGCCATTAATTATCCTAACAGTTTTATAAACTATATTCAGTTCATGTGTCTATTTTTGTTCTTTCCTCAAATCACAGGTTCACCAGTTTATCAAATTGTATTAAACATGTTTATTTCTTAATAATTGCTACCTATTATACCAAAGAATTCTGTTGTTAGCAGGAGCACATTCCTGAAACACTTTCTCCAGAGTTTGTCAGATTCTTGTAATAAGATGAAAAAGATGCAGGATATATAGCTTGGCCCAGTCTACATTAATTATGCTGACAGCCTGGAAAATCAGGTCACATTGTGTTTTTGCATTCCAGTACCTACTTAGATACACCATTTAAACAATTTTTTTTTTTTAATTTTTTTTTTTTATGGAGATCCCTACTATTTTAAACCACTGTTTTATATTTCTCTATTTGATCCACCATTATTCCTCACAGACTCTCCAACATTTAACCCGCAATTATGATAAACCCTGGCTGACAAACAGCAAATCAGCTACTCCCTTAAAGACATCCGACTCTTTTGAGAGCCAGGGGTCATCCAATGAGGTATAGTGATTTAACAGGAGTGACAAAACCTAATATTGATCTAACAGTTGTCACTAACTCGCTGTCAATTTCCTGCTGTTTAACTTAACACACTGTCTGGGGTTTCAGTCTAGTCTCATTCTTAGGCTTGCTTTTGTCCACATGTTTGATTTTAACAGTGAACACCTTCTGTAATGCAGTTAGTTGTTCTGTAGAGAAATGTGTGCGTTTTTTTTTTTTTTTTTTTGGTAGTACTGGAATGGGGTACTCTCTCTTAATATCTTTTCTTATTTCAGCTGGGCTGTGCTCTCACCTTAACTACTAAAAGGAAGATTATTAATTTTATACCACAGCATGGTATAATTCTCCAATCTGTAACTTGTTAACTTCAAGAGGGAAGCTGGTGAGGAAATAAATGTTTATAGCTGTTATCACAAGTGATAACAAGAATTAACTTAATTCATAGCCTTTCCACATCATTAAATGCAACTATAAACAGTTAAAAAACACGTATTCCTTAATAAATAAAAAAAATTCAGCTCAAAATGTAATTGTTGCCAAATCGCTGTGGTATAAAGTGATAAAACACTTCAGGATATGCTGTTCTTGGAAAATAATCCATGTCAGGGTGGTAACAGTAACTCTGCATTGTCTCAGGCCATATCACACCACCATGGTGTGGATTATTTTCCTATAACAGGTTATTTCTTATGTAACTCCTTTTTTAAGACTTGCTCGCCCTGTCATGTCTGTGTTATTGTGCTTCCTGTAGAATAACTGAGGTTTATTCCCACAATGAAAATTCCAGTATGCAGCTTTATTGAAATGATGGAAATGGCTTTATATAACAACTGCATCATTGCTGTCACTTTCCATTATATTTTATGTTTAATCTTGGATTAAAAACTTAACCAGTTATTCAAAATAATGTTTTGTGTACATTACAGTACAAGACACTTCCAGCCAAGTAACACTTTCAGGGTCTAAATCAAAAGCAAGATCTTTAAAATCCTTCCGTGTGATAACTTCTAATCTGTCCTAAAAAAAAAAAACTTTTTTGCTTTCCACAGAGTACACCCATTCAAGGCAGCAAGCTCCGGTTGCCTGGCTATTTGTCAGGAAAAGGTTTCCAGTCTGGAGAGGAGGGAACCCTGATAAACGCTGCTATTCTGAAAGCTAGAAGTCAGGCTGCTGGTGAGTTAAACAATCAGCCATTCAGCGTTTATGAACTTATCAGAAGTAAATCCTTCTTTCTGATTAGTGTAGTTGCCTTGACGTCCAAATTAGACACATGCTCCTTATAGCTGGCTAAAAACATTACAGAGCACAATGCAGCATATTATATTATAGCCACAGTTGGGGTCATAAGTTTACATATGCCTTGCAGAATCTGCAAAATGCTAATAATTAAAAAAAAAAAAAAGAGGGATCATAAAAATTGCATTTTGTTTAGTACTGCCGTGAATAAGCTACTTCACATAACAGATGTTCACATACAGTCCCCTCCGAAAGTATTGGAATGGCAAGGCCAATTCTTTTGCTATATACTGAAGATATTTGGGTTTGAGATCAAAATATGAATATGAGATAGATTCGAATTTCAGCTTTCATTTCCTGATATTTACATCTAGATGAGTTACTCAACTTAGAACATGGCACCTTTTGTGCCAGACCACCCAATTTTTGGACAAGCAAAAGTATTGGAACAGATAATCTTAAAGTAAATAACACTTACTATTTGGCTGCATATCCCTTGCTTGTAATAACTGCATCAAGCCAGGGACCCACTGACATCCCCAAACTGTTGCATTCTTCTTCCACAGCTTGTGCCACAGCTTCTTTCATTTGTTGTTAGTTTTGGTGGTTTCTTCCTTTCAGTCTCCTCTTCAGGAGGTGAAATACATGCTCATTTGGGTTAAGGTCAAGTCATTGACTTGGCCAGTCTAAAACCTTCTACTTTTTAAACTGATGAAGTCTTTTTTTTGTGGTGGCAGTGTGTTTTGGGTCATTGTCTTGCTGCATGATGAAGTTCCTCCCAATAAGACTGGATGTATTTCTCTGTGACTTGGCAGACAGAATGTTTCTGTAGACTTCTGAATTCATTCTGCTTCTACCCTCATGAGTTACATCATCAATAAAGATTAGTGAGCCCATTCCAAAAGCAGCCGTGCAAGCCCAAGCCATGACACTACCGCCACCGTGCTTGACCAATGAGCTTGTATGTTTTGGATCATGAATAGGTCCTTTCTTTCTCCACACTTTGGTAGAGGTTAATCTTGGTTCCTGAACTTTTCTCATCTCTGTATTTCTTATCATCTCTTATTTCTTATATCAGACCTTCTGATTCTTATTGCTGATATGTGGTTTGCATCTTGTGGTATGACCTCTGTTTCTGCTCTCGAAGTGTTCTTTAAACAGTGGATTGTGAGTCATCCCTGCCTTGTGGAGGTTGTTGTTACTAACCGTTGTTTTCCTTGGCCGACCTGTTTGATGTCTGGTTGTTAGTACACTAGTGGTTTCTTCCATTTTCAGGACATTCCAGTTTGTTGTATTGACTATGCCAATTGCTTGTGGAATAGGTCTGATCGATTTTCCCTCTTTTCTCAGCTGTTTTTCTCCCATAGACAGCTCTCTGGTCTTCATGTTGGTTTATCCTTTTTAACAACAAATGCAGTTGATATACAGGTGAAACCCAGGGCTCAAACCAAGAGTAGACATTCAGAGCTATTAATTGTTTATAATCTCAAACAGGGCATACCATCTTCCAAGATTTTTGATCGCTTGAACAAATGGGTGGGTTCAAACAAAAGATGCCATGTTCTAAGTTGTTTAACACATCTAGATGTAAATTTCAGGAAATGAAAGCTGAAATTCTGATCTATCATCTCATATCAATCCTTTAATCTCTGACCCAAATGTCTTCAGTGTATAGCAAAAACAAAAGAATTGGCCTTGTCGTTCCAATACTTTCTGAGGGGACTGTAAAGTATGGTAGTGAATTTACACAAATGAATCAGTTCAAAACTTTATTCCTAATACTGTGTGGTGTTACCTGGATGATCAACAACTGTTTTTATGGTCCCTTGTTTGTCCTGAGCAGTTAAACTGTTCTTCTCACAGTCCTCCAGGTACTGCACATTCTTTGCTTTTCCAGCACCTTCTGCATATTTGACCCTTTCCAACAGCAGCTATATGATGTTGAGATCCATCTTTTCACACTGAGGACAACTGAGGGACTCGTACACAACTATTACAAAAGGTGCCAACTGATGCTCAAGAAGGCAGCAATATAGATTAAGAGCCAGGGGGATGTAAACTTTTGAATAGAGTGATCAGTGTAAATTGTTATTTTGTTTGAAGCTACATAAGATACTTACATGTTTCCCATAAGACAAAACAATTTGATCATCCTGTTCAAAAGTTTAATGTATCGTGTTGCCTTCTTGAGAAACAATGAATGTTTGCACCTTTTGTAATAGTTGTGTACCAGTCCCTCAGTATGAAATGATGGATCTCAACATCATATAACCACTGTTGAAAAGGGATCAAATATGCAGATGATGTTGGAAAAACAAAGAATGTGCAGTACCTGGAGGATTTTTCTGAAGAACAGTGGGCAGTTTAACTGCTCAGGACAAACAAGGGACTCGAAAACACAATGTTATAAATTGCACATATAGCACTATATACACACTGTCCCCTTTATTAGAAACACCTGTGCAGTTATCAAATCAACCAATCATATGGCAGCAGTGCAATGCATAAAATCATGCAGATACAGGTCAAAAGCTTCAGGTAATGTTGACATCAGAATGGGGAAAAGTGTGATCTCTGTGACTTTAACCATGGCATGGCTGTTGGTGCCAGATGGGCTCCATCCTGTGAGTGGAGCTTCTGCATGCTGAGATCAGAGGAGAAGGACCAGACTGGTTTGAGCTGACAGAAAGTCTGTTGTAACTAAAATAAGCACTCTTTACAACCACAGTGAGCAGAAGATCATCTCAGAACACACAACACATCAAACCTTGAGATGGATGGGCTACAGCAGCAGAGCACATCAGGTTCCACTCCTGTCAGCCAAGAACAGGAATCTAAGGCTATCATGAGCACAGATTCACTGAAACTGGACAGATGAAGACTGGAAAAAGACCAGGTGATTAGGAAGAGAAAAAAAATCTTCAACTGTCCAGTTTGGGTGAGCCTGTGCCCATGATGGCCTCAGATTCCTGTTCTTGGCTGGCAGGAGTGGATGCTGAGATGCTTTTCTACTCACCACAGTTTGAGTGATTGTGATTAAGCTGAACCTTCCTGGCAGCTTGAACCAATCTTGCCATTTTCCTCTGACCTCTCTAATCAACATCAAACTACCAGATGATCACCAGTTTATGAAATACTCAACCAGCCCATCTGCTACCAATATCCATGCCATAATCAAAGTCCCATAGATCACACTTCATTCTGATGTTTGTCCATTACATTAACATGAACATTAACTGAAGCGCTTGACCTGTATCTGCATTGTGCTGCTGCCACGATTGACTAAGTAAATAAGTGCATGAATGTGCAGGTGTTCCTAATAAAGTGGACAGTGAGTGTAGTATGCTATAATGCATCTAGAGCGCACATAAATTCAAATTAGATCAATATTTACCCAGTCACTGAATCTGTCCCCCTTCAGGACACAGTAGGATTCCCAGCAGGCCTGGCAGTAAGGCAGGGAGCCGTGGAAGCAGCCGGCGAGGGAGCGACGCCTCTGACTTTGACATCTCCGATATCCAGTCCATCTGCTCTGACGTGTCGGAGACGGTGATGGACTCTGCAAGGCCACGCTCTTCGCCCCGCCAGCCTGGAGTTAAACCCTCCAAAATCCCTACACCGCAGAGGAGAAGCACGGCCAGCAGCAAACTGGCCAAAACCACGACCAAGAGATAGTCAGCAGCTGGCTTCTATCTTTACAGCACTGTGCTGGAACACACTGGACAAAAACTGGACTCCCGAAGACACTAAAAACTGCAAAATGTCCTTATTTAAAATGAACAAGTAGCAAGTTGTAAATTATGAAAAAAAAAAAAAAAAAAAGTGTAGCAAGTTGTAAATTATTCCAAGGAGAAACGAGGTGAAGTAAGTGGGATTGATGCTGTGTGAGTGGAACATGACAGTTTTGTGTATTTGTTGTGTATTTTTAATTTCTGTGAATAATGTCGCATCAGATTTTATTTTATTGTATCGCTGCTACAACAGGAGAGGTTAGCAAGCACTGGCAGGAGAAGACGACTGTACATTGTGAAGCTAAATAATTTTCCACATTCTTGGACTGAGCTCACGTTGAAAGCTGAATGTACTGTAAATCTCCACAAGCTTGCAAATAATATTATGCCACTGCGTTTCACAAGGGCACCCTGACTATTTATTCATCTATTTAAAGTGCAATGATGTGTTGCTGAGAATGCATTTTAAAGGGCAATACAATACTAACTAATTGTAATCACTGCAAGTGCTCCTCCTAAAACACTACATGGCCTTCAAAACAAAAAAAGGCTGTCCATCATATCCACCTGCTGCATAATGTTTTAAGTTCCTAATCCTATCATTGTGTGCCATTTAACCTTGACAGGAACCTTCCACGGTTCTAACTAGCAGATATTCATAAGTGCATTCATGTCTGTGTACTGTATGACTCGGTGTCAGTGGATTACTCACATTTTTGTAATAAACCTGCTTGCAGAAAGCTATGGCAGTATTCGAAAATGCAAAGCCTGCTCCTTTTTACTGTTTAAATTTATTCACCGGATTTGTGATGTTTGTGTACCATCTTAAATAAGATGTGTTGTGTTGTGTCAGATGGAAGCTGTAATGTTTTAGGAGTATGTTTTAATGAATTATGAGAAGTAAATTAAATTTTACTGGACATGAGAGAGGAAAACAGACAGTGTCAGCATTCTGGTGCTTGGCAGAAAGCACACTAGAGGGAAAAAAAAAGGGGACTTCCTGACTAAATCATGCCAGATGGCCTCTGTTGTGTAGTGGATTAACAGTATCATGTGAAAGAATCCGGCTGTGTAGTCAGATCACCGACATATATATCACTGCATGCTGTAACACTGTGACAAACATCTAAAACCACATTATAGTCCAAAAATATGCTTCTTAGAGAGCCAGCATTAAGAGCTATCAATTTGTTTTGGCCTAGTATAATAAGCGCAAGTAGCAGCAGAATTTATAAGCTGTGCTGTAAAGCATTTTCATGCCTCAGAATTGTACTAAACTTTTACTGAATTAATGAGTGGACCACTGCCCAGTCATAAGCATTTATTTTATACCTATAGGGCTTTTTCCGCTTACCTAGTATCTGAAATACGAGCAAGCTGACATTCAGTTTTACAGCTTTGGTACAGTTTGTTGCAAAGCCTCTACTCTCATAAAAGGGGAATAAAATGAGAATTTTGAAGAATCTGTAGATTTACATCACAAAACCTAGAGAAGTGGTATTCAAAAATTGAGTTGGCCCTCCCTGGCAGGCATAAGTAAACCATTGAGGAGAATAAAGGGAATGGATTTTTATCTGGTAAAGTATATATATATGTAGAATTCCACATGCTCCCCTGTGGGATTACTCCACATTGTCCGGTTTCCTCCCACCTTCCAAAAACATGCATTTAGGTAGACTTGCAATGCGTAATTGCCCCTAAGTGTGAATGTGTGTGTGTGTGTGTGTTCAACTGACCTCTTTTTCCATGGTCTATTCCCACCTCATACCCTGTATTCCTAGGATTGGCTCGGGATCCACCGCATCCCTGAATGAATGAATGAAAGAATACACGTTTCTATCACTCACACATGCATTTAAATACATTCAACAGCCCTATCTACAGCCATTTTCTCATTTAGTAAAAGAACCATGCAGAACTTATATGCAGATCACATACCCGAGAACACTCCTCACAGTCATGAAGGTTTTAGCAGGTGTTGGAAAAAGTAGAATGTGATTTCATCTGAAACTGCAACAAAAACAATGAATACAAGAAAATACGACAACACTTACCAAGGATATTTTCATCAGTTATTGTCAATGTTGTAAGCTCTCTGGTATAGTTTGTAGGTGATATTTGTTGGGGCGTGAACTTATCAGATGAGTGTTGGCGGTTGAGGGGAAAAAAAACAAACAAAAAAAAAAACAACTTTGACCATCACTGATTAAGACTAATCAGCACAATAGGCTTACATTCTACCATTACTCCCACTCTGCCTACAGTATCCTAATGTTGTTAAACGATTTAAACACAATGGATACAAACAGGGTGAACAATTTACTTTCTGTTATTAGCTGAATTAAAGTATAGACTGAATTTATTTATACGATTCATTTTCCGTTTTTGCTTTGCGGGATCTAGCTCTCAGTCCACTTCTGTGAACACCACCACATTTTCGTTCCTTTTGGATGGAATGTTTGCAAAGCTCGAGTCATGCCTATCCGCGACATTCTTCATCTTTCTATCACTAGCCCCTAAAAGCAACCACCATCCTGAATAGTCTGTGAGCTTTTAACTTGGCCAGCAGCTGGTGCAT
The DNA here is from genome assembly GCF_027358585.1 of Pangasianodon hypophthalmus. Lineage (NCBI taxonomy): Eukaryota > Metazoa > Chordata > Actinopteri > Siluriformes > Pangasiidae > Pangasianodon > Pangasianodon hypophthalmus. The sequence continues at coordinate 27,446,962 of NC_069712.1, read as the reverse complement.
GAATTAGGGTATTAGGGTAATCTTATTTTTAATGATGACTACATTATAATTGATGGCTGCTATGTTGTGAAAGCGTTTATGCTTTCAATAAACGTAACGCGTCTAGCATTGTTCCTAGTATCCAACAAGGACTGTGACAGTTTGACCCATTTAATATTATTCTAACTGATAAAGTGCTCGAGTGAATCAGGTGTGTTGGGAGTAGAAATACCTGGAAACTGTGCAAAGTGGTGGATCTCTAGAGATCAGATGGAGAACTCCTGATCTAGCCGACTCGTCTCAGGAGCTTCGTGGCACAGTGTATATTTACTCAGAGTAATTCTCAACTCTGATCAGGTTTCCTAGGTGCAGTGGGCTTCAGGAGCAGGCAAGAGCCATCGGGACCTAGGGTGGAGTGGAGCGCAAGGATCACGTTGGAGACCAAGCAATGCTGTAAATGGACTCTGAGTTTAAAGCAGTGCTCGGCCTAGAGATGGCACTTTAAAGCTGACTATACTGCAGGAACCTGGTGAAGAACCGGCTTCCCTCAGCACCATACACCACTCTCTGAGGAATATGTAAGTCATTTGTATTCATCTGATATAATTAACAGTAATTTTACTAAAAAAAATACTATAAAAACTATTAAAAAATACTAAAAATGCTATGAATTACCAAGTTGGTTTTTATTTTTAAACATAGCTTTGTAAAATGTGCTTGGCTATTTAAAAAAAAAAAAAAAAGGATAAAGTATACTGAGATGTCTGTATTGAGGTTGTTATATCCAGGAGTTAGTAAATTTTCATAATCAGCTGGAATAACACTTGCCATGGTGAAAGTATGCATTCTTGTTGGGAGCCATAGTAATATAAGTAACCTCTACCTATAAAGTAAAAATATAGCCAAGAATTTTTTTTTTGTTTTTTTTAAACATTAGTGTTGTTTTTTTTTTTTCTTCAATTGGCCAACACTTGGGAAAATATACTAGTAGACATGTTTAGTAAATCATTTAGTCAGTTATTAGACCACAAAATGCCAGCTGGAGGTTTGGTGTCATCATATACTTTTTTCCCTCTGTCTACTTAATTCATTTACTTGAAATGTCTTCCAGAAATATGAATTTGGCATTGTATTACCACAAATGTAATGAATGGTGATATGTTAGGGCCTATGCCTAATCAATTTGAGTGTGTGTGATCATTTTATTTCAGGCCTAACCTAATTTCAGTTTTTAGCTGAATGCAAAATTCTGTTCAGTTTCTCAAACTGAGCTGACTTAGGCTATAATACAATCAATAATTTTACAGTTGGTTCTTTTCAGTAACATTTGAATTTTTCCCCGTTATCTGCTTACATTAGCTCTGCATGATCCTCGGCAAAAAGTATTTCGGCTAAGTTGTCGCTACAAACCTTTCATTGTATCCATTTCAGCTTTCTTGCTCTCTGCTCTCACTCTGTCCTGCAGGTACAATTAGCAACTGAGAGTCAGAATTTTCACAATGCCAGCTTTAAATAAAATGCTGGTTCTCCATGTTCTCTTGGCTTTCGTGGCTTTCTTGGGGTTCATTAAATGTCAGGATTTGCCAAGTAAGTACATTACTGTTCGTTTTAATTGCTGTGCTAAAATACCAGACTGTCACTTTAAACTTGGACACATCACACAGTTAGACTGAAGCACTCCAGAGCGTGATGTCACTAAAGGCGATGGTAGGTGTTTGGTATTCTGCAGTTCCACCTGCAAGGGGCAGCACAGAGCCACGCCAGGCCAACTAGACCTCCTGTACTGACCCTGTGTATTCCTTACTCTCTATAGCAGTGCGCTTTATGGGTATTCTGTACGATCTATGGCACATCATTGTGGCACACTGCAGTATTTCATGAGCAAATTAGATGTTTTTGGCATGACTACAAAATGGCAAAACTCTCAATAATTAAAAAGGCACAGTTTCAGACAACCATCCTACTCTTTCTGCTCATGCAGTCAGCACATCAATCTAGGAAACAGATGAACACAGCTATAAACTTTGCCTTTCGTTCAGCATTTTTAAAAATTGTTCCTGATGTGATTTTAGCCTCTAAAATGATTACTTGCTGAATAAATTTAGTAGTGAAATGTTTGTTTCCTTCGAGTACATTAGAAGTATTAGGCTCCTTGATGCCCTTAATGTTGCTGGCTGTTATTCTAACTGCAGATAAATTGCCTGGGCACGATTAAATCATGCCTGAAATAATGCCCTCATTATATCCCATTAAAGAATTACATTGAGAATTACAAATTGATTGAGTGAAGAATTTCTCTGTCAGTCTTTCTAAACAATTGCAATAAATTACAACGAAACCTTGTCAAGGAAAGCTCAGCTGATTTCCATTCTAATTTTATATGACGTTTTATGGTAATGTTTTGCTAACATTTCTAAACCACAAGATCTAGAATGACTTGGATAGCCAAATGTTGTCAAACAATGTGAATGAAAACAAACTAAACTGTATATATATTCGGTATGATTTTTCCATCATCCACACAGTGTGTCTATTTGGTTTTCTAGGTTATGACCTGCTGGAAGAGTTCCGCTTGGTTGAGAGCAGAGGGGTGAGGCAGGTGAAAGGCTCGGAGCCAGGCTCAGTAGCATACCGTGTAAACCCCTCTCTGCATCTCAGGAAGAGCTTGAGGTACTGTACAAAAGAAAAAAAAAAATCTCAAGTTAAAAGCAAATAGGATTCACTATGAATAATTTATAGTACTTACTGGATAATATGCTTTAACATGAACCACCCAATAATAAGCTGGGACTTTTAGGGGTTAATTGGCTTTGAGTAAGAGCCGAGTTACACACAGATCGTGCACAGGTGGTGCAAAAGCCCTTTCATGCCAACCCTGCTACCTTGCCAAGGTTTAAATTGAGACAATGTTATACTGAGACACATGAGAAGTGTTTAGTTCCCTGCGACATGTGGTGTTCAGAAGGAATGTTTTTTTTTTTTTAACTTTCATGAATTTTCCATTGGTGCTGATTTTCCACTGAGTGCAATCATTCCCTCCTCCAAACAATAGCTCGTTTCCTTCTGCCGATCAGATTTGATAAGCGCTAACCATTTCTGATCAGATTTTACTGTCGAGTTGGATTACTGAGACAACACACAAAAGGATTTGATTATTTGGATCAAACTGCTATATATTTTCTTTATTTACAGCCAGTGAAAATAACAGAGCTGTATTGAAATTACCCTAGAGCTTCACGAGCTTAAGTACAATATAATATGCTGCTGGGACCACAGAAAGCTACAGTGGGTTAGTTCTGTGCTTCCAGGAACAGCAGTAGTTTCTCCATGTGTTGGGTCTTTCCTAGTTGTGTGTGGGCCAAGCAAGCTGTCCTCAATGAACTTCTCCAGCTTGACAACCAAATCATGTTTACATATGGAGAAGTGCACATTAGTGCAAAATCATCGGCCTAGTGTTCAAGCAAATGTGGTCAACAGCATCAAGGAAAAAAGAGAAGGCTGAGTGGGGGCTTCCCAAGTAAATCTGTGCACTAATGTGGATTGTGAAACAGCCTCATTGTTCTCAGAAACATTAACTACAAATTTCAACAAACTGGCTCTGCTTAAAAACAAACCAAAAAAAGCCACAGAAGCTATAATACACAAAACAGCCAACCCAAAAAGACAAGAGTGGAACAAAAGAGGGCATATGGCCTGCATTAACACGATTTAAGATCACCAAAGAACACCCAAAAACTGTATATAAATAAAGCTTTGATTGTCTGATTTTGTAAAATCGTTGTTGCCTGTTGAGTGGTAACACTTGTTAATTCATGTAAATGTTATTGCACTTGTATTTCCCGTATTTATATATCAATGTCATGTCATAATCTCTCCCACACAACCACCTCTGCTAATCTTTCACACATTCTGTCTCTTATTTATCTCTCTCTAACCCCCAACATTTTGGCCAACCTCCTATTCATCCAGCGACGTTTACCCAAATGGTCTGCCTACTGACTACTCTGTCATAGCCACTTTCAAGATAACCAAGGATGAGGCGAAGACATCCTGGAACCTTTGGCAGGTTAGCGACCCTGAGAGCCGGGACCTGGTAGGGCTGCGTTTTAATGGTGACTCTAGAACTCTGGACTACTTCTACAGCAGCCCCAGCAATACACAGATGCTGCGCACCTTCCACGGTGTGGAGAGGCTGTTTGACGGTGAGTGGCACAAACTGGCTCTCAGTGTGAAGGGAGACCAGGCGAAGCTACTGGTGGACTGTGAAGAAGTGAGCTCTGAGCCGCTGGATGAGCCGAGGCCAGTCATCCTCCGTGGCTACACCTCCATCGTCAAGAGAACTGCTGGAGATCGCTCTGTCTCTGTGAGTAACACAGAATGCTGCTTCAGCCTCGCAACATCAGTTGATGTAATTTGCTGAATTATTTTCATGTAAATTGGAAAGTGTGTGAACTTTAGTAGGCTATATCTCATGGGTGGCAAATTAAAGAGGAAAAAAAAAAGTGTTTCTGTAGTGTATCGTATATTACTGTACATATTGTATCAGCCACCGCAAGCCTCCAGAACAGCTTCAATACACTGGAAACCGATGCTGTTGCATACAAACAATAGATTGTAGAACAGTACAATATACAATACAGAGTCAGATACAAGAAAGTGTATGCCTATCTAAAGGTCATAGATCACCTGTAATAATGAGAAATGTAAAATCAACTTATGTAAATGACAGTGTAGCAATTGCTACAGTATTCGCAATTCAGAAATCCACTAGACACAAATAATTGTCATATGTGTACAGAAATGGTATAACGCAATTATACTACCTGCATCTGTTTAATGGTGCAAATATCCATACTATATTGAGATTTAAACCTGAATGGGTGTGGCCTTTTTTTAAAAAAAAAATTTATTTAATATGAACCGTACCACTCTTCCCCTGAAACAAAGGAAAGCACAGGGGGAAAAAATCCGGAGGTAGAAATGCCAGCACTGTCAGCATGGTCTGTGTATTCTGGAAACTGGTTCTATTTCCCAAAATATAAACAAACTAGTAGCCTAATTTAAACCACCATGGCCCTGATCAGGCAGTTATTAAAGATGCAGTAAATGCATCGTGCAGTGCTGCAGGTTCATGTTAATGAATGTAATCTTTGTCCCCTGAGTGTCGTATCTGACTTCTTGTACCCGCAATAAGGTTAAAAACCTCTGGCTCATATGCATCCTGTGGGACTCCAGTCCCTGATGCCCAAAGTGTGGCTCCTATTTGTATTTGTTTAGAACACATTATCTGTTCATTCTGAATAATGTAACCGAACTCCTAAATTAGACATGCAAGTCTAGTTTATTTAAAAACCATTTTCATGAACAAATAAATAAATAAATAAATAAATAAATAAATACACATACATACACACCATGTGTTTAAATAATATTTGATACAGATAGTACCACTCGGTACCCTGTTGTAATGTTGTACCCTGGATGTCCATGAATTCGAGACTTTAGCAACTCATTAGAATCTATTCCAAAACCATACTAATTGGAGCTTTTCAAACATTACTGGAAAACATACAACCTAAACAACCTAGTTGTAAATTATTATAAGTCTCCTAATCCAGCAATATGGGCCTTATGTTATAGCTCATGCAGGGTTAGGTTTAGTCAGTTCTCCTAGACCATAACACTGTTTAGTTCTAGAGAGATTTATGTTGGTCAGAAAAGCTTAGAGCTATGCACATGATTTAAGACTGCACAAATCAATCATTCACACACAATGCTACATCAGGCGTGTAGTTAAATGTACACACTGGTGCCCTATGATTATACAGGTGGACCTGCAGAGGATGCATGTTTCCTGTGATGCTGACCAGGCCTATTCTGAAGGCTGCTGTGAGCTCTCCAGTGTGGTGAGTCAGCCTGTGGGGTGTGTGTGCGTGTGCGCGCTTACAAATTCTGATCGGGGCCCCTTATTACTGTTCTCCTTCCCCTTTCTTTCTGCAGTGTGGAGGACATGCAGAGATTGGACTCAGTGCTAGCAGAGGCAGAGCCACATGTAAATGCATCCACGGACAACCAGGTCCACAGGGAATTTCTGGTCCAAAGGTAGCCATATTTTCATCAAGCCTTGTCCCTGTAGCTATGTACTCTGCACTATGCTGATCTCCTTGCCTTTCTGTCCATGCACAGGGTCACAGAGGTCTGCCAGGAGAGCTTGGAGAACCAGGGCGAATCGGAAACTGGGTAAGAATTGCAGGCCAAAAACTCTTACCTATATGTGGTAACCTCGACAGCAGTTAACTATAGCATTTAACTGATCGCGCTTCTGATAGAGGCTCATTAGGGACTCACTGGGGAACAAGCATGCCGAGTCATGAGCTAGTGGGTGGAGTGCAAATGAAAGGAGAGAAGGAAAGAGGAAGAGAAATGGAGAGAGAAAGGAGGAGTGGACCTGGCCTGGGAGAGGAGTGAAGTTGTGGAAAATGGCAGAGAAAGCACTGCTGAGTGAAGGCATGATGGAAACAGAGCAAGGAATAGGCCTTGCTTCGAGACTGCCTCAGTCATTTAGCATGGTCATATACAGTCAAGGCAATAATCAGTCTTTATTATGATTACATAAACCACTAAAAGGTGAGTCTCTGGCTCACAGACAAGTATGTGCATTCTATATAAAATCATCATGTTTGGTAGAAGAGACAAAGCTAAAATAGTAGGCCTGTATACTGGCATGCTCCCTCATGCCCTACACTGAGCACTAGTGTTTGGTAGATGAGACGGTCAGCCCTTGTATGAAGTACAGTAAATCAAACAGCAAAATGCTTGACGTCTGACAAGTTCATACAGTAAGAGAAAAAAATGACAACTGAGGAGAAGAATCTGAGCTTTGGTAAAGTGGGAAGGAAGTGGTAAGGAAGAGACTGACTTCCTTGTTCCTTCCAACTCTTCCTTGTTCGAAATGTTTGCATACTTAATGGTACAATTAAGAATTAAAGGACAGAGTGTTTGTTATTCTAGTTGATTAAGTGTTTAACTCTGAGGGGATAAATAAACAAGGAGTGAACACACAGGCTGGTGACAGCTCACTCAAACTGAGTGAAGCCAGAGAGTAGGCAGCAAATACAAAGGGCAGGGTTTCAGGATCAGCTTAATTAGAGAACAAGGCACAATGCATCAGGATCCACTTACTTTGTATACATTTGGCTGGTATTTTTTTCCCTGGGCAGTTCTTTCCAGTCCAGACTTTTAACTAATTTATGTCTTTGATCTGCATCCAGTTCTCAGTAGTGAGCTGGAAAGAAGAAGTATCTTTAAACCATGGGCCATGCACAAAATGATCTCGTCTTCGAGAGCGAAACTACATAATCGTGCCGTAAGAGAAAATATCCTGAACAGGACTGGTTATCCTTAACCACTGAAGAAGGTGAAAATTAATTCTGATTGAGTGTGCATTTCGCAGTCAGGCAAACTTGTTTACTGTTGCTCTGCTGGAGACTGCTGGAGCGCAGTATTTCCTGCTCTGCAATGACGTACTGGATATCCGCTGCACTAGGTGGTCTCAGATACACCAGACAAATTCTACCATCCGCTCTTACCTCCTCTTTCCAGAGGTTCATTCACTCTGACACTTGCAGTGTGTCTACAGACCAGACTCAGCTTGTGCTAATGAATTGCTTTCAAATGAAGTTGTTTAGAAAACAGGCGCTAAGTGAATAAGTGCTTGTTTATGACAAAGTGATTAGCCAATGAAATGAAGACTAGAAAAGGAAAGTCAGTTAAACAGCTGGCTTTTTAATTGAAAATTTTTAAACAACTGATGCAAAGCAACAGTTAAGGCCTATTTTAGCAGTAATATGCCAGAAAGGCATCCTTCTATCTTTTAAATATGTGACAGCTAGTGTTACATTCACATGAGATAAAAAGAAGAGGCATCTGGGATATAAACCCACTTAGTTCAAAGGTGCTTGTATGTCAATGCTATAAATGTTAAGGTTTTAGTATTTATCTTTTTATAATAATACCAGGAGCTATGAAGTTTTATAAAGACTCAATGCAATTATCTTCAAAACAGTTATGCTCCTTTTATGCTCAGTTATGCTCAGGTTAAAATTCTATAGAAAGCTCTAGGCAGTCTTTTATACATGCAGTGGTAACCTGATAAACTCCCTTATTATTTATTTCTATATATCTAGATTTATACACTATGCTTTAGGATGAATACTACAATGGGAGGTTAAGGGGTTAAATGCCTAAGAAGTCTTTTACTCGTGAAAAAAAAAAAAAATAATAATCACTAACACACCATCTTGTGGCTTACTGATTGTATAAAATGGCAACCAAAACAATATGATAAATTCCAGTGTTCAGTAATATTATTCACTATAATATTCTCATAATATTCACTATAAACAATTGACTACACACACAATGTAGTCTTTGTCAGTTATGTTGCTTAGTCACTCTGTTCAAAGATTAGGGCATTCAAAGGACAGGACTGTGTTTTATTGGTTTAAAACCTGGTGCATTAATACGCAATTCAATTATTGCAATGTGGTCACAGGTGTGCATATATATTAAGGATTTTACTATGGCTTCAACACATCTCAGGCAAGCAGATTTAAGAACTGAAACGATCCACTTAATATCCATCTGTAACCATGGTATTGCTTACTTATTGCAGGGGCGACGGGGAGATACTGGAGACTATGGTAACATAGGCGAACCTGGTCCTAAGGTAAGTCTCTTACATCTTCATATTGTTGCTTATCAAAATCTTCACTTTTAAAGATTTTTTATTCATTACTGTCCCTTCTGCACTGATCTGTGCATGGCATACTCTCTGCTGTGAAAAATCTCTATACAGAGAAAGCTGAACTGGATTGAATGTTTTTCCCTAGGGCTACGCTGGGATCAAAGGAGAGAAGGGAATGCGAGGACTCCATGGCCCTGAGGTATGATCATAATGTGCACGGCATTTGCGATTCTGCTTCTACACATTAGCAATGTTAATGAATCTTTCTCTTGCAGGGTGACAGAGGGCATAAAGGTCTCAAAGGTTTACCAGGTGCTGCAGGCCACAAGGTCAGTGGCTTAACAAAAATACTCATTTACTCATAACAGAAATTCTCATATTTTACGTTTCAGTCACATGTATGTATTTATAATCGGCGTGTATTATATAACTCAACTGCACAAATAAATGCACTGCAGTATTCATTTTATCAGCGATTTTTACTGCATGGTATTCTACTAACAACTGTAGGGAGTGCGTGGGCCTCCTGGAGAGAGAGGGGAGACTGGGCTGGCAGGAGAGAGAGTAAGTTGGACCCAAATTAAATAATTGGTTTAGCTCAGTTTAAAAGCAACTGTTTTGCAGCAGTTCATACTGCTGCTGGCTAACACGTGACTCATTTACTCTTTGCTGTCTCTTCCAGGGTTCAGTGGGAGATCAGGGGTACCAGGGAATTCCTGGATATCAGGGAGTGAAGGTACTTTGATTGCCTTGTGTGGTTTCAATCACAAAAACAGGTATCTACTGTGTGTGGTCAGACAGTTTCATTGTTTCCATTTGTCCATCTCTAAAGGGAGATGAAGGCCCCTCTGGAAATGACGGACCTCCAGGACCACAGGGCCTGCAGGTACGCAAATGGAATGGAGTCATTAACACACTGTGCTCCATTATCTACCATAATGACATAAAGACACCCCTGGTCTGCTTTTAAATTAAAATCGAATTACCTCTAAGATCAGCAATGCATGCATTACTTGGGAAATGATTAAGTCTGTATGCAGTTGAGTCTACAGAGGATTTCTTCCAAGCTTATGCCTTTGGCTCTGACTGTTAAGAAGTTATAGGCTTGAGCTATGGTTTTTGTGTTATATTTTATTAAGGGCATCATTTTAGCTGACAATGCAAACACAAAATCAGATGGAAAAGTGATATTGCTAGCTGAATAACAAGGGCTTTAAGCTTGCTGATTAGCAGCTGCTTGTACAAGTTTGTTAAGTAAGAACAAGAACTGACATCGGGGCACAACTTTGTTTCTAAAAGTGATGGGGACAAGAATTATGACGGGACATTAAAAAGTTACTCAATGAAAAACCATGTCCAAATGTGCCCCAAAAGCATGTCTAAAGTGTCTCACGGAAAACATTCACTTCCATTTTGTTTAAATCCATACCAGCTTAAACATAGCAGTCATGGAATCATGGATGCTTTGGAAGTCTCTTAAAATTTTGTCTATATGGTTTACATCACCTACATACTTAGCTGTTAGAAAGAAACAGAACGTAGGCTAAGGCTAACTATGATCCTTACGCAAATTGTTACACTTCTATAAATTCATTTATGATGTGTATCGCAACTAAAAAGTTTTTCTTTGTTGAAAGCGTTTGGATCAGTCTCTACTACAATCTACTATATACAAGATTAACAACTACATTTGCTATACGACAGGGTGTTGTGGGAGATCCTGGTGAAAGAGGAGAACCTGGAGAAAAAGGAAAGCCTGTAAATATTCCACTGCTTACATTATTGTGTTAAATTAAACAAATGCATTACATTTTACAATTTATTATAATACTTTTAGTATACGCTCATCTCTTTTTCACCCTATCCAGGGTATACAAGGACCTAAGGGAAGAGTTGGCAGCATGGGAATAAAGGTATCCATAATCTACATGCATCAAGTTATCTACAAATAAATGGAAATGTATGTGAATAAATGGAAAGCATGTGACTTTCAGGGCATTGCTGGTGATCCAGGTTTACCTGGGAGGGATGGAGACCCGGGCATTGAGGTATGCTCTGCTACTGTGATGTTACTTCTCATTATACTTCTTCCATTTCCTTATTGTGCTAATCTCTAGTTGTTTCCTCACAGGCTTATCAAGGATCACAGGGGCCTGAGGGCAAAGCTGGAACAGTTGGTGACAGGGTAATGTCAGCTGTACCCACAGACATCAGTCTTAATGAACAAATGTTATGTGTGGCTATAAAATATGGTGGAATCTTTTTTCAAACAGGGTGAGAAAGGTGCTCAGGGGCCTCCAGGGAACATGGGTCCTCAAGGACGTACTGTGAGTACTTCCTATTACTACTACAATCTCCAATCAGATTAAAACATCACCTGAACATTTTTAGCAACTTCTTGATGGCTCTATAACAAAGAAAATAAACTCAGCCTTCTGGTACATTTATAAAAACGAAACATTCTTCAGGGTCTGCAAGGATACAAGGGCTCAGCAGGAAAGCCAGGAAGACCAGGACTCATTGGGCCTCCTGGAAGAACGGTAAATATTTTGGAAAGATATTCCAAAGTCCTGTGACATATGTGCATTCACTCTGAAAGTATTTCTCATCCTAAATTGTGGTGTTTTATTTCTAGGGACATATAGGATTACCTGGAAAACCAGGCCCAAAGGTAATGAACTCTGCTCACAATTACAATGTTTATTTACATACGAAATGTGGCATATTTTAATGGTTTATAGTTAGATTAATGTTGCGGAACATCAGAGAAACTAGTTAATTCCTGTTCTCACTTACGTTATAGCCGCAATAAACAATCATTCTTCCTCAGCCTCGCTCGTTTTTCTCTCGCTCGATCAGATCACTCACTCCCTCACTCACAAAACGCATCATGTCATTTTACAGAGACACCGGAAAGCGTTAACTCCATCCTGAAGACTTTCTTGTGTTGATAAACTTCTCAAAGCAAAATGACTATTACAAAGCGCTTACAACCCAGACTCCTTCCATAAATGTTAAATGTCTCCTAACAAAAAACATTTCTACATCAATGACTATAAATTTTACTTGGTTAAACACATTTTTAAAATCTGTTTATTATTAGTCTTATATTATTCAGAGTCCCTGTCCCTGTGTATGAGCTGTTACTACAGAAACAATACCGTATTAGAACAAGTGCATTAATATTACCCTATCGTTCATGTTACAGAGGGAACTACTTTCTGAGCCGTGATGTTACACAAAAATAATGCAGATCTTCTGGCCAATCAGATTTGAGAATTCAGCCACGCTGTGGTATAGTTACTGAGCTGCCGTTTGTGTTTTTTTGAACATTATTCCAGGGTTTAGTGGCATTGTAAGATCAACTATCCACTGAGCTGCAACTGATCCTTGGAACTGACAGTAGGCATGCCTCAGCTGAGTGAAGTGTTTGGAATAGACTATATTTCAGAAAATTAATGAGATATAGTGGTGCCAAACCATTCATAGCATTAAACATCAAAAACAGGCCTTTGTACTCACCGTAAGGTTAGCATATTTCTTATTTGGGCTATGTTTCACAGATAATAATAAATTTAGAGATCTTACATGGGAATCAAACAATACAGCAATGTCCTCAACTGTAGCTTTGCTTTTACAGAAAAGTTTACAGAAAAGCTACACAGTGAAATCAACAACCTTACTGTTGGTTGACTAAGTATCTTACATCAGCATTTAAACTTCTGCCAGAATTTAGAAAAAGGAGGTTTCTTGTGTGTTTATTACGTCTCCCCTTTTGCTGCTGAATTGGGCTGAGCTAACTAATATAATTGTGTATCATCAGATGTGTACAAGTGAATGTCAACATTATGAATTACAAATTACATGTCCAAGAGGCTGGATATTAAGGAAGAATAATACAGGACCTAAAACAGCACTTTGTCTTGTACAGCTTTTAGGCTTTAAAGAATCTCCATTCATGTTAACAAACTGCTATTTGTCTGTCAAATAAGATCTAAGCCAGGCAAGAACTTATCTGTCTAAACCCGGCTGTTTATTTAGCCTGTCCAATAAAATATCATGGTCATTAGTCTAACATGCTGCACTCAAATACAACAGCACCAAAACAGAAACAAATCCAAAAGCTGAGGCAAACAGTAGGTCACTGACCACTTTAGCCAGTGCTGATTCATCCTGAAATACATCCTGCTTGTTACTACAATTTAGAAAAGAATGAAGCTGTTGGGTAACAACTTTCTACAAAATCTCAGAAAACACAGCATATGCACATGAACATGGCCGTGGTTCTCTGACAGCTTGGATTTCCCACATGTTTAAACAGTGGTGTCATGTCTGCCCTGCACCATGCAGCCATGCAGCCATGCACAGCCAGCTGGCAATGAGAGGAGCCACACAAGAAACTGTCTGTGACTAAAAACACTGAGTCCTCTGTTCTCATTCCAGTGTCAGTTCTCTACTCGAAATTTTCCATACTTAATTCAAAATTAATTCAGTGGAAGTCCCCATGGATTTTGATAATTTTCTTCTTGTAGAGCCATATTCACAGATGAGTTAATCTCCCAGTGAGGATTTTAATCCTGAGACATAACTACAGACTTAAGTGGTATTCAGAAGTTACGCAAGAGTTGTGAACACAGGGTGGACTTGGCCTAAAATATAAGCGTGTCTCAGTTGTGTGCGATTCTGACCTTGGACATTTTTCTTGTGCCATATTGGCTTCAGTGACAATGAGGGTGAAAGCCATATTGTTAAGAAAATTTGCAGTCATTAATGTGATATATACTAGACTCCTATTACATATTTCAATGCGTGCCATCTTCTCATTCATAGATCATTGTATTAGTCTTGTTTATCTCTCATTTTTTAAATTCTCTCTTGCTTTCCTGTTACACTGTATTACATCCGACAGCAAAATAAATTTTATTTCCTTCTTCAGTCCACATTTGCTATTCCCTGATTTTTCGGGTTTGAAGTGCTTGCGTTTAAAGGCGGTGATTTCGACCCTACTGAAAAACCTAATCCGGGACGCTTTACTCAATAAAAATCTGGCACCCTCAAAGCTGTGAACACAGGTGATTTGCATGGGGAGCCGAAAATCGGCTCAATCAGATGCTTAATCCATCTCTAAACATGCAATTTTCAAAACAATTTCCCTGCAAAAAATAATGACGTGACTTATGTTACCATGTCTTATCATGAATCGCTGTAGTCTCTATATATATATATATAAAAACTATAAAAGAGTATCAATTCCTGTAGTATAGCAAACCAATATACAGAGGGGAAAATGGTTAATTCTGAGTTTTTAGTATTATTAGTGACTAATGGTGCATTTCATCTGTTCATCTACGAGATGTGCATGATGTTTAATGGTTCAAAGCTGCAACAACACTGTTATAACAACTTTCGCCTTTTTTTTTTTTTGGCTGAAACATCCAGTGGGCCAATCTAGAACAGACGTGCTTTGCTCGCTAACTAATTGACTAATGCCTATTTTATAAAATGTGCATGAGCAGAATCCTTCAGGACATAAGGACAATAAGTGGCAGTACACACCTAAAACATGGACAAGCAGTGCAGTGACAAACACGGAGATGAACATTAGTAAGAAACTCCACTACTACGGGTTTTTCAATCCCAAGTATTTCGACATATTCTGACTTTTGCACCACAAATTTTCTGCCTCATGTAATGATTGGCAAACAGTTTGAAGATTAAACAGTTGGAAAGCTACAATGTAAAAAAAAAAAAAAAAAAAGTCATTGTTGGTTGTAATGTATTAATGTATGCTTCAATGCTTCTCAAGTGCCACAGTTATGCTATGGTGGCAATGGTGATGTGACCAACATCTTGAACATACACTAGCTGGATAGCTAGGCTTTTCTAGTCTCATTTTCCTGTTAATACTTGTGCATTTCACAGGGAAGTACTGGTATTCCGGGATTTCAAGGTGTAAAAGGACAAAAGGTAATAAACCTTCATTTATTACACTTTCTTTGCACAAATGTAGTTCTTTTTATACGTGTGCAGTTGACCATGTTAAAATTTCTTGCTTATGCAGGGTGAGAAAGGACAGAAAGCACCAAAAGGCAGGGTAAGGTTCACCCTAGATTTTACAGTCTTTAGTAGCTGGTAGTTGTTTCTATTAGAAGTGCTTTAAAAGCATGGCACTGTGTACTCAAGATTTTATATCTTTTATATCTTTCCAGACAAGTAATACTGTATGACAGTTGTAGAACTGTAATTGGACAGGACAGAGTAATCTTAATATGCACATATGTAAACATTAGCAGTGATTTTGTTTAATATGTACATCACGCTGAATTTCCAATCCTGATATTGATTGCCAAGGCAAATGGGATTTTCATAAATAACTTAATATGTGCATATACTGTACTTAAGCAATATCTCATGAGCAAGAGTGCTGTTACACTGAACATCAGCATGGCTGATATTCAGTACAACAGCATGACTGAGCGCGTGATACTGCTTTTATACAACAGTTCTAAACAAGAAATTAATATCAAGTAACTGACATTTCAGACACAATATAAGCAAAATATCTGGCCATTTTTGCTCTGACAATGAAGATAGTTCCCAAAGAAGCCACAGCTGGATAGAGCGTTGTATGTTGCCATGAAACACAGACTGACTGACAGCCTGTAGTAGGTTTAGTAACAGTTTCAATGTAATGAACTACTGCTATTGGAATTTTATGTAGCAAACATAGACAAGTGGAGTGATACAAACAGTGAAATGTAGCAGTGCTGTTATACTAAATATCAGCACTCTTGGAACGCTGCTTGTCCACTCAAAATAATGGACCGGAAACAACTGTATCATTTAAAATAACTTATTTGTACATGTTGAAGGTGGGGGATAGAGGTGAGCCAGGGCCACAGGGAGGCCAGGGGAAGCGAGGGCCAGTTGGAGAGCCTGGCCTTAAAGGTAATGTGGGGACCAAAGGCGTCCAAGGAGACGAAGGGCCAGAGGGCTTTCAGGGACTTCCAGGACCACAAGTGAGTATTGGCTGTGCAAATTTATATCGTAACAGCCCTTTTATTGCCTTCTTATAGTAATAATCTACAAGTGTTTATTAACACTTTGACCCAGCCTATAAAGTCAGGAGACTGGTTTTCTTGCTTTTTTCTGTAGTTATTGCAGCTACTCAATTTGTTCTAAAAACAAAGTTTTGTGTTTTGTTTGAAAAAAAAAAAAAAAACTAGCTGTTACATGAAGTGAAAAATGAAATAATTCATCATGCACAATCTAGACAGAGACTCTTCTTGAAACATATACAGATATTTCTGAAAGCATAGTTTTTACAACTTCATTTAAAAAAAAGAAAAATCCTGTCCACACAAAACATTTTGAAAATATCTCTGTTCAAACAAAAACACAAAAAACATTTTGAAAATGCTCACATGAACATGCCAGCCAATTAAGAGGCAATAGTATGCCATAAACTGTTTTGTAAAATGCCTTAAAAACAATGTTGAGAGCTGCATATTAAGCGAAAGAGATGGTGAAATACAGAAAAACACCAACATGGCCAAAATTTCATTCATTCATTTATCTTCAGTAACTGCTTCATCCTGGTCAGGGTCATGGTTGGCAAAAAGTTTGCAAAAAGGTTTAAAATAAAAAGTGACAAACACAAGGATTCGTGTGGACTGATGACAAGATGGAACTACTTCTTAATGTTACACTGGGTCTCGTCCAAAATCTCCGTTTGCAGTGTGGTTTGTAATGCCGGAGCAGTGGATTCAAGAACAGTAGAGTCTGTATCATATTCTGGCACTTCATCATGATGGTGTAATAATAAAGCAAAATCAAATTGCAAACACATTATCAAATTAAAAAAGTACAGTTCGCAAAGTAACAAGCTAGTCAGCAGCAACGATGAAGTCACACAATGAAAAAATAACATGCAAAACTACAATGGACATGCATAGATTCAAACCAGGTGACGTCAGTTTTGTCAAAAACATGTATT
The DNA here is from genome assembly GCF_027358585.1 of Pangasianodon hypophthalmus. Classification (NCBI taxonomy): domain Eukaryota; kingdom Metazoa; phylum Chordata; class Actinopteri; order Siluriformes; family Pangasiidae; genus Pangasianodon; species Pangasianodon hypophthalmus. The sequence continues at coordinate 27,430,241 of NC_069712.1, read as the reverse complement.
TTTCTGGTCCACATGAAAACAGTGAAAACTTAATTTTAAAATTTCTCCATCTTAGTAGGTATTTTTAAAAAGCTTGATTTTTATATGTGCGGAAGGCCAAAACACAGGCAAATGTATATTTTCATAAATATCCAAATGCCAGAGATATATTTTCATAAAAATTCTTATTTTTTATGGTCAAGGTGTGAAAGGGTTTCAGAGGATTTGTTTATAGTGATTGAGAAATGAAAACAAATGAAGGAGTTACATGAACATATTTTGTACAATAATACATATACCATGTCAATTTGCCACTAACTAGAGTTTCATAAAATGTGCTGCTTTACATTCTCTTCAGCCAGTTACAAGGCACTGCATCTTCAAAGATACTGTCATTATGCCACTTAGCTTTGCATGCATAAAATGTGTGGCAACCATTGTGTGTCAACAGAGTTAGTAAACACTTTCTCATTAGTGTGGTTTCTGCAGCTTGGGGCTAGGTTTCATTTAGTATGGGCTATAAATCTATAATGATCCCAGCAAAATGTTGCTGGCTGTATTTGTTTCCCCCTCATTACAATGTTAGCCATTTCCCTTCCAAGCTTTGGTATAACATAGGGCAAAGCTGCCCTTAGCTGGCTGATTTGTTTCAGAGCTGGGTCTATGCCAGGAATGCATGTGGTAATAATTTCTCTCCCAGGGCCCAACGCTTTCAGCCCAACATGTTATCGAGGTCTGCAAGCGTGTGGTGCTGGAACAGATGTCCACATTTGCCAACTCTGTGAAGCGGACATGTGCAGCAGTGTGTCCACTGTATGGTGATGTGCCCATGGGTGCCCCTGGTCCCCCAGGACAAAAGGGACCACCTGGACCAACTGTGAGTCTCCCATTTTTTTATTTAAAAAAAAACAAAAAAAAACAAAACACCTCTGAACCTAGCATTGCTAATGTCTGCAAAAAAAAAACATCCTTTAGATGTGGTTTGATTCAGACATCACAAAGCGAAAACGCATGCTTTTCGGCCCCATTAGACATCAAGGAAAAATTTTGCCATGGTAAACAGAGACAGAATGTGCACCATGCATCAGATTTCTCAATATTTCCTGGGCCAAGTCAGATACATAGTGTGTAGGCTGCGAGAGAACATGCTGCAGTGCTTGATACTACTGGTTGGAATCAAGACACTCAAAATTTCCAAGTCTCTATGAAGACACATAAGAGGTTAGAGACAAAGGCACTGGCTGTGTTATATAGTCGGAGAGAATCCCCCATGTTCCCTTGGAGTGGAAAGTCTTTTCCATATTTCTTTTTTCTGAATTATCAAACAGTTTCACTTGGGAGGCTCAAAGGTTGATAAAAGTTCACCAAGCCTCCAATGCATGTAAAAAGTAAAAAGTTATAAAACTGACTCTCTATGGGTTATAACAACCATCTGCACAAGAATTATAGTGCTTTTTTCAATTTATACTTTTATGACTTCAGATGCTTTAAAGGAAAGACTGGAGAAATTTAGCTTCCAATGTTATGAAAGAAATTTACTGTACAGTCTGCAGAAATTTATTAAAACATTCTCTTAGCCATAAAACTCAAACATTTGTTGGAAATTTATGTAATAGTTATAACTAAACCTAACTAATAAATTGTATTACTTTTGCTGATCTGTCATTAGGGTGATCCTGGAACTGACGGTGTTGATGGAGAAGTGGGGCAGCAAGGATTCTATGGAGAGCCTGGTGATCCAGGCAGAAAAGGGGTACAAGGTAATACTCATTCATAATAATAAATTTCATATGCATTTGGTGAATGGTTATATAAAATATAAATGTAAAATACAGCTAGCAAAAAAGTTGATTCAAAAAGTAGCTGTAAGCCATACTTCTTATTCACTAAGTACAGATAGCCAACAGCTGTCAACAGAGCAAGCGTACTACGCTTAGCCAGCCGATGGGTTTCCATTCCCAAAAACATCAAAAAGACTGATGCGCACACAGATACATTAAAAGGATGCTTGATAATGTTTGAAGAAGGATTACCAAATATACTACCTTATTTTAGTTAGAAAGAAGATGGGATGCAAATGGTGATAAATGAAATAGTGCAAAGGTAAATGGTTAGTTTGTTTGTGTTTAGTTCATGGAGTTGGTTTTATCTATATAGCAGGTCTGAGGTCCTGGGTGTACTTTTGTAACCGAGACATGAGAGAAGCTTATTGTTTGGCATTAGAAAAGGCTTTAGGCTAAACTGAAAATAAGATCATAATGGATAGTATTAAATATTGTTATATGGACTAATGTAGAGCTAATGAAATTACAGTATATTTATTAATGGGTTTATGCATTTATTCTGCAATGGCTGCATTACTACACATGCTTATTAATCAGTATAGAGAGTGGCAGCAGTATACCATTAATACATCCAATTTGTAGTGTGGTTTTAAACAGTCTACTTTTTTTCATGCAGGTGACCAAGGAGAGAAAGGAGACAAGGGTCCAAAAGGTTATGGTTTAACTGGTTACACTGGAGACCAGGGACAAAAGGGTAATTTCAATTATTGCATTCACAGGGATCAGTTTCACCTCGGAGGTAAACAACCAATTAGTGACAGATTTATTTCAGCTTTAATTCACTATATAAGAATTCCTGTGGGTCAAAAATTTACATACACCATGTTGACATTCTCTTGAAACAGTCTGGAAGATTCCAGAAGTCGATGTAATAGCCAAAATGGCCAAAAGGCAAATTTATGAGTTAATTGGGAGTGCACCTCTGGCTGTACTTAAGGGCCTACATTTAGAGCCAGTGCTTTTGTGGCCTTGATATCATGAGAAAATCAAAGAAACATAGCTAATACCTCAGAGGAAAACAAACAAACAAACAAACCACACGGACACTGTATTGTTCAGGAAAGAGACACAAATGAACTCCCAGGAATGGGAGGTTGAGGTTCAAATGAACCCCAAGACAACAACAAAGGAACTAGTGAAGGAGTTGGAGGCATCAGGTACCAAAATATTTACATCTACCTTTACAAGAGTATCACATCACCATGGCCAGAAAGGCCATCACACAAGGAAGAAGCCCCTACACCAGGACCAGCACGAAAAAGCCAGACTGAAGTTTGCAGGTGATCACCAGCCTTTTGGAGGAGTGTTCTATGGTCAGATAAAACAACAACAAAAAAATTTGTTTGGTCGCAATGATCACAGCTATTCATTGAGGAAATAGGGTGAGGCTTTTAATCTGAAGAACGCAATCCCAACATTAAAGCATGGGAGTGGCATCATCATGTTGTGGGGGTGTTCTGTTGGAAAAGTGACTGGTGTGCTTCAGGAAATAGATGGCATCATGAGGAAGGACGATTATCCAGAAATAGCTCAAGACATCAGACAGAAAGTTAAAAGTTGGTCACAAATGAAAGCACTGGAGTGGCCATCACAAAGCCCTGACCTGAATCCCGAAGAAAATCTGTGGACTAAACTGAAAAATGGTGTCTGATCATAGACGAGTTACACCAGTTCTGAATGAGTTACACTAGTTCTGTCAGGAGGAATGGGCAAAAATCCCGTCAAAGCATTGTGAGAAGCTTGTGGACGGCTACCCGTAAGTGTTTGATTCAAGTTAAGCAATTAAAAGGTATTGCCACCATGTACTAACAAAGTGTGTGTAAGTGTTCTGACCCACTGAAAATCTTATGTAGTAAATAAAAGCTGAAATAAACCTCTTGGCTAGTATTTTGAAATGATAGAAATTAAGGAGACACCCTAATTGATCCAACACAGGAAAATGTATGGCAACACTGAGTTGTGAAAAATTGAGTATGAATCCTTTAGCCAAGGTATATGTAAACTTTGGCCCCAAATCTAACTGTAGCTTTAAGAAAAGCATCATGAAAGGTTATGTAGTGAAATTTGCTGCAAACATTCTCAGGTACTATTCATGTTATAGTGATAAGAAAACAAATCGCCTCAAATCAGGCAGACGGTAAGCTCTTAACTCTCATATTTACAGGTCAGCGTGGGCGTCCTGGCAGAGTCTTCGACGGGCGCCCTGGTCAAATGGGTGAGAGAGGCCATGTTGGCCGACCCGGACTGAGGGGTCATCCTGGACTACCTGGCGTTCCTGGAGTTTGCCTGACATCAGGGTGTGGTTTGCTCAGTGGGACTGCTGGTAGCACACCCCAACAAGAATCCCAGAGCTCATCCCGACAGATATCACAGAGACTGCGGGCACGCCCATAATGTTATAGGATAACTGCAATTGTGCAATTGCATAGTGAGACAATAACTGATGTATATAGATTTGGACCTCCACAAGTCCAGTCCCTCCTCAAAAGACTGTACGATTCCAATAATAAAGAACAGAACCATCACAAATCTACAGGATCAACCGAGGCCAACTGAGAAATTTATGTTCAAAGCAATTTATCTGGCTAACAACTTATTGTAATTATTACAAATATTGTAACAATGTCTTGAGTTTTTAAAAAGGCATTTATGTGGTTCCAAGTTTCATGAAGGACTTTATTTTTCCTGTCCAAGTGAGCCCACAGTTTCATAACTTCATGTTCAGGTCAGGGTACTGAGGAAAATGATTTAATACTCATTAAGTGTCTCATTGGGCTTACACAACAAGTACGTTGTAAATGTATTTGGCCACAGGTTATTTGTGTTTTTCCAGGCAAGTGTTTTCCTAAAGATATAGCATCAAAAATCAAAATCTGTTTTCTCAGTATACATCAGACTGTTGATTTTGACCAGTTCTGCTATCACTGGTTCGAATTTACTTCAAGACTATGTCAAAGTCACCTCTGTGGTTGACAGAAACCTCAAGACAGAGTGTGATTCTCACATGCTGTTCTTCTGACCTAGTGGTGGCCTTTCCGAATGAAAGAAAAAAACTCACTCATAATTCCATAAGTTTTTCTTCCTCTGGTTGTCATGCCACGTTTTATGAACTTCAGCATACTAAAATTTCTTCTGCTTTGCCTTTCAGCTGAAAAATTTCAGTTGCAGTTCTCATCAGCCCTCCAAGAAAATTTTGCCAAAAGAGAATGATGCCACTTTAGTGTCAGGAGATGTTCAGCAAGCATTTCATTGCATTTCATCACATTCTTTTAGAACAAATAACATATGACTTTAGTAAAGTGCGGTTTTAAAGCTCTCCTTCAGCATTTTCAGCAAGTGCCTTACATTTATTCACTTATAATATAATTTTGTAATTTTTATTCATAAATAAGAAAAAAAACAATAAATAAAATATTGCCCTTTCAAATAGCATTTAAAAAAATTGATCACTGATATTTTCAATCACTTGTGTTTATAAAAAAAAAAAATGATTGAAGTTATTTCTATATTTCTTGCTCAAAGCATTACACTACAACTAAGATGTCTAACTTGGTTTTGGGTGGTTAAATTTCTGGAGCTTGAGTATTACCTCTCACCTTTCCTTTTTGGCAACAAATAAAATGACCTGTTAATTTAAGAAGAGCTATGATAAACAATTTTGTTATGTTGTTAACCTTGGCCTAATAGGAATAAATAGTATATAGAATGAATAAGCAAGGTGCAACATATTAAGCCTTGGGGGAAGTTGCATCACACTGGGTTGTTCAAAGTTATATCACTATATTATATTGATTACTAAATGGCCCTTTACAACACTTGCATTCAGTAGTACCAATATCGTACCAACATGTTGAGTCACCATTCAGATAGATGTAATTTTTAAAAATTTATAAGAGCAGCCTAAAACTTGTTAAAGTAGGCAATTTAAGAATCTGGTGAGTTGGTGTTCTCAGCCATGATGCCAAGGAAACGGAAATGTGAAGTAGCTTTTTAGCTACTTATTTGCATTTTTAATGCAAGGTATTTGAAAACCATAATATAAAAGAAAAAAAAAAAAAAAAAAAAAAAAAAACACAGTATAACTCAAATTTATTAAGTTATATCTGTAATGTGATAGCTGTGGCCTAACCTGAACAATGGTCAATCTAAAGGTCAAATGTATAGACATAGACAAGTTCTGTCTGTCAATAAAGCTGTCAGAATATCTACATTTTTAAAGCTGCTCCTCCACCAGCTTTCCTGTCCACTGAAGAAGCTTTAATAAAACTTAATATTGGAGGAGTTGATTCAATAAGACACAGGTGTCAGTAATCAGGGAAGACTGATCCATGACAGGCTTGGGAAGAAATGGGATGAGGGTGGTATCTTGAACAGAGGAAGAAGCTATGTAATACACCAGTTTATTGATGCATTTTTGGCTTTTGAAAGGTCCAGCATAACAAGGGCTGAGTTTCTTCGACAAAACGCGAAGGCTGATGCCATAAGCCTATAGCCACACACTCTTTTCCTGCTGGTTTTCTGCTGCCTCCCTGCCGTGGTGATTGGTTTGCTCTGTTTTACCTTCCATCAGTTTATTGGACTGAGCAGCAATTCATCTGAACCACTTATCTACTGCCAGCACTTGTGTAGTGGAGATCCATTGGTACAAGGGAGTCTAGTAAGTGAGGTGGAACTCCTGGTTACAGCTCTCCAGTTGGCTTTTTTTTAAAAATTTTTTTAAATAAAGGTGAGACTTATATATGTGCCCAGATGTTCCAGAAATGCCCTACATATTTTAGGTAAATTACATTCCATGATCAGGCATCTTCAGGAAGCCCGAACCAATGGAAAATGTGGTTACACATGGCCTCCATGATCTGGTATGCAGAAGGAGACAAGATTTGGGTTTCGGAGTATTGTATTCAACTCTCCCTACAGTTTGATTTGTTATAGATTCTCTTGCTCTGTCTATCCTATGCATGTAGCTTTAAGATGGTGGCCATCATCTGGTTTGGCCGATGCATACAGATGTGTACATACAGCATACCAGTGTAAGCTAATACAGTGCTTATTTATAACTGCAACCAGTGCCAACATGTATAAGAAAAAAAAGGAGTGGCCCTACAACAGAGCCTTGTGGAACACCAGACCTTACGTTTGTTCTTGCAGAGAAGTCACCATTAAAATTTATAAACTGATGTCAGTCAGATAAGATCCCTGCCAGGAAAGAGCCGTTCCCTTAACAACAATATTTCCAGTCTATCTAGAGGAATAACTTCGATTCTCTTCTATCGCCCTTCTGGAGTGAGGCAAGTCCTAATTACCTTGGCTTGGGGAGACCAGTTGGAGAGCTTTTGGGGGGTCTAGGGGACTGACGATGAAAGCCATCATACACAAATTAGATCCAGACAATGAAGGAGATTAGCTGGTCCATCCTGACAGATAAGCTCAGTTTGTAGTTCTTGGCTAAGCTTGATTTAAAAAAAAAAAAAAAAAAAAAAAGTGTAAATGAATGCTTTTCTACCTGCTGCTAATATGGAACTGAAGTTTGCACTCAGCCACTCTGTTCTTTCACTGGCAGAGTCAGAGTCACTTGATTCCCTTCCTACCTTGGGGTAATAGTAACAGGAAACCACAACATGGGACTACTACTATTCACTTCACTGGTTTTGCCTAATGGGAATAATGGAACAGCAGAAAGATTCATGCCCTCCTCTCCTTGGGCAAATATGAAGACATGAGGGTGGTCAGCTGCTTCTTAAGATTAGCCAAAGTCAAGAGGAGATATTGCTGCTGCTATTGAAGGCTCTGAAGTTGCTGTTGCTGAAGGAGTAAAATTCACTCTTAGATGACTGCTCCATAGCCAATAACTTTGGATTTATGCACAATAGTAAGAACAAAATAAAGGCATCATAAAAATAAACTGCAATGTTTTTGATGAAGCTAAATACATGAAATGGCAAAATAGGACAAGACTAGGCAAGATTATAACTGTAAACATGAGAAAATGGATTAAATTTAAGCACATGGAAGGTACTAGCCTTCTTGGCCAAAGTCTGTCCAGGTTATTTAAACCGTTCTTTATTACAGATGATTTTGATAAGCAGGTGTCCACAATTACATGAGGTGGAGTTTTGAAAAATATTAAGACAACTGATTTAAAGAAAAGGGTACATCCCAAATTAATGCCTGTTGGAAGAAAGTTTTGCTTGAATAAAGCTAAAAATAAGGTATTTTTGAGGTATTTGTCCATCTAATGAGAAGAATGCGTGCCTATTCCACCTCACAGACGTGTTAAAAACAGGGTTAAATTTTGCAGTGACTATGGATTGATTGCCCTGTTGAGGTAAGTTGAGTTTGAGTGGCTCTAGCGAGGCCAATGAAACATTTACCCTCCTGTCTTTCAGTCACTATATGGTTGCTTTCATGGTGCACTTTGTTCAGTGTCATGGTAAAACAGTATTGCTGGGGTCACTGTCTTTGACATTTGTCACTGACAACAAAATCCACCACCAAATATCAAACCTGTTAAAGAAACTGAAAAACTTGTAGCTAGCCAAATTCAGGGCCAGGCCATAACTACTACAAAGAATCAGATTCAATTATCTGTAAGGCCTGTAAACAGAGAATAAAACTCGCAGCACAATCAATGAGGGTAGGTAGGTAGGTAAGTAAGTAAATAATAATAAAAAAAAAGTAAGTAGCTCCAGGGTCCCTGGTTTGATTCTGAGTTCAGGTATCAGTCTGTGCAGAGTTTCTGTGCATGTTCTCACTGTGCCCGCATGGGTTGCTACCTGCAGGTCCTCCAGATTCCTCCCACCTCCCAAACCATGCCTATAGCTGGAATGGCTAAGATTGCAGATGAGTGTGAATGTCTGCATTATGGTGCCCTACGATGGACTGGCATGTTCCTGCAATAGGCCCTGGATTCACTACAATTCTGACCAGAATAAAGAGGTTTCTGAAAGAGATTAAATATTTTTTTAAGTAGCTAGCTGCATGTACTTACAGAATATGCTCTGTAATTAACTACTTTGGTTTTAGTATCTTCTGTAATTAACTACTCTACCTCATGTTATTAGTGATTATGTGTTAAGTGGTCACAAAGATCCCTGATTTGAGGAAGTGTGTAGTGTACTTTTGCCAAGAAATCTTTGGCTCACAATAATTTTCCAGAATATTGCAATTGTGTGAATGTGTGCATGTCTGGTGCCCTGCGATGGACTGCCTTCCCATCCAGGGTGTAATACTCTGTATCTGTATACATTTAAATCCTCCTTAGTTAGAAATTTTTCTCTGTTCCATAATCAGATATTCCATGGTAGCCTTTACCATTAATGAAATCAACAGGGACAGGGGTTTGTCCATAAAACAGCATGCTGCTATATGAACAGAACATAAGTGCTGCCATTCATCAATACATGGAACGCAAGAAACTGGCCGAGATACTACAAAACACTTCTTAAATCTACTGTACAAGAAATACTGTTATGTCATTTTGTGTTGCTGCACAATAGTGTTTTATCAGGCTCTGCTAAACATGAATTCCACTGAGCTCAGGGAAAGTCCCCTAGAGTTCTTATGTGCCTCTGCATGATCCCCTATCAATCTGAGAAACAGCAAGGAGGCGGTGCGGTGTTCCCTCTCAAAATGATTCACCAATTTCTTCCATGGAAATTCTTATAAATTTCTCTCCATCCCTCCAGATCTCCTTCTCTCCCTGTCAGCAAAACATGTTTCAGCAACACATCACACTTCTTTTGGTTACCACAGTAGTGATCATGTACATTAACATTTAGTATGCAATTTTTTTTTATCCATTACAGCACAAGCAAAGGGTCCTAACAAAACAAAGAGGTGTTATATAAGCACCCAAGTGTCAGGATGAGGGTACTGTAACAAAACATAGAAAGAAGGGCACTCTCCATTATGTCTTCGATTTGCTATTATACAATCATTTTTAACCTACAAAGCATCAAGGACTTCAGATTAAAAGGTCAACAAACCTGTAATAGCAACATATTGCTTTTATAAAGGAAGGAAAATGTGATTAATGTTTATACAGGCAGTACACACTGCATTAAACACTAATGCAGTGCAGCATGAATGCTTGTTTCACTTACCCTAGCTACTACTTTCATCCTATAAATGTTTACTTTCTTCAATAAGGAAAAACGTTCATCATATTAAGTTTCTGATTTCAAAACATTTCATGTTTTTTTAGGCATGCCATATGTTTTCCACAGTCTCCTGACTTGATAATAGTAGGCCTGAGGAAGTCCAAACTACACAACCCCTCCAAAATTCATCATTTTTCTGTCACATCACGCTGCTATTTTTTCCTATTCAGGAAACAAGCGTAACCTTCACCTTACTGTCATGACTTAGCAGTTGACTTTCAGGCCAAATGGAATATGCAGCCTTACAAAGCCCAGCTGTACATTTCAATTACCAGAAATCCAGTGAGACCCACAACAGATTCTCTGGTTTTCATGGCATTGCTTTTGAATGCATCAATCATAGATCCCCCAACCACTGATTACACATTCATCAAGGTGGCAGCTGCTCAGTTGGGATCAGCAGGTAGAGTCTGGATAGAAGCTACACAGCTATCTGGAAATCAGCGACAGGTTTTGGGAGCAGAATAAGGTCAAGCAGATTAACTGAAGAAGTTCTTTCACTTAAGCATTTGAATAGCTTGGTCTAGGAGAGCAAATATGCATGCAAGGGAGGATATGTTCCAGAGGATGTGAGGGATAATTCGGTAGGATTTGAAAAGATAAAGACACCGGCCCTGTGGGTAAAGAAGGAGCATCTGTAGACTGATTATTACCCCCACGTGTCTATTCAATCAAGCAGTGTGTGACAGAAACATAATGTGCACAGGATTATATAAGGCTAGCACAAACAGTTAATAACTGTAGGATTAATATTAATTAATCGGGTATACAGTCAAATACAATCAGTTATAATACGAAGGTTTGTAAGAATATACAATAAAGAACTTCTTTGCCTTATTTTATTAGTGATTAAGTGTTAAGCGGTCACAAAGATCCCTGTTTGAGGAAGTGTGTGGGTTACGTTTGCCAAGAAATCTTTGGCTCATGATAATTTTCCAGGATACTGCAAATTCTCTGCTGAGGTTGTGCATGATGATCTGCACATTTTCTCAGTTCCAGTATCTCAACATGTGGGTTTAAGCTTTGATATGTGAGAGAAAGTGAAGAATATTTCGAAATACAGAATTAAACTCCCAGAAGGGTTCTAAATATTTTTCCTGAATGCAAGAATCCACATGCAGGAACTTGTACTGCTCCATACTTTCAAGTAGTATTAACAAAGAATAATACAGTGGCTTTGAAACATTTGCATACATACAATGGATATAAAAAGTCTACAGTGAAGTCGAAAGTCTACACACTCCAGTTAAAATGGTAAGTTTTTGTGATGAAAAAAAGTAACCAAGAAAAAGCAGAACTTATTCCACCCTCAATGTGAAATTACAACGTGTAAAAATTAAGTGAAAAACGATCAGAAACATTTTAAGGAAAAATAGAGTTACAATTACCTTGTTGCACAATTAACTACTTTATTCATAATTGGAGATGTGCTGTGTTCAGAATGAACCACATCACATTCAATCTCATACAGCTGTCATCAATGAAATTATTCTGATTAACCCCAAATAAAGACCAGCTGTTTCTGTAGGATCTTCTTGAAATCTTCTTGGTTTCATCTGACTGCTGAATGGTCTGCAAAGAGCTGACAAAGTCTGTACAGGGTCTCGCTGTCAAAGAATCGATCAGGAGCACCACAAAATGGAGCACCACAATGACACTACCAAGAACTGGACGTTCCTCCAAAATTCACCAAAGGATAAGACAAAAACTTACCAGGGAGGCTACCAAGAGACCTATGGCAACATTAAAGGAGCTGCAGTAATATCTGACAAGTACTGATTCCTCTCTGCATGTGACAACAATTTCTCGTATTCTTCACGTCTGGACTATGGGGTAGGGTGGCAAGACTGAAGCCCCTTCTCACAAAAAACATCCAAGTCCAACTAAATCACCACAAACCATGTGGCAAAATGTGTTATGGTCTGATGAGACCAATTCCAAAAGGTATAATAATTGTATCATTGAAAAAATTATGTACAAAATTATATACAAAAAAAAAAAAAGGTATGTTTGGTGCGTGCAAAAAAAAAAAAAAAAAAAAAAAAAAAAAAAAAAGCACACCAAAAGCACACCATACCCATGGTGAAGCATGGTGGTGGCAGCGTCATGCTTTCGAGCTGCTTTTCTTCAGCCAGAACTACAGGTTTTATCAAGGTGCAGGGAATCATGAATAGCTACAAATAACAGTCGATTTTAGTGTAAAACCTTCAGGTGTCTGCTAGTAAGCTGAAGATGAAAAGGAATTTCAGCTTTCAGCATGACAATGACCTAAAGTATACATCCAAATCAACAAATAAATGGCTTAACCAAAAGATCAGAGTTTTTGAATGACCTAGCCTCTTACCCAAAAAGACTGAGTGGTGTAATAAAATCAAAAGTATTAGTTTAGGGGTGTGCACACTTAAGCTACTTTTTTTTTAGGTTCCTATAAAGGTTTCTGATTGTTTCTCTTTTTATTTGTATATTTTGCATTGGCACATTAAAGGGGATAAATGATCTGACATGATTTATCTTGGTGTCACCCTTTTACTTCACAAAAACCCTGCCATTTTAACAGGTGTGTGTAGATTTTTTTTTTATATCCACTGTATTCTTCAGAAGATTTTTAGTATAATTTGCTATGTCCTCAAAAAAGCCTCTTAAAATGTTCATACACTGAAAATTCACAACTGAAGCTGAATGTCATGCACTGTATATTATGTCAAAATTTAATGCAAAATCATTAGTGAAAATTGATTGTGAATTCTATTCTGCTACACATGAAATGCACCACAGGCATCCAATCAGATAATTCCTCTTAGCACAATAAGAAGCACTTTTATGAGGAATTAAGTAAATTCAGAGGAACAGTAAAATGAGTTAGTTTCTAAATGCTTAAAAATGCATAACACTTTTCTAATTTTATGCCTCATTCCAGAAAACTGCTTAGACTGATTCCTCTGCAGGCATGATGGTTCCAAATCCCCACATACTGGAAATATGTTGTTTGTATTTATCTCTTGCTTGATCTGATTCTCTAACTGTTTCTACCCCTTGATAATTGAGAGTGACTGCTCTCCAAAGCGCGAGGGAGAGAGCAAAGAAAGAGTCAGAAAAAGACATAGAAAGACAGATAGATAGAGACAGATAGAGAGCAAGAGAGACAGACAGAGAGACTGATAGAGAGATAGAGACAGAAAGAGTGAGAGAGATAGAAAGAGACACACAGAGAGAGAGAGAGAGAGAGAGAGAGAGAGAGAGAGAGAGAGAGAGAGAGTTGGAAAGTGGATGGAGAGGGCAGGCACATTCACTGGAGCAACATCTGTGACTCCACAGCTTTCCAAAGCTTCTGCAGTCTAGTATTCTGCAAAACCATGGCCATGGCACACCTATGAGGATGTAAGAGGGACTTCATTCAGCAGAAATCCAGCTCTGCACATATTGACATTTGGTAAACCCTTTCCCTTTTGTCTCTATTACTACTCTGATAGCATTAGTTATAAATGCATGGCTGATTGGGCTGGAAATTGTTTGGATTTGTATTATTTAAACTTTTAAAGTTTTAAAAGTTTAAATAAAGTCTCAGTTAAGCTTAACTGAGAAAGCCAACCAGACTGAGATGCTGTTTTAGATCTTATTTTTTCTGTGGCTGAGGCCACTGTTGAGCTAATAAGTAACAAAGGCTTTTTTGCAGTTTGTTGAATCAAATTTCTTGCTGGATCTGTTTTTCATTTCATGGTTGTGTTCTATGTTTAACGATGGGTCACCTCCTCTCATGAGTACATTTACAGTTCATACACATAGAAATGCTTGTTGAAAAACAAAAATGAAGTACCCTATCATATAGCCTGACAGTCTCTGCAGTGGCAACATACTTAAGACATTAGGAGTCATCATCAGTTCCTTGTTTGTGGCATTGCTGCATACATATGAGGAATGAATGGAATTGAATGTTTTTGTCAGGCACTGCACAACACTGATAAAAGTCTAAAATGTTGTGCATTTATTTTCTATTTAATCTGAAGAGACCTGATCTGTATTACTTGTATGAGATGCTTTGATAGGTTCTTCTTATAGAGTTATGAAAGGAACAACAATGTGGATGTGGATGAACTGTAGGAATCATAAGGGGGATCCCCAACATGGAAAGAATACTGGGGCTTTACATGGTGTGGGGTATAGGTAAAAACCCTTGTATAGATAGAATGGCTCAGTCTTCAGTAATTTTGGCTTTACGGTTTTAATTATTTGAAATCACATCAGTGGGATCTCATAAAATGGTTTAACTCTTCCTTGTTGCTTAAGGAACTAAACTGTTTATTTCCTCTTATTTTGGAACGTTTGCTGAAAATGGTTAACAGTAGTTGATTATTTTTGTTCCATGTCAACACATTCATTACACAATTTCCTGTACAGAGCAGAAAAGATATTTCAGGTATTAACCAATGTTTAAAAAAAAAAAAAAAACCTGCATGGTATTCCTTTAAAGCTACTGAGCAATGAACACACTCAGCAACCTCAAACAGAGTCCTCAAACAGAGGTTATGAATTAAAATGCCATCTAACTAGAAGACACTGGATGGCAGACACATATGTACAGCTAGTTTTAGGGGAGTTAAGTGCAAAATCTAACCTAGCTACAAAATATTCTTTAGTGTTGTGAACACAGGAAACATTGTAATGTTAAATCAAACTCTCTCTTTTTTTGGAACATAGTTGTCTTCACTTTGTCATGCATACATGTGTTTGGTCATTCTCCAGAACTGGAATTTCACTGTCTGACACTGTAAATGGATTCCGTGTGCGATTGGCAGAGAAGTAGAAATATCCAGTTCTGAGAAAAAGCAAGTAGGAGGGGATATGGCGACTGGCTCATACAAATGGTGGTGAGTTCCAGATTACCCCCACCCCCCACACTGGGATTTGGGAAAGCATTGGAGCAAGAGGCCATACTTGTAGTCTTGAGGTCAAAACCTAGAACAACCCACTGATATAACACATCAGTCCATACATACTACGAAACTGAAAACGCTATAAGAGTTTTAATTAGTAATAAATAATTAATAAAAAGAGTTCATTTTTTGTCCAACCGTAGATTGAGTGATCAACAGGCCAAAACACTTTCTGAAATATATGTTCCTTGTTTATTACCGTGTTTTCATAATGTCTGCAAATCTTCCTCCCTCTGGAAACCATAATAAAATACATGGTTTCCCACAGGAACCATAGTTATATGAAGCCTCTCAAAATGTAATTCAGCATAGCCAAACCATGACCAGTAGTCATAAAAAGCAGCAGTTTTTATAATGCTTTAAATATTGTATACATTCTGGGTGCCAATACTGCCTGTTGTCATTGCTTCAGTGTGCTTCATTGCTTATTGTGTGCACTGCAGTGCACACAATAAACAAAAGGAATTAACATCTCTTCATCGTAAATGATGTCAAACACAAGGCAACAAGCCATTATAACCACTTTAGAGTCCACAAAATTGCTGTCTTTAACTTGAGGTTATCTAAGATATGTATATCTTCATTTCTCTTTAGGTACAAAACTGAGGCTTGGTGCTTCAGGATCATTGGTTGCAAAATGAGATCCATGCATTTTGTCTTTTGGTGTGTGTACTTCATGTTTCTTCACTTATTTTGCACA
Source organism: Pangasianodon hypophthalmus (assembly GCF_027358585.1). Classification (NCBI taxonomy): domain Eukaryota; kingdom Metazoa; phylum Chordata; class Actinopteri; order Siluriformes; family Pangasiidae; genus Pangasianodon; species Pangasianodon hypophthalmus. The sequence continues at coordinate 27,414,628 of NC_069712.1, read as the reverse complement.
GCCCAAGATGAGGACATGAGATTAAGTAAGATGCTTCTCTCATTCCCATTACCACTGCATGGAGACTTCTGTCTCGTCACATCATCTACTGATCATGGTCAATGCAGCTCTTTTATTAGGCCTCAAGTTAATAAGCACATCTTTACTGAGTTTGCTTTAATGTAGTGCATACTATATAAATGTACTTATGTATATATATATATGAATCTTCCAACTGAAATTTAATAAGCCTGCTTCCTTTGCCTTGCAGGTTGCAGAACGGCTCCAAGTGACTTAGTGTTCATACTTGATGGCTCATGGAGTGTGGATGACACAAATTTTGAGATAGTTAAACGGTGGCTGGTGAACATCACAACAAGCTTTAACATTGGCCAGAAGTTCACCCAAATTGGGGTGGTCCAATACAGTGATGAACCTGTTTTACACATACCACTGGGAAAACATTACTCAACCGAAGATTTAATCAGAGCCATGGAGTCCATAGAATACATGGGAGGCAACACCAACACTGGAAAAGCTATTAGGTTTGCCAACGAGAAGCTGTTTGCACTATCAGAGCGTGGGCCGAATGGGGCTTCAAAAATTGCCGTGGTTCTGACAGACGGGAAGTCACAAGATGCAGTGATGGAAGCTGCAGAGGCCGCAAGGAAAAAAGGGATAATACTCTTTGCAATTGGTGTTGGGTCAGAGACAGAGGAGGCAGAGCTGAGGACAATTGCCAACAAGCCGTCCTCAACCTATGTTTTCTATGTTGAAGACTATAAAGCCATCTCCAAGATTCGTGAAGTTATTCGGCAGAAGCTGTGTGAAGGTATACATTTTTATATTAAACAATAAGGTCACGAATGCTGAAAGCTGGTGCCAATCTGATACTATCATAGTAACAAAGTCAACTCTGCGAGTGTCTGTTGACATGATGTCAAACATCACAGGCATGTTGGCAGTGTGCAAATTGTGCCAATTGTTCAAAGCATAAAATGTCAAATCCAATCCAATGTTATCTTGCATTCTGGTCAGTATCAGCCCCAGTACCAATACTTGGTTTCACGCTGCTCCTATTTAAATATTCATTTACGCTAGTTAGAAGTCTTAATCTTATGAGACAAATTGAAAACTATCTACCTGCAGTGACAGTTTTATATTACCCACAAGGATAAGAGCTTAATGCTTAATGAAATGCCTATTACTTATCAAGATAGATTAATACTTGACAGTACTATTACATTCCAGAACATTTCGTTTTTCTAAGCACACTTCTCTGGTAGTGAAAAAATTAAAATCAGCTCTGGGGAATCATGTTCCTTACATAGCTGGCATTCTGGCCATTTTCCATTTTCATATAATGCATGCCAGAAAATTTTAAATATACAATAGTACAATATAAATGTACAATAGTCCTGTACACATCTGAATCCAGTACTACAGTTTTTATTGGTTTCATGCTAGAAAAAAGTTCTCCTGAAGGGCTCTATTGACAGATAACAGGGTCTGCCTTTCTAAAGTCTACCTTGCTAAAACTCTTTTGTTGGATTCTACATAGAACCTTAAAGGGTAATTGTTTATGGTAGTTTGTGCCAGAAGTATGAGCATGAGTTCGAGCCTTGCATTCCAGCAGCATGATATTAGCATAAGTTTGTGGGGGTAATGTTTTTTGTTATGAGATGTCGCTGACATGCTTTCAAACAGAAATTCCCTCCAGCGATACAGCTGAAATTATTATAATTATTATTTATTTATTTATTTTACATGGAAACCACGCAAATTTGACTTGGCGCTCCCCTACCTCCAATAATTCATAATGTCAGAGCAATTATTACAGGTGAAGTACCAGCTCTTCTATGAGTGAGGTTAGGCGTCAGATCAACAACACTGCCTGCCTCCACTAAAACAGCAGAGCAAAGAAACCTTCCCACAATTCCCGGCCAACAGTCTCATCACAAACATACACAAGACCCGCCATCAAATTATCCAGTGTCAAGGTTGCCGGACTTTGGATCACATGCACCTGCAGCGCGCTCACCATTTCTGGTTTTGACTTTGTTTTGGTTATACTATAATACATAAGAATATAATTCGAAGTGGTCTCTGCTGCATACACTTGTAGAGTTTTTACACAGTGTTTTAGATTTCATTTAAAATGTATTTATTTTTTTGGCCATTAATCTACACACAATGGCCCATAATGAAGGCGAAAACAAGTTTATAGAATTTTTTTTGTCAAAATCATTAAAAATCAAAAACTGAAATAAGTATTAACACCCTTTAATCAGTAATTTTGTAGAAGCACCTTTGCAGCAATTACAACCTGTGTAAGTCTCTACAAGCGTTGCACACCTGTATTTGGGCAATTTCTCCCATTCTTCCTGGCAGATCCTCTTAAACGCAATCAGACTGGATGGGGACTGTCTATGCACTGCCATCATCAAGTCTATTCACTAATGTTCTATGAGGTTCAAGTCTGGGCTTTGGTTGGGCCAATCAAAAACATTCAGAGACTTGTCCCGAAGTCAACGTTGTCTTGGTTGTAGGTTTTGGTTCACTGTCGTCCTGAAAGGTGAAACTGCATCCAGTCTGATGATGTGTGCACTCTGGAGCAGGTTTTCAGCCCTCTCTATACTTGGTTGCATTCATCATTCTCTCAATTCTAACCAGTATCCCTATTCCTGCTGCTGAGAAAACCACCCATACCATGATGCTGCCACAATCATGCTTCAATATAGAGATAGTACTCACCAACTAATGGGCAATACCTGGTTTTGACGTAGTGCTTGAAGTTCAGCTCAGAGAGTTCAATATTTGTCTCATCAGACTAGAAAATCATGAGCTTTGTGTCCTTTAAGTGTCTGCCATATGCCTTTTACTTATAAGTGGCTTCCATCTAACTGCTCTACCGTGAAGGCCTGATTGATGGAGTATTTCTGAGAACGGTGATTCTTCCAGCAGGTTCTCCCACCTCTGCTGAGGACTTCTGAAGCTCTGATGGTGTAGCCATTGGGTTCTTGGTCACATCCCTGACCGGTTACTGAGTTTGGCCAGATAACCAGCTCTAGGAAGAGTGATAGTAGTTCCAAAATTCTTCCATTTTACAATGATGGAACCGACTGTGCTCTTGGGAACATTATCTTGAGATATCTCTAGAACAATCAAAGCAAACAGGATGTACCTGAGCTCAGTTTGGAGTGCGTTAGCCAAGGGCCTGAGAGATTTCAGTTTTTGATTTTTAATAAATTTGCAAACATTTCTACAAACACGTTTTAGTTCTGGCATTATGGATTTTGTGTAGATGAAATCTATAATTAAGTAAGGCAAGTAATCAGTTATGAGTTAAGTAATCAAGTAATCAAGTAATGAGTTATGCCTTCAAATGGTGCACTTGCATCTCGTGGTCCACTATTTTGCATTTTGATGAACCCCTTTTGATTATGAGTGAGAACCAATCAAAGCAGACAGGAAAATACATGCTGGATTACCACACCTCAACGTCGTCAAAGTGCAGACTTGAAGGTGCACTGAAGACTGCCATTTGGATCATGGCCCTGTTGCATTCAAAGCAAACTAGGAGCAGTACTTCTGATTGACGCTTTCACCGGGAGCAGATTTCAATGTGATGACAGAGAAGGTGAACTGTTTAGTAACCCCTGTTTCAAGAATAAGGGTTCAAATAGAACAGAGACATTTGAGACTGTCTTGCTTGTTTCTACTTCCATCAGCAGGTTTCATGCTTGTTTGTATTTGCTCTGCTTAACTCTGTTTACACACTGCTGACCGTTTGTCTGTTTCTGGTTTGTGATTCTGCCTTGCCCTTTAATTTTGATTACTGTTCTTATTTACTATACGCTATCCCTCACTTTCATCTGTCAAGTCTGCACAAGTCTGCACATTCACGACATCTGGTAAAAGATTCATGGCTGATTTTTCTTCAGAATTGTGGAAAAATTTTTAAATTCTAAAGTTTTGCATGTCCTGAAAATTCTGGAAGTTACTCACTTTCCAAAGCAGTTGTTCTAATAAGTAATACAAATCCATTGTTATATTAATTAATATAACATTTATTTATTAAAATGTAATGTACGTTCAAAAGCGTGACTGGACTCATGAAGCTTTTCTGGACCGAGTCAAAGATAATGGTCATTTCTCATCTGTTTTTTTGCACTGGCTGGGATGTACCTCGGACAGCTTGCATATTTGCAAGATGTCCAGGGTTCCATGCCAAGGTCTGATTCTTACTGATTTACTTTACTGACTCTTTACTTCAGCGCAACGCCAAATGAAATGAATACAAGAATTCTTTGAATGTTTAGCATTTTTTTTGGCACTACAGGAAATGGAATTTGAATATTAAGGAGATATGAAAAACAACTGTGACCAGACACAGTGCAATAACAATCATTTTTGTTTCCCCCTCCAATATACCATAGAGACTGTATGTCCAACCAAAATACCAGTTGACTCTCGGGATGAGAAGGGATTTGATATTCTGTTTCACCTGAAATTGGCCAAAAAAGCTAAAAAGACACAAGGATCCTTTTACAGAATGAAAGCCTACCAAGTGACGCCCAGAGATGATTTAACAGAGAACACCAGGTACAATCTGGAAAGAATGCTGTTGTTCTTATGGTGAATTTACTTTGGTTTGTGTTCCTTTCAAACAATCACAAGACTTTAATCTTCACAGGGCTTTGTTTCCTGATGGGCTTCCACCTTCTTACGTGTTTGTGGCCACACTTAAATACAAGGGTTCAGTCCTAACAGAGGACTGGGATCTCTGGAGAATACAGACTATGGATGGAGAGCCTCAAATGGCAGTTACTTTAAACGGTTTGAAGAGGACCGTCACATTCACCACTACAAGCACTACACAAAGCGGAACACAGACAGTGGTCTTCACCAAATCACCAGCAAAAGTAAATACTAATCTTAGACAATTCCCGAATAAATAGTGAAATTATATTATAATATTGAAACTTTTCTCCTACTCCAGCACTTTTCTTATTCCTATGTCAGCAGTTCCCTCTTTAGATTCGCAATTAAAGATTGTTCTAAACACATAGAAAATAATGTGATATATTGAGTGATACAAATCTAATTTTAGCATTATGACTTCAGGAATTTATGCTCTCTGTTTTTATAAACTTCAGAATAATTGGCACCTTCTGTTATGAAGCATCATATTTATCTTGTGAACATACAAATTTTACTCATTTTAATAATATTTTACTTGTTGTCTTATGCAAAAAAAATGAATAGTTTGTTGATAGAGGGAGAGGGACATGAATGTGTGCATCTCTGCTTTAGAATCTGCCAGACCACACATTTTCACACGTAATTCCTTGCAAAATACTTTTATACAAAGCTATTGTTTTTCCTTACTCTCTTGTCATTCTGTCTGAGCCCAGAAACTGTTTGATGAAAAATGGCATCAGCTGCGTCTTCTGGTAACAGAAGAAGATGTAACGCTTTACGTTGATGACTTGGAAATTGAAAACTTGGCCCTGGAACCCCCTGCTGGCATTTTTATCAACGGAAAGACACAAGTTGGGAAATATGTCAGAAAAGAAACAACTGTTCCTGTAAGTGTACCAGCTACTTTATTATAATCAGTGTTAGGTAAAATGAGTCTAAGACAGTTGACAGTTTAAGAACCTGGTAAGATGATAACTGATTTATATTAATACAAAAAACTTTAAAAAGGTAATTTATTGTAATTTATCCTCAAACAGTTTGAAATTCAGAAACTACGAATCTACTGTGACCCAGAGCAGAATAACAGGGAAACTGCTTGTGAAATACCTGGAGTTGTGAGTAGAAAAATCTTGGATGTTCATATTTTGGCACAAGCTAATATATTCCAACCATTAATGTCATATTATTTTTCCAGTATAAACCATACTGTGATACCAATTATGAGTGACTTTGAGATTGTGTTCTGATAATCTCATAATGCACAACCCCCCAACCACCCCCCCACCCGCCCCCCCAAAAAAGACAACTGTATACTAGCCTAATTTATGGGTTTGTTGGACATTGTAGTAGCATTGTAGTAGCATACATAATGAAGACATTAATGTCTCCAATCATATTACTTTTCCATGCTTCTCTGTCACACTTTAAACTTACTAACCCTGGTCGCTTGATCCAGAATATGCTTTTCATTACTGTCACTGTTAAATGAGGCCTCCAGCAGAAAGCCTGAAAAGTGCCTTGTTCATACCACTGTTTATCCAAAACTAATTGATTTGGCTGATTTGCTTCATGTTGTCTGATTACGTCATATCATTCTTTTCATTTGTAGGATGGCGAGGTATGTATTTTGGCCAATGGCTTTGCTTGCTTTCAAAAGTAACTGCTAAGCTCATTTCAGTTGCAGAGGTAAGATTCCCTGTACTGTTTTGTAAGAGCATTAAAAACATACCGAAAAGAACTGTGTTTGCAATGTTGTATCTGTATGGGTATAATTAAGTCCTAAACATGGCTCTATGTTCATTTCACACTATCTCAGAAATGGATGCTCACACAGTTGAAAAATTTGAGTGTCTAATGTTTTATCCTTTCAGGGCACTGACTGCTGTAGCACTTGCATTGTGCTATGTGTACTTTTGAATGCACTCGTGGCTTCATAATGTGCTATTCCATCTTGCAGCTAAAGGAAAGTCCATGACCTCACAGTTTGAGAAATGTGAACTAATGCCAGGTTTCTCTGGGGTTCTTTCAGTGTGCCAGTGGATCAGCTGATATTGATCCAACCCCAGAGCCATGTATTTGTCCACCTGGGGCACCTGGAACTCCAGGCCAAAAGGTTAAAGCATTCAGCCTTTTTCCTCTTCTGTTGGGAGTAAATTAAGCTTTTCATGTGCATAAACTACTAAAAGGTACATCCTGACATTTAAATGTAGTTTCCCCACAGGATTCAGGAATTCAATTTAATTCATGTGAAACCCCTATAAGGAATGTTCAAAGTTTATAAGGTCATGTCTCGACTTGAAAGCATATGCTGCAGGTTATCACTACAAAGGTTAATCAGATTGGGAAAATGTATAAATCTTCTTAGGGCATAAAGCTTCAAATTATCTCGCTGTAGCTCGCAGTAATAAACACTGAGTGAATTAATTGAATTTATTGTTGCTTTACAGTACCTGCTTTATGTGATCTGAGATTGTATTACTATTTAAACAATAAACATTTGCTTAAACTAGGAATTTCCCATTTTTATCAAATATTTACCTTCCCATTTCTATAGGATCTTATTTCTTGGTCAAATATCAATTATATTAGGCAATAAGACAAGAGCTATATTATCTGCATGTTCTAATCTCTTTGCATGTTATAATCTCTTTAGGGAGAGCCAGGAAGAGCTGGGGTTCCTGGCAAACCTGGTCATGCTGGTGCTGATGGTAAGCCTGTGAGTACTACACAGTTTAATACAAACCTCAAATCAACAGAGCACATGCAGAGCTACACAGGACGCTAAATTATTTCCCTGAACTGTTAATTATGGCAAGTCTTGGAGGCAGAACTGTCCCTGATAGTTCAAAGAAAGCAGTTAAAATTACAACACACTTCCAATAACTTTAAGGAAAGCACTCTTAAAATAAAATATTAATTGTAGGGTTCAAGGAGAGGCTAGGGTTTTGTAATTACATAAAATTTAGGTAAGTACACAGTAACCTAAACTTTTTTTTTTTTTTTTTTTAACAATAAAAAATCAAATAGAAAAAAGAACGAGTTTCTAATCTCATCTGTATTTAGTTATGTGCACTGCATTTATTGCTATAGGTTTTTATTCATTTTATTAATCAAATAGGTTAAATTTAGGTGAAGTCAGGTTTTATTAAAGCTTCATTTATGAATATATGTAAGCAAAGTTACCATCCTGAGCAAATAAACAAATCCTTAGTTCATATTAGCAAAAAAGCTTAAAGAAAACAATTAAGCCAAAATGAGTAAGATTGTGTGTCTGGTTTGTTTTAGCGTGGATATGAAATTATGCATTATGCAAAAACGAGCAATGATATCTGAGCATTTTGAATAGCATGCCTCTTTAAGAGTCTGCATTCAGTTCAACACTACATGTTTTTTGTATGCAAATGCATCTATTACTCAGAGCTAAAGCTCCATGTCTGTGCCATTGATTCACATTTATAAACCATTACCAGTAAACACCATTACCTATACTTTTGTATGAGGTTCCCATGTGTGTAACTGTGATTTTGAACGTCATTTGATCATAAACATTATCTTAACCTCACCTCCACTGCCTGATTTAAGATTCAAGGTTCATTTATTGCCACACAACACTTTTGTGCATTAATACTGTGCCAGAGAGTGCAAATTAGCAGAAGAGTATATGCAAGCAGAAGAGTATATACAAATGTTGCAATAGTGCAGACAGATTGAAACCAGTACCAGGAGTACTGATTTAAGATGATTAATTCATTAATACTAATAATTAATTAAGGCATTAATACCATCAGAATTAGGGGTGATAACATACATAGTCTGTAGACATTATCTGATTATTTCCATTACTACCTATTAACTCATGACCATACGCAACCATATGGATGAAGATTGACTAGTAAACAGACTTAGTGTGCAAAATGGAAATGGCAGCCTTGGTAGACCAGTACATAGAGTGGCTCAATTTGTCAATCTCACACACACTCTCTTACTATTAATCGTGAATAAGATAGCATACTTAAACTCCTCAACTGTGTGTAAAGTCTCTCCCTTCACCTGAAGGGGGTGTCCCACTGTTTTTCAGGAGAGAACTATGGCCTCTAATTTTCATCCCAGCTGCTACACATTCAACAGTACATCAATAAATAACAGGGATGTTACTTCTATCCCATCATACTGGATATCTCTCCAGCACTGGCCATTTCTTGATATTCCTGTCCATGCAAACCATAAATAGGAGTGGAAACAAGGCACACCCTTGACAGACTCTGACACTCAACTTAAACAGTCTCGCCGTAATGCCAAGGATGTGGACACAACGCTCACTGTACTCACATAAAGAAACTGGATTGAATGAAGTAGTGAGCTACACTCCCCTCCAAAAATATTGGAACAGCAAGGCCAATTTTTTTTGTTTGTTTGTTTGTTTTTGCTATACACTGTTGTTTTGCTATATTTGGGTTTGAGGAGGAGACAACAGATCAGAATTTTAGATTTCACTTCCTGATATTTATTAAACAACCCAGAACATGGCATATTTGGTGGTGGACCACCCAATTTTTAGGTGAGTAAAAGTACTGGTTGCATATCTCTTGTTTGCAATAACTGCATCCAGCAGGTGACCCACTGGCATCATCAAACTGTTGCATTCTTCTTGATGCCTTTCCAGGCTTCTACCGCAGCTTCATTCAGTTGTTTGTTTTAGGGGATTTCTCCCTCCAAACTCTTCTTTAGTAGGTGAAATGCATGCTCAATTGGATTAAGGTCTGGTGATTCACTTGGCCAGTCTAAAACCTTCAACTTTTGTCCCCTAATTAAGTCCTTTGTTGTGTTCGCAGTATGTTTTGGGTCATTTTCTTGCTGCATGACGAAGTTCCTCCCAATTAGATTGGATGCATTTCTCTGTTAATTGGCAGACAATGTTTCTGTAGACTTCTGAATTTATTCTGCTGCTACCATCATGAGTTGCATCATCAGTAAAGATTAGTGAGCCCATTCCAAAAGCAGCCGTGCAAGCCCAAGCCATGAAACTACTTCCTCCGTGCTTGACCAGTGAGCTCATATGTTTTGGATCATGAGATGATCCTTTCTTTCTCCACACTTTGGCCTTTCCATAACTCTGGTAGAGGTTAATATTGGTTCTAGAACCTTTGTGGCTCATCTCTGTATTTCTTTGCAAATTGTGGCCTTCTGATTCTTACTGCTGATGAGCGGTTTGCATCTTGTGATACAGTGGTCTATATTTCTGCTCTCAAAGACTTCTTTGAACGGTTGATTGCGAGACCTTCACCACTGCCCTGTGGAGGAGTTTGTTGATGTCACTAACTGTTGTTTTTGGGTTTTTCTTTACAGCTCTCACAATGATTCTACCAACTGCTGTTGTTTTCTTTGGCTGGCCTGTTTGATGTCTGGTTGTCAGTACACCAGTGGTTTCTTTCTTTTTCAGGACATTCCAAATTGACTATGCCCATTGCTTGTGCAATGGTTATGATTGATCTTCAAAAGGTTGTTTAGCACATCTAAATATAATGGAAGCTGAAATTCTGATCTATCTTCCCATATTCATCTTTTAATCTCTAACCCAAATGTTTAGCAAAAACAAAAGAACTGGCCTTGCCGTTTCAATATTGTAGATACTGGGACTGGGACTGTAGATACCCCATGCTCCTGCAGTACCTTCAAAAACAAATGCTGGCATATGACAGACCATAGTCCTTCTCCAAAACCATTAAACACGAAGACTGGATTAACATACTCCCATTACCCTGCATATAGTTGTGCAAGATTAAAGAGCCTCGGCAGAACTTACTGGCAGAATCTTAGGTTCAAAGATCAGCTGGCATCTCCTCTCCAGAACCTTGGCATATACTTTAACTGGGAGGCTGAAAAGTGCGATTCCTCTATAATTGGAACACATCCCCTAGTCTGTTTTTTTTTTTTTTTTTTTTTATAAATTGGGACTGACATCCCAGTTTGCCAGTGGAGAGGCACTGCCTCAGATCTCAGAAGGATTCTTTCCACAAATTGACAAATTCCCGCACTACCTGTGTCCGCCAGCGTAGCCTAGGATTACTACCCTGAGAGGCACCAACAGCCTTGTGGTCACAGCTCCTTGCAGCTTCCTCTACTTCTGGGGATTCCATTCAGACCCACTCCATCACCAAACTCACTCTGTACAGTGTGAGAAGTCCTTTTAGTGGTGGGAGTTAAATTAATCTTTTAACAAAGCTACTGCTAAATGATGCCTGTATTTGGGCATTTCCTTTATTAAGTTTGCACTGTTAAAGTCTCAGTGTAATGAGTTGTTCCGTGTTCCATGTTATTGGATTTGAGGCACCAAACACTGCATTAACGCTCAAAAGCAAACATAATAGGTAGGAGAGACGCACAGAGGCAGCCATCCACGGCACCATCTTTATTGGTTCTCTTTATCCATGGAAGTAGGCAACTTAAACAGAACTATGAAAATTATTATTCCCAAATTCCTTCTCCAAAAGACTCGACAGCCATTACACAGTGAGGCAGGTAGTGTTCTCCTGTGGAGAGGTTTCCATACCAGATGTGTCACAAATGAAAAGCAATACTGCTTGGGTGTTGTATTTTCTATGCTTTTCTATATGGCAAGCATTTCACAGTATGCATTGTCATTGCTCCAGAGTTATGGTACTGCATTAAAATAACTATCTATTCTATTGCCAATGCTTTCCTAACAAGACCACATGGCAGTGCATTCAGTTTAACACATAGCAGCAACAAGTATATCTTAAATAAAAATCTACTAATTTGAAGGGAAATCTGGATATGTTTGAACATATACTGTAGATGTTCTAGACTGATATCCTGATAAATTGATCTCTTCATTTATTTAAGGGTGCACCCGGGCCAAGAGGAAGTGCTGGTCTTCAAGGTCCTCCTGGCATGGCGGTAAGGAAGTAACTCCCAATAATATAAACAAACTCTGAATTAACCTACATGATATTTGGATCTCACACAATTTCTCTCTACTAGGGGCTTCGGGGAGCCGATGGATACAAGGGGAATAAAGGAAGTCCAGGGGAGCCTGTGAGGGGCCATTAATTTTGAATTTTAATATAATGCACAGTGAGGGTAAATAAGTATTCAGACAATTTTTGTTATTTAATATACATCTATTATATTAGTATATGTATGCACTTCAAAATTTATACACAATGTCTTAACTTTGTATTTATAATAATGAACGTAAAAGTACGTATTCATATGCATAAAAAATATGGTTCTAAAAACAGTATTCATGTACTATACTAAAAACATATATAAAGGTTACATAAAAATAAATTAAGTTCTAGATATAAATGCTGGGAAAAAAGTGTCATTATAAAAGATGTTGCCATTGGTTGAGAAGATTTCATGCAATATGTAGCAATCATACTGAAGATGAAGGAGCTTCCTAAAGTTCTCAGTGACAACATTATTAAACAATACTCAAGTGGAAAGCTACAGAGCCAAAGAAAAGACCTTAAACACCCCCGTCAGAACAATCAGCTCAATAATATGCAGTTGGAAAGTTCATTGAACCACAACTAATCATCCTTACAGGTACAACACGGAAGATTTCACAATGCACTCAAACTAATAATAAGAAAGGTAGGAGAAAAACCAGTAGTCACTCGAAAAGAGTTGCAGGATGACCTGAAAGCAGCAGGAACAACAGTTACACAGAACACTATAAGCAATGAACTGAACTGCCATCATCTCCATTCCCACACACAAAACTCCTCTACTAAAAAGGAAATGAGAAACACGAGAAATGTTTTAATGAAAAAATGAAAAAATATATACTCTGGTCAGACAAAACAAAAATAGAACTCTTTGTCAGTAATTCAGCTCATCACGTTTAGAGAAAGAAGGGCTGTGTGTATGATCCCAAGAACACCATACCCATACCGAAATACGTGAGAGCGTCAAGATATGGGACTGCTTCTCTTCACATGATACTGGGGAATTACACGTCATCGAAGGGAAGAAGGAATAGAAAACTTAATCTGGGGAGAATGGCTGTTTCAACACAACGACGACCACAACCATACAGCTTAAACTACACAAAAAGGCTTGAATCCCATTTAAAATTTATGGAGGATTCTGAAATTGTGATTCCATCAGAGGGACCCTTTTAACCTTGGAATGAGCCAACATATGAACCACAATGCAGTGAAAAGGTCATACCATACTTCTTACTATAGAGCTATAATTGCCAACAACCGCTCTGCAAGAAAGTACTAATGTTGGTAATTTGTGGTGTCCGGATACTTTTTTCCCTTTTTAAACACATCTTTGTTCATGCATATGAATACATAATTTTTGTTCATATTTTTAATTACAAAGTCAAAAGTGGCTATATGCACTGGAAGTCTATTAAATAACAAAAACAAAAGTGTATGAATACTTATTTCCCCCACTGTATCACTACATTTATACATTATAGTAGTGGATATAATAAAACCAAGATAAATCATGTCTGATCTTTTTCCACCTTTAATGTGATATAGCATTCAACAAAATTCAAGTGAAAAAAAAATAGAAATGTTTTAGAGGATAAAAAGAAAAAACTCACAATAACGGGTATGCACACCCATTTATAAAGAGACATGTGACTGCACTCAGAATTAAACAATCACGCTCAACCCCATGTTCAAAACTACTTATCATACAGACAGCTGAAGAAAAGTTGTAACCTTACAGTGCAGTGACCCAAAGCACAAATCCAAGTCAACAAAGAAATGGCTTTCGATCAACGCTTTGGAAGGGCCTAGTCAGAGACCAGATCTAAATCCTATCTAAAAACCTGAGGAAACACTTGAAAAGGGCTGTGCACAAAAGATCACTTCACAATTTGATAGATCTGAAGCATTTTGGTAAAGAAAAAGGGAATGAAATGGCCAAATCATGATGTGCCAGTTTGGTAGACTCCTACCCAAACAGACTTGAGTGCTGTACTATAATATTTAATAAAGTATAAGTTAGGGGGTGTGCACACTTATGCAACTATGTTACTTTAAGGTCCCTCTCCCCCCAAAATGTTTATTTGTTTTTCACTTGAATTTTGATTTTGCTGTACCACATTAAAGGTGGAAAAGGATCTGACATGATGTATCTTGGTTTCATTTGTTTTCATCACAAAACCCAGCAATCTTAACAGGGGTGTGTAGATTTTTTTTTAATTAAAAAATCTTTTCCCTCCTCTCTAGGGTGAAAGAGGTGTCCCAGGGATACCTGGCCCTCCAGGTCAACTGGGTGAAAAGGTAGTGTAGGCATTTTTAACATAACATTTGTATACACCGCTATTTCAGTTGAACATACCACATGAATCTACGTAGTTTAAAAGACTGACAGCAAAAGTGACTAATCTAAAGTGAGAATCTAAACTGTGCAGTTGTCTGTGAATAAATTAACTAAACTTTCAGTATACCCAGGCTTAATGCCATAGATATATGGGTGGCTCCTTATTCCTATGGCCTGACATTTCAAAGCTCTTTCAGAAAAGCAGGGGAAATAGTTGGCCCCCTGAGCAGACCAAACATGGACATGGCAAGTGTGTAAACAGGGAAGGAATGGTGCCCCGACCAAATAGGGAAGTGCTTGGGACAGCAATGAAAAAAGGTGTGGTAAATAACTGTGCCTGTTAACACAATGGAAAATACAAGTTTGGCTGGCTCAAATGCTATTGCTAGAGCCTAGTTAAAACCTCTAAGCTACCAGCTGCCAGAACCCAGGCAGGTCTTTTGCGCACAGGACCATTAAGCACTAGATGATTGAAAAGCAAACTAAATACACAATATAGCAGGCTATCTTCAGACCGACAAAGTTGGAGTTTAAAACTGCAAAACTAAATAAAGGATTGCAATAACTCAGAACACAAAGCCAGTTTTGTACCAGAGCAGGGTGTGACCAAACCTCCAGAGCACATTCACAAGCTTCAGGGGATCCCGCCATGGTTTCTGAAAAGAGGCAGTCAACGGTTTGCTGGTTTTCCTCTCTGTAACACTGGTGCTAGAGAACATCAGATCAGTGACAACAGAGCACATTGTTCACGGGGCACCACTGTCTAATTGCAAACAAAGGGATCCATCCCACATAGCTGAGACCCAAGCCAATTGGCTACTCTTACGGCAGAAGTGTTGTCACTATTAAAGAAGAAAGCCATAGAGGTAGTAAACAGGCCGGAGCACCCAGCTGTGTTCTTTTCAAATTATTTTCTGATTCCAAAAAAGGAGATCTGCCCAAATGAGGATCTAGGAGACTTAAATATCTTCTTTAAATGACTGCTGCTCTACATTACTGGTTTATGACTCTAGATCTTTAAGATTTTTATTTCCACATTCCAACTGCGGAGAACAGGTGATTTCTCCACTTCCACATAAAGGCCAGTTTATACTTGACGGATGACTTTCTGTGCATAAGCAGAGGCAACATGAGCAGCACTGTACTGTGTACTTTATGTACATCTTGAAGATTAAAAGGGACACTAGATGGCACATTAAAAGTGACATTCCTGCCCATGTGATTTCCAAATCAAACTGTAAAATGTTTAGAGATTTCATCTTCACTGCCATCTCAAATCTAAAATTCAAAAGTATTTACTAATCTAGAAAAACCAGAAGTTTTTTTTTTACTTTTAAACACTAAACATACTAGGAAAACCAGTTAGTGCTAGTACTCAATAACTGTCTAGAATAGTACATAAGCATGCGATTTGAGACACAAGGCTACTTTGTTTGTCAGATGCAGACATTGTTACAGGATGCTGTACTGCCCCCACAATTCATACTTGTATCATGTGGATGTGTAGCATTAACTTCAGGGGACATGCAAAATGTGTATGTGTATGCATACATGTAGTTAAAAGCAAGTATAATCCAGCCTTAAGAAGAGTAACAGTCATAAGAGGACATAAGAGTCCTACCCTTTGGGTTAGCTTTAGCATCCAGGCTGTTCACAAAATACGAGTTGCCTGAGAGCCCAGGGTCTGTGGGTCTCTAAATACATGTAAACATCAGGTGGTGTTATGAATCTTAATGATTATTTTGATGGTTCAGAATGTAAGCAAGTAGAACAAAAGGTTACATATGTAAGTGTGGTTCTATAACTGAGGTTTTAATACCCATGTCAGTGATTTGGGTTAACAAGAACAGGTGGTCTTCCACTTAGTCATAGGACCATGGTTACATGTTATCTTCTGTACTGTCAAGTTACTCCAAAAGCCTTAGACACCTTCATCATAAATGATAAACTTGTTCTTTTCCCTTCTCCCTTATTTTCTAAGGGGGCGACTGGCTCTCAAGGCAGGCAAGGGATGCCAGGCAAAGACGGACAACAGGTACAAAGTCAAACAAATGTAGACAATTAGTTTATATGTAGACCCTCACCAGGCTGAACTGATAAATGAATGAATGTTGCATGAAATTGTCTATGAATGTCATATCCATGATCCTCTCTAAATATATTTTTGACAAATAACCAACATAAATGCATAACCTATATAAAAATACAAAAATGTTTATTCAATTATGTATGGTCATGTATTATCCAGGCATCATGGAGGATTCTGTTTTAATATGCATTTGAAGAAAAAAAAATTAATCTATGTCCATGAACTATGTCAAATTTACAGATATCTTCTTTATTACAGGGTGAAAAGGGAAACAGCGGATCTGTTGGTCCACCCGGATATCCAGGGCAACCTGTATGTGTGCAGTTTTATCATTTATGCTTGTGTTAGTTGTTAGCAAACAAGCCAGTAAGCACGTGTTTGTTTTTCAACAGGGGACACATGGAAGAGATGGGAAAGATGGAATTCCAGGAGGGACTGGGCAAAAGGTCTGCATTAAGCAACGGTTTAAGAGGAAAAGCATGAGAATGTTTAGATATTAATGACCTCTACAATTTGAGAGCATGGACCACTGGGGTTCTTTGGCAAGGCCAGTTTCCATGAATTTTACTGCATTATTTGGGTGAATATGGCAATATGCTGTTCATGGCTCACACAATTTCCTTCTCAATTTGGAATTATGCTTTCTGTTTCCAGGCCCTATCAAAAGAGCTTAGTTTTTATTTTTCTTAGCTGAGCATCACAATATAGGTAGTAGTCCACATGATGAATCGCTGATTTAAAGCTTTGAAACACTTACCGGATTCCTTTCATCAATTCACTTAGTATAACATAGATAGAATGGGATACTATGCCTTTGCTATGCCAATACTAGTGCGCATTGCTGAAGAGATCTAATTTATGCCTGTAAGATGATGACACATGCTGACATTGGGGGTGACCACTATGTATTGGTTCTCCATGCTCACACTCGTCACGTTGCTAAGAATGCATCATGTCTGTCCAAAATACATCTTGCTACCTACCTACTTCACCCAACATTTACTTTAGTACTAAACTTTTCATTCAGCTAGTTGCCGCCTGGTTAGAATGACAACAATCCCGTTTGGTAGTTGGCATCATACTAAACTTTTTTTTTTTTTTTTTTTTTTGAAGTTCTTGCCAACTTTTTTGAGCATGCTGTAGTAAGTCTTCAAACTGCTGTTAAGCTTGCTGATGCCCATCTAACATGTGTTTGCAGTCAAAAAAAGTCAGAAACACTTATATTGTCCTCAGGGTTTTGGTTTCTTTTTTTGATGAGAATAATCACTACAATGCCTGCTTTATTTGCCTGGCGATGGTCCATGATAGAAGAGCTTTGATGTAGCCTGATGCATGTGCTTATTGTCATATCAGGTGGGTGCAAGGGTACTCTTTGCTCACCGCATTATGCATGCTCCACTCGCAGCTGAGTATGGGAGTGAGTTTCAAAGAACACAAGGTCATCCCTTCCCAGGTGTCCTATTGTGCCATCCTTGTATTAAAAGGTCCATGACTGAATTGTGAACCTTAAAATGTTGATGAGGTGATTGACAGTTTTGGACATGACAGCCGAGGCTCATGAACATACACACACTTTCCAACATGCAACTGAACCTCCTGACAGTTCTGTAGCAAAGTCATGTTTTCTTCAGTCTGTATGACCTTAGTTAATACTCAGTAGCTTGGTAAGGTTATCCAGTTACTCCTTTTTAAACGTACTCCACCAACAACATAGCTGAGCATAAAAGAGCACAATTCTCCTTTCAAGTGAGTGACTTACTGCAGGTGTAAGAACTAGATGAAAATCATGGAAAGCATCAATTTTTCTTAAAAACAGGTTTAGTACAAATGTTGACTACTGTTTACCAGTATACAGCATTTCAGTTGGTACAGTACATTAGATAATTATACAGTGCATTCAGAATGTATTCAACCCCCTTTTTTTTCTCTCTCCACATTTTATGTTGAAGCCTAATGCTTTAAAAATTTTTTCACATCAGTCTACACTTCATACCCCATAATGACAATACAAAAACCAGATTTGTGGCAAGTTTGCAAATTTATTAAAAATAAAAAACTAAAATTCTCACTGAATCACATTGACATAAGTACTTAGAACCTTTGCTACGATGCTTGAAAATTAGCTCAAGTGCATCCCATTTCTCTGGATCATATTTGAGATGTTTTTACACTTTGATTAGAATCCACCCGTGGCAAATTCAATTGACTGAACATGATCTGGAAAGGCACACACCTGTCTATATAAGGTTTAACAGCTGAAAATGCATAGCAGAGCAAAAACCAAGCCATGAGGTCAACAGAACTTGATTGTGTCATCCTCCCCCTGATTGCTCAGTTTGGCAGGGTGGCCAGCTCTAGGAAGAGTCCTGACTGCTCCAAAATGCTTCCATTTATGAATTATGGATGCCACTGAGCTCTTGAGAACCTTCAATGCAGCAGAAATTTTGTTGTAGCCTTCCCCAGATCTGTGCCTCGACACAATCCTGTCTCTGAGCACTGCAGGCAGTTCCTTTGACCTCGGGGCTTGGTTTTTACTTTGATATGCATTTCATCTCATATCATGAGATGAACAAACAAACATCTCAAAGGTGATCCAGAGAAATGGGATGCACCTGAGCTAAATTTCAAGTGTCATAGCAAAGGGTCTGAATACTTATGTCAATGTGATATTTCAGTTTTTTATTTTTAATAAATTTGCAAACTTATCACAAATTTGGTTTTTGCCTTGTGATTATAGGCTATAGACTGTAAAAAAATAATTTAAAGCATTTTAGCATAAGGCTGCAACATGAAGGGGTCTGAATATTTTCTGAATGCACTGCACTTACTCTAGACTTACCTAAATATTCCTTTGATTAACATGATGGATTAGCCAATGTCAACTAGCTGGCAAATGGCAGCTCGGTCAGTCATGACTCAAGGCTCTGAAATATTTTCCTGACAGTGGTACAATATACATGTGCAAATTATACAAATTAACTACAATTTAGCATGTTACATATTACTTAACAACCCTGTACTTACCACTAGTGTTCGCAGCACGATCTTAAGTTGCACTTCAGGTAATACGTCTAAATTTAGCCTAGCGCACAAACTCAGTCATGATGGCAACTTTCTATTTAGACTTCAAAAATTTAGACTTCAAAACCTCAAAATGGGAGTCAATGATGACATGTTGTCCACCACATATATATATACTTATTGGTACCAGCTAAAGGGTCAAGCCTAAAATCCTAGGACACATCTCCCAACAGCATTGCTGCACCCTGCTTTAACCTTAGCAAAGATTATGTTTGGTCTTTGCACAACTCATGCACACCGTTTGTGCTGTAAGCGATTCTATTTTTTAAAATTAACCTTATACCCTTAATGTTGCATATTCATGTGAAATTGGGCCCATGAACTGTAACTCCCTGGCATTTGGGCTTCAGGACATCTATCTTAGTGCTCTGCCCCATGGCTTCCCTGCATACATTTGTGTTATTAGTGCTTGGATGTCTGTGGCTATGAATGTTCAAGATTTGAGAGTATGTCCATTAATATCTGTGCTATTCCAAAAGAATCAACTGAATGTTAAGTGTATATGCATGGTGCCTGAAGGAGAGGAATGAGATATAACACTACACCACACAGCAGTCACAGCTCCATGAAGATCAAACTATGAAGGGCCATGACCCCCTACATCACCACACATCAACTGCTTTATAGGTGTGAATAGATGTGGATAGATGCGTCTTCAGACAGACATGTGAAGACATTATCTGTATTATACCTCTTCTCATGGCCATGAAAGTGCTTGTATGTATTGCCAAGTTTTTTTGTTGTCCACATTTGCTTATTTTAGTGGTTTATTACTGGTTTATCACAACATATCGCCTAATCAATGCATCGTCTTATTGCTAAACACCTATGAATTGTTGATCATTTCATGGTACGCATACGGTCCCCTCCGAAAGTATTGGACTGGCAAGGCCAATTCTTTTGTTCTTGTGATACACTGAGGACATTTGGGTTTGGGATCAAAAGATGAATATCACACAATGTCAGCTTTCATTTCCTGATGTTTACATCTTGATGTGTTAAACAACTTAAAACATGGCACCTTTGGTGGCAGACCATCCAATTTTTTGGTGAGCAAAAGTAGTGGCACAGATATTTACTTAAATTTTCTTTAAGACTAACACTTAATATTGTGAGGCTTTTTCAGGCTTATACTGCAGCTTCTTTCTGTTTTGAGGGTTTTCTCCCTTCAGGCTCCTCTTCAGAAGGAGAAATGCATCCTCAATTGGCCAGCCTAAAACTTTCCACTTTTCTCCCCCTTGAGGAAGTTCTTTGCTGTGTTGGCAGCGTGTTTGGGTCACTGCCTTGCTGTATGATGAAATTCCTCCCAATTTTATAGCATTTCTCTGTGAATTGGCAGAGAAAATGTTTCTGTAGACTTCTAAACTCATTCTGCTGCTACCATCATGAGTTACATCAAATAAAGATTAGTGAGACCATTCCAGAAGCAGCCATGCAAGCCCAAGCCATGACACTACCTCCACCGTGCTCGACGGATGAGCTTTTCTGTTTTGGATCATGAGCTGATCCTTTCTTTCTCCATACATTGGCCTTTCCATTACTCTGGTAGAGGTTAATATTGATTCTAGAACTTTTGTGACTCATCTCTGTATTTCTTTGCAAATTGTGGCCTTCAGTTTCTTACTGCTGATGAGTGGTTTGCATCTTGTGGTACAGTGTCTATATTTCTGCTCTCAAAGACTTCTTCGAATGGTGAACTGTGAGACCTTCACCACTGCCCTGTGGAGGAGGTTGTTGATGTCACTAACTGTTGTTTTTGGATTTTTCTTCACAGCTCTCACAATGTTTGTCATCATATGCTGTTGTTCTCCTTGGCAGACCTGTTTGATGTCTAGTTGTTAGTACACCAGTGGTTTCTTTCTTTATCAGGACTTTCCAAATTGTTGTATTGGCTATGCCCAATACTTGTGCAATGGCTCTGATCAATTTTCCCTCTTTTCTCAGCTTCACAATGGCTTGCTTTTCTCCCATAGACAGCTCTCTGGTCTTCATGTTGGTTTATACTTTTTAACAAATGCAGATTTCGCAGCAAAACCCTAACTCAAACTAAGAGCTGACATTCAGACCTATTAAATCTTTAAACACTCAATCTAATAAGGCACACCGGGGCAACAAAAACACACCTGTAAGTCATATGTTCCGATATTTATGATCAATTGAAAAATGGGTGGGTTCAAACAAAGGTTGCCATGTTCTAAGTTGTTTAACACAGCCTGATGTGTTCCATCAGGAAATGAAAGTTGAAATTCTGATCTATTGTCTCATTCACCTTAAACCCAAATATCTTCAGTGTATAGCAAAAACAAAAGAATTGGCCTTGCTGTTCCAATACTTTTGGAGGGGACAGTAAGAACATGTCTACAGCCTATATGTACTGTGTAAAGGATAGTTATATCACAAACATATGATACATTAACACTGAATATTTGGCTTCATGGCAGTTCTATTTCAAATCATGAAATATTTATTATACACCTTTGTATTGTGTATTAAGGGTGACACAGGCGCTCCTGGTATTCCTGGCCTAGATGGAAGAGGAGGACATCCAGTAAGTATATTGTAAAATATTTATTCCAACAATAATTTTTGAACAGTGATCAATTTATGTTTTAAAAAACAGCCAGAATATATTATAATATATACTATAATAATATATAACATAGTATGCTCTTATGTCCTGATTTACTAAAAGATCTGTGTGGGTAAAAACAGCCATCAAAAAAAGCTGATTCACTAACAGTCTATGGACCACTGAGTCATTCAAATAAGCAAAATAGCAAATCTTTTCTACTTCTCAGGTTTACTTTTTAAAAAAAAAAAAAAAAAAAAAAAGAAGCCTAAACATTTAAAGTCCATGGTGGTGCAAATAGTGGTGGTGTTTAATTTAGCACCTGCAGTGATTTACCATGGTTCAAAGTCATTTAGAGAATAACAGTTATGTGTGTACTCTGAAGTTTCCGTCATTTAAACATGTGGAACCCTTTTTTTCGCCATTTAAAAATAACAGCATAAATAAGGAATAAGAATTTTCTCAAAGTTGCAATCAAATTATTATTAAAGTTGGTTATATTTCATTCCTCCCAACCCCCCAGGGGTGAAACCATTGGGTATTTATGCCATGATTTTCCAACAAGGTCACACAGTGACTTATGATGCAGCATTTATCATAAATACTGCCATCATACTGCAATCATTCCATGTTTCCTTCTTGCCTTTGCACATGTTGGCCTACATAAACACAGTACGGAAATATCCACTTAGTAGCTTGTTACTGAGGTTGGAGTACAGGTCCTCAAAGCTGGGGACAGTTTCCTTTTATTAATTTCTGCTTCAGTGCTATTTCCTTCTGAAATTAGCACATTATTTGCAGAACTCTACTGGACTCCATAGCACTCTGTAGTACTGACTCTGTTTACCTATGTGAGCAGGGCCAGCATGTGATCTGTAAGACCCTAGATTTTGAAAATGGACCCCCCTATAATTCTGCAAAACTGGGTTATTAATGGAGCTGGTGGTCCAGCAATGCAGCAGCAACTAAAACATGATCACAGCAGCACAATGACTGGCAGTCACTTTTTATAACCCAGTATACCCCCAAAAAAACCTCCAGAAAACACATGCAGTTCATTCTGCAGTTCATACATTCACATCTAAACTGCTTGTATTTTTAAACAAACTCCCAAAGATGAGAGCATTTTTCTTTTCCTGCCCCGGAGGGATAATATTTTGAAAACCTAGCATTAATGGCCAAAACACCCAAAACAATGTCACCAACTAATATCGCTGTCATGTCATATTGTCAACCGGGTTAAGAAGAAGAAGAATGCTATATCATATTTTAATAGATTATTGTTTACCTCAATGCATTTGGTGAATATGAACATTACATTTGTGGAAAACCAATCAAATAATTATGTCTAACTGGCTAAAAAAAAAATAAGGCCACAAGGGGGCACCTTATGACCTTTTCACCCTAGGCAGTTGCTCATATGGCCTAATGAATGAGCTAGCTATGCTTGCGAGTATGACTGCCCTGCACTGAGCAAATTACTCATTATTATTTGTATTTTCAATGTGTTTTTCCGCCCACAGTGTTAGTGACTTCATCTGCGCTAAGTACATTTTGTTCACTGTAATGATGAACAGCATATGCCACTGATTTCTCTCTCAGCATTTTCTCAGAATATTGCGCATTCTCTGCTAACTAACTGACCTCATAGAGCTTGTAGTTAATGCACTGCTAGTGTCAGAGTGGGGACATCAACGACATATCATATATTTATCAAGTTCTCTATGAACAGTGACGTAAAGTATTCTTACAACTTATAGAAAGCAACAAAACAAAAAAGATTAACCTAATCCCGCTGAACACTCCCATAAGCCATAAAGCATGATGGTGATAAAGTGCCTATGGAATAAATAAAACAATTAGATAAGGGTAAAATGACAGATACAAAAGTGAACAAAATAATACAGAAGCTGGATACCTTTGGGACAGAGCAAGAATGTATAAACTAAGGTTCTCAGTGAACCCATACATTGGTCACCCAATATTGCCTCCCACTGTTAATTGCAGAGCCTGCTATTTTTAGCTAGATTGCCACTAACTTGCAGTTCTTTGTTTTGGAGTGGTTATTTCCTCCACACAGTTCTGTGTTTTTCTACACCCGGGATGGATTGCACCCATAAACTACATTGTACCAAGTGAGTAGTCACTGTATCATGTCACAGGACTTTGCACTCATGCTGCCTTGGCATTGACCATCACAACGAATCAGTGTCTGACTCAGACATCACCCTGTGCTGACTTCTGACCAATGCCCACATGCTGTGTTCCAGACTTCCAGTCTGGTACCATCCTGTGTACCATACTTGCATGCTGGCTCACAGCAGAATCTGGCCCAAGCCCCTCAGTCTAAACAGCTTGCTGACTGTTTCTCATCCTTCTCGCCCCTTATGAAAGAAGCATGAGGGTGTCTACACCTGGGAGGTTCTTCCAGGCTGATAATAACCTACTACTTGATCTGCTGCTTTCAACTCCACCAGTCTCGGCAGTGTCTGGGGAGGGGTATGGATCAAGCTGGAGCAGCCATCCTGGAGAAGTAGGGTTGGATGGTACACAACCCACAACTCTGAATGCACTCTTCTGCATGGCACCTGTGAGAGCAGGGCTTGCTTTGCCATAGTGCAAGCATTGTAAGACAACCTTCATGCAGCAGCTGTTACATAAATTTTGTTTTGTTGAGAATAATACATTATTGTGAACCCTTCCTACCCATATAGTTTTGAAAAAACTTCTCCATTAGAAACAGGAAATAACAGCTCTTGGGGCAAGTGAAAGAAGTACACGTTCATGGAGACTAGAGTCCTGCTTTTCCCTCTGGCATTTTCGTGGTTTATTGTAGCAGAAGCAGATGATGATGCCACATGACACAATGTTATCGATGTTGCATGACACGAAACTTATGTTTAATCCCACTTTTGTCTGTGAGTCTGGGTCATTGGGCTGAATAGGCAAATGAAGACTGAGCACAAACGCTGGTACAAACAATGGTATCTCTTTAAGGGCCACTGGCTTATTACTGCCTTTGTAAAGGAGATAAGGTGCTTCCATCTACCATGGTCCCCTAGAAGCCCTCTGTGAACCCTGCCCCTTTTCATTATCTATACTTATTATAAGGTACACATGAGGTTAACTAGAAATTGGTGTCTTAAAAGCTTTCTGCTAGCAACGTCTTCAGATAAGAGACTTGAGGATTTGCATGCTCTGGCGATAAGCTTGCTGTGCTTGCATTTGTGGCCAGATGTCTCTGAAATGACCCTGAGGCTGAATCTAGGTTTTTTGCCCAAAATCTTTTTTATGTAGTCTGTTGGCCTTGCAGCTTTCACTGGGGCTAAATAAGCAAAAAGATGCTTGCGAGACAGGATGGCAGTCATTTGGTCCTCAGACTAGCTGTTCATTTTGGGGCAAGAACCACCATTACATATGTAACTACCAGTTTTTATTAAATATGCACAATAAATATTAAATTATTAAATATACTGATTCTTTCTCTTCACATAATACCAAACTTAGGTCAACTCTGTGATATTGAGATCAGGCCTCTGTGGGGGCCGTGTGATCTACTCTCTGTCTTTAACAGCATGCAATCTCATTGATTATTACACTATTCACAAAAGGAAATTTAAAACTGATTTAAAACAGAAGGTAAATGTAAATCAAAGCTATTTGTGAAACATCTAATGTGCCTAAGACTTTTGCACAGTTTCGTATGAGCTACCTAACTAGTTATTGCAATTCAGAGCACATTACATTAATTGATTGAAGATAATTACATCAGAGCATATGACATTTTCAGTTTTAAAGGACTACATTTACAGGCACTGTATTTTTTCCTCTATCAGCAGGGTTTACTAAATACGATGATATTTACTAAGTTAAGAAGTACATTTCAGGTTAAATTCATAAGACTGGAATCGCGAAATGCTAACGTTATTGGGCTTTAAGTTAGCAAAGAAGGTTATAATAAGCAACATACCTGTCTATGTTTTCTTTCAACATGTCAGTAGAAATGCGAAGTCGTGCCAGTCACATTAGTAACTGTTGTTTTGCAAAACTTGCAGTCCACAGAATGCTTCTTTTTACTAGATGTCTTGCAGACAACTTCTTTAAGATTTTTGTAAGCAAATGAAATATTGCTGATTTTGAAGACATACTTCCTAGCCATGAAGCCTGAAAGTGTAGGCAGGCGCTCAATGCAGAGGAACCACATTTCGGGTACAAGCAATCAGGAGGTGCTACTGCTGCATGTCGGCAGGCAGGAATGTTCTTAATTTTATGTAAAGATTACATTTACATTACATATTTAAAAATTTTAAATACATTTACATATTTAAAGATTTTAATCTTTATTTTCATGTTACAAATGCCATGGACTTGACTCAGAAAAGTTTTCTGAGTCCAAAATGTACTGTCAGTGTCTGTGTCAAGTCTGAGTACAAGTCTACCTGAGTGCCTGACAAGACCGAGTTCGTTCATCACTGGACTCGAGTCCGAGTACCCCAAATCTATTAATCACTAAGCCTAAAAATCAACTGATTGGAAGGAACACTTTTCTCGAGAATGAGTACAATGGCAAGTGACCCAGTTATGCAGCTACTGGCTGGCTTCTAATTATTATTCTAATAATAATTAGAAGAATAATAATTAGAATAATGGCTTCTAATTATTCAACTTCTAATTATTAATATGTCGCAGATTCTGCAAGGTGTATGTAAACTTATGACCCCAACTGTATATCTACCAGCAAGAGCAAATATGAGCCAGAGGTTTTAGCATGCATGTGCATACATTTTTTCCAAAACTCATCAGTACAGGCAAGAGACGACAGGCAGAGCAACTGCACAGCAATCCAGAGTCGTAATATAAACAGACAAGCCAGTGGTCTGAATTAATGAGGGCAGTCCATATTTGTAAACTTAATATAAAGATATAATATATAATATAATATAATGTTCTGCGTAGAGGCATGGTCCAGTATCACTCTACAAGTGTTACAGGTATTATATTCATCATTACAGGTACAGACTCAATTGTTATTCTCATCATAAGGGGACTTCCTTAAACGTTAATTGTCGGTTAGTGGGGGGGAGAAAAAAAAAAAGTGTTTTGCAGGGGGGAAAAAAAAAGGTCTTCCTTTTTGCTCATCTTGATACTAATAGTTGTTGATTTTTTTTTGTGGGTATACATCTGGTTTATGAAACATATTTTTTATAAGAAAGCCTTAAAACACATTGTGGTTCATAAAAGGCCCTAGTGGTTTCTGACTGTGCTAAAACATGAAACATTGAAAGTACCAAGCATTAACTAAAATGCTTTGTCTCCAATGTAACATTCATGCATAAACTCATTAATACAATTAACCCTCCCCATCTCAACTTCCTTCAAAGTATTGTTCAGTCCTTTGCTTTGTATGCCCTTGAAGAAATGGAAAGTACTTTATTTTGCAACATGTTTCCATGTTCATTTCCTAATCCCTGCAGAACAAATCCAGACCAAACATCTGCTTCAGCTTATCATGGAAAATGTAGCAAAAAGTTATTTCAAGGTGGCTTTCTTGGATGCATTAAATTATAAAGTGTTTGTTTACTTTCCTCTACATTCAATGAACACTGGATTTATTGTCTCTCCCAATTAATTCCCCTCAGGATACTATTAAAATAGTACTACCACAAATGACTATTTCTTAATAAAATAAATAACTATAGTAAAATTCAAAGTTAACGCAAAATAAATATTTTTGCATGCAATTAAATGCTTTATACTTAGCTTTTTACTTTAGAAAGGTTTTTATTCTAATCATTTTTTCTCAGCACAAAACACGTCACCTTTTTTCAACAATTACAACAACTCAGCTTCTAGAAAAAGAACACCCACAGTACATCAGAGGGGCCAAAACATACGCTGTTCAGTTCTCCAGAGATAAAGCTCCAAATGGCTGTCAAAACATAGCTAAGCTTACTCCATTAGACACATTTTACTATTTACCATTGTTTAGCAATATTTCACACTCATAAAACAAAGACAGCCCTGGAAGACTAGGATACTATCTGTCTGCTATAACTGGTACCAACAGCATGTTAAATCACTGTAATTAGCACTTACATTTAATTTTGCAGAATAAAAGCCATAACAGAACATGAAAGCCTGATGTCAGCTCCCCGTACCTAAATGTCCATATGAAGACCTAAGGACAGAAAGGTTCCATGGCAACAGTATAATGTTATACTCATACTCATATTTTATACTCTTAAAATGCTTTTGATCGCTGATTAAGTCATTTTGTACAATTTCAGGACAATTTCTTTAAGCAGAAACCATGCAGAGATGTTCCTAGATAAAATAGCAGACATGAGCATAGGGGAACCTAATCAAACATCATGGAACATTCATTAATCTTTCTTTTGTACTGACATAAAAAACAATCCTTAATTCATGGTTTTGATGACAGTTTTGTGAAGGAAATGTTTCCAACAGATATCAGGCACATACATACATCACAGTTCAAAGAGGAAGCATGGATTGCTTTGGGAATATTTCAAAATGCTAAAACAATTTATTGTGTACTTGCCAAGATCAGAGTTCAACTTTCATGGCATAACATTATTTAAAAAGATATGTCTAAGTATTTTATTAATTTTACATGTATGTGGTGTACCTTTAACAAATATATTTTAGCCTTTAACAAATATAAGCACTTGCAGTGTAACATATTTCTTTACCCAATTTGAGAACAGGTTCATAATACTATTTAGTCTAATAGTAAGATGTAATGAAGACTCAAAATAAATGATAAATCAAACATCTGAGTGTGACCCAACATTTGAGCCAACTCTTTTTATTTTGTAATTTGTCTCATAATGTTGTTCATTTTAAATTTTCTTTTAATATTATTAAAACTGCTTATCTTTCAGGGATGTACAAACATAAACTGCTGTTTAGTCTTTAAGACTCTTCAGATTTAAACATTTGTGTTGATAGGAATTACAGCAGCAGCACAAACTTTTCGGTTAGTTGTCTTTCTACACGTTCCTTAGGGCTTTTGACTAGTTATCTCTGGTGGAGCTTCTTCCTGTTTTATGTTGGCATTAGCATTAAAACAATATCCTGCTAAACCTATTACTCTCTCTGGTGGGCAAAGCTGCAGGAGCACATTTCATATGTGATTAATCCAGACAGCCAGAGGAAAAGTTCATTCAAGAACCAAGCATGTTTGTGGCATTAGAGGGAAAGGAAACCCCTACACTGTCCTAATGTACAGTATGATCCGATCACAGTGTAGATCTTCTAAATACATTGACATGGAAGTACTTGTCCTGCTATAAATTTCATGTGTCATTGCAATTCATTAGATTATGAAACGCAACATATAAACCACTAATCTAATAGTAGCCCATAGCTTAAAAGAACCTGTAACTCTTTTCAGGGACTGCCGGGAATGCCTGGAAGTGAAGGCCCAAGCGGATTAAAGGTCAGTTTCTATGTTTTACAGTATCTGTGGCTTATGTTTGAAACACTTTATGACTGCATCACTAAAATAACTGTTTATATGTATATACACATATTGATAATCCACACTGGATTCTCACACTGGAGCTGTATTAAATCCTACCTGATGCAATGTGTAACTGGCCTGACAGTGCGTAACTTTTACAGAGGAAGCAACAATTGTACAATGGTGTCCATGAACCATAAGGGATGGTGTAATATTTCTGTGTGTAATTCGTCTTACTCGTCAGAATTGTTGGGAGTTAATTCTTAGTATCTACTGCATTTTCAACATACACACTTTCATTCAGATCAACACACATACACAGATTCCCTATTTTATTTTTTTTTTTTACTAGACTGTCTCAGTCTATATAAAGTTTAAACATAATACCCATACTTGAGGGATATCAAACATGGACCATATGCTGTCCATGGCAAGTGTGTTGATGTGGAGCAAACAGCTTGTGCTATGGATAGTGTGTGTAATCATCTATGATGACCAAACAGATATTCTCCTGACTGGAGCAGACTGTAGAAGTCAGCACTAATGTTGCATCATGGACATCTTGAATGGTCCATTCAGGGAAGTTATGGTGTTTGTCCGACATTCCAGAGGGTGCTTAACAAGAATCTTTGCTTGGATACGTTAGGAAATCTTACCTTCATTTTGAGCAGAGTCGTTGTCTTCCTTTTGCCTTGATGGCTTTCCGGGGCACGTTGTAGCACTCCATGCTCAAGAGCAGTGGGTAAGACCATTCTAGGACCTGGAATTAGAACACTTGTCAGAAACAGTAAGGTCACTATAGATATTTTTGTGGTGTGTAAATGTGTCAGCATGCATTGTACCTTCTTTGATGGTGTGCCTTTTGTTCGTCCGGATAT
Organism: Pangasianodon hypophthalmus; assembly: GCF_027358585.1. NCBI lineage: Eukaryota > Metazoa > Chordata > Actinopteri > Siluriformes > Pangasiidae > Pangasianodon > Pangasianodon hypophthalmus. The sequence continues at coordinate 27,384,527 of NC_069712.1, read as the reverse complement.
GTGCACAGACTTGCAGGTTGCCAGCTGTGAATATCTCCATCTTCAGTTCTTGCCAAGTCATGGCCTTGGGTGTAGTATCCTGTGCGACTAGGTTGGCGTATTCTTTGGCAACCTTTGAGGCCTTTATCCTGCATGAACTCTGCAGTGGGGTGCCTGGACATGTCATCAGCCAGGTTGTCAGCTCCGTTCCTGTATTCCAGTCTGAAGTATGGTTGAAGTCAAAGTCCATTTTTCAATCCTGGGTGGTGGTTTTGACCAAGGATTACAAGTACAAATGAAAGAGTTCACAAATCCATTCCATGGCTAGAAATGTGTTCTGTTTATGAGTAGCATTTTTCTATGTCACTGAGTGCATAGCTTGCATGCACAATGATTTTCTCTCACCCTTGTCTGCCTGAGAGAGGCTGGCCTAGAGGACTGGAATCCAATAAGTTTTTTGTCTTTCTTTGGATCAAAGTATGAGACGGTAGTACTGTCAATCCAGCTGTCTGTAAATGAATCTAAGATTGTTGAGTGTCATTTTTCCCATGTCCACGGGATATCTTTTTTCCCATCAGGTCTCAGAGAGGTGGAGTGATGATGGAAATGTGTTTGATGAATCACTATGCCATGAAGGCTTCTGATTTTACGAAGCTCCTTGGTGTTTCTGACTGAGTAAATCACTTTTTTGGTGCCAGTTTAAATCTCATCTGCTGAGAAAATGAACCCAAAGAACTCGAGATGTGTCTTTTATTTAGCTCATATTTGTTTCTGTTGAGAGTCAGGCAGTTGCCTTTCAGCCATTGGAACACAGCTTTGAGAGTTTTGTCATATGCATCTTTGGACACCACAGACAATGATATCACTGAGGCTATTCACTCGGAGTATACTTCCTTGCATTTGGGAAATTCAGGAGCACTTTGGCAGCAGAACTGATGCTCAAATTTACATGTTTATTTCATCTCAAACTGAGATGAATAGAGAATGCTGTGACTATCTGGGTGTAACTTAAGTTGGTGGCAACCTGCTGTGAGTTTGAGCTTGGAGAAAACCATTCCATCAGTGAGGTCATAGATGACAGACAACGTTGAGTGTTCACACAGAATGGCTGTGTTTGGCTGGCATACACTGATATGAGGACCTTAGAGGTGGTGTAACAACTGTGCAGTGGGAATGCGCCACCGTTGATGACAAATACAAAAGCATCATTGCTGCTGAATCTGTGTGAGCTGACATTGTGCGAGCCACAGATACCCAATGAACTTCCTTTTGTATACTGTGCTGTGTGCTGAGGGAAAAGTCCTTGTCGGGAATCTGCTGTGCAGACGCCTTCCTGCACGAGTGACAGACTTTGGCATAGTGATTCAGATTTCCAGAAGCTTTACACTGTCTGCCTTCAGCTGGGCAATTGCCTTGATTGTATTTTCCTCTACAGTGTCTGCACAGTGTGTTTGGTGTCCATGTGTTCATATGCTTGTTAGCAGATTGTTAGTTAGTAGTTCTTTGCTGCATTTAAGTGCATAGTGGCTGTACCTTGTTCACCACCAGTTACATGTTGTTCAGAGATTTCTAAAAAGCATCTGTGTTTAGCAGAGCAGTTGAAGTCATCTCTGGTCCTCAGCGCTTTAGATGACGTGCAGACTTGTATTAGTTGTGTCTTAATCTCCTTATGCCTTATTGTCATAGCAAGTCTTTTCACCCACTTGTTCTACCTTGGACAAGGTGAACTTGGGTCCAAGTCTGTGTTGAAAAACTGAACCGATGCATAACTGTGCAGTGGAGAATGCATAGCTGAGGTCAGGCTCCTTGTCGCCAGTGTAATGTTTCCATGTGTAACTCATCTTGCTGTTAGGAAATAATAAATAGGCAGAATTGTTGTGGTGTTGATTCTCAGTTTAATCTGCAGCATTTGCAACATACACACTGTATCTGCAAGTACACGTACAAGTACCTATTCTTATTGTTTCATTTAAACTGTAGATCAGAGGTGTCAATATTTTAGACAATGGGCCACATTACACTCAGTCCAATGTCAAGTGGGCCACACCAAAATAAAAATCAGTTAGGTAGACCAATAACACATCAATTTCTCCTCTTAAATGTGTTCATTTATCGACATTAATCTGAAAGATACATTCTGAATGTGCAAATGGATAGTGAAAAACTATATCATACCACATTTTGTGAGTAGCTCAGTTTATGGCCCCAAGTTAAATACTCTATTTTGGCCGCTAGTAGAATAACAGGGACTACCTCTTTTTTTCTAATCTTCAATTCAATTACGATCCACAAGACTTTAATTAGTACCGATTCTAAAATCACTTTTTGGGCTGGATTATTATGTTTATCAGACTGGTCTTGGCCCATGGCAGTTTGTTTGACAGCCCTGCTCTAAATGCAGATCTAGTAGATGTAGTAGTCTGCAACCACTATGATGTAAAAATATTAGCATTTACCACAGAGATTGTAGAGATGAGGATGTTGAATTTACAATAAAGTTCACTTAGAAACATTCCACAAGACAGTATTACAGTTAAGACTCCTAAACACCTGATCATTCATGAAATTACCCAATTAATCAATCAGGCAGCAGCGCAATGCACAAAATCATGCAGATACAGGTCAAGAGCATTAGTTAGCGTTCAGAAAAAGAAAAAAAAAAAAAAAAGCGATTCCCTTGACTTTGAACGTGGCATGGTTTCTGGTGCCAGATGGACTGGTTTGAGTCTCTCAGAAACTGCTGATCTGATATGATTTTTGCACACAACCAAGTTTAGAGTCTACACAAAATGGAAAAAATGAAATGGAAAAAAATAAAATGGAAGGGGAAAAAAAAAAAAAAAAAAAAAAAAAAAAAAAAAAACATCCAGTAAGCAGCAGTTCTGCAGGCAGAAATACCTTGCTGATGAGAGGTCAGAGGAGAATGCCTCTGGAACTGAGAGGAAGGCTATTCAACCACTCAACCACTCTGTACAAGCGTGGGGAGCAGAAAAGCAACTCAGGACACGCAATATCAGGTTCGGGCACAGGTTCACCAAAATTGCATAGCTTAAAATTAGAAAACTGAAAAAAATTAAAAATGAATCTTGATTTCTGTTGCAACATGCAGATGGTAGGGTCAGACTTTGGCATCAACAGCATGAATCCATTGGCCCAGCCTACCTTGTGTTAACAGTTCAGGCTGGTGGTGTAATGGTATGGGGAATGTTTACTTGACACACATTGGACCCCTTAATACCAATCGAGCCTTGGTTTGAGCGGCACAGCATCTCAAACTGGTTTCATAAACATGACAGTGAGTTCGGTGTACTCCAATGGCCTGCCTAGTCACCAGATCTGAATCCACAGAGTACCTCTGGAATGTGGTCGAATGGCAGATTGGCAGAATGAATGCACAGCTCACAAATCTGCAGCATTTATGTGTCATGTCAACAAAAAACAAAAAGCAGGCTCACTGAAACTAGACAGTTTGGAAAACATTATCTGAACTCCTATCTTTAACTGTCCACTCCAGAGACTTATGTGCATGAAAATCCCAGATCAGCACCAACAAACATGCCATGGTCAAAGTCGCTGAGATCACATTTTTTCCCCACATTCTGATGTTTGATGTGAACATTAACTGAAGCTCTTGACCCGTATATGTATGATTTCACGCATCTGCTATATAATTCCCTGAAATTTCCTGAATAAAGAGGTGCACAAGTGTTCCTAATAAAGTGGCCAGTGATTAAATATAAATATTTACACTTAAATACTATAGATATTAAACCTGTAACATAATGTATCAAATTCATTTTAATACTTTATTGTTTAGGGTGAGACAGGATTACCAGGACCAAAGGGAGCAAGAGGCCCACCAGGGAACAATGTAAGTGAATATACCCATAGTTTCACGGGCTTTCAGGAATTATGTCAAACACCCTCTTGTATTTACTACTATGCTGATACAAAAAGTAAAACATTTCATTGCTTGGGGGGGAAGGGAAGAAAAAAAAAAAAAAAAAAAAAACGCAGACTGAGTGTTTTTACAGACTGAGTGTATCTTTTTACAGGGCGAGATGGGTTTGCCTGGAATACATGGTCCACCTGGATTACCTGGGCCTAAGGTCATAACACATGTTTCAACCTCATATTACACACTACAGTTATGTCAATAGTAGGAATTAGGTGCATTTATATAATGGTTGCTAAAGCACAAAATAATTCAATATTAAAAGGCATTTAATCAGAGTATTTGTTGTGTTTCAAACTGTATTTTGCTAGCATGCATCCATTTCAGGGAGAAGGAAAAGGCTGTACTCTTTTCTACTATCAAGAGTCTACACTTTCATACACCCATTCTTTCTATCTTACATACTCGCTTTATGGAGTGAAAAGGATATACTGACTGCAGAAAAGAGATTGTAGGGGCTCAAACTAGTGATATGTTCTGATCAGACAACATTTCTACACTTCAGAAACAGATATATTGGGCAGTAAACTTTCAGCAAGCTTTAGTTTTCTATTGCTCACTGTTTATTCATATACTTTCTTCTCTTTCATTTCATCATTAGGGCGGTAAAGGAGACAGTGGTGTCCCGGGTCAACCAGGGCTACCTGGGCAGCAGGTATTATACATTATTATTACATAATACGTTACGTAATACATTAATATTTTTCATAGCATTAAAGTCTTTTTATTCATGTAGTATAAGTAAATATTCGAAGTTTTTGATATAGATTTTTTTTAATTAATTAAGGGTCAGTCTGGAGAACCTGGGAACCCGGGACAGACAGGACATCCTGGAATGCCTGGTATGAAAGGATCTAAGGTATGAATAACTACACAGCAAAATAACTACATGACCTGAGCTGTGAATTGTACCTTGACTCAATTAAAGTGTAGACATTGGCAAGCAAAGGGGAAGGAGGCATGCATGTCTCAGTGCTCAGTGAACTTAAGTGCTCTGGCGTGCAACAGCTATTCTACACTCTTACATCACTGCTTGTTGCTCACGAATACCTCCAAGAGCACGCAATTCATGGCACCTCGCACTCACTGGAGTATGTCCTCAGTGCAGCCTGTAGCGCGATGATGTAGTGGATTAGATCCACTACGTACCGGATGTAATAACCCTAACCGATGTACTGTCTCTGCCGTCGATCAATCCATCATTTTTCTGCCATTTCCTGTCGAAATAAATTTGCGCACATGTGATTAAACGTTCATGACGTTATTGAAACTTACTACGGCGCATCCGTGTTACAACATCCAGAACGTAGTGGATCTAATCCAATATATCATCACGCTACAAGCTGCAGTGAGGACCTCTTTACTCCTTGGGCCATCCTCGCACTCTCTATTAAAGATCATATTTAAACACCTCTTAGCAGCTCCTCTTGATATTTTCACACTGCACGATTTGCAGTCTGCTTTGCTTTAATTAAGCATCATTAAGCCTGAAGTAAGTCCACATCAATGTCATTTCTGTTTATCAGTGTGACAGCATACACTAAGCTTACATCACATAGTCTCATGGTCTCTGAGCATTTTAATAGTAAATGGTATAATAGTGTTAGTCACGTATAGTGCTCATTTACTTTAAATAAAATGCTCCGATACCATGTATTGCTATGTGACATAAACATGCCTTTGCATGTCTAATTTTGTTAACAACAGAACATTTTGGATAGTAACCTCAGATATAAACAAACAGACAAATGAAGAAAACACTTTAAATAGAGAAGCTCATCACAAATTCATGGTTTTTGCAAAATCATTAGCAAAGTATCAAGTTAAGCACATTTACACAATTGTAGTTTTTTTAAGATGATCAAAACCTGCTTTGTACCAGAAGATGGTAAGCTCAGTGATATACACTTACCATCCACTTTAACAGGAACACCCATACATTCATGCAGTTATCTAATCAGCCAATCATGTGGCAGCAGCACAATGCATAAAATCATGCAGATACAGGTCAAGAGCTTCAGTTAATGTTCACATTTAACATCAGAATGAAGAAAAAAAATGTGCTCTCTGTGACTAACCGTGGCATGGCTGTTGGTGCCAGATGGGCTGGTTTGAGTATTTCAGAAACTGCTCATCTCCTGGGATTTTCACACATAACAGTCTCTAGAGTTTACACAGAATGGTGCGAAAAACAAAAAACACTGCATGAGCGTCCTTGGCTTGTTGATGAGAAAGATCAGAGGAGAATGACCAGACTGGTTTGAGCTTACAGGAAGGATACAGTAACTCAAATAAGCACTCTTTACAACCATGGAGAGTGGAAAAGCATCCTCAAAACACACATCAAGCCTTCAGCCTTCACCCAGACTAGACAGATGAAAACTGGTGATTTTTTTCCCCTAATCTTCCACTGTCCAGTTTTGGTGAGTTTGTGCCCTTGATAGCCTCAGATTCCTGTTCATGGCTGACAGGAGTGGAACCCAATATAGTCTTCTGCTGTTGTAGCCCATCCACCTCAAAGGTTCAATGTTTTGTGCAATACTGAGATGCTTTTCTGCTCACCACAGTTGTAAAGAGTGCTTATTTGAGTTATTATATCCCTCCTGGCAGCTAGAACCAATCTGGCCATTTTCCTCTCACCTCTCTTATCAACAAGGCATTTCCACCCACAGAACTGTTGCTCACTCAGTGTTTTTTTGCACCATTCTGTGTAAACTCTAGAGACTGTTGTGGGTGAAATTCACAGGAGATCAGCAGTTTCTGAAATACTCAAACCAGCCCATCTGGCACCAACATCCATACCACAGAGAAAGTCTAATATCAGTTGTCCTCATTCTGATGTTTGATGTGAACATTAACTGCAGCTCTTGCCCTGTATTTGCATGATTTGTTTGCACTGTGTTGCTGCCACATGATTGGCTGATTAGATAACTGCATGTGTGCATGTGATAACTGAATGTGTAGGTGTACAGGGGTTCCTAATAAAGTGGATAATCAGTGTAAGTCATAGTGGGAAAACACGTGAACTTGTTTTAAAAGAACATTTTTAAAAGAGAACACATTCAAATTTTAATGCAAAAAAAAACCGAATTCATGGCAGTTTAACGCTTCTTCGGCTAGTCACCAATTTATTAGCACAAATGTTAGCATTTTAACTAACAGCTAAAAACTTTGCAGCTAATACTATAGTGACAGTCACTTCATAAAGCCATATAGTTAAACAAACTTGTAAGTAATAACTGAGGTTAGAATTATTAAGTACAAACATGTAGAATATGTAGTACATTCACTTTATTAGCTACAGCAAAGCCACTTATAAACAAGACTTACCTGTTAAAATGGCCGCTGGGGGTCAGATGGACTGTTTGCTCGCGCCTGTTTTTAACCCGCATTTTGCGTGAAACTCATTGCGTGGTTATGGACGAAACTGGCTTACAAGCCTCACAGAACAACACGCCAAGTGCTCTTCACCCCTCATACATATTCACTTGAGAAAATACAGTGAGGGAAAAATAGTGAAATGAAATTAGCGATGCTACTGTATTTACCGGTTAGTAAGTTGTGCACGTGACTTTGCTGACTTCACCTCCCATAACCAGGTGCAAATTAACAGCGACCGTGTTGCTTTGAAGCTGTGAAGGCAGTGTTGCCAGATGCGTGTTGTTTTCTGATAATTTTAAACCGCCAGCACATTTTCTTTCGAATTCATTCATAGATAATTATTATGTATGACAAAATGGATAATGATTCAAGGCCATTTCAGGACCTTGGTGAAAGACTTATTCAGGGAAAACTAAGTTTTTAAATACTGCTGTTTAATGGGGATCTGGCAACCCTGCTCATACCGCTGCAGGCACAGGATTTATGAAATTTCCCTCACATGTAAGGAAGAAAAGCAACACATTAAACAGGACTTCTGTGACATGTGCCAATTTTCCATGTTATACAAGCGGTGGTCAACCACAAGGGAAATGGACTACAGTTGAATTTTTTTTTTTTTGCACACTTTTATACAAGGATTATTCTGTACAGAGAAGCCTTTTTTATTCAAATAAAACAAATTATATGCTATTCATATGACATATAAGCCATAATATGCTTAATTCTGTTGTTCTCAAAGAGGGGTCCAGGGACCCCCAGGGGTCTGTGATTTATTTATTTTTTTCACATTAGTTAAAGTTATTATATTTAGGGGTTTACGCACCCCTGAAAGTCAACTCGGAGGTAATGTGTTCTCTGTGTCTCTATTGCTCCAGAAATATCATTTCTACATAATGTTAATGTAATGAAATAATTAGGCCACATTTAGAGTTAAGTTAGAATTACATGCACATAGTAAGTTACCTTCAAATTTGCACACATATGGCAACCAGGCATCATGGCAACTTTAAGCCACCCAGGTTACTTTTGAAAGGTGCTTTCTACAATGAGCATGTTCATTTTCTTTTAGCTAAAACATAATTTCTTATGGAATGAGAGAGATGTACCATATTAAAAATATCAGATATCATGCTATCCTTACCTTCTTATTGTCTTTTTTTTTTTCTTTTGTCCAGGGAGAAATAGGAGCCCCAGGTGAAAGAGGGGAAGAGGTATGTGTACCAGTTCTTAGTGCACTTTAAAATGCTAATTATTTTTCTTTTTTCTATAAACTGTATATGCAATTCCACATTTTCTGTTTTGTGCATTTTGGATTTTTCAACCCTGCAATTTAAAATTATTTAAACATGATTGGAACCCACTCTAGGAGCAAAGTCCTGCTGCCATTGGATAAAACATTTTCTGAACAAGTACAATTAAACAATGAAAACAGAATTCAGATCAGAAATCAGACTACCTATTTTTTTTAAGTACTTCACCTGGGCCATATTCAGAGTTGAGACACGGACAGCATCTGAAAGTGAGCTGTAAGCGTAGAAGAGGAGTGCTTGCTTCTTGCTTCGCTTCTTTGTAGGAGAGCAAATCAAATTAAGAAAAACATTAGCTTCATTTTATGAAATCAAAGAGCAAATGAAAAGCATGGTCCAAATGTGGATCATGTACTATTACATCATTTATATATATCATTTATATCAATACTCTTGCTCTATATTGTTTGAAATATTCTTTCTCTACAATTCAACAGGGGTTGAAAGGTGACAAAGGAGATCCTGGAAAACCTGGTCACAATGTAAGCTTGATATTTCACACCTATTCTTCTACATAATGTCTACTTTATTATATGTGGCATGTTCTGCATTTATGTGGTAACAGCTAGAATTATGAAAATATAATATAATAAAGCATTGTCATTATCAGTAGGTGATGGCGCGCACTGGTTTTATTCCATCAACAAAAGTGAAACATGAAAGGAATGACTTCTAGGCAAACAAGACAATTCATTCTGTGCTATGAGAAAACTTCAGCTGTGAATATACTCGTTCTTTAATTACTGATAATATCACAATCAAGGTAATTCTAGGTTCCAGTAACAAGGAAATTACCAGTCTGGTAATTACTGGTAATTAGAGGGCTGTGTCCTGAGAAGAATATCAAGAAGTTACAGCTCTTAGCCTTGGGCCTTTAAACAAAAGGAGTTAGTCTGATGTTGAAATGTGAGAAATGTGCTAAAGCCCGACTGGTTGGAAATTAGTAAAGCAGGTGGATTAGATAAAACAGGTTTGATAAGTCACATAATGACATTAATAGCTCATTATAGCCAGAGGAACAAAAGACACACAAACCTATAGTGCAGCACCAAGGGCAAAGGGCACAGTCAGCACTGCTTATGGTTCTTGGCTAAATGACTTACGACTCACACCTCTATTCTTGACCAGGGTCTAACTGGACTGACAGGACAAAAAGGAGAGGTGAGTTAATATTTCTATGCACATGTAAAAAAATACTTTTAAAGGCAAATGTTACCCTGAATATTAAATTAAGTTCTATAAATTTTGCATCTTATTTTTCATTTCACATATATAAAGAATGCTATCCAAAAATGAGTAAAACCTTTTGGTTCTTATTTTATTGCCACTGTCCAGCCAAAAAATAAAAAAAAGAAAAAGAAGAAAAGTTCACTTGGCTTGTAGTTCATTCAACTTTCAACTGAAAATTTCAAAAACAAACGTACATATGACATGTATCCCAGTTTACTCAGTTAGTACTAGCACCAGTTTAATGTTTCATACTATGTTTCATAGTCTTCGACTATGTTGTTTCTGGAAGGTGACAAAAAAGAGTGGTAGCTCAGTGGTTAAGCTGTTGGCTAACTGATTGGAAGGTTGTGAGTTTAAATCTCATCACTGCCAAGCTGCCACTGCTGGGCCATTGAGCAAAGCTCTTAACCCTTAACTGCTCAGTTGTATAAAGGAGATAAAGTGTAAGTTGCTCTAGATAACGGTGTCCATAAAATGTAAATATTCTATCACTTTGGTATAAGGTAATACAACATGCTTTATGTGTGTGTATCATAAAATGGTCAAATAAAAAAAAGATAAAAATTAAAGATGAACGAAAGTTTTATGTTGAATGATCTATTACAAACATTCAGACTATTTTATTTTCCTGAGGCTGTGCTTGTGTGCATGTCAGAAAGGGACAACAGGAGAGCCTGGCCAGAGTGGACATATAGGCCTCCAGGGTCAGCCAGGACTGCCAGGACAGCCAGGTCCTCCTGGGTCCAGAGGACAGAGTGGGGACACTGGACAACCTGGACCACCTGGACCTGAAGGACGACCTGTAAGTACTTTTCTGAATTGCTCCAACCAAACATTTTGTGAAAAACAGAGGCATTGCATCAAAGCAGTATGACGAGGAAAGTAACAGTGACATTACTAGTAAAGAACAAGTAAGCTTTCTGTTCTTATGTGGATATATACTGAACTGTACTGCCTCAGCACTGAAACCATTGGTAGTTCATGTCCTTCAACTTGCAACAGTTCAGTTGTTGTAACAAATGGTCTTCTCTAAAGGTTTTTTAAACAAAGACCATCACCCATAGTCTTCCAAAGGACACAGTGCCTGCAGTAAACAGAGCAGCTAACTTGGAACATCAAATCAAACAGGTGATCCAAATAGATCCACTAGTCAGAAACATACCAGTCCCAGTTGAAGCAGTCTGGATGTTCAAATAATGTGTCTACCTCTCGGCATGAGGTAACTCCTCTTCATGAGGTAACTCCTGTAATCTCAGCTGGCTTTGTTCATATCGTCTCAGAGCTTTACATGATCTTCCAGCTTGCTCTCACTTCAGGCTCAGACAGTGGAAATATGGAAGGGCCTTCCACAGAGCCATATTTCTGGTAGGAGTGGAGGCTTACTAGCCAATGAGACTCAGCCACCACACAGCATTACTTAGAGTTGTAGACTCCTTCAAGAGGAGCACTACCCTACTGAATTCCAGGGTTCCTCTCACTTTATCGCTGCAGGAGCCAAGGCTTTTTGCCATCTTTGATGGGAAGGATGACTGGGCTGACTTCTTTGTTCTCTTTGAAAGAATGACCCAGAGGCAGTATTCGACTAGTGATTAGAGGGTGGACAGATTGCAAAAGAGACTGCAAAATGGTCTGCTATCCATTTTATTTGTTCTCTCCCAGAGCATATCAGAGAGGGTTACAACATCTTTTCAGAGCAGCTTTCATAGAGGTATGGCCTGATGATTCACAGACTGCCTAACACTGTGAACTCCACCAACAGAAGGACTCCTCAGCTGAGTTTGCAGTTGGTCTCTTGTCTGGTCACACTGGCATACACAGGAATAGATTTCTAACTACAAGATCAGCTGGCAGCTGACAAATGTGTAGTAACGTGTAGTCTCTTGTAGTTCTGTGTTGTTTTATGTAGCACCATGGTCCTGGAGGAACGTTGTTTCGTTTCACTGTGTACTGTACTAGCAATATAAAGTTGAAATGACAATAAAGCCACTTAACTTGAATTCTTACTGAGGCTCCACAACCGGTAAATTTCATATGAGACCTGCTTGTGTGATGGCCCTTGTTGAAATGGGAACAAAAGTACCTGGTTGTTTGTGCATTTCCTGTTGGCACTCACCTACCTACAGACTGCACCACAACACCCAGAGGTGGAACACCCAGAACCTTTCTATATCTGCAAGCAATCCGATGAAGTGGATTGCAATTGCAAACAGATGGATCTCCCATCACCAGTGTTATGCCTGAAGCCTATAGACATCAAGAGTTATTCACATCTGCTTTTGATGGCCTGAGTAAGGAGCAAGAAGAGAAGATCCCACTTTTTCTTCTGAATTATTCAAGAGTTTTTGGCATCAGCACCAACCTTAGGCCAATTCAGCTATGTTACTCATTGCATATACAGTGGAGTCAAAAAGTTTGAGACCACATAGAAAATCTGGACATTAAATTAAATTTAAACTAAATTTTTCAATTTTGAACATTATAAAACAAAGAAAGAAAACATTCAATATCTTGAATATTCAATATTAAAGATTCTTCACGATTTCTAGATCACTAAAATTAAGTAAACTTGATGATGATGATGAGAGTTGATGACAAATCTTGAGGTGGTCTGAGAATGCATGAATTCATATGGGCTGAAGCTTAACCCTTCCAAGTGTAATCTCCTGAAGAATGAGGTTCTATTTTTGGGACACCCCATTTTGGTGAAAGCATCAAGCCAAAGCCAAATTTTGTCCATGACATCAGAGACTTCAAGGCTTCCTGAGACTTTGTAACTATTATTGGTGCATTGCAAAGACTTTCTTTGAAATTTGCAGCACATTAAATTACCACCAAACTCCTGCACAGGGTTCACACCAAATTGGATGATGCTTGGGAGGGAAGTGAACAAAACGCATGAGCTCTATCAGGTCACAGATCAGAAAGGCACTGACATCCTCTGCCATGACTGTCTGACACTCACCACATCTGACAGTGCTGCCATTGACACACACATCTGTTGCTGGAGGAAACAGTCATCATACAGTGATTCATACTTGCAGCAAGTCTAGTTACAACGAGCAAGAGATCCAGTCTACAAAGAAACAAATTCTAAACAAAATCTCTCAAAGGGCATTTACAGCCTCTGGCCATTTCTACATCTAGGCCCAAAGAAGAAGGCTCCACCCTTGTGCAAACCACACACAGATCACGGGTTGTGAACAGACTCTTTTGTTGCATGGGTGACCTTTCATCCTGGACAGTTAAGCATAGATGTTGTTTCATTCATTAATGGACATGCTAGCTTCAAGGGAAATACCTATTAGACATCAATTCACCTGGCGCACAAGACTTTTGCTCACACCTTTTATATAAATATGGATACTGAAGGGATTCAGCACTGCTCTCTGAAGGGGGTAGTGTAATGGGAATAGTAAAAGTCACATTGTTAGCCAATCAGAAGCAAGCTCCCAGGTCTTATTTGGATGCATATTTGACTATACTTAGTAACTTGTGAGCCCTAGCATTGAACTTACTAGGCTAGTATTAGAAATAGATAGACCTCGATTACCTATAATCAGTATAATTAAAAGATCACAGAATGCAAGAAGTTGTGTTGTATGATGACTGAATTTGCTTGGTGTAGTTCAGTTATTCTCATTTGTGTTCAGTTGCTATTTTCATAATTAGAAATGAAAGCAGTTGCTTTCATTGTGAGAAGCACAACAGTGGGGTAACTTTCAAAATCCACAGAGCAGTGGTTTATTTAGATCCACCTTGTCCAAAGATTGAGCGTTACCATACGCCAAGGCCTCCTCTAAGTTCAAACTCAATACCAAAATGTTATTATGCAAGTTCTGTCCCATTGCCCAGTTGTGAAATGTGAATCAACTGATTCTCAGAACATATACTTAATAATAATACCAAAAATAGACCCTTCAAATTTACTGTTGCAAAATTTTTGTGCTTGTGCCATGATCATGAAAATAGAGGCTAATATTATTACATGTACAGTTCATAGCATTTGTGTAAAATGAATATTAGAATTATACTGATATTCCAGGAAATTATTCTCGATATTTGTACTTTTTAAGTTTTGCCATAAACTATGTTCTTGCAGGGGAGAGAGCTGTCTGAGCAACGCATTCAGCAGATATGCAGAGAGGTCCTTCAATGTGAGTATTCATAATAACACACACACACACACACACACACACAAAAAAAACAGCACACCAATCTACATTTTCTAACAGAAAATTCAGTAGAATCAGAATAAATAAATGGTGTGAAGCAATGATTGTTTTTGTAACATTACAACCTAACCTGCACAGAACCATTCAGATACATTACTGGTCCTTTTAATAATGTCTTCTTTAAATGCATTGGTTTATGTCCATGTTTGAATTAACAATGTGTCACAAAAGGTGATCACACAGGTGATCTGTTTGAAACAACAAGTTCACTTGGTAGTTTCGTGGCCATCGGCAAGAAGTGTCGTTATAAAAGAGGTTTAAAAACATTGACTGGATGCATTGTCAAGAGGTTAAATGTGCTTCTGCAATATCTAGTCAAATCAACTTCAACCAATAACTTTGAAAACACAGTATGCAGTGCAGTGCAGTGACACTGTCAGAATAATATACAATATAGACTTTATATCGATCTTTTCCTGGTTGAAAAAAATGGCTACAACAAATACAACAGTCCAAAATCCATATTGGGTACTTTTAGGGGGGAAAAATTCTTAGGAAAAAATTTGGCATTTGGCTAAGCTACTATTACAACAGCAAATCATGCCTGTGCCTACAAAAAAAAAAAACAGAGACTTGAATGTGTTATGATTAATAGTGAACATCAAACATTTTGTGAAAATGGGCAACCATGCCTTGTGACTTCATATGGATGCTACTAATAACAAAACATTGTTTGTAGTGTTACTGATACACATGTATGGCATATCCTTCACATTGCGTGGTAGGATTGTAAACAGTTAAGTAAATTTATTGCATTTTTTTCATTTAGTGGTGCAAAAGGTTCTGGATACCTCTAGTCCAACACTACGTTCACACTGGCGAATGGTAAAGCAACAAATGACCATTCGATTATCTATGTGTGACACATCAACAGCAGCAATCAACGCAACAAACAACAGAACGACAAAATGACATTTGAATTGAGATTTTCTCAATTTTGTGCAAATTAGATATAAGAAGGTATAGCGACAAAACCACACAATTGGCTTGAATGATTCCTTGGCCCAAAGGTATGGCCCATGTGGACTGATGTTTCTTTTCGGTTCCCCACTCACAACTTTAGATCTTACCTGCAATTAGTTCATATTAATGGTTTGACGCTCAAAAATGAAAAAAAAAAAGCTGGACAATGCATGCCCGTAAGCTACAACAGTAGTGGTAGCTACTCTCTCACAAGACACAAACTACATGCATCATGAGCTAGTTGTCACCTGCTAGTATGAATGTCAAGAAAAGGTCTCATGTAACTGGCATTCTGGTTTCATTTGCCTTGCCTGATGGCAGACATAATTCTTTGATTTGCAGCAGAGATTCCCTCACTTCTTCTTAGTAGCCAACACAGTCAACAGAGAAGTTGCGAACACTGCCACACAAGGCTGGGACCTCCTGGGCCACCAGGACCAAAAGGTCTCCAGGGTTTCCGAGGTTTTCCAGGAGCACCAGGATCACAGGGATTGCAGGGACACCGAGGTTTACCTGGAAGGCCTGGTATTCCTGGCATGAAAGGTAACAAGGCATGGCCATAGAACACGAGTGTCATGTCATGTTTTAACGATGTTGGGGAATCATCTCTGAGTGAACCGAGATCAGTCATGTGAAGAGACACTGATGAAGCTCATGTTTAAATTCCGCAAGTGTCTTTTACCTCAGGTGATGAAACGGAGACTGATTTTGATGAGGCTGATAATCAAAATGATAACTTCATTCCCCAATGAATTCTTCATTTGGCATCAGTGTTGGTTTTCCATCAGTAGACTAGGTTCTAAATGTAGAGGTAGGCCAGGTGTCTTTCAGTGGAGTTGAGATATGTGCAAATAAGACATAGGTTTCAGTTCAGGAAAGTTTTCAGAACTATATATAGTCAAAAATTGTCCAAATCTGACCATGTGAAGAGTTTTCCCAGGCCAACACTTATATAACTGCTAGAAATGACCTTGGAACAGTTGAAGGTTAAGGATCTTGGTCAAGGGCCCAACAGTAGCTCTCTGGTGGTCCTGGGAAAACTCCCAAACTTCCGGTGACTAGTACACAAGCTTAACTGTTAAGAATACTCTGCCTTTAAAGCATAGGTTAAAAAGATTTATTTATAGACAATACCCCTACCATTTGTGATAAGGAGTGGAAATACTTTAATAACTCTAATAATTATAATTCAGTTCACCCAAAAATATTTGTGTATATATTCTGGGTTAAAGTCACTTTGCATTATATGCAAAAAATATCAGGGAAAAACAGACTATTTTTCCAGCACAGGCTTGTGCACTAACTTCTTTTGGGGGGGATTTTCCAGGTGATCCAGGAGAAAAAGGCGAAAAAGGAAATCAAGGACGATCAGGAATTGGAGACCCAGGTCAACCCGGACTTCCAGGCAAGGATATGTATACTGCTCTATTAATAAACTGGTGACCATATTCTATATGGAAATTAAAACAGCAACAAAATTTTGCTAAAATAATAGTTTAAAATAATATGGTTATTTGTTTAGTGTGCGAATATTGCTTAAAGCATGAATTGGAATTAAATTAATGTAACAGTTATTTATGATATTAATTAATGTGTAAGAACTTTGTCTTCCAATGGACATGACAAAAAAAAATGCTTTTACTGTTTGTTTCATGTGCTACATTAACTGGAATTGAAATAGATGTGCTCCAAAGAACATATGGCCCTCACGAGTCTTGATACTGAGTTATATTAAAAGCTATATGTTGTATTTTTTTTTTCTTTCTAGGTCCAATGGGTCCTCCAGGTATCAGCAAACCTGGTCATCCAGGCACACCCGGCTTGCCTGGGCGGGATGGGGAAGCGGGAAAGAGGGGATATCCGGGAGAACCTGGGCCACCAGGTGTGTGTCATCCATCTATGTGTTATAGTGCAGTTTTAAGAAGGGACCCTTTTGTTAAAGGGCCAAACTATTGAAATAGCGTTGGATGAAACAGGCCAGTCTGGATTTGGTGCTCAGAGAATGAGAGAAAAGTTAACAGACAACCTTTACGAACTCAGGACGATCATATTTTGAAGGGTGTCTCTAAGGCATGGAGACATTAAGTACCTCTAATAGTGTAAATAATGAAATGCATCCCTTTGTGTATGGATCATGGCATGGTTTCTCAACATCACAAACTGTCCCCATTCACTTTCTCTCATAAACCTAAAGATTGCAGTCAGAGTTACAACTAAAAGTTACTTTTAAATAGGGTGAAATAAATCAGACAAACGGTAGCATCAAGTGTCCTGCAGCACTTAAATGCTTACAGGCCTTCAAGTGAACACATAGCACTACTAATTTCCTGACTCTCTAGCACCCTCCAGTGTTTGTCTGTAGCTTTTCATCCATCCTGTAGGATTTTTTTTTTTTTGCCTTATTTAACATGTTCATGTTATCTGCGAGTAGTTAGTCAACATTCTGTACATTTTCATACTTTTGATATCACTTTTTTTTTCTTCCATAGCTTAAATGTAAACCATAAGCTTGCATGCTGAAAATCGACTTTCTGCTAATCTGTTAAATGATGCTTCATTTTTTTCTTGCCTCATTTCACTATCTGTCATGGAGAAATGATAACCCCAAGATCTTGTCTATTATTATTATTATTATTATTATTATTATTATTATTATTATTATAATTGTGGATTACAAATGTGAGCTTTGTATAAAGCAGCTGTTTTGCTGTTAGGCACCATGAAATTGTTTTTTTTTTTTTTTAAAAATGCATTTTTAACAGCTTTTAAATTACAGTTTTTAAATTACTGTATTCATTGTTCTTTTAAAAGAATAATAATTCCAAAGAATTTTGAAATGTTAAAATGTCCTTGGGTTTTGTGTGTTTTTGTGCCTTCTAATTCACTGTTGATAATTAAAATCCCTTTTTATTACATTCTCTGTCATTTATTTGGTAACTGCTATAGCTAATCATAAGTATGTATGTTATAATCATATGACAGTATGTTATTATATAAGACCATATAAAATCCACTATCCCTTTAATGTTAGATTTGTGATTATTAGAATTTAATAAAAATGATGTGAGCAGTCTTAAAGCAAAGGTCGATACGATTCACAAGGCAGCTCACAAAAAACAGGACCTATGTATTAAGGTTGTATATGAATGATGAAAATATTAGCAGTCTCAGAAATTCTCACTGTACATGTTTGACCTGTCTGGTGAAGAACAACACCACCTCACATACATTCAACACCAAACATTTGGAGTTCCAGTGATTTAAACACTGTAATTGGATAATATATATAATTGGTAATAAATATAACAACACAGGAAGTTCATGACAAGTTCAGCCATGACTGAAAGATCAGTCTCCTTGTTGCCTGGTGTATAGGAGAAAATCTTATCACTGAACCTTCATAAAACCAAAAAAACCTACTTAACTCCACCTCTTATGTTGAGGGGGTATATTGGAGTATATACAGTATATTGGAGGCCTTCAGCTGAATCATATTAACACTTTACTCCCAGGACCAGTCAGTGGGTCCAGACATGAATGTTACTAAACAATTCACAGTAATTACTAAATAAAATGCTTGAATTAAAATACTTCGAGATGCAGCAATGCTTTCACTCTCTACTTTCATTTATTTAAGGAGACTCAGATAAATGAGCCTGACTTCCAGAACCCAGTCTATAGAAACTCATGTAGAAAACATCCTCCCAATGAACATCGTGATCTGGTATTACGACGTATTATGTATTTCATAATTACAGAATTAGATCTAACTACAATGGTCAATGACCTACTGTATCCGTCAGATTGTGGATCTGTTTCTGTTTTGGTACTTTTAGACTTTCATAGTCTGAACCAGAGTGATATTGATACTTTTGGTTTGTTAATCAGTTTCATTTTGGTTTCACACTGTGCATAATTAAATGAATAAAATTCGATATTTATATAAATAACTAGTTGAAAACATTTATGTGCATTGGTTCAAAAATCCAGCACATTACATTTCTGCAGTGCTATAGCTCTGTCCTTAGGCTCATGGGTCAGTTTAGCAGGTCACATCTACCAGAAATAAAATACTGTCTGCAAACCATAATACAGGGTTCACAGTTTCTGCAGCTGGGTCAATTCAGGGTCAAATCACTTTCTCACTGTAACGGAACCATGATAGAGTTGGAACCAGACCGAGACAACCTAGATCAGACTGTCTCGAACTGGTTATTTCGGTCCACACCCGAATTCGATTGTGTTCTCTGTCAGGAACAGAAAGTAAGAGCATATTACCAAGTTTTATTCAAGCTACACTGGCTGCCTAGCAAGACCTGTGCTGTGAATTGTAATTTGGCCTATCCTTAGTTCTTGGGTCCTTTAAAAATATACTTTGATTTGTAGTAATTCTCAAAGCTTTATTGTTAAATCATTCGATTTTGTACATTGGTTCCTTAATGTGTAACTTAAATGTTAACTACACTGAGATTTCAATTTCAAAATGAAAAGTGCTATATACAAAAAGACTATTATTATTATTATTATTATTATTATTGTTAAAAAAGGCCTATACAACACAAAAAGTCAACTGTTGACGAACACTAGACTACAGCTTCATTGTAGCAATTTTATCTGTCCAAAATTGCAGTTGATATTTGGTAGACAAACAATGAAAATCTATGTCAAGAAAATACACAAGTTTTTATGGACATTGTCATGTATATATCTTCTCACTAAGAGTGGAGAGCTCTTATATTCAAAATAAAATGTCTTAACCAGTTTCAGTACTGTACATGGATGACTGAGTTAAACTTCTAAAGAAACAAGATCAGTCAGAAATACATTTTTGAACCAAAGAGAACCAAACCAGCACACAACAGTACAACCCTGTCCACCAGAGGTCTCAATCTCCCAAGCTTGAGTTAGTCTTTTTACTCATCACAGGCACCTGTTGCTCATTTCCTCTCTGCCTGTTTAAACACTTGTCTCTAATACTCTTTGCAAGGGCTTGTAATTTCCCCTGTAAGTCTGAGCCTTAACATTTTGTATTTTTGTTTAAGCATTGCTCTTTAACCATCCGGGCTGTTTTCCCTTGTATGTGATGGTTGATATAACTGCCACTGTATGTATAAAATCTCATAAGCCCAGCAGAGGGTAAATATGTAGATATATTCTTATCATTTTCATTCTTTTAAAATGTCTTATGTTTAGTAAGTACACTATATGGCCAAATGTATGTGGACACCTGACTGTCACAACCATGTGTGCTTGCAGAACATCCTTTTCCAAAACCAGGTGCATTAATATGGAGCTGGTCCCCACTTTGCTGCTATAAAAGCCTCCACTCTTTTGGGAAATCACCTCAAAGGTGTTCAATGGGGTCAGGGCTCTGTGCAGGTCAGTGAAGTTCTTTGACAGCCACATTGGCAAACCATGTCGTAATGGACCTTGCTTTGTGCACAGGGGTGTTGTCATGCTGGAACAGGTTTGGGCTAGGCCCCGTGAAGCCATGAAGGCCAGTGAAGGGAAATCATAATGCTACAGCATACAAAGACATTCCAAACAATTGTGTGCCTCCAACTATGTGGCACCAGTTTGGGGGAGGCCCACATATGGATGTGAAGTACAGGTGTCATACAGTGAATATACAAACTGAATGCTTGAGAACAGCAAAGGCTAAAATCAGAATCACTGCGAGTTGTAGTTGTAGAGCCAGAGTATAACATTAAACAGTACCCAAGACATACACTACAACAAACAACGAGAGGACAGTGCAACAAACAAATAGTGCAGCAGCAACAGACAGTGCAATAATAACATGATAGTGGACAGGACATAGAGAGATAATAGACAGTGTGATGAAGCATTTGCATTGTGCAAAAAGTTCTGAGGTAGCTGAATAGGAGCTGCTCTAGGCTAGAGCAATTAAGTATCTGGATAGCCTATTTTGGTGAGTTCACAGCTGATGATCCTCTTAGCTGAGGGGACCACACTCTGCAGTCTGGTCTTGCGGATGGAAGAGGCAGAAGGGAACCCGACTGTGATGGAGGTGGTGACCACACTCCTGAGGTGGCATAGGAAGAATAGTCTTTGCTGTGCTTTTCTGAGTATGGTGGTCATGTTGTTGTTGTTCAGTGAGTTGGTGATGATGGTCCCCTGGAATCTGAAAGGCTCAACCATGGACACAGATGAGCAATTGATGCTGAGGCAGAGGTGATCCAGAGGATGATGTAAAACAGATCTGGCCCACATTTGGACCAAAGAAGTACTGGCCATTGCAGACCAGAATACAGATCCATGTTGGTTTTGGCCTGTTGTGCATCTAGACACTAGGACAGACCTGGCTTATGGAATGAGCCCAAATATGATAAATCCAGCCTTTTCTAGGCCAAATGTTTTTTTTTGCTATTGTGTCCCAAAGAGCTGTGCTGCCACAAACCTAAGAGGACCCTACAGCTGAGCCAACAAACAGACTGCCCTAAAGACATTGGTACACATATTTCCCACTCTTATTGTTGGCCTGCCACACTGCAGTGCGAGACTCCTTGCCTTGCATCCCCAATGCTCTGAAGTGACGCAATCTGCGAGCACCACCCCACTTAATACACACTAGAGAACATGGTATTCAGATTACATCAACCATCACACTGAGGTAGGGCACCACTTGGCCAGAGAACCCCTTACATCAGCTAGGGTAGAGCAAAAGAGAAAATGCTACCTGTGTACAAAATAATGTGAGTTCAAGGTTTGACAGTGACTGTGGACTGTGGACAAGTTTGCTCATCCAAGCTGGCAATGAACTAGGAAGGAACCTTTACAGCTATTTGGCATATCACCGGTGTGGTGTGCTGTGTGCTGGGAGAGTCTTTCTGAGGGATAGACCATTACCAGGACTGCCTTTCCCGTTACTTGCACATGGCTGGGCGCCCTGCCAGTCACCACAGCTGTACTTCACTTCAATGTGATCGTAATTACAGCTACTGATAAGTACAGCAGATTTCAGTGGAAGCCAGCTAGCTAACTTGCTTCCTGAAGTTACAGACAATGGATACAATTTTCTATTGTTGTAAATTTAATGCTACCATGTTTAATGTTGCAAAATTCAAACTGGATAGTAGCTAACCTAAGATTTCGTACAGTTGTATCAGCATTCCACACAGTTCTTTTTATCATTACATTTTACATTAATTATGTCCAGGTCAATTAAACAAATAAATATCAACACAAACTGTGTCTCCTTAACCACGATCTTGATCAAACAAAAGGGAAACCTCATCCTTCGTTCTCTGTGCAATGTCCTGAGTACTGAATAAAGATTAGTTTTTTCTGAGGAAGGTGGAGAAATTATTACCAATGTATCAGTGGGGTTTTAGTTTTGTCTGAATCATAAATGCTAGTCATTCGAACAGACTGCTCTGTTTTGTGTCTGGAAAGATTAGGCCGTCTTTTAGTACTACAAAAATGACCTGTAGATTTAACCCCTAGTAAATTATATCCTGTTTGATTTGACATGGTAAATATTCTGTGGGAAATGTGGGAAAAGAGGTTTTGCCCTTTTTCTTCAGTATAGGGATACTCCAGGAAGCCACCCCAAGATCTTGCCACGCCAAGATTTCCCTGGATGCGTTGTATGCTGATCTGCATCTCTAAATTGTCCGTAGTGAGTGAATGGGTGTGCGAATTCATGTGTGGTTGTGCCCTGCGATGGACTGGCACCCCCCTCCAGGGTGTCCCCGGCCTTGTGTCCAGAGTCCTCTAGGATAGGCTCCAGGCTCCCCGTGACCCTGCGTAGGATAACCGGTACAGAGAATGAATGAATGGAAGGAAGTTTTGTGGGTAACAATGGATCTAAAATTTGTGTAGCTTTTCTGCTGTAATCATGGGTTCATAATGCCATCTGGCTGTAATACAGTAGGAAAAGAAAAAAACAAGAAATTCTAAAACTTATTTCACCAACAGGTGTTATGCTCACGGGTTTTCTATTGTCTCCCATGGAAACCGCACCAAAACAAAGAATTGGCTGAGTGTAAAATGCAGAATAATAACATACAGAAAACGTTTAATAGGACTTGTCAGAGAAACAATGGCTCCAGGGGTTTTAGGTAAGGTATTGAGTTCCTAGCACATTTATAGCTTTCATACATTTAAACTTTCTAAGCTTTCTTGCCATTAATAAAACACATACCCCAACACATCATACATTTCTGATTTCATGATACATTCAAGATATTGCCTATTTAAGCATGAAAGAAAAATGTTTATATCATTTTCTAAAGAAGCATTACACGTTTGACAAACCTGACTGAAATCCATTTTAATGACATTTTTCGAAATTTGGGACACATATTTACATTGGTGTAGGATGTTACTTCCATCCTCTAGACATGTTTAAAACATTTATTTGTAGCTTACTTATTCATGGCTTCAATAAATCAAATTTCAATAACAGTTAAACTGCCCTAGTTTACCTGATGTCCCAATATACACTATATGGCCAAATATTTGTGTACACCTGACCATCTCACCTATGTGCTTGCTGAACATCCCATTCGAGATTTACTCCCCCTTTGCTGTTATAATAACCTCCGCTCTTCTGAGAAGGCTTTCCACTAGATTTTGGAGCATGGCTGTTGGGATTTTCCCATTCAACCACAAGAGCGTTAGTGAGGTCAGACGATGATGTCAGACGATGTCAAGGTTGGCGTTCCAGTTGATCTAAAAGGTGTTCAGTGGAGATGAGGTCAGGGTTCCTTGCAGGACACTCATGTTCTTCCACTCCAGCCTTGTGCACAGGGGCACTGTCATGCTGGAACATGTTTGGGCTCAGCCCTTTAATTCCAGTGAAGGGATAGTGTAATGCTACAGCATATAAAGGCGTTCTATAAAATTGGGTGCTTCCAGCTTTGTGGCACCAGTTTGGGCAAGTCAAGCCACATGTGGGTGTAATGGTCAGGTGTCCACAAACTTTTGGCCATATAGTGTACCTGAATTCATCCTACACAGTAAAGGTACAGAAGGTGTACCCTTGAAGGTACGGCACCGCCTCAGTGACAAGGAGTTTAGAACTTTTTTTTTTTTTTCAGCAACAGGTGTTATGCTTCCATATTGTTTCTACATTTTTCAGTTTCCTTTTTGTTGTTGTTGTTTTTTAATACTGCATGCAAAAAATGAAGCAAGTGAGCATGGTAAAAATCACTTACACTAGAAAGTGCATGAACTAAACTCCATCCGGGGACGTTGCATGATTACTACGGGTGTCATATATCAAGTGGCTCTAGTTTCACGCTGAAGCGTGGTCAACGAGACTTCATGCGACCGCTAGAGGTGAACACGAATCCTGTGTGTGGGACGGACTACTCGGTCTCAGCTCTGTTTTTTTTTTCTCCCCCCCCACACACACACAGATGTGTCCGCTTGTAGCGCTGGAGCTCAGCGGCTTTCAGCAGCGACTCCTCACTCCTGCGCCTCGGAGCTCTCTGTCGTGGCCGCCTCGCGCTTTCTCCAGCCCTTCTCGGAGCTCGAACTACACAAACCTGAAGGAGCAATCTGTAAGTTGGAGTTCTTCTTTTTCCTTACCACTGTGGGTAACAGGTAGGCCATCTAGAAAGTTTTGAATAAAAAGCTCCCAAGTTTACGCGGTGAATCAGAAGGAACAAGCGTGATGTGAACCATCAGACTACAAAGAACTGCGACCTTTTTGACTTTTTGGACACATCAGATGGACACAAGGTGCAGTTTTCACTAGCCTATTATTTATTGCTTTTAGTAGTATTATGAATGGTACACGCACTGTCATGGAGCTCATGAACAGCCCGAGACCTGCGTGGTGAAGAAACAGCATCATAAGCTCGCAGCTATGAGGCTCTTAGCGCTGTGCGCCGGAGCGGCCTTCGCGCTCCTGTGGAGCTGCCTCGGCTTCTTCCAGAGCGTCCAGTGCGCTTTAGGGGACAACCATGTCCACTCGAGCTTCATTTACAGACGCCTGAGAAACCACGAGCGCCGAGAAATCCAGCGGGAGATTCTCTCCATCCTGGGTTTGCCCCATCGCCCGAAACCCTTCTCTCCGGCAAAGCAGGCATCCTCGGCACCTCTCTTCATGCTCGATCTGTACAACGCCATGGCGACCGAGGAAGCGGAGGAGGACGCGCTACTCGAGGACACAGGCAAAGCGATCAGTATGAACTCTCTGGGAAATTCGCGTAAAAGTCAGCACAGCGCTCCATATGGATATTCTCGCGCGCCTGTGGCCTGGACAAGTCAGAGTCCACCTCTGGCTACTTCCCACGACGCAAACTTTCTGAACGATGCCGACATGGTCATGAGCTTTGTCAATCTGGGTAGGTATCCATTACCCGAGGAAGTTGATGCCTTTAAACCGTTTCTATTTGTGGATCATTGGTTTGGGTAGCGCATAACGCTCGTGGCAAACTTTCTGAGAGTCTACCAGCACCAAATAACCGCATATCAGACTGCTGTAGTCTGTTACATGCGTAAACATAGTCTGCTTGTCCAGTGTCGTCAATGCACTCATACCAATATAACAAGCCCTACCATTTTAAACTACTGTTTTTACATGCTGGCATAAACTAAAGGCTGTGCGGAATCATGCCAAAATATTACATGCACCCCCTGGGCTTGAAACCTGTAGACAACAATACATATCTAGATATAGAGAAAGCTCCTATCTTCACAAACAGAACTCTGTTCACAGTCTGTCTTGGCCTTAGTAACATTTTCCTTGGGGGGAAAGGGGTGGGCACTAGCCACACAATACTTTACTATTGGTAGTACTATTTTAACATATGATTTAATTTGGCTATATTCAGTGTGGTGAAGCTGTGGAGCACTTTCCAAAACTTTCCAGACGTTCTCAGAATTTTGCAGCTAAAGACCCCTTTAACTGTAATAAATTCCACTGACCCCGCAAGTACAGATTTATTTTAAAATATAACCAACAGTTCAAATCTACAATAATATTTAGGTTATTTATTGGCACCATAGAGCTTTTTATTTCTTGAACTTTCCCTCAACAGAACACATTAGGTCCAACAGTCCAACTTGACATTATTTGTTTTTAGGTTATTGAAATTCGTATTCAAGTCACCATTACAAACTCGATAATAAATATAATAACTTTGATAATGATGGGTTGTGATTTCCGTCGCTGTAACTATAGTACAACAAACAAATAAACAAACAAAATAAATAAATAAATAACTCACATATCCCCTGGCTATGCTTCCCAGACCTCACTTTCAGAATCACTGGCTTATGCAATGTGTAAACAGCAACGTGTTAATTCGCTTATTCTCCATTTGTGAAATGTCCTACATATAATTAATAAAATTCCCTGTGACAAAAACTGTAGACGATCATCAGTGTTTTGCTCCTACCACTATATTAAGATAAATATAAATCACACACTAGATTATTATATGCAGCATGTCCCACTGTTGACAATGCACATTATTAAATCTATGAAACCTTCTAAAACAGTCATTATGAATCATAATTATATGAACATGACTCAAATTACACTATAAATACATTAATCTGTAATGAGTAATTAAAATTTCTTAACGTCTTTTATAATCGTCTTTATTAAACGTGTGCTAAATGTGTAAGTACATTTATAGTTCCTGCTCTAAAAGCGACGTACTCTTATGTTAAAACAGCATCTATTCTTAAATTTTTGACACCCTTTCATTTACAACGTATAGGCTAAACTATATGCAGCATGCCATTTAAATCTCCATAAACCAGATAAAATAGAACAGCATAGTCTCTGGAAACTCTGAGACAATTACAGGTTAGAGAATGAAAAGACACTGGCCTCTAAAGAGTGTTATTATATCAAATAATTGGTAAAGCCTCTGTAGTGTCTGTGCAAATTCAGTTAGACGTAGTATACGTACACATGGTATGGTATGTGGGGGGGGGGTGAAAGCAGGAAACATTAAATAAATTCTCTAGGACATGCTCAAGTGTTGTGTTGAATACATGCTATTAAGGCCCTGGTTTCTGGAATGTTGTGTGTTTTGAAAGAGTCACAGCGATACGCATGATTAAGACTGTAATGCTTCAGTAGCCATGACCCCTCTCACCCAGAAGCTCATGCAAACTTATCAAATGAATGTTTGACCTGTGGATAATTTGGCTTAATTATTTCCTGTTGTTAAAGGGAGGACAGCGGACAGGGTAGACTGGTTTTAGTCATGAAACGTTTGCAAGTGTTGCCGTTTCTCGCGTCAGAATTTATGAACAGAAGTTCATGGTTGTATTGCATCGCGTTTCACGAGAGCTTGAATTACTAAAATTGAGTTTTCAGAGCATGTCTCAGTTACTGTACTTAAAAGTTGTTAAATTGTCAAAAATAATATCAGGGATTTTTGACGTGAGAGCGAAAAAAGCAGATTAAATTTCTGGCTGACCTTTTGAAACGTTTCAGCTTAGGTAGCCCACAGGGAAAGCCATTACAATGACTATACTACATA
Organism: Pangasianodon hypophthalmus; assembly: GCF_027358585.1. Classification (NCBI taxonomy): domain Eukaryota; kingdom Metazoa; phylum Chordata; class Actinopteri; order Siluriformes; family Pangasiidae; genus Pangasianodon; species Pangasianodon hypophthalmus. The sequence continues at coordinate 27,357,004 of NC_069712.1, read as the reverse complement.
TGTTTTCACTTAGAATCATGAGGGCATGTACACAGTTCACTTTGAAAGAACAGGTCTTCTAATTTCGAGTGAGCCAGAACCAACATGCTGCAATCAGTGTATGCAGTTAAAAGCTGCTGTATTTCTTAACCTCTTAATACACTATACTGAAGTATTACCAGCAGTTTATTCAGTCCTGTATTTATATTTTGCTATACTCTCTTAAAGGGATTTATTAGGAATATTAAATCTATTTGGAGGTAGAATGAAATATGGAATTTCAGAGCAGTTCTGGCAGCTGACCCTTCCCTAATAAAACATACTACAAAAACTTTGTGACAGGATGTCACTGCATTTTTCATGATTTTGATTAAACCTCTTTTTTTCCCCCAATGAACAGTACTGAAAAATGAATCTCAACATCATAATTCTTCCTAAATCTTAAAAAAAATCAATAACACTACATGTATCATCTAAAATTTAGATGCACAAAATGGATATGCAACAAGCATACATATGGTTTCCAGTCATGTAAAAGTAACTGCTTTACAGGTCCACTGCTCAGAGTGCAGACGCTGTTCCAAAAAGTTATGCTTTAAATGAATCCTATGAATTAAACCAGTGCTGTCTGTGTCCTGGCAGGCCCCAACCCCTGTTCTTAATTAGCAGGCCAGGCTTGAAGTTGAGCCTGAGCAGCTGGTATGACTCGGGCCTGGCCTCTGACCTCTTCCTGTTAAGTAGCCATAGACTTTCACTATAGATAAATTATCAGAGAAACAGTGCTGCGTTATATCACTGACACTATGGAGCTACAATGCTGTCTCTTTAGTTATCACTTTGCACTCTTATTTTAGGCCTTGTGTGGATGATTTCACTGCTTTTCAATGTGATAGCAACCACGACTATAGTGTACTAAGACATATAAACATCTGGTTGTTTAGATTCTAGATATTTGGAATGTTCCAAGTTCATAAAGTCTATAAATCAGGGATGTTGTCTCTAAAGCTTTGGCTGTACTTTTATAGTGTTTCAGTGTTATGAGTTTAGGAAAACGCTAAATCTTTAATAGAGACATATTTTTAAATATCTTTCTCGCATCGCAACGTCTTATTATCATTGGAATGTGTGTGTACTTTAAACATGACAATTAAAAAGTAAACATCCGTGAGGTAAAATATGTGAAATATGTTAATATTGCCAGCCTGTCTAAGAGAACAAACACTTTATCTTGTGGACTTGTCTATGCTGAAGGGCAGAGTGTCATTAGTGAAGGCCTGTTTTGCTTAACGGCCAGATCATTCATCATACTGGGAGAATACTGAAAGCTCACAGCAGAGGCCCAGTACTAAAAACGTTACCTCTGCTCATTTGACTAATTTAACGGACTAGAGATTTTATTTTCCTTCGTCTAAATGTTTAGAGTTTGAAATCTGAACGATGGCCATTTAAAGGACGCAACTGTTAACACATCGTGTGTGAGGCAATATCATGCCCCTCCAGCCGAGACCTCTTGATCTAAAGAGAATGGAGTTGTGTATCATTTTTCCAACACTTTTCCGCTGCTCTCTTTTGCAGTGGAGAGAGACAGAGATTTTTCCCACCAGAGGAGACACTATAAAGAGTTCCGTTTTGACCTAACTCAAATTCCGGATGGAGAGGCTGTAACAGCAGCAGAGTTTCGCATCTATAAAGATCACAGTCATGGGAGATATGAAAACGTCACACTAAAGGTCTCCATATACCAGGTGATCAAGGAATATCAAAACAGGTGAGTACAATACACATACACACACATATATAACAAATACTCAGTTATGGAGTTAGAAGTACTGCTACTCAAGAAAGCATATTTAACAATATTTAATTTTAACCAGGTCAAGCGTTCTGTCTTACTGGGGCACAGATGATATTGCTATGGAACTTGCCACTAGATTTAGGGCATAAAACATTATTATTTCGTTCTTGAGAACGAAAGAGGATGCAAAAATTCATTCATATTCCTAGCCCTTGTCATCACAGTCATCCGACAACGCTGCCTGGATTAATTTTCTAACCATTCGGGTTTACATTTTTCCATTAGTCTTTTAAGACCATGGCTGCTCTGTAAAACACTTTAGGTAGGCAATCAGGCAGAAAATAAAAGGACATCCTGTTTACACTAGTGTGTGTCTGGAGTCTGTCTGGAGTCTTCTCTAGTGGTGATTAAACAGCATGTTTCAGGAAGTTTTAAGAGCGTAATTTGTCACCATTGAAATACTGACCTGTCTTTGCCCACACGTGTCAGCTAATATACTGTTTCCCTGCAAATTCATAGAAGGAATGTTGAACAAAAGAAAGGAATTCATACAATTACTAAAATCTGAAATCAGACTATTTGTAAAATTTATCCAATGTATAGATTCTGCTTTATTTTCTTTTAACAGCTAGAACGATTTATTGCAGTCTGTTTACCCTGCTACTATTGCTCTCATTATTAGCACCAAAAAAGATTTTTTTAAATACTGAAAATCTCTAAATGAGTGGCAGGTTGTGTCACTTTATATTTCAAAGTAAAATACAGTATTTGCTAATACACTGCCACAAATGTTGAATACAATGTGAATACTATTTTGCATATAAGCCAGAAATTTATAGGAGATAGGATTTAGAACACATTAAAGGTTAGCATTGTGCTATACAGGCATTTTAATAATAGTTAAAAAAAAAAGTGTGATTGTGGACATTCATATAAACGCTGAAGCTTGGTAGGATAGTGAAGAATACACAGTCATAATTAATGGGCGCATGGAGAACAGTTCCATTCTGAACCACTACTCAAAAGTGGGTTAGAAGCAGCTGTGCTTATGTACTTTATCTAATCTATCAGCTCACAGTCATTCAAGGCCTGCGCCAAACTCTTTGGCTGCGTACTTTTATGTTTCTTTGTCTTAGGCAAAGGGGAGTCCATGTGCCTGTTGTGAGATTGTGTTATTAGTTCGTCTTCCATTCGGACCCTGCACTGCCTCACTCTCACCATGTTCTCTGATAAAACCCAGAGATCAAAGGTTTCCATTAACAGAACATTTGCAAGTTTCCCCTACTTATGAAGTCTCGGAAGCCCATTTGGTTATCGCATTTGATATATCCCTACCACTTTGTCAGACTACTCGTTTCCCAAACAGGGCCATCTGCTTCTAATAAAGACCTCCAAGACAGAAGAGCCACATCCATACAGAGTGCCAACTAACCCACCTGTCCCTTTTACAGTTATAATGCTCTGGAAAAAACCTGTTACTTATCTTTAGTCATGTATGGCCAGACCATATACATGGCCTATACCTACTCGGCGTGAATGTGATGGAGAGATATGTGACTGCCAACAAGGTGGTTTAAAGCAACTAGTCTGTTCTGCTTTTAATGAGCAACCAACCTCGCTGCCTCAGTCTTTGCTGTGATTTTTCTTTTGATAAATGGAGTTTCACAATTCAGCACCCAGTTCTTAACATCTGAACTGAAGTAATGCCAAAACGTGAGTGCTCTGTGGTTGCTTCTTAAAAATGTGTATTAAAAAAAAAAAAAAAAAAAAAGACAAATAAAATTGGATTAAGATTATGGGATTAAGTGGGGCAAACACTTTTTAGTTTTTGTGTAGGATTGAGATGTTTATGTTAAAAGTAAAAAAGAAAAGGACAGTCAAAGAAGAGCACAGTCTAAGAAGAACTGTTTGTGGTATGATTAGAACCAAAGTGTGCGTGTGGCATGTCTGAGCCTGTGACTGTCTCTGATCAGCTTTTTTTGTGTCTGCTCTCACGGTGTGTGGCCCACGGACTGTTTTGGAACATCAGACAGTTAGATTAACTGGAATTGCCGGTCCATGATATTAATGCCAAGATGACAAAGGAATGCCTGGAACAGATTCATATTGAAGCTTGCATTTGGAAGTGGTTATTGGATAATTCAGGCCTTTTATGACCATAATTTATAAGACCTACTCTCACAGCTGTACTCTGAATTTGTTATTTAGGGATGCAGAAACATTTTTGCTCGATTCAAAGAAAATCCGTGCCTCAGATGGAGGATGGCTGGTGTTTGACATCACAGCCACCAGTAACCACTGGGTGCTTAACCCGCAGCAGAACATGGGCCTTCAGCTGTGTGTAGAGACCATGGACGGTAAGGAAATGACACAGATGTTATTCGTAACTGATCTAAGAAATAATGGATGCATTGTAAAGTTATCAAATTCCATTACCAATGCCTAGTGGCACTATGAAATTCAGTACCCGTGTACTCATGCACATAGTATGAAACTTTCTTTAAACTATTCTAATAATGGGTGGAAAAATCACTAGCTCAGGCTCCTGGGATAAGAAGATTTCATGTCTGGTCTAGTCATTATTTATTTATAGGGTAGTAGGTTTGACAACTGAAAAAAAGAAAGAAAAACCCTGCTCCATATTAGCTATCGCAAAACAGTTTTAATTTGGTATGTAGCTATGTTTAAACTTAATGCACTTCATGCCTTTGTGATGCACCTCCACACTGTAACTATACTGCACAGTTCAGATTCCCGCCACCTGCTGCACTACACACATTGGCCAAGGCACAACTTGGCTGACGCTAGAACTGTTTTTATGGGGAGGAATAATTAGCATGCCCAGATTCTTTTCAGAATCATGAACACGCCGGTTTGTGGAAACACTGATGAAAATAAAGTTTGGCTCACAGCCATAATACAACTCTCCTGCTTACTACATGCAGTCTGCTCACTGTTAAACATGTCAAGAGACACTAGGCATAGTCAAATAATATTTTTAATGTGTGAGGAAAGAACCAAATTTTCTAGCCAAAATGTTGGCCAATGACTTGCTGACTTTTTTATGAGGGCACAAACATAGTGTGCTACATAGGAAACTTTGTTAGAAGAAGAAAATCCTCATATGCTCATATTTGCTCATATTTGTGTTAATTCACTTAACTAGCTAACTTGCTCTTCACCAGTTATTACACTAATTACCGCTTTTAAACCCAGCCAGTTTCCAACCAACCAACCAAAACAGGGGACTGGGCAAGCACGTTAAAGCTTTTACTTACCATGTGGGTTAGCTAATAAATCTGATTTGTCTACCCCAGTATAAGTTTAGGTTAGAAGTTAGAGTTTGGAGTGATTTTTTTCTTTACAGTCCTGTGTTTTGAGATTACACTGGGTTAGTGTATGTCAAGTTACGGTGTCTGTTATTAAATTGGATTATTCAGTCATTGATTAATGTTAACTGCATGGCAGCATATTTTTCCACAAACAAAAATAAATTTGTATGAGTTACATTAGTAACTCCTTTGACATTTTTAAATGTGTTCGCCTTTTAAATTTATAGGTCGAAGCATCAACATGAAATCCGCTGGGATCATTGGCAGGAGTGGGCCGCAATCCAAGCAGCCTTTTCTTGTGGCATTTTTCAAAGCCAGCGAAGTGTTGCTGCGCTCTGTAAGAGCCACAGGGGGAAAGAGGAAGAATCCTACTAGAAACAAAGGCAGAAGTCAACCGAAAACCTCACAGGCTTCCAGGATTGGAGGTATTATATAATATGAAACCTGCATCTAGGCAATACATTCTACTTTGAATATGGATTAAACATTACACACTTCTGTAAATCCTTAGATAACTAAGACAAGTCTTTCTTTGCTTCATTGTTTGGGAGAATACCTTCTAGCAGCTGGACATAGAGAAGAAGTGCTCATGAGGGTTGGCCACAGAGCCCACCCATGCAGGAGTAGACTAAACAACAGTAAATGACTATGCTAGCGTTTGAACACTGATGGTGGGTTTTGGTTGCCTTTATCTAGATCAAAACATCAGCGAACAGAAGCAGGCCTGCAAGAAGCATGAGCTTTATGTCAGCTTCCGCGAATTAGGATGGCAGGTACGGGGCATGCGTCAGAGAAACCAAGATGAACACAAATTTGTAATATTCTAAGATTGTTAATGATGCTTTTCTCTCTTAAGGTAACATGTTGTCTTCCTGCTCTACCTTTCTGTCTCTCCCCCTTTGCTTTTTCAAGGACTGGATAATTGCACCTGAAGGGTATGCGGCATTTTACTGTGATGGAGAATGCTCATTCCCGCTCAATGCACATATGAATGCAACAAATCATGCAATTGTGCAAACTCTGGTAAATATAAACTTTATATATTTATATTAAGGGAATGCAGCACGTGTCATAATTACACAACGAAGCCTGATATTGGTGACACGTTAGTAATGTTTCTGCAAAAACTGATTTAATTTTTTTGGTTTTCCATTCAGGTCCATCTCATGTTTCCTGATAATGTGCCAAAGCCTTGCTGTGCACCAACCAAGCTGAACGCAATATCTGTGCTATACTTTGATGACAGCTCAAATGTAATTCTGAAAAAATACCGCAATATGGTAGTCAGGTCTTGTGGGTGCCACTGAAGTCCATGTATGTTTGAGGGCTTGTTTTTTGAACACACATCAGCCCTTGTTTTGTGAACACACATCAGTGGGGATTACACATTAAGTTCATTTTTAATTGGAGACTCTAGAGTAAGCTGTTTTTTGTAAACCTGCCACTTCTATAATATTGCTGGAATAAAACACATACAGATAGATAGTTTTGAGATTTACAGTGATGTACAGTGTTATGTATATATTAGCTCATGAATGTGCTTATTTATTTGGCTTTATTTTGAAATAATAGAAGACTCATTGAACATTTACCACTTGCAGAAAATAAATGCTCTTTCCTGAAAACCTGTTTGAGGCCAGTCAAGTAAGCAGCAGCTATTATTGCCCCTTTGATCATGAACAATATTTCTGGTGATTTTAAATGCCGATGTTTTGATTTCCTTCAGACTTTATATGCATTTACATTAGTAATTTTAATAATATATATATATTTTTTGCAAAATATTGCATTTATTGTATTAGGACAATGTTCATGTTTTATTAAATATGTTTACAAAAAATGCTATTGAAATTTTTTTCTTTATTCTGCATTATCAGCTTAACAACAGGTAGCAAAACTTTTTTTCCTACAAAGACCTATGTACTTATAAATGACATTTGTGTCACTGTGAATAATAATAATTTCACTTAGATGACTTGCGCTTCCCAAAAACTGCACTACCACTGATTTCAAGCTAGTGTCTTATGCTGTGCTTACATCAAAACTCACATTCATTACTGTCTGTCTGTACCTGTATGACTGTTAAACTATAATTATCCCAATCTAACTATCTGATGTCACCCAGAGGAGGATGGTTTTCCTTTTAACTCTGATTCCTTTCAAGGTTTTTTTATGCCATCCCAGGGAATTTTTCCTTGCTTGAGCTCACTCATCAAGGGTTTACACACAGATCTCTGTAAAGCTGCTTTGTGGTAATGTATATTGCTATACGTACAGGATCAAATGAATTTCATCACCTATCCAGTTTTGATGTCATCAGCCAATAAACATTTGTAGGAAATTCTTGTCACCTGCACAATTAACTATTTGGACTTTACCAACCATTTTGAAATCGACTGAATGAAACTTTTTTTATATTCTTATACCAATCTCTAATAAACTGTACTTAATTATATAACAGTAAATTATACTTAAAAGTATCATGTTCCGTATCACTTTTAAGATATTGAGCCAATAATTAAGCAATATTACAGTCTAAAACTACTTAGATACATTCAATGGAATTAAAATAACATTTATATTTTTCTGCACTGTAAAATAGAATTTTTGTCCCAAAAAAGTGGGATAGAACCTTATAATTCCAAGGTTTTGAAATATTTTACAATCATTAAGGAATGAACAATTAGTATAGTCAATTTATTTATTCTGCGTTGAACTAAAGCTTGTAAATTTCTCACCTCTGACTAGGAAAACCCAATGAAAACTCCCCTTCAAATTCCTGCTCCAACAGAGAGGTTTCCTCAGTCCCAAGTTCAGCATATGATGTCGTGAACGTGGACACCTCACACTGTCAACAGGAAATAAAATATCACGTCACTACTTTAAATGAGTTTATAGTAGTATCTACTTTATAGCAATCAACATAGATGCAGTAGATGGTCAACAATGGCCATACAGTTCGCTGTGTTGTGAAAATAAATACATCATTAACTCATGATCACTAATATTAGTTGGCTAGCTTGTTGGTGTCTATGTTTTATTCCACTTTGTAGTTCGAACATGCCAAGCTTAAAAATTACATTAAAAATTAAGTTGCCACACCCTTTGTCACAACAATTATCTTCACATCTACTGAGCATGTGTCCATATGTTTTTAAAGCCTTGGCTTTGTTTCAAATCAAACAGATTATATATATATATATATATATATATATATATATATATATATATACACAGTATATCTACACTCTCAGTATGTTGACCCACTTGAAATACAGGAATATCTTCTGAGATATACTTGTCATCTTGCCATTGATGTGTGTTTGAATGACTGGATTACACTTAATTAAAAGCAGCTGTGCAGCCAACCAGATGTTATGTAGGCTGTATATAAAAACAAGTGTTGACATAGAATGACTAGAGGAGGCCACCTGCTAACTTAACTTATAGCAGTGCAGAAGATTTGCATTCCTGTGGCCCACTGCCCTGCTTGATTTCTGCTGCCACTTCACAATTCCATCTACTGTTTAATATTGTGGGATTCTTTCCAGTTCTGGTAAATGTCTTCCTTTCTGCCCAGATGAATGAATATTTTATGGGATTTTCTGCCAGAGGGCACTAAGCTGTGTGGTTGCTAGAACGGGTATGCTGGAACGGTTACCATTCTGAACTTGAATTAACGTCCCATGCGATATGCTATATAACCCGTGCACACGTCCAACTAGGGAAACTCGAGAGTGAGTCAGAGATGTTCTGATGCTCATTTCATCTTCTTTCCGTCACACTCAGGCTCAAATGGCATCTTGTCTAAACAACTGTTAAACTTCCCAGGAACATAAATGTGAAGTAGTATTTTGATTTGAGGTTTCCTAAGCCATAACACTAAGGGACGTTGCCCGCTAGATTGCAAATGTCAGCTGTGTGCTCCTGTAAATCATGGTTTTACCTTGAATTGAGGCCCTGTTCCTGCTCTTTGTGCTTTATTAACTTGACGTCCTTCAAGTTCATATGTATATTATACTGTGTCGGTTGCCAAAACTTTTCTTTTTTCCCTGTTACCACATTGTGACTATAAAAATGAACAGGCTCACAATGTAGCCATGAACAACTACGAACAGCTTACAGCTGACATCCTTTCACACTCAAGAAATCCTTTCAGCATTTCTTCATCTGCTAAAGTCTCTACTAAAAACCCACTTCACTTGACTTGGCTATTGCCATTTCCATTTATGAAATTCTACTAATGTAACCACATGTTAAACTGCATCTGTTTTTTTTTTATCCCCCTCTCTTTTGCCCTTGTTTTTTTTTTTGTTGCTTGGATTAATAGTTTATTTTTCTAGTGTCAGCTTACAGTCAGTCCACAAGGCTGATGAAACTTTATCTAATCAAAATGTTTTGCAGTTTGTCTTCTTCATCTTTCCACATATGGTTATTCCTATTTGTGTGCCGAGGGTGGGCTGTATAGTCTTTCATTATGTTCAATCAGAATCCTGTGAATGGATCCAACCATCTGGGTCACATATTACATGCTAAATGGGACAAGATGAAGCACAGAACACCAAACAAAAAACACTGTCATTGACAACCCATTTGTGTGTGGTTTTGTGTGTGTGTGTGTGTGTGTGTATAGCCTTCACTGAGAGCACACATTTCTATGGAAATGCGGAAAGACCCCATATCCTCAAACTTGTTTTAACTGCATTATAGATGCACTTTACTCCATGCCATCAAGCTGTGATGCCTTTTCCACTCAGATTACTGAGAGTAAAGGTATTTTGGGGTAATCTCTCAAGACTGTGTTCCATTACAGCTTAATCTTTTGTTCCTTCTTTAAATAAAACAATCCATGTGTCAATGTCTTATTTGCAATGCACTGAATGCAAAAACAAGGATGTATTCAAGGAGGTAGGCAGACAAAAAAAATACCTCACATCCCATTTGAAAGAGGTTTTCAGCACTGTTTACTTTTCGTGCCATACTCACATGTTTCTTTACATACTTGGGCTTAGAAGGGGCTTTCCATTCAGTTTCCATGCCCAACATGGAAGGCTTATACAAACTGGGATCTTTTACTACTTATGAAGACATCTTAAATACATGTATTGTTGAGCTGTTGGCTGGTTTCACAAAATATTTTGTTGTCATCTTTTTGACTTGACATCATAACTGATTTAGCTCATTTCTAAAGGCTTTTTATCCTTGCAGAGGATAAAAAGCTTTATATCCTTTATAGAGCTCCTTTGAACACTTAAAAAATGTCCTTAAATCATGATTTTTTTTCTATGCGTACATTCTAAGAACTGCTGCTGTGATCATAAAGACTATTCTGTGCTTATCTAAAGATTCATAATAACCCATATTCACAATATGCTCATACTGAACATCCTTTCAACACGCTCAGTACTGTTTGCCTTTACTCTCCACTGTATACTCCATTGTATACTGTAATGATTTATTATCCCACTATGCCGTGTCAGAGGTGCATTAGAACTTGAGCCTGGGCATTGTGCTGCTCTTGTTTTATGTGTTGTCTCCATTTTATTTTCCCATAAATAAAAAAGTGAGAAAGAGTGAAACATAAACTTCGTCGGAATTGACCGAAATAGCACTTTCTATACACTCTGAACATTATTTAAAGTCATGAATAAATCATACAAAGAATGTCATGACTGTGTAACTTGCATTTGTGTAGGAAAGATTGTCTGTACAGTGTGTGTACATATGCTGTTCTTTGCTGTCCCACTGTCTCATGCCAAGTTATTATTGAGCTGTGTTGTAATTACAGGTGCCCCAACTTCAGCTGTTAAAACCTAAAATATAGTTAAACCTAGTTTCCTTCTGTTAAAACTTGTTTCTTTCTGAACTAGTGGAGTGCTTCCATGTGCTTGTTTCCTTGCTGAGTATCATTAACAAAGTCATCACCTTGTGAATGTGACCTCACATGGATAGCATATAAAATGTTCCCACTATGTAATACTTGTCCTCTGATGCTTGCAGTCTATGTGAATACAGCTGACTATTCATTATCCTTTTTCTAACACCGCATATTTGACTGCTCAGGCCCCTGAAATGGGAGAAGTGAGCACTTTTACACAGTTGAAACAAAGAAGAGTTAGTTGGTAGTGGCAATGCAAACTGAAGAGCTGTTAAAAGCAGTGCAACAGTGCAATGAAGTGTAGAAGAAATCTTAGTACAGCTTCCTGATGTAGTCTCAGTAGCTGCTTCTCATTCTCTAAACTTCAGAACACCATGGCAGAGAGTGCTGATAGACTGCCATCAGAATGTTCTTATGATCAGAGCAAAATTTAGCAGTGCAGCTCAGCAGCAGTGAATGCGCTTTTAGACTGAAGCTGGATCATCCACTCGACAACAAGGATCAAAAGCTTAAACTATTTCATGGCATAGCCACCCAAACGAGTCTGAATTTCTTTAAAGAGCTCATATGTGCTTTCAAGAGCACAGTGAAGCTAAAAGAACACTCATATTAGTTACACTGGCAGATGCAGAGGTACTAATTAGTGGTATAGGAAGACAAATCTCTGTGTGTAAATCCACGCGGCATGCAGCTGAATAGAAAAGAGCTAACACACTGGTTCGGAAAGTGTGTGTCGCTATGGTGGTTGTGTTGTTAACATTGGGACACAGCTCTTGGCCTTTAATGAGATAAATTGCAGACTAAATGGGTATGGAAATCCTACTGGAAGACATAGCAGTGGAGTGTGGGAATTCATAGGGATTGGCTATGATGATGAGAGGGCAAGTTGACTGGCTCAAAGACCATTGCTGGTGTCTGGTAAAAACACTCTGCTCTACCTAGTACCAGGACAGGTGGCACTAGATTGTTGCATCATGTTCTCTGAAATACAGACTGGACATTTGGAAGCAGCACGCTACCCGTTAAGCACCTTTGTCTTCCAGTACTAAAGTTGAAATTTCTGAGTCTTTTCAGTGGCTTCATTCATTTGAGTCAGTTAAATGATTTGTTAAGTTGCACAATTTGCCAAATCCTGATGCCTGATCATGCAACCAAAAAAGAGAGCCCAGCTGAGTTCTTTTTAAGAAATTGTCTAAAAAAATCCCCACCAACAAAAGAGGCAGAATCTGCTTCATGCTGGATCTTAGGTTGCCTTAATTCAACTGCCTTTATGTCAACCAAACCAGTGGTGCAATTGGTGACCACAAACTGTGTGCAAGTCGCCTAGGTTCTGTGCCTACCCCCCTTGAACAATTAACTACGGTGCGGACAGTCTCAACAGCATGTGATGAGCCAGAAAAATTCCTGACCTCACATGTGGAACTACTAAAATTCAATCACAAAAAGAATCACTTGACTCCTTAACAGACTGTTCCATGGCTTGAGGCTCAACTCTCATGCTCTGCAAGCCTTCTTGATGGAAGACAGCCATTTCAATTAAGGATTTAGCCATGAAATTTTGAGTGGCCACACACATTCCTTTCTTTGTCTGGCTGGGATGCTGGTATTTGCAACTCCAATAGTGGGAATGTAGCACCACAGGTGTTGGCAGACTCTTCAGTTCCTGTCAGCCATGTCACACAGCATGTGTCAGTAGTAATGACAAGACCTATGCACATACTTTGAGGTATTGATCCACTGCTGGTTTTTTCCATACAAAGATGGAAATTATAATGACAGCTGCCTCCCAGCAAGACATAGGGAGGAGTACTGTAGAATAACATGAGAATTAAAGAAAGATGGAGAAATGGGTCTCAACACAGCATATCAAAATAAAAGCTGTGTACATATGGCTGTAACATTTTGAGGACCCCTTAAGTGGGTCACATATACAAGTATGGAACAACACTATGGTGTTTTTTTTTTTTTTTTTACTTCAACCCACGAAGCAACAAGCAATTTTAAGTTGGGAAAGCAAGCACTAGAAGTGGCCAGATGCATACCTTCTCTCTTAAGAGCTACATGGCCATCAGACTGATGCAATTGCATAGCGACTGTGCTGTCTTGATAGTAGTCCTGTGCTTGGGAAATACCAAATTTACAAGGAAGTAATTCAGCTAATGTGAAACACTACAAAAAAACAAAAGTTGTTTGCGTGCCAAAAGAAATGTGGAAGTATAGTATCAGCACTTATTGATTGTGTTAAAAACCCTTATTACGGCTTTGATATATAGCCTAACTTCCATTATGTAAGGAAGAAGGATGGAAGTTATCCTTGGTTCTATGACTTACTGAAGGCACGGGGGACTTCTGTTTGCAAAAATGGCCAGAGGATGAGTGTGATGTACTGGGGATTTTTTATAGGCTACCCATGTGGGGTTATAGGCAGGTGATGATCCAGTAACTCTGGATGGCCAGTAGTAAAAGACCTTGGTGTGATTATTGACTCCAGTCTCTCATTTGAAGCTCATGTAGTTATATTATTAGAACAGATAAGAAAGATAAGAAATATGATGTCATTACAAGATGCAGAAAAACCTGTTAATGCTTTGGTCACTTCTAGGTTGGACTATTCCCTGCTGTCTGAATGCCTTGCTGTCAGTAGTTGTTTAAACAAGCTTCAGTTAGTCCAGAATGCAGCAGACAGAGTCCTTACTAGAACCAGAAGATTCCACCAAACCCCCCATCTTATCTACACTGCATTGGCTCCCAGTAAAATTTCACACTGATTATAAAATACTACTAATTAACTATAAAGCACTGAATGGTCTCGCACCGCAGTACCTGAGTGAACTTTTATTTTTTTTAATTATCCGCCATGCCTGATTTGATAAAAAGGTGCAGGCTTTTGGTTGGTACCTAGAATAATGATGACTATTCATTGACTACAGCAGAAGACAGAACTTTTTCTTTCAAAGCCCCACAGTTATGGAACAGCCTTCCAATTAGTGTTTGGGACTTAGACACAGTCTCAGTCTTTAAGTCTAGGCTGAAAATCTGTTTTGTCAAGCCTTTTGTTAATAGTTTTTCCTCTTAGGTAAAGGCACAGATCTGCAGGGTCCATGGGCATAGGGTGTTTTGTTTGCATGGTAGGATGTTTGGATGCTGTCGTCCCCTACTCTCACGCATTCACTCAGGTTTGTTCATGGTGGAGTGGCTGGCCGCTTTATGTCCCATTATGCCCTCATGCCTGCTTTACCTTCTGGCTTTCCCTTTTAGTTATACTATCATAGCTAGTCTTGCCAGAGTCCCTGCTTGCACTCTGCACACAATGTACATCCTCTTAAAGCACTATAGGATAAGTGAATACCTAATAATCTTGCCAGAGTCCCTGCTTGCACTCTGCACACAATGTTCATCCTCTTAAAGTACTACAGGATAAGAGAATACCTAATACTCTTGCCAGAGTCCTTGCTTGCACTCTGTGCACAGTGTACATCCTATTAAAGCACTACAGGATAAGAGAATACCTAATACTCTGTGTTCACTCTGGCCCTGCATGGATAGCCAAAAGTTTGCCATGAGGTTGCTGTGGCTAGTACCACATGTATACCCTAAACGTCACTGTGAATGTTTTCACTTGGGCAGCCTAATGATTGCACTTGCTAAAAACTATGCTCAAGTCTCCTTCAGAGGATTACAACAGCGCTCAGGTGTGCCACGTTAGTCATTACCCCTCTAGCTCGCCCCTAACCACCTCCCTTCTAGTGAAGACCTACACTAAACCACACCCCCACCTGCTACACCTTCAAAGCACAAAAGACTTCACAATTAAGGAGAATAAATCCTGTAATCAGACCTTGAACCTATTCATTTTACTTTAAAGAGGATGAATTCTGGTCATATGGAGGAATAAAAATAGCTTTAATCTATTTTCAAGATTTATCTGATGATATATGATATTGTCCATGTAAAACCTGTTCTGCATAAAGAGTATTTATTTCTAGATTTGTTCCATACTAAAGATGAAAAAGGGGAGAATCACTCATTTACTGACTCTCTTGTGCCTTGCAAATGAAAAATCTTCGGTAGGAGCGATGAATACTGCATACATATATATTACAAATGAATTTCTCTGATGCAAATAACAGGCTATATATCTCAAAGTTAGCAGGATTGATTGCGTGCTGTACAGCCTATCAGCCTTGTTCCAAAAGAACATTGTGATATTTTGAATAACCTCTGATGGTTGAGCTAACATTATCAGTTCTACACTGATTAAAGTTAATTAAAGTCTGTCAGAAATCTGTCTAATTAAAGTTAGAATTTAAACCCCACTGATTTCAATGAAATGTCTGCGACCATATTTAGGCTGCAAAAAAGAACTTCAAAACCTAGACAAAGCCCTCAGACCCCCCACTCACCTGCACTGTGTTGTGTAACATTATCCAGGTTGGCCTGGAGGCGATGGCTCACCTCTTTGAAGTAAACCTCAACAGCTGGTGTTTGTCAAGACAAATGTCCATGTTTTGTCCTTTAAGCTGCCGAGAAAAGGGAACGCTAAATGGTTGGGTAGGGTCCTAAATCTGATGCGTCTGCTCCAGCTGGGGGCAATTTTGAATCATATTCCCTACCACAAATTACTCCTGCATAGCATTGCAGTTGATCACTGAGTTGAAACTACACTTTAAAATATATCATCAAGATCTGAGCAAGAAGAAAATTAAATTAAGCAACTCTAAAGCACATATGAAGAAATTCTGTAAAGCAAAATATATTTGATATAAATAAAATTACTGTAAAGAGCAGTAAAGTGTAAAATAAAATCTAATCAGTATTTGGTGTGAGATACACTTTTGTACAGTTTTATACAGAAATTATTTGGTAGTTTATTCCAAAAATCTTGGAGAACTTTCCACAGTTTTAGATTTTGCTTGTCTCACTTGCTTCTGTCTCTGCAGGTCCCAGACAGCCTTAATGGTGTTTTTATCTAAAAAGTGGACCTTTACTTAATATCTTTTTTAATTTAATGCCATACAAAAAAATTTTAATTTTTGGAAAATTGTTTGGGAATGTAAAATTTGATCTTTTCTACCTTGACATTAGTGCAGAAGATATAAAATAAAAATCTAAGATAATGATTTTGCTGTACAATGAATGAACACATTCATGCCAGATGAACACATTCAAAAGCATTACAGAACAGTCCTTCAATGCTGAACTAGAGGTTGGTTCTCACAGTAAATACTGGCATCTTATTGAGCAGAATCTCAGCACAAGTGCTTCCTTAAACACCCTCTATTGTTAACACCTGGGCTCAGAAGAAAGGCCCATTCACAAGTAAATTGTGGCCTTGCTTTACAGAGAGATTTTATAACAGAGCACAGTTGACATTGGCAGGAATGGCATGGCTGACTATGAAAACCCTGCAGCCCACTCTATTCGCAGGAGATCAATCAAGGAGGCGTGTTTCCCTGAAGCTGCAGATTTCCACTGAAGGTGGGGGGGAAGGGGGCTGCAAAATAAACTGCTTGTGGTTTCAGCTTATTCTAGACCAGAGGATCCCCAGAAAGTCCCATGCCTCCCTTTGACTGCACACACAGCTCCTTGTAACACTGTCAGACTCACAGTGACAAAAGGGCTAAGCCTAAGGCCTGTGAACAGCTTCATACCCCACCCCTCCCCTTACTCCCCCCATCCTCTTGCTACCCTGACGCATCTTCTTTAGCAGTCACATGATGATGAGACATGGATTTAATATAATCACACAATGGGGCTCTCTGACATTATTGTAAGACTCGGCTATTTAAACTGTAGGAGGTACTGCATGATTTTGCAACAGGTGTTCAATGAATCTGGAGCAAGCTGTGCTAGCTAGCCAGCAAAATAGCTGGAATGGGTAACATCCCTGCTGCAATGAAGCACTGCATAAGCTATAATAATCTCACTGGCAATTCTCCCTGGATGCCATGACTCCTGCAGGAGAAGGAGGGGTTTTCATTTCTGTGTGTGTTTCCATTGCATGATTTATACATGACTCAAAGGCAAACAGTAGCACAGAAAGATTTACTGTTAGGAACATGCTGCCATCTCTTTAAAATATCATTAAATAAACTGCATCTAAAATGTGGAATATAGTAAGTAATATACGAAATATTAGTGTAAATGCATTATTAACATCAGGATGAGCAAAACATTGGTTTGGTAATCTTGTAGACTGTTAGTGTAGAGCTTAAAAGGCCAGTCTGAATGGTAAAGGTTACTATGTAAAAAGACAGGTGAGATTTGGAATTTTCTTCATTCTTCAAGTATTACTACTTTACCCTTTTTTGAGAACATTTCTCTATTTATATTTCTCTATTTACAATCTAAACAGGAAGTGGGATGGTACATAAGGTTTCCAGTTGCAAAATCACTGGAGCAACTTGGGGTTAAGTGCCTTAGCTACTGACAGTGCACTACTTGAAACAGATTTTTATTGCGGCTTCAAATATTCTGTGCACTGTCTTCTAGTCTTCCTCAATCCCAGCCGCAGACATATGAAATTAAACTTTAATTCAGGTTCAACTACATGCATTATTTGAGAGGGAACACAGCACAGAAGCTTCCTGTTTTTTACCCTGAGAGATTCTGGGATTGATATGCAGTACTTCAACTGTTAGCCAATTTTATATTATTATTATTATTATTATTATTATTATTATTATTATTATTACTGACAGGTGAAATAATGGATCTTAATTGTTTTTTGTACTTTATGCTCTTTTTGCTTGTTTTAATTAATTTCTTTTTATTATTCATTTATTATAGTATGAATCAGGCATGTCTTTATCATTTCCATATACATTATGACTTAGGAGGAAATGTTGACTGTGATTCACCTGGCTCTGTTTCATAATTCTTTTAAGCTTTGTCCACTTTGAATCCTGGACATAGTCATGCTGGCCTGCATTTAAAAGACAGCTTTTATTTTTTAATTTAGTGTAGAATTAACAGAATTTACAAAGGTATGAGAACCCAGTAGGACTCTTGCTTGCACCTGTTTTATCCACAGTTTTGTCCACCGGTTTTGCTTTCTTTCTTTCTTTTTTTTTTTTTTTAAAGAAACATCCAATCACAATGCCTTCTGGGCATATTTTGCTTTTGAAGTCTACAGTGACATTGACTAAATCCCTCCATTCTCCTAACATGAACTGATAAGTGAAAAATGGCCCTTAAGACAGCAACAGGGATTCTTCCAAGGAATAAAAGCATAATTTTGGTGGGAATCTTCAGGCTGTAAATGCAGGTGTGTAGTTAATGTGTGGCCACAGGACACCTCAAGCCTGTTTTATATGAACAGATAAAGTAAACATTAAATTTTTATGTCTTTATTTCCTAGGAAACGGTGTAGACGAAAGTAAAAGAAAAAAAAAACACAGCTGATAGATATGCTCTCCCAGACGAGCTTAGTATCCTCACAGAGGGTTGTGCAGGGAATAACCCAGTAATGGGAGGGTGCGCATTTAGTGCGCTGAGTGATTTACTAAGGACTCATTGTCCTCCACAAAAAGGACCGAGAAAAACCTGTGCTCTGAGTTATTCCAGCTATGCCTTTAGACCTACAGATATTCAGTAAGAGTTTGTACTTAACCCTCAACTGTGTGCATCACATTTAGCTGGTCCAACTGCATAGATCACAGTTAGGGCTCCTGGACTCCAGAAAAAAAAAAAGAAAAAAAATTACATGAGCTTTTTTTTTGATCAAGATAAAATAATGAATATGACATACACTGTCTGTGCATTGGGTGAACAGCAAAACCCTGTCTGAAATTGTTCCCTCACTCAATGTCACTATTTACTTTATAGACCACTCAGTGATGTATACCAAGATACCGAATTCAAACAAAACACATCAACATAATGTGGTCATTAAGTAATATGCAAATGTATATCACGAAAATAAGTGCGTGTTAAAATTTTCTGTATCAACAACCACCTGATGGGCTTAGTGGTCATTTGGCTTACATTAATAAATGAAGTTGGCTGCTTTCGTGTCCAGGATTAGCAGGACTGTGACAAAAGCAGACCAATGGTCTATAAAATTATCTCAAAACCAACCCAAAACCAAAACTCAAAATATCATATACACTGCTTTGAAGTAACTAACATTATTATTTAAAGTAATATTATACATTTACCAAAGCAGTTAAAACCTAGTTTCCATAAATAAGGATTTGGGCCTAGATTACGTATTTTCCTTGAATGGGAATATATTTTAATTCATAGATATAAGTAATCTAATGCATGCATAACATGCATAACACACACACACCACAGAAATAAGCTCACAGCAAGAAAAAAGTTAAAGTTTGGAAAATGTCCATGCAATGTTTTTCCAGCTTTTCCAACTGCCCAGTTTGGGTTAGCTTGTTCCCACTGTAGCCTCAGATTCTTGTTCCTGGCTGACAGGAGTGGAGCCCGATGTGGTCTTCTGCTGTTGTAGCCCATCCACCTCAGGGTTCAATGTGTTGTGCATGCTGAGAAACTTTTCTGCTCACCATGGCTGTAAAGAGTACTTATTTGAGGTACCACAGCCTTTCTGTCAGCACTAACCAGCTCCTCTCCTTCTAATCTGACTTCTCTAATCAATCATATCTTCTCTAATCGATCATATCTAATCATATCTACCAGCAGAACTGCCGCTAACTAGATGTTTTTTGTTTATTACACCATTCTGTGTAAACTCTAAAGACTGTTACGCATTAAAATCCCAGGAGATCAGCAGTTTCTGAAATACTCAAACCAGCCCATCTGGCACCAACAAGATCAAATTTTCCCCATCTGATGTTTGAGGTAAACATTAATTGAAGCTCTTCACCTGTATCTGCATGATTAGATAATTGTACTAGCACTATATATCACTTTGCTTGTATTTCATTTTTAAGTCGTTTTGGATAAAAGTGCTTGCTAAATGAATAAATGTAAATGTAATGTAAATATATGAGCAGTTTATTTAGCCCTTAGTCCTGAAATAGCCAGTAACCACTTCAATTATAACACTTCTGTTAAATACAGAACATACATCTTAGAAAGCACAGGCTTGAGTTAATTTCAGTAGAAAATATTCAGTTTGACACCCACCCCACTCCCAATATTCAACTCAAATGTATTACCTTATGAAATTTAATCAAGAGCACTGTGTATGCTTGTTTTTAAAGACCGCACTTAAAGGGTGATTAAAGGGATTAACAAATTGCCAGATGTCAGGTACCCTTTGCTGCTTCGCAACATACAGGGTTTCCAAATGTTTATAACATTTACATTTATTTGCAATTTGTTGAGCATACCAAGTCAACTCTTTTAATAAATTACTTTAGCTTGCATATATTTTACCACTGCTTCTAGCTTACACAACTTCTTGCATAACAGCACTGGAAAATACTGTGCTGATTTTTAACATTATTTATAAATGTTTATGTGTGTGTTTTTTTTGGTGACCTGCATGTATATATTCAGGCAGGCCTAATTATGTGTTGCTTCTTAAAGTTTGAGACAAGTGCTAGAGAAGTGGCTGTGTTTGGTTCTGCTTCTGAGACTTTTAGTAGGAGGAACTTCACATGATCCATAGAAGAAAGCATGCAGAGGGTTGAACAGCTCATCACCAGTGTGAGGGTGATTATGGTGTGTTCTAAAAGGCTTTGTTTATAACACAGACCCTGCATTATTTTTCCATTGTTTATGTTTAAGATTTTGAAACAGGGGACCTCAGCGGATCCCTAAATTAATGAGTAAATAAGTGAAGTTCCAGATGTGCACAAACGTTTGTGCTTTTGTATCAGTCACAAGCGCAAACACAAGTCCACATGTGTCAGAGTATTTTACTTATGGAAAAAAAAAAAAAGACGTGGGGAAAAAAAACAAACTGCACACTGAGAACATTAACTCCACTCGTATGATGCTGTCATTCTGGCAAAAGTGACTTAATTCCTGCTGTTTCAGACAACTGAACCGCTCTGCCCTTTCTGAGGCCGGGTGAGCGATGGAAATTCCAGTAGCAAAACAGAGGTATCATCCAAATGCCCAAGAGAAACATTCACAACTTTTCAGTTGTTTGTCTGCTGTTTCAAGCAGTATGTTTTCTCTTCCACATATGGAAAGCACATATGCCTTTTAACTTTTTGCTCCACTGCATTATTTCTCATATGCCACTGTCAACACTACTGGCACTATTTTGTTCAGTGTTTGACTCCAGCCATATGTTTCATGCTGCTCTAGCACATTTGGTCTGATTCTGAGATGAATGTAATTTGTCGTAAATGTGCCATTGCAATAACATTTAATTACTAAGCAGTATGCTCATGAACATACAAACTAGTCCAATTCACATTTGTCTCTAAATGCATGTGTGAGTGGAATACAGTTATATTTGTTGTGCCCTTTGCTGTCCATATGAAAGGCAAGTAAGGTACGAACATGACCAAGCCCAAATTGTATGTTTCTGCACATTACATTTCTCGTCCACGCACTTTCAGAAACTTGGATGTGCAAAAACCACAGCAGGTTGTCCAAACTAGTAGATCATCCAAGAACTGTACGTCCCTCTCTCATCAGGTTCACAGTCCCCGGAGGCCCTTATTACGTTGTTTGCTGTAAAAGCCACAGGGCCTCTCTGGCCCTCAGACTGGGCTCTCTGTATACACTCCCCCACTGTTTGTTTATCTTTCCTGGGGGGATTATGTTTTTATAAGCTTGTCTTTCCTTCATACTGGCCCAGGTGGCAAAGAGGCTGTATGAGCTTGGCTGCTATGAAGAGTCCCTAGGGCACACAACTGGCACAGACATGGGCATGATGCTGCGCAAAGTGACGACACAGGTGCCTGTCCATGTTCCGGCAGTGCACTGCCGTGACACTTACGGCCAGGCATTGGCCAACATCCTAACCGCACTTCAGGTGAGGACTCTCAATACTCTCTTTATGCTCTAGACGAGGGGTTGTGGCCTCTGAGGTAAGGTAGCTTGGGTAATATTTTGTGGCAGGGCTATGCAGCATTTTGAGCAAAGAAGCCTTTTTGTCTTGTAGTGGAGAAATTTATCCAAGACAAACACACATTTGTGTTTCTCTTCTTTCACTGATACCCAAATGTTATCAAAGATACACTGTTTGGTGGGTGTTTGGTGATTTGGTAAAAACAGAATGCTATACAAAGCCTGAAAATCCCCTGTTGAGGTAAAAAATACAGTACAAACATTTTTAAAAATCCCCAGAATACTAATAAGCCACATCATTAAACAAAAACCCACCGCATGATAACACAGCGCCCCTGCTATGTGGTTGATAATATATGCTTCCTCGTATTTTTTTCCAAAATGATACCTTCCTGTGGTTGTCGCCTTTTGTAAATGTAAAAGCAGGGAAGCAACTCTGGTTGTGCAGGAGAAACACAACCGGCACAGCATTATCAACTCCTCTACAGCCCCTTTTGTACTCTTTTTCACAGTTTGTCTTTGCTCACTATGCTGCAGTGGTCTTTGGGGGTTGGGAGGGTTGGCAGATGTGAAGGGGTCAACACAAAAGCTCACCTATTAGGTGTCTATTTCATGTGACAGTGGCCTGATCTTGAAAAGCCTGAGAGCTGGAGGGGAGCGCAGGAGCGTATTGAGTGGAATCGAACCCCCATGGCAATGCTTTGCTTAAAGGGCAAGAGAGAAATTATCTTTTCATCGCCCGCTACTAACTGCATGGAGAATGGAGGAGAAAGAAAAACTCTATAGGCTCTAGTATTCCTTCCTCTGCTCCCACTCCTCCTATTTCCCCCCCACCCCGTCTGTTTATCCATCTTTCCCCAGCTGAACTTTGTAACCCTAACTGCAGCAAGAGCACAACTAAAGTGGCCTTGAATATCCCCAGACAGTTTTCTTTGAGAATTGGTTAACTTGACAGAAGTGTTTGAAAAGACTCAAACTGAAATGATGGTCTTTAAACTGAAAACTGTAAAATAATTCCCAATTCCCAGTTTCAGCTGTCAGTCTATACTTTTATGACTTTTATGAATTTATTTATGCGAATTGGAAGCTGGCCCATATTCTCTATGGCCATTTTCTAGCTCTGGGAATTAATAAAAGCAACTCTTAACACCTAGAAGTGCTAATTATGTGAAACCAGAGGAAGGCTTAGATGTTTTTTCTAGTGTTTATACTAAAGTGTGGGTTTTGAAGGTTTTTTAAAAGCAGTGCTATAATCAAACTTTTTAATTTGTCATTCTGGCAGTTATAAATCATGACCTTGCCTTCAGTAATTCTCTAACTTATACTACAATGAGTGAAAGAGCAAAGGGGCATTAAGCATGACAGCATCAGTAATTCATACACTAAACTATTATTAGTTTTTTTTTATTTGCAATAGACTATTATGGTTACCGATTAATGCTTTAGTATTCTCTCTGCCCTAAATATCATCTTCTATTTTCATATTTCAAACCACAAGAGCCTATAAAAAGCCTCTCCTCCCACATACTGTTTAAATTGTCCAGCACTTGAACAATTTTTAAAGTTTCTAAACATATCAGAACACCAGCACATGTAATAGGTTAAAGCTTCATGCCAAGATGTTCAGCATCCCTGACAACACAGAGGAGGCAGAAAGAGACAGGAATTCCTGGGACTGAATCAGCAATTGAGCTGATTTATCACGCGCACCCCAGGAGTGTGGAAAATAACCCGCCTGCCATTTGTCCTCTTCCCCAGCCTCTCCCAAAAAGGTAGGGGAAGGTAAAGATTTTTATCATAGCATTTCATTATGAAGTTTCAGTAGTTCCCTACCACCAGCTGAGTTAGAAATGAATTCTGGTAACCCCGTCAACTCAGAGTCACTTGTGCTTTTGTTCATTGTAAAGTCACGGCATGCTCTTTGTACCCTTCTTGGCACGACCTCTATGCCTGGATGAAAAAAGTAATCTATCTCTGGCAAGACAACTAAAAGCAACTTGGCCATGGTATCTATTAAAATTTGAGAAAAACCTTAATATGAAGTGGGCATGCTAATAGATTGCAGGCAGTTCTGGCTGAGTGAAATGAATCTGTTTAAGCTTATTTCTGACAGAGATAATTTTTGCGCAAATACTACAATAATATGTTGAGATGATTAGTGATTGTATAACCTGAAAATAGAACCTGAAGTGGATATGACTAACTCTCATATTAGTTGTAAAATACATCACAGCAAACATTATTTTACAGTTTTACTGCTTTGCAGGTTTTTTTTAATGTTACATCAATGATTAACATGTGAATACACATATTTTCTGGCTGACTTTCACCTAAATACTTCACTGACTTTATGGGTCAATAAAAATACATCCAAAATGGGCAGTTTTGATTTTAACTACCTAATATTCCTTAAATATCCATGTTTGCTAGTGGCTCAGCACATTTTCTATTTCTGAGCAAACAGACTTGGAAAAAGTAAAGGATTATACTCTGCTGTTTGGTCTCTGTGGGAAGCAAAGCATATATCTAAAGAAGGTAGGGAACCTGACTGGACAGGAAGCGTGTGACCTGAGATCAGGGTAAATGACCCGTGTTTATGCGGCCCATGTTGTCAGTCTGGAGGGTCAATGTGCCCGGGCCAGTGCTGTCTCAAGGGTCCTACAGTTGCAGCTGGGAAGTAGATTGCTCAGGTCTTGTTTCATTGCTCAGTTCTTGTTTCTCTCCTAATGAAAACAGAGCAACTGACTCCTTGCAAAATTCTTTGCAAGGGATCCTGGTTAGTTTTCTTAGGAAAAAGCCAGCCACAGAGGTGTCTTACGAGTTGGTGAATTGGAGCCACACCTTTTTTCACCTCATTAATCTTTTAGAGAATATCCCATAACATGTGACCATTAACCTTCATTTAGCACAATGAGCACTCAGTACCACATAAGATTATTATGAAAAGCCTCTGCCTCTACCACTTCAACAGCATTCTTGGGTTCATTTTTCATGTTGATATGGTGATGGCATACACCATCTTCCCAACTAATCCTGTGGCCAGGATTATGGACAGTCTGGGAAACAAACAGTTTAGTGTTAAATTAAGAAAATCAAAGGCCTGCATTACAGATTTTTAAATTGACACCAAAATATATTTGCCTGTTTTTTTAATCCTATTTTTAGTAGTTAACAACTTACAAAGTTTATACACATGCTTGAAAGTCTTAAAAATGCTCAACTAAAGGTTTAAATAATGTTGAGTAAATGATTTGAAAATACTTGATATTTCCATCATAATTAGACCTAATTTAATCATAAGTAAATACAATTTAATTAAAGTGCCATCTGCAAGTATAAATGACCACCTGTCCATTAACCCCGTTGTGCCCACTTGTCACTTAAACCGTATAGAAAAATGAACGTTACAGGTTCTGATTACAGCAAGGGTCCAAGAAACTTTTGTTGCATGTTTCGCAAAGGAAATCAACTTTGTCTTTTATATTTTGTGTCAAACTGCATTCACAAATCCATAATAATACTTTTGATTGTTGCAATAAAATTATGTAAACCTATGTAAATCTAGCATTGTTCCAAGGCTTTCTGAATCAGTACATAACATTCTGCAAATCCTTCCAGTTTGAAATGTAGCTACCCTCTATGTAGCTACCAAGTCTTGTGATGCATTTATATGTTTAAATGTTGATCTGTTACATACGTATATACTTTAAAAAACGAAAATGCTTGAATGTCATCAGATAAGCCATATTTACTCTGGAGTAGGAACAACCTATTCACAATATTGTTTTGATTATTATTGTAGTTTAATAACACCATTGCATACTATCACTTCACACATTATAGTTCAGGTGCTGCATATGCTTTACTTCTATATTTACACCAGGATCAATGATGTCTGTGGAATTTACCTCTTACATAGGAGATGAGTATATATTTAATTTACAAGTTTGCCACAAAATTAATGATCAGTCAAAAAAATTTGTATCAGAGAAAGCTCGGAAAGCTGCCAGCATGCTGAATTACCCTTCGATGCATTCTTGCTGAGAAATCTCTGCATTAAATACTTTGTGGTATGTACAACAGCATGGGTTCTACCTTTGTTTCTTTACATTTTTGTTTAATTTACCTAAAGGCCCCACACTCATTTTTTGAATGTCTAATGGATGTCAAAGAGCAATGAGAGAACTTTAACACTAACAATGAAATCCATCACTCTTTAACACTGTCTATAGCTCACTGACTATATACACTGCATATCAATGATCCTACATTAACTTTTTAGATTTTAGGTCTATAGTTAATTGGAACTTCGGCAATTTGGCAATTATTAGGCCTGTTATGTAGCTGCTCTTCCTGATTCTGCACTCTCAATTTTTTTATTTTTTTTTTTTTGCATTTCACTTGACCTGTGGCTTCTGGCTCTGCTAACTCCTTACTTTCAATTAACAGTAAAATAAGTGTATACTACAAGGCCCATTTGCCTTGTACTGTGCTGAGTCAGAAAGGTCTACACAGTGAACAGTACATGGAGGCTCCCTCCACTTCCTGCCAACACAAACAGTAATTATGGCTCAGTCAGACAAGCTCTTGCTCTAAAACAGGACTTTGGCCATGAGAAAAAAAAGTTTGCAATTAGGGTTGAATTGTTCTCTGAAGCAATGAGTGCTTCCTTTGTTTTTTAGTCTCACTCAGAGTGTCCTGAAGGACTCTGAAGGCAACTCTTTACTTATAGTACTGATGCTTCATTGAGGGCAGGAGAGTGGTGCTAATTTTCACTGCTCCTCTTCGTTGTTTCCACCATCACCACCACCCTCCTCCTCTCCCCACTTTCAACATCTGGCTCTTCCTAAGAAATCTGGAAAACGTATTGAAAATTCTTCTGACAGTTGAACAGGATATGTGGAAAACATTCTAATATTTTAATCTGCAGTGTGAAAACAATTAAAAAAGCTCCTGTAACAACAAGCCCAGCCTCTGTAGGTGGTGTAGCACCTGACTATTTAGCTCAGGTGCACCAAAAACCTTTTCTCTGGTTATTCATGCTTCAGCTAATTAAGACAAACATCTGTTGAAAAGTAACCCAAATTTCTATTGCACTGTATTATGTAGATCACACCAGAGAATGGTGCAAACCATCAAAAGATCTAATTTAAACTGTAATAATGTTTAAATAAACCAACCTCAAGAAAATGTGTAATATCTTGCTCTCAGTTAGTGTTACATCTACTTTCTAAGTGGTGGAACAAGCAATTCCCATCACACAGGGGCAAGTTTCACAAAATATTTTATTTTCATCTTTCATCTGAGCTCTAAGAGTGTTTGAAATAAAATATTAGCTCCGTGTTCATTTGATACCACCTGGGACAGAATGGGTTCAAATAACCTCTTTAGGAATTGGTTTAATGCTGTTGATTTTAATTAGATGATGCTTTTGGGAAATGGAGCATATATTGACTCATATTGAATGAGCCGAAACACATATCAGCAGTTTTGCCAGAGCAAACACATACCTTTTTAAAGTAAACACAAACATTTGACAGAAATGTCAAATCCTGCACTAAGCAACATTTTTCTGGCAGCTTAGCCAAGCAAGTGGTCCAACAAAATCTCTGAATCTCTCGCTGGAATAGCTTACATAATTAATTGCAATGATTATCAACATAGCGCAATTCAGATTAATGTTGAGGAAGTTCAGACAGACAAGAGAAACATTTTGCAGGTGATTATATTTTCATATGCTAAACCTATATTTATTCAGGGTCACAAGAACACCATAGGGCCTTGTGTGATTTATTTGATTACCTTTAGTTTAAGTCTTCCAGGTGACAAAACCAAGCTTTATTCATGAAATTTGGTTTTGAAATGACAGTGTTCCCCAGACTTACTCTTTTTTTTTTTTCTTGTCTCCACTTTTTATGTCACACCATGAAAAATTCTGGAAAGAACACATTTATCACATATAACACAAAAGCCACTAAATCTGTTTGCTTCTTTCCATATGTCAAAATCCCCATGTGTAGGATTACATTAATAATATATTCTGGTTGGATTGGCTTCCAACAAAACTCCAGAAGAAGGTACAGGTGCTTCTACAAGATCTACCAGATGATTTGTACATGTATAAACACTACTTTATTAGGATCACCTGTATGAATCTGGACAGTTGAATATTGGAAAAAGGCCAGACAATGTTTGTCTAGTCTTCAACTGTCTAGTTTCGGTGAACCTGTGCCTACTGTAGCCTCAGATTCCTGTTCCTGTCTGACAGGAGTGGAACCCGGTGTGGTCTTCTGCTGTTGTGGCCCTTCCACCTCAAGATTCTGTGCATTATGCGCTCTGAGTTGCTTTTCTGCTCGCAACGGTTGTAAAGAGTGGTTATTTGCATTACTGTAGCTTTTCTGTTCTGGCTATTGTCCTCTGTTCGCTCTCTTATCAACAAGGTGTTTTCCACCTGCAGAACTGCCACTCATTGGATGTTTTTTTGTTTTGTTTTGTGTAAGCGCTACAGATTTGTTGTGTGTGAAAAGAGATCAGCTGTTTATGAAATATTCAAACCAGCCAATCTGGCGCCAACAACGATGCCATGGCCAAGTCACTGTGATCACATTATTTCCCCATTCTGAAGAAGCTCTTGACCTGCATCTGCATGATTGTCATTCATTGTGCTGCTGCTGCCACATGATTGGATAATTGCTTGAATGGGCATGTGTTCCTAAGAGTTCCTAATAAAGTGGCCAGTGAATGTATTTCCAAGATACAAGGCTGCTTCTGCAGCAGAAAATCATAACCATTATACATCTCAGGCTTTAAACCCACCTGCCACAGAGTTGAGTAGAAATTTCCCATTTTCAAATCTCATTACTTTGGTGGCAGATTCTTCTGCTACAAGCCTTGGAGGCTGCCAAGGGTAACGTTTCAACAGAGGACACTCTGTATACACTGGATGGACTACATAGATTGAAAGAGTAAGTGTGCTTTTTTCTTACTACTATTCTATTTTATCATTAGCCTCAAAAATGTTAAGAATGGAAACTTCATTACTTTATATAACTGTATCATTATGCTTCAATCACCAGTGTATGGCATTCTTACACTCCAGCCAGTTCCATTCAAAACAAAACATAGTGTACACGTTATGCTTCTGTTCCTGAAGTACTGAAGCAGTTTTGTAAAATGTAAAATGTCGCTCACATGTAGTGAAAAGAAACTTTTAGGCCTTTGTTTGGCTGAATTGTTCCCAACAGTTATAAACCTGATATGCTACTGGAACTGTCCTGGTGGTAATTATGGTCTACAATTTCTCGCACACGCCCTTATCCACACCCACCTTTAAAAAAAAAAAAAAAACAGAAGGCTTTGAGAACTAACCAGGTTCCCTTTTCTATTGCACCCCCTGCTGCAGACCAGACCTAACTACACTTCTGTTCATTCTCTTTTCCAGGACGTGGATTTGTCATAAGTAACGGAAGCAGGAGAGTTCGTCTGCCAAAAGTGCCATCAGTTGAAACATCTGACTAGATCTTCTGATTATTTATACAATAAATGTAAAATAAATACTGCATATTAAATATTGCATACCGGTAGAGAACATCCTTTGTCATACCCAAGGAGCTCAGATTCTGTGTATTGCACAGGCATGTGAGTTTGAGTATTTGATGTGGGTTTGCAAAACTTAAAAGGCTGAGAACACCCCACTTGAGAAAGTTAATGCTTACTAGAGGATTGCCACCAGTTCATTTCCTGCCCAATGAGGGTGCAGTTTGGTAGAAGCCCATGCGGGTTAAAGCATGTTCAAACCTGTTCAGATCTTATTATCTTATTATACTATTTTCTTCCCAAAAACATCTCACTCCATAAACACACCTAAAGTAGCCATTCCCTGAAATTGGTTGTGAACAGCTTTCTTGCAGAGACCATTACACAGGTATGTTCATCTCTCAGTCAGCAGGGGGGGATTGAGCTGGGGAATCTGCAGTGCTTCTAAATAGGTTGTGTACTTTAGGTCAAGAATGATTCTGCAGACTCGTTTCTGAAATTAATATAACCTTTTACCTTGAGTCTTGGTGATGGAGCTGTGCTAGGTAGGGGTTGCGTGTTCCAGGACACTTCGCAGCAGCTTGTCTAGAGATGGATACAAAAACATTTTTCATTAACACTATATTTCTTAAGGCAATACAGTCTACAGAGCTTCTTGTTATTTGAAGACAGCATAAAGTCCACTTGACTGTACCAATGCAGGTGAATGACTTTTGTAGCATGTCTGATTTCCAAAGGTCAGGTGGATGCCTAAGTTGTGTTCTGTGCAGGATGTTACACTGTTGTTAACTTAAGTTTAATTTAATCATATGCTCAGTCACCCATTTTGTCTGCTAGTGTCTGCTAGTGTATTAAATATTTGAGAGATCAGTGTCTGGGCCAGACTCATATCATCCACATATTTTCAGTAATTCACTTTTTCCACAATCATTAGTGTCAAAAGATAAACTGCTAAAAAGACAAAGCCAAAAGACTCCTACCAACCTTCATGGAGTCAAGGTTTTATATGATGTCCTTTAACATCTACTCTGTAGCTGGGACATCAGTCTTAAGTAATCAGTGTTTAAAGGTTTAGAATTAGGAATGTGAATGTGGCCTTCTTTCATTGTATGGAAACCATCTTGTCAAAAGACCTCTCAGTAAGAGGGACACTAATTTCACAAGAGGGGACACTTGGTAGGATCCTGTCTGGACCAGACAATTTATGGCAATTGATAAGGACAACTTTCCATACACTTTCCAGACTGGAATGTGGAGCTATCCAATGGAGAGAAAGACTAGGGTATGGTAATGAACATTGTATTGATCTCAGCAATTAATGAGACAATTTCTTTCCGAGTGACTTTCCTACTGAATCTTATTCATGCAGCACTTTTTCTTGATTTTTTCCATCTTGGTGGATAAGATCTTTTATTTTGTTGGGGTTAGTATTTTCAATTCTTGACATAAATAGTCCAAACTGAAGGAATCCAGGCCTCTTTATACGCTGTATTACCCATCTGTGCACTGTGGAGGAACACTAGTTCTCCAAAAAATGCAATTGTAATCACTTGTGCTGATGGGAAGAATGATCAGGTTCCTAGTCTCAGTATTTGTTCCTGTTGGTCATAATCATATTTTGTGTCAAGGCAGACTTCATGAATGCTTAAACCTTAGTATGAAGCATATCAGACGAAGATTAGATGGTTTTAGACGGTTATTAGATGGTTGATAAGTTGCTCGATCCTGGTCCTGTGATTGTGGTGGTGCACGCACAGAGCTGGATGGATATGCAAAAACCAGGTATTTATTGATTGTAGTTACAGGTTAGCACAAACACTTGATGCAGGCATCTTGGGTGCCATGAACTTGAAGCTCAGATTTACATGTGACCTGTTTCCAATCAAATCCAAAAAGGTTTTTATCTCTACCTCCATATTACAACTGTATTCACCTGATATCTTTCACATAATGCTATCTACACACTGGTCTCTGAGATGTGTTTGAACAGATATGTGTTTGCCTCGATTTGAGAGGCTTACATATGCTATCTGCCTAAGATAAATAGGAGGGAAATAGAAAGCAAACAGAACAGTGCAGTACAGCGTTTGTATGTTGGCATAGCAGGATGCGGTCCATGCTTAGCATGAGATGTGTGATTCAAAACATGTGAATGACTGGCTGTATTTTCTTTTCTTTATTTCATTCTTTCTGCATCTTATGTTTTGTTTTCCTGCTCTTGACATAATGAATAAATTGTGCTCATGTCAAGAACTACATTTACAGGGATGTAAACAAAGACAAATACATTATTCGGATTGCATCTGTTTGAGATTAGGCCCTGTGGGAGGCAACAAAATAGTCACGTGAGTGGAGCGGGGAGGTTTTTACTTTCATATGAGCAGGTTCATACATGCTCATATTCATTTATGTAAACGTGCAGAATTCCTTACTAACTGCCTGGGCAGGGTCGCCGTGGTTTAAATTAGGCCACTAGTTTATATTTAGGTTATGTTTATGTTTATATTTTAGGAAATTGAACTTAATAAATTCCTTAGAAAAAGGCAGGTACAAACAGAAACATCTGCACAAGCGATAAAAAACAGCGCATGTATATTCTATAAAAACTGGCCCAAAATTCAAAAAAGAAATATTCTTCTATATTTTTATGCCACTGCTCTATAAATATCTCTGCTGAGGTCTATTCAATATTCTAATTCATTTAAAAATATTCTAACATTCTAGATCATTATTGAAAGAAAATTTTCCTGGAAAATCATATGGGCATTATAATGAAAAAAAAATAAATAAATAATCCATCTAGACTCACAGCAGCACTGTGTTCTCACTTCATAGTATTCTGACAGTGTGTCCAGAGAACTCTTCTGATCTTTCTGGAACGTAGCAAAACCAAAAACTAAGTTAAATCTAATGACGTTATTAGGTGGCTATTATTGTCAACCATAAACAACCATAACAAACCATAAACACTTCCCTGATTTGGAAAGACATTGTTTTGAAAGATAGTTCCCTAGCTTACTCAGTCACTTTAGTCACTCAGTCACAAGTTTTCCATAAAGTTCCACAGGGCATCTGGATAAGACCAATAATGCACTTGAGTGAAGTAGCTGAGGCTGATGAACTGTAAGTTCAAGAGTTGAATAAAGTTATGTTCTGCAAATTGCTATTTGTTATAATTTATGCATGAAAAATCCTTTCTTTTATTCAGTGTTTTCCAGTGTTTCTGGGGGATTGTATTTACATTTTACTTTTACATTTTATTGAACAGTGATATATGTGAGGGGGCCTCAGAAAACCCATCAGGTGTTGCTATGGCTGAACACTGGAAAACAACCAAAAAGTGTGGTTTTGACCAAAACTGAGTTTTTCTGGTAGTACTTTCGAGCGAAGAGTGCTTCAATGTCATGACATGCTTTTACCTCAGGTGATGTGGATGATGCTAATAATCACTACTTTCCCATTACTTTTGCAGTAATGTTATTTTTCCCATAAGTAAGTTAGATTACAAATGTAAAAATAGATGGGGTGTCTTTCACTGGGTGTTCCTAGGCCATCACAGATATGTGATAGTTATACGTGACTGCTGTGAGCACTATTATTTAAAGAGCATTTAAATATATGTATATGTAAAGAGCATTTAAATGGTAATGGGTCATATAAAATAATATTAATAAAGCAATATTAATTCTATAACAAAAGCACAGTAACAAAACAATGGTCAGTGTCATACAACTGTGTGTGCATTCACATCAGTAATTGAAACTTAATTTGATAAATCTAAATGTTATCATATATAGTATAAAATAATCTGAACTTGTACATAGGCTATCAGATAAAACAATCACGTTATATGCTTTGTACAAAACATCCATGAGTTAAACATGATTTAAATTACAGAACAAGTGATTTTGTGGAATCCTCTGGGGGTTTGAATCTTGAATCTGGGTTCTTGGACAAGCTGTGCTTTTTCCTAAAAGTAAAAAAATACAAAACATCATACCTCATTCTTTAATAATTCCCTACATACTTTCTTTATGATTTATATAGTGTTTCATCACTTACCCCAGTTTATGCATAACAATGGCGATGGCGACTGCAATGATCACCACCACCACCACACAAACAGACACCACAATGTACAATAATTGATCTGTCATAAATTAGGAAAGATATTGTTACATTTCATGGATGATAACAGAGCTAATCAGGAGAAGGTTTTTTTTTGTAGATGTGCAGCAAGAATAACAATTATTCCACATAATCTTACCATTTAGCCATGAATTCTCTTGCTGTGATTTATTTACTTTTGACTTTGTAGATGAGATATTTTGCTTAGGTTCTTGAGGTCCTAGATTTATGACATCAAAAATAAATAATCAAGAACACATATTTCCATTAGTTCAAAGGTTTAAAACAGGGTAACGCCAGTCCTAGATCTCGTAGGCACTGCAAAGTAGCAAAGCATAGCGTTTTCTGCTCTTACACAACAACAGACGCGTGACAATTTAAAGGAAAAACCAACTCTACAATTCCTCTCAATTCCTTCCATTTAGATTAGATTGCATTTCTCTGTAAATTGGCAGTCAGAATATTTCTAATATATATTAAGTGGACCCAAATCATGCCAGCAAAATGCTACAGCATAACAGAGCCAGGGCATTTTCCTCTGTCACCCATCTGCATTTCATGTCACTAGCAGACCTAAATAGCAGGTCAGTACAGGAACTAGACATTTCTGACTATAACAAATATTGACTGTGCAGAAGTACTTACTGAAATAGGATCTGTTATGAATGGCTTGTTGCAGCACATTGCACCTGTAAAGATTGTGATGATCCAGTCCATGACAGGTGCACGGACTCCGAAGCACAGATCCCATTGTAGCTACAAAGGCCAGTCTGCACTCTTTGTTTCCACTGACAAAAAAGTTCAGATCTATGACATGCAGCAGGTCTGTGTTTGAATATCCACTAAATGAAACATCCTCAGAGCCAAAACATTTGGACAAGAATGCCTCAAAGGTCTTCCTGTTAACACAAATGAGTGTGCTGTTACCAGCAGCTCTTTACATCCATCAGTGCAGCTTTTAAATTGTTTATATATAAATCAGTAAGCATGAGTAAACATCATTGTCTATCTTGCCCTCATACTCTATGGAGAGAGCAGATGGGCTCGATACTGGAAAAGTGCATATAAACCAACGCAGTGTGGCAAAATATATGGCCTTAAATGTTAATAGATGTGTGGGACATAAACGACCAAACCTGCACATCTTCTCTCCAGTGCAGTTGTCCAGCATCTCCAGGCAGTTCCACTGCGCTATCTTGTCTTGTTTGCAGGAGTTGGAATTGAGCATGGTCTGAAAATGCTGGCAGTCCTGGTCATCTGTCACACACTGGCAGAATACCAGCATCTCAGCCACATTTTCAGGCAGGCTAGAATAAAATTTTCTTGCTGCCAGCCTGCAAAGCTTCTCCTCACACTGAGGAGTAGAACAGGACTGGACAAACGGCACCAGCTGGTGATTACATACTTCATCCTGGATGCACAGCATCATCTCCTGAACGCAGGAAATGTTTGGAGCCGGTACTTAGTTTGGAGACAAAGCAGAGGGAGAAACTGTCAGAACTTTGTGTGTAACCAAAGCTGCCCCAATTGCAGATTTAAGAATATGACAATGCTAAGACTGACTAACGAAAATTTGGCAAAATTATAATTATATTACAAGGATTATATTCAGGTCATTCTAACTTTTAACAATGTGAAATAAAGGTGATAAATAATGTTCAGTCTTTGTAAAAATGAGATAAAAACATGACTTTGATCCATGTCTCCTTTCCTCCAGTGTTTATTTGCACTCCTACCTGTATACACACACCTGCCTGCAGAAGATCCCCAATTATGTGAAGGGGATTTGGGTGTCAACTTCCACATAAATATTGTTTATGTTGCTAATAATAGAGACTTCTGTGAGGTCCTCTGATAATTAATTCAACAGTACAGTATAAACAGAACAGCCATTTACCATATGTTAATAGTCTACTTTTTTTCCATTCCTCCTTTAGGGTTTTCTCATGAACTGGAAAGAAAATTAGGGAAAAAAGTTACATTTTGTCAAGAAATGCTGCAAATATAATTTAATAACCTATTGACAAATGGAATATAGTAGAACCTGGTAAGTTTAGGTGATGATCTGAATGAGGATGTAGACCACTGGCTTGATGGTTCGCCTGCTGAGTTGCCAATCTTGATTTGTCAGGTGCATGCAAGGGCTCAACGTCTGCTTGAAAATAATTGGTTTCAATTTACAGTCATTTAGAGTGTGGGGTCAGAGATGATGTGTGCTGTATACCATACCTAAGTGGGAATGGCAGAAGGAAGCCAGTAGTTGTAGAATGTTGCATGGATTTTCATCAGTGCATATACACTCTCTTGAGTGAGCTAATATTGCCTGAATGGTCACATTACAGCCCTCAGAACTTTGCATTTGACAGCTGCTGTCTGATAAAAGGGACAAAGCAGAAAAGCCGGTTTTAATGACGCGACTTCCACTAAGTACTGATCCATGCAGTGGTAGTGTATTACTGGCATACACGACTTCCATCAAGCTAAGCTGTATTATAGTGATGGGTAACAAATTAAAGAAATGACCCACATAAATTAGGTTATTAACATTTTGTGCCAGAACAACTTCAGCACCGTGGCACAGATTCTATCTATCTATTTATATAAGTCTCTGGAACAGTACTGGAGAGATGAATACCATTCTTCCAAAAGATATTTCGTCTAACACGTTGGTCCAAAATAACAGTGCCTGGGTTTTTTCCTTTAATTTGTCACCTTAATTTAATTTAATTACATTAGTATGGAAAAATCTTTAAAACTCCCTGAGTTCAAAATAATGTTTCTGTTTCCATTATGGGGTGTTCTTTCATTAACCATTGTGTGTCAATATAATCTACATGTTAAATGCATGTTACAACATAACTACCACTTGTATTCTTTGATATTACACCTTGATTAATGTTTGTGGGTTATTAAGTGGAAAAATTAAGATATGAGGCTGAGCAAGTTTTAATATTTACAGCCAGAGACCAGACTTTATTTAGTTATCAACACTTACTAACATGCTAATAACATAATTTACTTTTTTATTTATGTGGACTTATTTTCAGTCATGCATTGAAGCATTAGTCAAATGTACATTAATTTATGTTCAAACGTTTATAACATTACTTGTTGGTTTTTAGTTTAATATTAGAACCTTAACTAACCTCATTTTCCAAGATGTAATTTTGGGGCATGTTTCACAAAGCAGGTTTAGCATGACATAGGTTCCTGACTAAGTTCCAACTTAACAGAACTTAACAAATGGTACCGATATCAACTCATCTTAGGAAGGTCATTAACAATCAGTACAATCTGTCTCTTTGACACAAGGTATCTAAGTTCTTTACAGCTGTGATGCAAGTACATGGAGCTGAGTGCATTTAACATTTACAGTTGAGGGCGAGTGAGTGATCTTGGTGAAACCAGCACAAACTGTGACAGATCCCAAGCAGAGAGACGTATTAAAGCTAGCAATGTACAAGGAATACAATCTTTCATGTAATAAATACACTACTGTATTTGGTTGTTGGGAGAAGAAAATAATGTGGAGATAATAATCTTCTGCATTTGCTAAAGAATGTGCTTGCCTCCTTTACATCTTTTCTAGGAAGAACCAAGCCTTCTGCACCACCATGAACCATGGAAAAGCTTTCATTGGGAAATGGAAAAATTGGAATATAAAAAAAAGATGATTTCTCCCTTTTGTCCTTCTAGTGCAGAGAAATATACTGCTCGTTTTGGTGTTCCTTATATTTCCTTTATGGTAACTTTTCTTCCAATGAACATTTAACATGCCAGTTGTGTGGTGATGAATGATGGGATCTGCGTAATATGTGTACAATGGATAACTTCACATAGATATAGTGTGAGGAATAATGCTTGCAGATGTTTTTTGTTACACTTGCTCAATGCATAACCTGCGGCATCCAGTCACTCTTGGGAATCATACCAACTTCTGATAAGGAACTGTTAACTCATTATTAATAATTAATTTATAAATGTAGCTTTGGTCATGTGTGCTTCTTTAAAAGTCTCATTTTATGGCCAGAATGGTTAAATGAGAAAATAACCACCTCCTAGTGAGCATAAATGTATGTTTGCTGAGATTCTCAGCAACAACTGCGGCGTATAAATAGGTCACATAGAAAAAAAAACATTTAGAAGGTGTCAAAGATACAATATCCCTTCTGCTTAAATTCAGCATCTCGGATATAAAAAAATGTTAGGGAAAATCCATAGAACTTTGATGATCTCTAAATACTGTGAAGTACTGATGTGTGAAGTGAACTTTTCACATTTTCAGGAATACAAAAGCCATATGGATCTAACAAATAGCTAAAATATTATTGTACACAGGCCTAATATTTGAACAGTTAAATTAAGTTCGTAAAATTGCCTCGGTGGCAAAATCCCTGCTTTATACCATAATGATATACAAGACATATTTTTGTATGTAATTGTCTATGAATGTGTTTAAACTCATATTGACTCGCAAAATGTCTTAATGTCTGCACAATCTGACTGTAAGCATGGTTTGTAACATAGCCTTTCGTCTGTAACAGGAAAAATGCCTAAGTATTCAAAAATGAGATGTTTGTTTACATATTAAATGTATTTCAACCTGAAATAATAGGACTAATTTCACTTTATTTTCATTTTCAACTATTTTTAGTTTCATTTATTGCCTTCTCTAGGCCTATCCTCAGACATATGCCTCTATCTAAACTTTGACGTTTATACTATTTAAAAAAATGACCAAATATTTAACAAAAAACTGTCATCAGCGTAAAAACAAAGAAACAAACAAACGTTTGCAATCAACCGCAAACACAAAAAGGGAATATTAGATGATCACTTTGGTGATCTCCAAATACTCTTGAAGTGAACTTTTCACAATTTCTGATTCTACATCCATAAAACGAAGGAATGATAAATATATGTCCACTGTGGAAGAATCCTGTGTCAGGGGAAAAAGGAAATTTTCTGGTAGCTGATTGAACCAAAAGCTTTTTACAGTCTGTGATCCTGAATGTAAGCTTTCCCAAGCTGGTTAGCTATACCACAACAAAACACCATTATTAGACAGGAGATCCAGGGTAAGGTCAAACTGTGCTCAAAAGATAGCTAGCTAACCAATACATCTTTCTTCATGCAGTAAGACAGGCCCTTGGTTATGTATTGGTTTCATGTGAACCTGGATAAACAGGTAAACAAGGGCATTTGCTGTAGGCTATTGCTTTTAAATTGGGTTATGTTGGGTTAGCATCTATATCCTGCCAAGCCATGTTACTTCAGAAAACTTTTGGCCTTTTGGAATTATTGAATTAGTCACGAATCACTCACAGAAAACAAATGTGTACCTTCAGAAGCACAAACATTTCTCAGAAGAGTCTGTTTGCTTCTGCACAGGTCTGGAGAAATACAAGGCTGCATCTGTGACAAGCAGCGTGTAGATATCATGGTGCAAACTGTCTGCAAAACCAGGCACATCCCTACAAATAAGAAAAACAAACAAACAATTTCACTTCCGTTTGCTCAGTATCTCTGGTTCTCAAAGTGGGGTATTAGGACTCCCAGGGATCCGATTTTTTTCATTTTGATCTATTGTGGAAATCACTACTTGGCATTATCACAGTTATTGTATTTATTCTTTAGAGTTATTCATCTTTTTGACTGGTTGAATAAATGATTGAATTGAATGAGTTTAATCCAAACCTCAATAAGTCAAAAACCTACGAATAACAGTAAACCTATAAATAATGTCAGCTTGGACCTTGGATAGCAATAATAATAAAAATGTGTTCAGTGAGTGGAACATTCAGGAATACAAAAGCCATATGGCTCTAACAGATAACTACAGTATTATTGTACACAGGCCTAATATTTGAACAGTTAAATTAAGTTCATAAAATGGATTAAATAAATAACATAAATCTGTATTTATTTTACAGTTAAAGGGGACCCCAGTGGCAAAATCTCTGCCCTATACCATAATAAAATACAAGACAGGACATATTTTTGTATGTAATTGTCTATGAATGTGACATTTGTACTCATTGACTTGTGAAATGTCTTAATATCTGCACAATCTGACTGTAAACATGGTTAGTAACATAGCCTTTCAGGGAAAATGTATAAATATTCAAAAATTAGATGTTCATTTACATTTTAAATGTATTGCAACCTGAAACAGTAGGACTAATTTCACTTTATTTTCATTTTCAACTATTTTTAGTTTCATTTACTGCCTTTTCTAGGCCTATTCTCAGCCTCTATCTAAACTTAGACGTTTCCACTATAAACAAAATGACCAAATATTTAACAAAAAACTGTCAGTAGCGTGAAAACAAAGAAACAAACAAACGTTTAAAACGCAAGAAGGGTGTATGAGGTGTTTCTGCTCCCTCCAGTAATGTTACTCACCGATAACCAGAGCTGTCTTCATGTTCTCCTCTGAGCGCCTGACTGCCGGCTGAAGTTCAGCTGCTGGAGCAACACCTGCGCTCGCGGACTGCACGGTGTATATCCCCATGGCAATGCCAGCAACCGGACATGACGTCAGTCCCAGCAAGTTTTTAAGCTAGCGCACGCTATATTTACCTGTTCACGTGATGTGCTTGTTTTTGCTGTTTTGAGGAACTATGGGATGATAAATAAAAATCACTGGCTGAATTGTAAAATTAAATTGTAAAATTAAGTGGGTGGATGCCATACAGTAGTGATGGCATTCCGAATTTGAGTTTTTTTTCTATATTTTAAAACACCGTCTACCTCATCTTGCCATAGCCTGTTAAAAACAAAACAAAAAAATAATAAAAAATATTTTATGACGGTTCCACTGAAAATAATTAGAGTAACATACTAGTAACAGCGAGGAATTGCAGCTTATTTTTAAATAATTCATATTTTTAAATAAAATCAGATCTACCTTTGTTTTTTTCCTCCTGTAATTCACGACCTGTCACCTCCATGGAGAGCAATGTTTAGTCCATTAGGTCTGTTTTCTCTCATGTGTGAGTGCAGAAAAGTTTGAAAGTTTGAGTAGAAATTTTTTAAAACTACATTTAATGTATATTAATGTATAAAGTCGCTGAGATTTTCAGTGTAGTTTGCAGGCTGGTAGTTTTGAAACAGAAAAGGAAAAACGCACGATTCTAATTGGTTAATCCTGTTTCTCACTATAGCAAGCTGGCAGCCAATGAAATCCAACTAAACCAAAATCAAAGCGACGCGTCAGTAATGATGACTTAGTTGCGCTTTTATGAGCATCATTACGGCGCAATTATTGCGCAATAGAAGGTTATCTGACACATGTATAGTAATCAGCAGCGCTTTATGTATGTTATGTTAACCATCTGAACAACCACTTGGAACAGTCATAAAATGTTTCAGAGGGGTGTGTGGACATTGTGGCACATAGAAATTGCTCTTCTGTAGCTCTATTTATTTACTCTTCCCTTCCCCGCCCCTTATTTATTATTTTGTGTTACACTTGTCTGCGCAATTTGTCTAGTCTGTTAGTGTGTAACACAAGAAGACAAATTTCTAGTATGTGTAAGATACTTGGCGAAATGAACAGATTCTGATTCTGATTGTAATTTTATTTGTCTTATTTTAGGGGCAGTAAGGCAATAGGCCTAATGTTTGTTTAATCTGAGGCTTACCAGGCTACCCATCTTTGTTATCCTAGACTGAAGCTACTATTTCCATCCAGCAAACAGTGGAGTGCATTAAATCAGAATGATGATGACACAATAAAATCTCATGGAATAACCACCTACAGTGTTACAATCCATACAGGTGCACATAATTTCCTTTGCAGTTCAGTGAATGGCTTTAATTTTTTTTTAAAGTATCATCACATCTTTAGCACTATCAGTGTTAATTCAGTGCGTCAGTAGTTAATACAATATTTGTTAACTCAGTTTCCAGCAACATGTAAATTAAACATGGTGAAGTGTTTAATTATTATTGCTGTGTAGCCTTTTAAAAGGTTTAGTTGGCTGTTCCCTAAACTTTGCCCGTCAGTGTTGAATTGGTAGTACTACGCAGCGAACATGCCCGTGTGGGCTCACCGTGGGCAGGTGTGGGTTTACTGTGGGGCAGTGTAGGCAGGGCAAACCCACACTAATCCCACATGGGCCCATGTTTAATAAAAAGCATTCAGTATTCAATCCACATGCTCAGTTTTGTACTCAATTTTCTATATTTTCTCAATTTTTTCTTTTAACCTGGCGTTGAATAAATGTAAGTATTCGAAACATAGTTTTGGTTAGTCTTACTTTATTACTGCTGCTTTCAACAAGTGCATTATTCTACATATGAATTAATAGTAAGGTTGTGGTATACCTCAGGTACCAAGTAGAACCAAACTAATTTTGTTATTTGTTAAGGACCCACGGAGCTGCTCACACGGGCCCACAGTGGCCCTACACAGGCTTTGGGGGCCGTTTGGGCAGCCTACTATGGGCCCCGTTACCGGCGTGAAATGCCGGGCACGCGTGGGCCCCACACTATGGGGCCCAGTTGGGGCACCAGTGGGACACCCCACACCCAGCCCAAAGTGGTCTGTGGGTCCCACATCACGCTGGTAACGGGGCCCATAGTGGGCTGCCCACGCAGGCCCTAATTTATTGCCCGCAGTGGCCCCACATGGGCCCCAAAGGGGTAGTTAGGATACTGTTAAAAAGTCAACTCCAATATGCCGTCAGTTTATCACATCAGAAATCACACACCATGTTTTATCTTTAAACTAATTTACTAGGTTTTAGGGGGACATATTGAAAGCACATTTTAATCAAACCACTTTGCAACCAATTATATCTGATATAAAATCTGTAATGTGTATGCACAGGGGGTATATTTGTGGATACAGAAAAAACATCAGATAGAAGTAGAATTACTTTTACATCAGATAGAAATAAAATTATTTTTGCACCTTTATATGACCTTTGAAATATAATAAACTATATAAACAAATGTAGATATACATTGATGCCAATATTAACAATTTATTTTCCACCACAAGCATTTAAAGCAACACACCACCAATTAAATTCAAACATTTAAACCAGCTAAAAAATGAGCAGTAATGACATGTATGCATTTTTTTTTTTTTTGCTACTGTTGTTGTTCAACAGGAGTGCATTTACATTAAAGATAACAGCAAGAACTCAACAAGCACATGAAAGAAAGGCCAACAACAAAGCACTATTACAAAAGCAATTCTATGCCCTGCTTTTAAAAGCATTCATATTTAAGAGGCCTACCAAAGCAGAACAAAGATGTTTGAATCTGCCACTAGCTTTTCTCTGATTGCCCTCTGATCCCTACATGTGCAACTTGGCAAATAGTTATTATCTGGAGCAAATATCTTTCACATGACAAGCATACGAGGCAGAGTGACGAATAATACAAGCTTGTGCAAAGACTTAAAAACAGTCCCAGTGCAATCTCAAATTAAACAAATGCACACAATGCAGAGAGCAATTTTTATCTCACTGAAATAAAATGGAATTCTGATGTTATTTTATGAATTTATTTGTGGCAATTTAAAAACACTATCAAGGATATAAATTATTATAAATCACTGGTGAGATTTCTGACTGTTTTATGGTATATTTTTGCAAATTATCAACAATATAGTCATGGCACTATAAAGCATGTTATACTGTAAAATATCAAATATACACTATTGCTTTTTTTAGCAAGGTAATGTCTTCATGAGATGTGAATAAAATGGCATGTGTAAAGTATGACTCCATCACCAGATTGCCCTGTGCTTTCTGTCTGAAAGGCATCATAATCATGGAGATAAACAATCTTTGGAAGAAAAAGGATATGTAATTTCAGTGGTTCTTGTGCTCTTATTTGAGGCAGAATGTCATTTTCCCTTTATGTGGGTGATACTCTGAAGCAAATATGCCTTCGTCAAAGCCTTCAGTGCATATCAATCGTGTAAGTCTGAGCCTTTGAGATCTCCCTGTCTTTGCGTTTTCCTATAAATCAGTTGTGAAGTGGCATGCTGTGAAGATTAACCCTCGCAGATCAGGGCTACATGACCTGGTCCGAGATCCGTGAGACATTGTCGAAATGACTCACTTGTGTGGACAGGGATTTGTGGCTGTCAGTGCTCATCTTGGTCCTCACCCTCTCCTTCTTTTCCCATCGACCTGTACAGTGGCAGGTAAAGGCTGCTTTGAACTCCTCTCGAAATTTACCTGCGTGAAGAGTGCAATAAGCACAAAAAAATGAGATATAACGTTCTGAAATCAGCAATGAATTTTCCCCACATCTGATGGTGATCCTGAATACCAAGAGTGACTTTTTCATCTCTAAATGGTACAGTCCCTGTGTGTGTGAATACAATCCCTGTGTTTGAATCTTTAAATGCGCCTTTAGTAAACAGCTATTATGTGGAGCAAATATCTCTCAGCATGACAAGCGAGCTAGACAGAGTAGCAAATGAATAATGCAAGCTTGTGCAAACATGTAAAAACAGTCCCAGTGGAAGCTCACATAAAAGAGATGCTCCCAACTACACACAGAGAGCTATGTTCAAGAGGTTATAAAGCAGCTTACTTTTTTTATAACAATTTAATTGTTAATGTAAAAGTTGCTTTTTATCTAAAAACTGCTTTTATCTAGTGGTGTGTCCAAAGGTGAGCCTAAAAGTGCAACAGAATTGGGCTACAATACTAAAATTTGACTTTCACATTAGTAATATGCCACGTTTATATTAACATTTATGCCAAGTTTAGATGGAAGCAGATGATCTCAGAACAAACATTCATTTAGGTTTAGCAGTTGCTTTAGCCAGTGGTGAAAAATTAGCACTAAAATTGTAATTTAATATTGTTTCATGTACTGATTTTTCTACAATCAAAATGAAACCTCATAAAGATTTCACAGTACTGGCTTACACTTATTCACAGATTCATTACACAGCTAGATAGCCTAATTGAACACTTAGCTTCAGTTTTTGGGATACCCATGGTGGCCAACCAAATTTCAGTGGGGGCCAGTGCAGCTCCAGGTCTCTCATCCCTAGAGCTTCCTCATTTTATTTAATCAACTGACAGGGTAGTAATTATTACAGATCTTTTATTATTACACACTATTAATTATTACA
Source organism: Pangasianodon hypophthalmus (assembly GCF_027358585.1). NCBI lineage: Eukaryota > Metazoa > Chordata > Actinopteri > Siluriformes > Pangasiidae > Pangasianodon > Pangasianodon hypophthalmus. The sequence continues at coordinate 27,312,296 of NC_069712.1, read as the reverse complement.
AAGTCTTTTGTTACTCTTCTTTGAGCTGACACAAGCAATTTGTTGATTACTATGTGCTGCTAATTTGGATAGGAAGCAAGATTTGGTGTGAATTAAATGTGGGAGCACGAAGTATTGCCACTCGTCAGCTCCAGGGTCCCTGGTTTGATCTTGACCTCTTTGGGTTCTCCAGTTTCCTCAAACCTTCCAAAAGCCTGCCATTAGGTGGAGTGAGTGAGTGTATGTGTGTGTGTGTGTGTGTGTGTGTGTGTGCAAGGTGCCCTGTGATGAAAAGCCATGTCATCTCAGTGTGTAATTTTCTACCTCATACCCAGTGTTATCAGGATAGGCTTTATCACAGTCACACAGCAGGGGCTTGTAAAGAATATTAACCATGCTGATTAAATATTAATTGAGATTAGCTTGTTGAAAATGAATGGGAACAGATGTTGTTGGAGAACAATGGTCATTTTAAAGCTTTGAAGGCCTATTTCAAGGATAGCTGATGGCGATATGGTGTGGAAGAAAGGATCCAGCAAAGCCTCGATGTGTCCAGCAGATGGAGATAATGTCTCATACAGAGGCTGATTAGAGCATAGGCTCAGATACTTACCACTGAGGAAATTGTAGATGATGGGATTGGCCGCGCTGTTAGCGTATATAAGCCAGTGGGAAAAGGTGAACCAGGCATACACTGTTTCTCTGTTGTTTGTATTCTTGAAAGCACCAAACACTCTAGACATGAGAAAAGATTAACATTAGAAAAGAAATTTGAGGACAGCTGTGAATTGATGAAATCATAGCTGCTCAAATGGGGAAACAAGAAACATTAGCACATCAAGCTTAACCTGTATTGGCACTACAAGATCACTTCAGAGAACTGGAATATCATTTGGACACGTCTTTATTCTAGATCCTTTTTTTGCATAAGAGAGTGAACATTATAACAGTCAAACTATATAGCTTTGTTCACAATTTGTTCAAACAGAGCTAAAATGAAAAGCCTCAAGGTACCTTTTCATGATATTAAGGATGCTAATAGGCAGATAACAGATGGCAAAGACGAAGAGCACCACCATCAGCATGCGCGCCGTTTTCCGCCGAGATTTCATTTGCTTGATCTCAGCCGACACCGCACTGGTCCTGACCTTGACCGACTCACCAGGGCCTGCAGTCTGAGCTGAACACTGCAGGGATTTCCACTTTCTCTGCACCACTGATGAGGTCCCTGGAATCTTATCAGACATTACATTACATTACATTACTGTTCGTCTTAAAATTAAAATCTATAGAGCACAAATCCAGAATAATACTGTAGTCAACAGAGAGCCTAGGTACTAAACCGATAGAACCTATAATACCGATTGATGATAATATAGATCAGGGGTCTTCAATCTTCAATAACAATGTGTTTCTGTCAAATTTGGGTTGTTGATAGCAGTTAACCAATTTTTATGTCGTTCTGCAGTATGCAAAGTAGATTTGTTTTGCTTTCACCACACTTTTCAACAGCACTAGTCAACATATTAACTGGTTTAGTGTTATATTTAACTGACTTACATCTGCTAATTTGAAAGAAAACCCCTTACTGAAGTAGAAGAATGCTACTCTAGTGTCTAGTCTCAGGAGATGAGAGTCCATTTAAGCTCACTAAAACTATAAAGCAAAGAGTCAGGCATTTCCCCCTTTTTTATATGAACACTTGTTTAGTATACTGAACAGTTGATAGCATAACTATTTGACTATGGTCCCCATTAAGATTTGGCTTATCATAAAAGTTTTTTAGTAAGTTGATGAGAAGTGGTAGGAAATATTTTACCTGCTGATACCAGAGTTTCTGACAGATCTGGATGTATGCCAGGACCATCAGGCACAAAGGGGCAAAATAGGTAACAATAAAGAAGCAGGTGTGGTAGACCTTGGGGTAGATCTCATCTGCCATATAAGAGAGTAACCACACCACACACACACACACACACACACACATAAAAATGGAAAAAAATGTTATTTTGGCTTTCGGCGTTTTCAATAGGCCGTATGTATACCAAACAGAGTAAATATAGTATGCATGTACAGTAATATATATGTCCAATAAAAAAGCAGGTTTGGAAAGCTATTAGACCCAGCAGCTACTGTATGTTTGTATTGATAAAGACCATGCACACATAATAATTTACGAAGGGTTGTTTTTATCGAAATAATTCCAAATTCATTGAAGGTTGTCAATATAGTTAGCACATTCCCTGTTTTAAAAAAGTAGATATGCTAAAAGTAGATATGGCCCATCCCACATCTGGGTTAGAAAGGCAAGGTGTTTTTCTTTCATATGCAACAACCAAAATGTTTGCTTTTTTGCCTGTTGCATAATTTACCATAATGAGGGTCTATGTTGCGAAAATCTTTATAGTAAGCCTAATTCACCTTCACACATGAACTGAAGCCATGTATTATGGCCATTATGGCCTGTGCTGTACAATGCGTTTAAAATAATAGTTAATTTGGCAGTTTGAAGGTGAGACATAAAAAAAGAAAGTGGACTACATGGAACAACAACAAAAAAAGTTATTAACTGGTAACAGGGATTTCAAATGAATGCTTCAAGAACTGTTCAAGAACATTTAATGATGCTGTTTTCCTTTATGTTTTTGTTTCTAACAAAAACTCTTAATTTACGGTTACTGTTTTATTCTTTAAACTGGGTTATTGTCCTGCTTCTGAACACACAAAAGAATAGATAGCACGCTTGCCATTTCAAAACCAACCAAGATTATTTTTCATCCAACTAATTAATGCCTTCGATGGCATCTAAATATCAGTTGTGATTTTTAAAAAATCAGAAGCTTTTGATTTCACCTTCTAGGAGTTTGCCTGAATGCTTTATTTTACTCAAAGTGGTGTACCATTGGTCAATTTTTGATAGGTCATATCCAATCAAAACCTATCTTAACCGATCGTAGCAAGTTTGGAACCGGATTAAACAGCATCTTCCAAGTCTACATTCGACTGTATGTGATAATGATCATGTTCAGTGATCAATTGCTACACTTTTTCTGTGGGTTATAAAAATGTTTCCTCCTAGGTTTAACCAAGAGAAACACATTTAAGGAGAATGTAGTCATGCATTTGTCAAACTGGAAAAGGCATACTGGATTTTTAGTGTATATACAGTATGGCTGTCTCACCTCCCCAGTGTTCGTCACACACAGTAAAGAGAACTGTTTTGTTGGTGAGCTCAGGCAGCAGCTCAGGCAGGAGGCTGTTACACTCCATGACAATAGCCTGGGGAATCATGATCACGCAGGACACCAACCAGATCAGGATGATGCTCCTGCGGGCCCGTTTGGCGGTGCTCTTGAACTTCAGAGGGTGGCAGATAGCATACCATCGGTCCTGGGCAATGCAACTGAGGGTCAGCACGGACACAGACACAGAGATTGTCTGGCACAAACAAAAGATTAGAGAAGAGAGACTGATGAGTATAAAGGATATTACAGTGATGACATGATGACATAAAAAGTCACAAGAGTATTTAAATTCCAATACTGTAGCATGAATCAAGTTTGTTCTGACAAGCTCTCGAAAATGTGTTTCAAAGTAAGGGCTCCTCTCATAGAGGAAATAAAGAAGGGGTTAGGATCAGTTATTAAGAACTGCTAAATTGTTCACTTCCGTTTGTTCTGTACCATTAAGATGTTTTCCTTTGGAGCTAGCAGAGCATTCCCTGTTCTTCTAGTGTCTGTGTGGGTTTCTGCCCAAAAAAATGTAGTAAGATAAACTAGCTATGCTAAATTGCCTGTAGGTGTGAGTGAATGTGTGTGGGTTCATGGTGCCTTGCAACGGACTGGCATCCCACCCAGTGTGTATTCCCACCTTGTTCCAGTGATAGGCTTGAGGTCCACTGTGAACCTGAATACAAAATGATTACTAAAGATGAATGAATGAATAAATGAACTAATAGGATAATAATTAAGTCATTAAAAACTGAATATTCAAAATATGAAAAGGTTCAGTGTTTCTTCCATGATTGAAATATGAGTCAGATATATTATTCATACATGATGCTCCATTCAACTAGCTTGAAAAGCATAGATCATCCACTCCAGCTTCTCTTCAAAATGCTCCTTCCTGATTGAAAATTTTAAAGTATGAGATTATTCATATTCATATTTTGAATGAAAAATGTCATAACTTCTAGTTCAGATAAGGTCATTTCAGCATTTTCATAAAAAATCCAGGCTTCGGTTTGAAATGATAGGCCTGCCTTTTAAGGCTGGGGGAAAGTGACAGCTCTTTTTGCTTGGGTTTTAAAGGAACGCCAGTCGACTACACCATAAAAAAACTCCTCATGGGTCTTCTCTATAAAGAGGCAAAAAACCCTTTCTAATGTACAGCATTCAACACTAACTTGTCATAGTTGTCATGGGTATCTGTAGGGGGAATGAAAACATAGCACATACTGAACTGTTTAAAAAGGCTGTTACTGAATAATATTTGTAGGGGGGAAAAAATGAAACAGCAGATTTAAAGAGCTATGATCTAATGAGTAGTCTACCTTCGCAGCTGATAGAAGGGTACTTGTCTTTACCAGGATGCAGTTGTGTCCTTGGTTCCCATACACTGCCAGTCAAACATTTTTGAACTCCTAGTTCCTCATTTAACAACATTCCTTAAGAAAAGGTTCCAAATAATTTCTTATGCGTAAAATTTAGAAGTATTTTATGCACAATAAAATGTGGATTCATCAAATGTGCTTACATATCAAATGCCCAAGTGCATGCAATGAAGCTTCATTAATACCAGTTGTTATAGCTGACATGCATGTGCATGTCACTGCTCATTTACGTACAGACACGCCCCAGACTAACCATATATGGTATGTATGCTTCATTTCAAAGGACTTCCATTTTTCTTGTGTCATGGAGAAATAATTGAGTACAGATACACCCCAAACTAACCACATATTGTATGCATTCTTTTTTCTGAAGCAGAGATTTTGATCACTAAAGTGTAGAGTTATTAAGCTGTTTATCATTTTTAATAAATTCAGTGAAAATTAACAATGCATTCTGCAAATCAGCTGCTCAGAAACCTAGAAATTTCTAATGGTGCTTTAAGTGCAACAAGAATACAATAAGGTAATTATGTTGGGAAAGCCAGTGATTGTGTGAGAAACCTGTTGCCAGTTGTGAATTGGTGTAGGGGAATAGGATAAAGTTCAGGCCAAGAGAAACAATGCTATTCAACACTGAAGGCATAATGACACTCAGTGATGGTAAATACCTGCTGTATTCCCAAATTCTCCCTGAAATGTGCCTGCAGGAAAAAAATCATAAAGCTGAAAGGACTTGGAGTATTGTAGTTATTGCAAGGTCCCAGCTGATTGAACAGTACTGGCTTCAGGAATATCTGCTGATAAACCCCTCTGAGCTCTCAGGTAGAAAATTAGCCTCGTCCCTCTGTATTGCACAATGCATAATATCCTCCAACGAATATAAGCCATGCTGCACTCATAGACTCTGTTAACCTTCCATGCGATTTGAGTATAACCACAAACATCTTTGTAATCAACTTTAATTACTTTTATAATAATAATAATAATTATTTTCATAGTTAATTTAATGTATTGGCAGCCCCATGTTTTAACAAGCGCTGAAGTAAAGCATCCCACGCTTTGTATTCCAAGTTCCCTGGAGTGTTTTGTCATAGCTTGTTCACTAGCATTACCACAGAACATACAAAATTATACAGAATAGTAGTGCTATGTGATGATACTATGTGAAAAATGTATGCTTTATTACCATCAGTGAGACATTGATGGTAAACTCCTTAAGCCTACTGAAAAATCATAAACAGTGCTAGCATTAAATGTAAAACATAAATAAAATATTAGTGTCCAATTAGATTGATAATGATTTTGGCATTTTCCCATTTACTTGGATCTTCCTATTCCTTAGACTTTCCAGTCTCCAATGCTAAAATATAGGGTATTCAGAAAGGTTTGGCCATTAATGTTGACATATTTTCTTTATGAACTGCAATTTGAGCATTCAGATTATTTGGATTCGACGAACTCTGTAGCATGACTCTGCTTTAAAAATAAAAATTACTTCTACTATTTCTCTACCATTATAATATGACACACCTGTGTGGCTGCCTCTGACCTGTTTCCTTATTCAAATCTTATTTATGTCGTGCAAGTATTCAGTTCATCCAGTAATGTTTTACTTGGTTCCTCCATACACTTACCTGTAAATAAGGTAAGATCCGACAGAGCGTATCTCCAAAGAACCATGTTTCTGTGATGTCCACTACAAGACTGGCAGGAAGGCAAGTAATGGTGACCAGGATATCAGCAAAGGACAGGTTCACAATGAAGTAGTTGGTCACTGTGCGCATATGATGGTTTTTCCATACTGCAAAACAAACTGAAAAAAGAACACATTTTTTACTTGTTGCTGAGGAATCATACTGCAATTCATACTAGAGTGTTTGCACATTACAGACAGTAAAAACAGCAGGAAATATGACCATTTCTAGAATCGTACTGAACCAATGTAATGTGACCCCATGATAGAAATCCATTGTGTGCTGTCAAATTTCTGAAAGGATATACAAAAGTCTCATATTCTCAAAATACATGCTTGATTGCTCTGCCTCTCTTTTACACTCTTGGTAGCACATTGACACAGCACAGCGTCATGAATGCCTATGGTGGGTCTCAACCTATATCACAAATACCAACATGGCAAATCATTATTAATTATATTATCTTCCTCAGTGCAGGAATGTTTCTGAATACAAACAGGTAATGAACTAGCAGGGGCATAACTATTTATTGGTATGGGCTTGCTGAGCACTAAGGGCTTCTTTCTTCTTCTTCTTCTTCTCTTCTAGAAGAAGGCTTTAGATGGTGGAGCTCTTGAAGAAGTACATCACCTTCTGTCCATATTTTTTTACCAATTATAAGACATGAGTAATGTAATGTCATGCATGCACACAAATATAGCCCTATTCCACCACTTGTGAAATGGAGAAGTAGCTTAAAAGAACAACAGATGAAAAGCATAACTTTTTCACTGGACTGGAGTTGGAGAAGCCAAAATCCAATATTTCTCTTTGGAAAAAGATTAAAAAAGATGAAAACCTGATTTTGATTAGAGTGAGACAGTTTACGTAACTGGTGTATCCTCTTGCTACACTAGACACCTGTGCATCACACCTATATGTGGGCCTTCCCCAACTTGTTGCCACAAAGAAAGCTCACAATAGTATAGTATAGAATGTCTTTGTATGCTGTATCATTACAGTTTCTCTTCACACTGGAACTAAGGGGCCCAAACCTGTTCCAGCATGACAGTGCCCCTGTGCACAAAATGAGCTCCATGAAGACATGGTTTGTTAAGTTTGGTGTGGAAGAACTCAAGTGGCCTGCACAGAGCCCTGACCTCAACCCCACTGAACACCTCTGGGATGAATCGAAACACTGACTATGCCCTGGCCTTCCCAGAAGAGTGGAGATTATTATAACAGCAAATGGGGGACTAAATCTGGAACGGGATGTTCAAAAAGCACATATGAATGGTATGGCCAGGTGTCCGCAAACATTTGTCCATTTATTTCTGTAAAGCTGACAATGTCCATTGTTAAAAGCGCTATACAAATAAAATTGAATTGAATTGGCCATATAGCATATTTGTGGATTAAGCCTGTTTTGCTGCTGGTGTTCTTTTCCAGACCTCACTGTTATGTTTCCCAATATGTACTCATTAACACTTTTATTCAATCTATGTTTGCAGGTAGACCTATAGGGCTATTTCTGTAATAATGGCACACATGCACCAAGACAGCTTTGAATATTTATTGTATTTCCATGAGCATGGGCACAGGTGGTAATATACAATCTAGTCAGCTCTTCTCATTTCCTTTTAGAACAAGAGCATAGCAATGCAGCATGTAATGACATATGATTAAATTTCACTTACAAATGTTCTATCATTCTTAGAAATCACTATATTTTATGCTGAACATTTAATGGAAATACACTAGGAATCTGGGTACATGTGTGCACAATGCCAAGAGTCCAAAATTCACAATAACAATCATTTAAAAACATACAAGGGGTTAGATATACAGATATTCGAATTAAGATTTCAAAGATAGTTATTCATGTTGGAGCTAATGATATATACCTTCGTCAGTCAGAAATTACTAAGAGTAACATTGTAGAGGTGTGTACATTAGCAAAGGTGATGTCCGATGCAGTAGTATGCTCTGGCCCCATCCCAATACAGCGTGGAGATGTAGCTTACAGCAGGTTATGGTCACTGAACTGCTGGATGTCCAGGTGGTGCTCTGAAAACAATGTGGGCTTTATAGATAATTGGAGTAGTTTTGAGGCCAAGGCTGGCCTGTTAGGGAGGGATGGTATCATCCCACTGGGGAAGGTGCTGCTCCAGATAATTGATGACAATCCAGAGCCAAGGCCAGGGAGCAAAAAACCAACCGTCTGATAGCTGCACTGAGTCGTCACTCAGGTTACGCCATATTGAGACTGTGCATGTTCCCCGAGCTAAACAAAAATGTAGAAATACTCAGAGAGTTTGCTTTAGTAACCTAATTAACATACAAAATTAGATCATACTGAATACACAGCCAGCACCATGGATCTGAAGCTAGGACTGTTAAATATTAGATCTACTATTATATTATTATAATATAATCATATAATAATTATTATATTATTATAATATTAGATATACTTGCACTCTGCACACAATGTACATTGTCCTTAACCATTACATGACAATAAGCATACCTAATCATTTGTTTTTCTCTCTCTCTGTCGAGCTACACATGCTAGTCCTGAGATATCAGTGATTCTGACCCCTTTCTCTCCAGGCTCTCCAAACCTGCTTGATCCAGCCTGATGCCATACTTCTGGTTGGAATTCTCATCACTTGGAAACCACTCACTGCTGCTGAGGGTAGCCCCATATGGACAGCCTAAAGATACATGAGATTACTGTGGATGGTACCACTTAGAAACCATGAAGTTGGATTTGGACTGCAATTGATACAAACAGTTTTGCTAAAATGGCTTAGGACTAAAATTGCTATGATAGCTATAGGACTGCAATTTCCCACAAACTGTTTTCAGCACTCAAGTCTCCATCAGTGAACAGTTTGATAACTTCAATAAAATAGACTTCATGTGAAAACTATAATGAATTTCCTGTTACACAATTGCACTTTTTGACCATGTAGTACACAGTTATAGAAGGGAATTATTGCACTGTCCATTGTCATGTAGATGAGCATGGGTTCCCTTTTGAGTCTGGTTTCTTTCAAGGTTTCTTCCTCATATCGTCTCAGGGAGTTTTTCCTTGCCACTGTCACCTCTGGCTTGCTCATTAGTGATACATTTATAAATTTAAAATTTATATCCTGAATTTATATATTTCTGTAAAGCTGCTTTGTGACAATGTCCATTGTTAAAAGCGCTATACAAATAAAATTGAATTGAATTGAGATATCAGGCTAGAGGTCGACAGGCATAAACAAAAAAAGTATAGAAGATTAATTATGCAATATCACATAAACAAGAGTTCTGCTGTAATAAATATAAGCACATGGCCATGGACATGTGGCTGCAGGCATAATGCATCAGGAAATCACAGCTTTGCTTATATTCAGTACAACAGCACTATTGCGAATGTGATATTGATTTTACACAACAGTTCTATAAACAAGAAATTAATATCAAGTAACTGACATTTCAGACTTAATATGACCAATTATTTAGTTTATTTTACTCTGTCAATGAAAATAGTTCCCAAAGAAACCACAGCTGGACAGAGCTTTGCATGCACAGATTGATCACCAGCCCATAGTAAGTGTACTAACGGTTTCAGTGTAACTATTAATAAAATTGGAATTTTAAATAGCAAACACTGACAAGGAGAGTGATGTCAAAACAGTCAAATGTACCAGTGCTGTTATACTATATGTTGACACTGTTGGAACATTGCTTGTCCAATCAAATTAGTGGACTGGAACTAACTATTGTATAATGATGAATACATTACAGACAGAATGACACATCAGTTGTGTGGTTAGGAACAGAATTTTTTTTTTTCTTGCTCAGCACGGTTTGCAGCTATAAACACTGTAAAACACAAAATTCATGCTACATTGTGCAGTATATTAAACAGCATATTAACTATATGTAGTAGTTAGTTTGCCAAATTCTAGCTTTGTGTTTTTAGTCAGTAAAAATAGGAAAAGAGCACCAATGGAAAAAAGCTACAGGTGTAAATTTGTAAGTCCCTGCATAAATATATAAATAATAATTACAGAATTGACAGCCTGAAAACAAAGCATTGATCATGACGTATGTACTTTATATTATTGTTATGAGTAATAGATGAAAGCAAGTATCAAATTACAGAATCTCTTATGGCAAGCATATATGAGAGTCAAAAGTAGTGCAAGAAATTCAGCATTTTTTTTTTTTGGCTTGGTACTTCAGCAGTCATACTGCCGAATGTAGGGATTTAAATTCAGACAGGTACATTAGCATACATTAACATTCAGTCTGGCATTAACCTATTAACGACACGTCTGTTCAGTAGTCAGCAAAATGTCCAAGTTACCTCTCCATACAAATGTGTGCAATATACAGTAGGTTAAACTGTGATTTCCTCAGACAGTGCTCAGAATTGTGATTCTGAGCGTAAATGTTATAAGAATATTTTCCAAATATGTTCACCTTGCGGAGAGGTTACAATGTTGATATAGTCCTGGTGAACTCCTTGTGTAATGTCAAAGAAAAATGGTCTTACAGAGTGGTCAGTTTATATGCTTTTCACCTGTCCTATGCATATAAAAATGCACATACACTGTGCATGATAATGGCAAATGTTTATATAGCGTTATAGTTTATCATACTATATAACTAATCAAAGGACTTTCAGTCCTTTCAGATATTATTTGCCTTGTGACTCTTTCCAGAAAGGAGACAGGAGACAATGGTTCCATTGGAAAGCACCCAGTGGGCCATTATTTATTGCCTATTACACACTGAACACAGATATCAGGAGGTGTCATAACTCCCCAAAAACAATAAATCAAACAGGGTTCCCTTTAAACCAGAATAATCTCCTCGCATACAACAAAGCACACCCCCTTCTCTCCCCAAGACAAACCAGAAAAACTACTTGTCCCCCACTCCCTTATTAACACTCTCCTATCGTAATTCCTAACTATTCTTGCCCTGACACCTTCCCCTTGTCAACAAGTAAACGAACAATGATTGACATCATAAGAAAAAAAAGGGAAGGCAGGAATCATGTCATTATAGTTGGGAGCGACCGGCATTGGCGCCACACTGCACCCCCTTAGGTTTCCTCGTCCCCGAGGAAGGTTGAAATCCGCAAGGCACCATGGCAGACAGAGCACCTCCTTGGGCCTAAGCCCTGAGCCAGTTTCGCTTCTTCAAGGCTGTTTAGAAGTGAGTGTGGGTAGTACAATGCCCAAGGGGGTGGTCGGCAGGTCCTGCGCAACTGGAATGACACAGTGGTTTTTCTGGCCACGACATCTCCTCCTCAAGTGATGATTTGGGTCTGGTGTTAAATCTTCAGGTGCCCCTGGAACTGGCCAACCAAGAAGAATCCCAGACACAACCAGCGCTGCATGTTCAGCTCCTCTGGGAATATCCATCTGAAAGACTACTGTCCATCCTCCTGGCTTCCTCCTGACACAGCAAGTTGTTTCTCCAAGCCTCTCCACAATGTAGCAGGGTCCTACACAGACACAGCCTAGTTTAGGTGAGCATTCCTTCTGCTACTTAGGACCATTGACCCACACCAGCTCTCCCGCAGTGAAATCATGCCCTGTGCAAAGCCTGGTAGCAAGCAAACTCATGGGCTGACTGTAGCTCTTCCTGGACCTGATGAGCATATTCCAGCCCAGGCAGTGACTCTGGTGCGTCTGGCGGTTGACCCATTAGCAGGAAAGATGGAGTATGCAGCTCACTGCCCAGCATGAGGAGCGCTAGTGTACACCCGGTCTCCTGTACTGCACTCCAACTGGCAAAAGAACTAGTGGCAACTGAAGCTCTTAGTCTTTTTGCCACTTGGGTGGCGAGTCTGTGATAGTATTGTTTGACTAGCCCATCACTCCAGGGGTGCAGAGGGGTTGTTCTAGTGTTTCAAATACCCAACTGCCGGCAGAAATCAGCAAACAGGTGCGACTCAGAGTTCCTTCCCTGAATGGCATGGACTTCTGCAGGGACTCCAAATTGAGCAAACATGCCTTCCAACAGGACATCTGCCACTGTCCCTGCCTGGACAGTGATTGGGGAAAGCATAGGCATCTGGCCATTTAGTAATGTAGTCCATGGCAACTGCTATGTTGGGGGTGACACTCCAGGTAGGAGGTCAGTGGCACAGTCCTGTAGTCTTTTTTTTTTCTTTCACTTTCAGCAAAGTTTAGATAAAGTACAGCAATATGGACATTATTCCTTGTCTCTGTGCTTTCAATTTGGGTCGTACAACATTCAGTGACATCAACAGTGATATCTGGTAGATGAGAAAACCATTGCATTTTCCTGGATCACCATCATATTTTTCAGGTAGAGTGATTCAGTTTTTTTTTAATGCATAGTACGACTGTCCTCATGGTTTACATTTGTGTACTCCTGACGGTACTCAGGTGCAGGGTGGTAGTTGAAACCACACTCTGGTAGACATGAATGAGTTCTACTAGAGATTGGAGATTTGTTGAAGCTCTTGGACATATGCTCCTATAAGCAGGATATAAATGTACTGCTGCTGGATCCACTTTAAATGGCATAGCCTTCACTCTAAACTCAGGAGAAGGCTAATGATCCATGTGCAAGAGGAGTTTATTTACAAAATGCAGGAAGACAGAGCAAATAAACACAATCCAAATCTCAGACTGGTAAGGCAAGGGACAAATACAGTATGGTTCACCAATTACTGATTTACAATTCGGATTGCATGAAGAACAAAACAAAGGGTCTGTATAAGGTAATAAAATTCAGCATAATACAATGCTCAGCACTCAAGCAAACAAGATTCACGTTGTGCTGTAGCATGTGCTGGGCTAACAAAAGTGAAAACCAGAAAGTGAACAGGATGTGGACAGCTAGAGCTATGCTAGTATTATGGTGACTGTGCCCTCTGATGGCAGGGATGGGTGATGTCCCAGACTAGGTGACTAGTGTGGAGAAAAAGCACAGAGTCCAACACTCACTAAACAATTTTGACTTACTGACAAGAGAGTGAACACCACTCTCACTGTTTATAGACAGAAACTTGATCACATGAAGTATGAAGTAGCAACCCAGACTTTTCATGGGAGGCTGAGGAGTGTTATTCCCAATTTTTTTTTTAATACAGACTATAGTGATTACAATATAATAGTAATTGTTTAGGTATTTTCATTATTTGGTGTATCTCTTAACTTGGAGATATTAAACTAAAACACTTATTCAACCAGAAGATTTTGTCCATAATTATTTACCTTTTTGCCTTTAAAAAAATTCCACATTACAATGCATAAGTCCATTACAATACGTAAAGCCAGTCACAAGAGCTGCATCCGATCTCCATATAAGTTACTGCGTATTTTATGCCCTACTGCTACTCTTTGTGCATCCTTCACTCAGACTGAAGGAAGCAGGCTGATGAAACAGAATCTAATGTCAGACCCATGTCTCAACATGGTGGCAAGACAAGGCGTATATCTCACCCATTTGCCATTTTCTCCTCAATCACATATATGTTTAGAGGATCAGTAATCTGCAGCAGTTGATGAAAAATGCTTCCAGGTTTTCAGTCAAATCAGTAAGGCTGAACCCCACAGATGACAGTGAGTTCTCACATGGTGGAAGCTTGACTCAAAATATGTCTTGGAACACAAATTGAGTTTAATTTACTAAACACACTTGTTAAACCAATTTGATCATTTCAGCAAATGTTTACATGGGGATCACAACATAGGTAAAAGGTAAAATTTACATATACATGCTTTGTAAAATGCTCTTATAGTAACACCCTTAGCACATAATAATGTAATTATAATGAGAGCCCAATAACTGATTTGTAAATAACCTAAATGAATAGCAGGAATGGTGCATATCTGCCAAAGAAAGCAGTAAGCTTATTTTTTGCATTCGCATTTACATTTGCAATGGCATGTCCAGTGACAATGACAGTACATGACATGACAGAACCATTCCAGGGTTCTGTTTGCATTTATTATAGCTGACAGTTCATTTATTCAAGATTCAACAAATTACATTATTTAGTAAATTTAGTAAACTGATATGCAGTTTCTGTGCCAGTGATAAAAAAGTATGATCTGGAACATAGACTAATCCTGCACCATCATATGTCCACTAAACACCCTTCAATACATATTACACCAATAACAATACAATATGTAATAATTTAATATATTACGTACCAGTATCCAAACAAATATTATCCGTACTATAGTATATTTACTGACTGGACCAGTACACACCCACGAGGTCCAACAAAATTTTACATATAACAACATATTTTATTCAAGGACAATGTAAATTAATATGGCATAGATAACTAAGAAAAATATCAATTCTTTTGCTGCCTCTTGAAGTATTAAGGAGGAATATCCTAAATAATCCTTCAGTATTAAATATGTACAGTGCAGTAAATATTTGGACAGTGACACATTTTTATTTTTTGTTGTTGTTGTCATTTTGACTCTATATTCCAATGACTATTAGCTTAAAATACAGTCCACTTTAATTAACATCTGTATCATGCACATGATAATCAAAGGCAAAACATCACACTGGTCCAACTCACTGCTACAAGAGATATAATTAAGTGCAGATAAGAGTGGCTTATACAGGCATCCAGATGTGGCTGATCTGTAAATTACATTACTGCACTAGTTTTGTACCACAATGACAAAGATGAGTCAATGCAATGCAGACTGAAAAACATCAGCAAAGCTTAAGTGGAAAGCATGAAATAATTCCTCACAGTAGTGCGTCTGAAATCTTCACACACACACACACACACACACCAAGCCCAGTACATGCACAGCAGTACACAACTGTGTGTAGTGTTGTGTAGAGGGATTTCTGCCAGCTATATAAGAGAATGTAGAGACAGAAATCGCTTGATGATTATAGGAATGAACCCAGTGTGAATAGTTTCCAAATTCTCCAGTTCTGATGAAGCAATGTAACACTTCACACTGTGCATTTAATCAACTTAGATAAAGTGCACAGCTGGGGAAGATACATACAGCCTTTTAATCCAAGATTAGATTAGATCCAATCTGGCAACCCTTGAACTCTTAAATGATCAGTTCCAGGTGTTCAGATGAGGTAAGTTTTTACAGGATTTATTTTAAACTTACCTAATGTGTTTCCGACCAGCGAGCACAGGAAAACAATGATGTATCCTACTATCAAGACCCACTCGTATTGCTTTGGATGCAAGTATTCACTCCAGATGTATTTCAGAAGTTCGTCGTCCTCGTCGAGGCGCAGATGCGCGGAGCTTGCAGTGGAATTGGACGCGGAACAGTCGCGGCAGCTGGAAGTGACGGTGACCCCCGCCATGCCGCCTGTCACTCCTACACCATCGCCAGGCAGCTGAATGAATGAATGAATGAATGAATGGAGGGCGAAAGCGCGCTCGCGAGGGGCTTTAAACGCTCCGTGACGCGCTCGAGGAGATCTCGCGGTGACCAATTGGGTGAAAGGGACGCGCGCCAAGACGCGCACGAGATCCGTGTGACATTCCATAAAAATTCCTTCCCAAACATTCCTGAATAATCCCACTGCACTGTATGCTTTAATTTTTTTAAACCCAATGCTTTCTTTTTAACCACGTGGTGTTGTTGATTGCTGATATTGATATCAGTTGAGATTTTTCTGGGGGTTAATCAGCATCACTTCACTGATGACAGGTATAATATGATAACATGATAACATGATAATATGATGACAGGGTTAATATGATAATTACTTCTGAATGTGTAGGAATGGGAATATAACTGGTTATTTCTGAACACAGTCACATGCCCCGTTTTAAAAGGGTGTGCACACTTGTGGAATCAAGTTATTGTAAGTTATTTCTTTTTCTTTTTTCCTCCCTAAAACATTTCTATTTGCATTTCACTTGAATTTATTGGTAGCTACTGTATATCACATTAAAGGTGGAAAAAAGATCTGACATGATTTATGTCATATACCAGAGACATCCTGCATTTAGAATATCATATAGTCCAGAGAGAAACAGAAATCAGGGTAATGATTTGTCTTAATGTACAGTAATAGTCATAAGTGATTTGGAGGTGATTTACATCCTGGATTTTTCCAAAAAACAGCCAATTGACTATCATTAAATATGGAAACAATGCATGAAAGGGTTAAAAATATTCAGTACTATGCAAAATCCCCCCCTTTTTTTTTCTCCTAAATTTAAAGTTTGTCTTAAATGTTTACGTCTGTTGTATTTCTGGGTTAAATCTGCGCCGTCAGTAATTTTATCATTGTAAAACTGAGTTTTTACTCTCAGTCGGGCTCTAAAATATGAGGATTTAATACCAAAGTTGCACATGTGGAGTGTAGTTTGCTGAAAGCAGAGACATGTCTGAAGTGAAGAGCAGTATTCAGTCCAGTGCCACTCTCTGACAATCTGATGTAACCACAATATGTCATGTTGAAATTTGTTTTGGGCTGTAAATACAGTCAACAAACTATGGCCATTAGAGGTCAATGTTAAATGCATAAATATGACACTAATACAGCCATAGCGCATAACCAGAGATTTTGGTAAGGCAGGACAACATTAATAATGACATAGCCTCAAACAAAATATGTGGTGTGTAATTTAAAAAATATATAAAATGGATTATACCTCTATGTACATCATTAAGTTCTATTTCATAAACTTCCAGATAATGAGTGCGGAAGCTATATTGTTATATTAAACCAAATTTGCATTGATTAATGTGATAATTATGATCAGGGCTATTCTTGTAGCAATATACTGTATGTGCAATATACTAAACTCCTTTCTATTTGATGTTCATTTCAATGCTTGCTATCTTTTTGTTCATATATTTTAGTGTTCATCTTTTTATTTTGAAATTGTCTCTTGATTTTTTTTGTTACATCATATTGCATTTGGTAGCAAATAAAAATGTTATTTCTTTCTTTAGTTTGCATTTTCTCTCCTTATTTTTTTGGCTTAAAAACAAGTGCTTGTGTTAAAAAGCAATTGTCTAGATGCTGTTGAAAACCTCAGAAGCTTCTACTCCAGGAAAATATGGCAATGAGTGTGAAATTCATGCAGGTAAACTGCATAATTTGAATGGCCCACCCAGAACTGACTTAAGCAGCAGCCTAACCCAACTCTGAATATGCATTACTTTCTCTACAAAATACTGATGTATCCTTTGGACTTAAGTCATTCATACATACATCGTCATTAACTGCTTTATCCAGGTCATGGTGTGGTTTAAATTACTTTGTGTCTTTAGGTTTTAGGAAATAGAACCAACTAAGTTCTTTAGAAAATAACTGGATAATAACTTTCTGTTGAAGCACGTGGGATTAATCGGAATTCTTTTGGGAGCGGGTGGAGTTGGGATTAAACAGATAGTGACACTCACCTCTACAATGATGTTCAAAACTCGGTGAAGCTTAGTACAGGTGCCTCTCATACAGTAGCAGTACCTGATGTTCTCTCATTGGCTGCTTCTCATTCTCTAAACTTATGTAATGAGCCTACCCTGGTTCTGATAGCCTGCAATCAGAGCGTGCTGAAGATCACAGCATAATGGAGGAATGAGAGAGCAAGGAGAGACATAGCAGTGGAGTGACATAGATCACTGGGTTTCTAAATTCATATGAGAAGGCAAGTTGACTGACCCAAATGCCATTGCTGTAGCCTAATAAACAGCCACATGCCACTAGAACCTGGAGAGGTCTTTGGCTTACTGAAGTGATCTCAGACTGAATAATCCTGAATTGTGCTCATTGCTGAAATTGGTGCATGACATTGACCAATATCGATTTATTTATCATAGTGACTGACTTAAAAGACTCAGTTATTACCCCTATTGGTGCCATTAAGCATTTCCACCATTTCAGATTTAAGGTGAGTAGGAGAAGACATAATAATATTATCAGCTGTGCAGTCAGGAACTGCTTGCTGGCAGCGGCAATCAGTTTTCCATTGTTCATATGGCCGACATTTTTCACTGTTGAGCTGCTGCTAAAATGAGCACTAATCACTTTCTAATTATAAATCACCATTCATATTATTTGTAAAGTGTTAGATTCGACACATTTCACAGTGCCCGGTGAGCCCACTCGAGAGCATGTGAGATTGGGAGAAAGGGGCGGGGCTTCCAGGCAGTGTCAGTTAATATTGGAAAGTGCAGAACACCTGCGCAAATAATTCCAGAGTTAAGCAGAAAAACTCGCTTGATGTGTTGAGAGGCCTGAAGGAATTCACTGGCTTCAAACAGCTTGACTCCAAATCAACATGTAGAATGAGCTCAAGCCCCACTCACACCCCCTCCCCTTCAATATTACCCTTGCCTTCCCCAGTGCCTCTCATCTCTGGACGACAACAATCATCAGTTCCTCTTCCCCCCCACTCTTACAATGTACACCTTCACTCACCATCTGCCATTACCTACACACACTTTGAAGGAAGACACCCCTCCCCTCTCCACCACAACCCCACCTCCTCCACAGTATAACATTCCCAGGCAACCAGGTGAAAGCTGGGGAAACTCAGTCTGAGCAAAGCTGCAGGACTAAACGGCATTGAAACTAAGGCTCTGAAGCTGTGTGCTGAATGACTTAGTGGAATTTTATAGTGTATCTGCAATCTGAGCTGCAGTCTGGAAAGAGTGTTGATCATATGGAATAAGCATGGGCTTCCAAAAGTCCTAAATGACTCAGCTGGTGGCCTAAACATCACACATAATGAAGACCCTGGAATGGCTGATATTAGCTCACCTTCAACCACTGGCCAGAGCTGCACAAGACCCACTGCAGTTTGCTTACCAGGATGGCATTTGTGTGGATGATACAGTTATCTATCTGCTGAACAGGGCATACTCCTACCTGGAAACATCAGGCAGCAGTGTGAGGACACTGATTACTCCAGTGCTTTCAACACCAGCCTGCACTGTTGAAGGAGAAACTCTGGTAGATGCAGGTGGATGAATCCATCATCTCATGGATAATGGACTATCTAACTGGCAGACCACAGTTTGTGTGGCTCCATGGCTGTGGGCCCAACCTATCAGCTATCATCACTGATGGAGAGGAATGTTTAGGTAGTGAGCACATGTACGTACCTGGATATGCATTTGAATGACAGATTGGATCAGAACTATCAGTACAGACAATGTGTACAAGAAGGGCCGAAGTCACCTCTACTTTCTGAGGAGGTTGCAGGAGGTGCACTTCATTGTGTGCACATCACTCACGTGGGTGTTCTACCAGTCAGCTGTACTTTTCTACACTGTTGTGAACTGGGGAAAAAGGTACCAGTGCAAAGCCTGCAAAGAAACTCAACAAACTGATTAAGAAGGCCAGCTCTGTTATAGGAGTCCAGCTGGATCCACTGGAGATGGTTTATGAACAAAGGACACTCAGCAAACTGCTAGCCATCATGGACAACAACACACATCCCCTATACCACACACATGATAAACAGAGAAGCACCTTCAGTAACAGACTGCACTGAGTGTCATGCTAAATCATTCCTACCCACAGCAATTAATTAGGCTGTATAATGAGTGATATATTTATAAGCCCCCCTCCTCAATAGATTTTTCACTAGATGATTGTTTTTTTTGCACTGTGCTTCTTTATTTTGTCTTATTTTTATTGTATTTATGTAAATGGTTGTTGTTACCACTGCAGTTTCCCTCTGGATCAATAAAGTATCTATCTATCTATCTATCTATCTAGTCCCTGGTTCTGTGCATACTCCCTTATCTGGACAACTGGCTGCTGTGCAGACAGTCCCAGCAGCAGGTGACAAAATTTTACAAAGCTTCCAATCTCACATGTGGAAACACTAGGACTAAAAGCTAATCATCAAAAGAGCCACTTGATCCCTTCACCAACTGCTCAGTTTGGTGGCAGGAGATTGAGTCACATATTGCTAATTTCAAGGAGGGGGAAAAAGGGTTGAAAAATCAACATTAATGTGCATATGTGCACAAAACAAGCAAAGGCGATAAAAGAAAAACTTTCTCCATTTGTTGTGTCGCTGTACTTGCAGTGAGCTGAAATGTCTGTTGAACAGCTGCCTAACTTCTGTAAATGGTCCTGGACACCGTAGAAACACATGCCAGGAACCTGTACAGTAACTAGAACCTCATTCTCAATTAGATTAGATTAGATTCAACTTTATTGTCATTACACATGTATAAATACAGAGTAACGAAATGCAGTTTAGCATCTAATCAGAAGTGCAAAAAGCAGCACGTGCAGTATGTACAGTATAAACAGTGTGTATAAACAGTAGTAAATAAACGGAATATACAGTATTAATACAGTATTAATGCACTGTAGTAATGCACCTCAATGCATCCACAGCCAGTTTAGACAGGATTTGTAGCACACTAAAGTGTTATATTTAAGTGGTAGCTCTATTCATCTCTGTGCTTAGGTAACCTTATGAGTAGCTTAATAGTATTTTGTAACAAAAACAGTTGTCCATTTAATTGACATTAAAATTGGAAATCAATACCTGATTGAATTTATAGTGAACTAGCCCTATTAGGTTATTTTGTACTCATGCGGCTTAAAGCTACTTTTCTTTAAGGTTGGTCCACATTTTGTGGGCTTGTTTGGCTGTTACAGAAAAGGCTGCGTTACTCACGAAGAACCAAATAGAGATCATTTCAGGACACTGCAAATTCCAACGACTAGTATGATTTAAATGATTCATGATTGAGCAAATTAATGTACAGGGTGTCCCAAAAGTCTCACTACATAGGGGAAATGTCTTTCAAAATTTTTCATACTTAGTTTTTATTATATATATTTTTCAGATAGCTGTTAAGAATGCCATTGACAAAAGAAGAATGTATTGAAATCTTTCTCATGGCTGGATCGGGAAGCTGTCACAAGGTTTCCTGACTTTAACAGGAAACATGGCAAGCACAGCACACACGACACTGTTGCCAAATTTAATAACAAAGTTAGAAAGACTGGGAGTGTTGCGGACCAACCAAGATGTCCCGCATGTAAGTGAAAGTATGGATAATGTATCAATATTGTAAATAAAATTGGAAGCATCCAATGAAAAAAAAATGTACTCACTGCCCCACCAAAATCTCTGGCCATGAGCCACTGCTGGGACCGAAACACTTGCAGGTTGCAAGATAACATTTGCAGACTTTTAACTGTTGTTTGTATTTTGTTCTTTTGTATTGGAATACAACTTGGGCATTAAAAGATGACATCAAGTTCATAAATTTGGTGCAAAAACACACTTAAGAAGCTATTGAGAAACACCATGCACACCCACTGTCCAGGTTAGAACGCCTGAATATGGTGAATACTGGTTGTAGAGAGTGCAACAGTGACCAAGGTTTTTCCTCTGAACTTATATTTTATTGATATTTACTGCTGGAATATGAGGATAACTTAACCAAATATTATCAGTGTTCTGACCAAATCATCACTTACCTCATGTTTTTAATATGAGCCGACAATCAAACATAACCACTCATAAGTACATATGATAAGATAAGAGCAAGCAGGAGTCTACTTAAAGAGAGAAGCATTGTTCTGCCAGTGATGATGAAAAAAATTAAGCATCACAATAGTTTGTCTGAACAGCTGAGTCACAGGCTGTCTTCAAACAAGGACTAAAGGCATCCTTTTTCACCAATGGATCAAATTACCACTTATTTAATTAAAAAAAAACTTGAATTGTGTTTTATTTTATTACTGTATTAACTTCCAACTGCATAATAGAGGAGACACCCACTTTCCGTCTCACCTGTTAACTCATATACACTGTATAGTAAAAACTTCTTCCCATAAGGTGCTTTTTATATGTATTGTTGTTTGTATTGTACAGTGATGCAGAAGGTAGCTGTGAAAGCAGGGGCGTGCTCGCTCACCGTTTTGTGAATGGAGGGCGGAGCTGGAGAAGGTGAGTGGTGTAGAATGCACACTTCTCTATTAATGAATGTTTTGTGTCACAGTGAGGCAAGGATAAAAAGGAGAGAGACGAGTTCGGGGCATGGAGCTATGTGTGTGTGCATGTACGAGATTAAAAGCGAAAAGAAAATAAAGCGCCTTTTGAATACTGAATAAAATAAAGAGTCATGCTGTTCCCTCTAGAGCATTTTGTATTAGTTGGATTTCTAACGCAGAGCACTGTGTCTGGGGTGGGGTCTCCCTCACTTTTGCCCGTGGTGTGTCTACCAGTGAGATCTTAGGATATTGCCTTGTGCATGACAATTTGTTTGTTATTTTACTGCTTGAATTTGAGCAATCTGCAGATCCTTCTGTGGGGTATCTAGTCAGGGCCTTGCTCATGGTAGTGGGATACCTGGGATAGTGCACCAGCCTTGTGTGTTCAAGCTCTAAACAGACTTTCTCAGGAGGATTCCACCCTCATTAAAATAAAGCTTATAAATTTGCACTTAACTGAGCACATTGTTAATTGTGCACACAATTCATTGCCCATGAGGTACTA
Source organism: Pangasianodon hypophthalmus (assembly GCF_027358585.1). Lineage (NCBI taxonomy): Eukaryota > Metazoa > Chordata > Actinopteri > Siluriformes > Pangasiidae > Pangasianodon > Pangasianodon hypophthalmus. The sequence continues at coordinate 27,289,540 of NC_069712.1, read as the reverse complement.
AATTGAGTTCAAGAAACCATATTGCATACATTGGATGTAGGCTATTTTATCATGCTTTTTTTTGGATTTATTGGATTAATAAAATAATGGTAATGATTTTGTTAATTCAGTGTGCTCTGTAAGTATAAAATTATCGAATTATAAGCTGATCAAGCACATCTTATAATTTGATACAGCTACAGCTACATCACTTTAAGTAAGTGTAGTTGCTCCAATCTCCACCATGTGAAAAAAAAATTTTCCCTGGACTTTATAGGGATGATACATTTAATGAATTAATTCCACCATCTTTAGGTATGGAAAGCTCTTGAATGGAATTTCTCAGTTTTTTGAGTGTATATGCATGGGTTTCAGAGTGATTTATTACATGCAGACAGTAGCAAACCTAATACTGCTCCTTGCTCAAGCCAATATCAAGATAAATAGCAAGATAATAGCAAGATAAAGATAAATAGCAAGAAAATAGCAAGATAAATCAACTCTGGTGCAACTAGCTGAGTAGTGCATAAGTCTATAGTTACATCTGAGTCTGAATACCAATTTGCAATTTTGATATTAACTCCTCAATAAACCAGCATACCTCGCCTATACCTCAGACAGTGAATCTGGTGTCACACGTTGCCATTTTACTGTACACCACAGTGGCCAATCTGTCCATTATCTTCATTATCAGTGGTTTAGAGTAATGGTTTCTTGTCATTGCCTGTAACATCTGATTCACAACCATGGCTGGCCTTCACTATTGAAGGGAAACAACATACATAATGAGCCTACTTCAGCGTCTACAGAATATTACCCTTATACCCACGCACACTACAGTGTAAACCCATATGAGGATGGGTTCTCTGTTGAGCCTGGTTCCTCTCAAGGTTTCTTCCTATCACCATCTCAGGGAGTTTTTCCTTGCCACCGTCGCCCTGCTTGCTCATCAGAGACGGCACACACACACACTTCACTTTACTTTTGTTTGTGTAAAGCTGCTTTGAGACAATGACCTTTGTAAAAAGCGCTATACAAATAAAAATGAATTGAATTGAATTGAATATTAGTATATACCCTTATATACGGGCCTTAAATGCATTAAATCTAACAGCTGCCCAAAGCTACTGCCACTAGCTCAATTCTGATTCAAGAACATGGGGTGTCAAAATAGTTGGGGTTAGCAAAATAGTTGATTTATGGTTTTGCTCATGTTTTAAAGATTATTTGTAAATGCCCTGATGCAGTTCATACACTATATGGCCGAAAGTTTATGGTCACCTGACCATCACACCCATGTGTTTTCTGAACATCCCATTCTAATATCAGGGCTCTGTGCAGGCCACTTGAGTTCTTCCACACCAGCTTTGGCAAACCACGGAGCTCGCTTTGGCAAACTTCATGGAGCTCGCTTTGTGCACAGGAGCACTGTCATGCTGGAATAGGTTTGGGCCCACTAGTTCCAGTGAAGGGAAATCTTTATCCTACAGCATACAAAGTTATCCTAGACAATTCTGAGGCAAGTTTTGGCCCACATATGGGTGTGGTGGACAGGTGTCCACATTTCTTTGGCCACGTAGTGTATTTTATTGACAATGGATGGAGCTAAACAAGTAGGTGTAGAGAAACTGGGTAAGCAATCAGCATCATAAGTGTTTTTCCAATCCCTCTATAATGATAATGTCTGTCTGGAGAGACCAATGACCCTGACCACTGACAGTGGACATACTGATTTTAATTTTGGAGCCACAAATGCTGGGTGTGTGGTGACATCAGAAATTGATTATTAAAGCATCTTATCCATCTGTGCCTCTGTTGAAATACTAATTACCTCTTTTGAGTGATCAATGATTTACAAAACATTGCTATTGGACACATATGCCAACATTCAATTGATTTGGATGCCTTTCTAGATGTTGTGCAATCATGGGTGCCCACTGCCCCATTTAACTCCATAGATTTATTATTGCAACTGCAGCAGACAGGACAGTTAATGACAGGGTTGTCAGTTTGCCAGTACTAGCTTAAAAATACTAATGACACTTCATTTTCACTTTATTGTTAAAATATATATAAAAATATATCATATCCATATAATTAAAATACAGGCAAACAACATTCTTAATTGATTCCTACAACTTGGAGCTGTTATGGTACAAAATAGGGAAATTAACAAAAAAAAAAAAAATAAACTGAATAAACATTAACATTAGCATACCGTTTACTGGTATTACATAAAAAACTGTTGGTTTTTTAAACAAAGACATGAGAAGGCAATGTCATAATTTTATCATGTACTTTAGTGTTTTATATCAATTTCTCTTTATGTAATTACAGTAATGTTTTAGCTCGGGTATCATTTCTTAGCCTATGCAACACTGTGTAAAGCCCCATGCGTTGCACCATAGGATGCGAGCAAGCAGGGAGTGTGCAAATGCACAACTGCACTGCAGTGTTGAAGAAACATGCCAGTACCTCAAAGAAATTCTACTTCAGACACTTCATTTCACTTATTCAGATTAATCAACAATCTTCAAAACCTAAATATGATAGCATTAAGACGGCCATAACATAACCTCAATGGAAAGCTCAATAAATGAGATATTATTTCCCACAGTGCACCAATTCCTTCTGCTTATATCCACCTTGCTCCACTCCATGCTATACAATAAAGCAGACCCACACCTTTCTCTTTCTTACTGCAGCTCACACGTCAAGTAATACAGCATGTATTCAGTGCATAGTCAGGGGCGGTTCTAGGATTAAAGACCCAAGATTTGTGCCAGACTGTACCATTCACAAAAGCTTTATCTTTGGCATTCTTCATTCATTTTATCTCTTTAGGTTTTTGCCAAAAGATGAGTCAGGAAGCCTACAATCACAGTAATGAACCACCACTATCATTGGTTTTACATGTTTCATAATTTTGTGGCTGTATTCTAAGTTAAACGCTTGTAGTGAGGAGTTGAAACTAAAATTGCCCACATTATATTTGGAAGCACTTTTCAGACAATGACAGGGGAGTTGCACATAATGGGCAGAGTTTGTAGAAATCAGAGGCTCATGATTCATGAATCTCATGATTCTGACTTTAATCTAAAGTCCATTTTTTCTTGCACAGTATTTCCACTTGAAACATGCTTTGGACAATATAAATGCACTCCAAAATAGTGGAATGGAATTCAAGGGCAACATTATTATTATTTTTTTATTTGATGTGTACTGAGGAGATCAGGGGAGAAAGCATACTAATCAGAGACAATATTTATCCTGAGAACTGAATTTTATATGGCATGTTGATTATTATAATAATTTTAGCAACTCCACCTAGGCCAACATAAAGTGAGCTGTAATCATAGCACATGACTGCTGGGTCTGCTTATCATTTACACCGTTGGCATTTTTTTTTCTTAATAGAACAATTCATTTCATTTCAATTCAAACTTACAATTCATTAATTGTTAAGCCAAAAAATTGAAAGAAAAAAAAAAAGACTGATTCAGTCACATCTGCATTTTCACTCCTGCCTATGGTTCACACGGTACAAAATATTAGGCTATTTCTAATTCATCATACAAAAATTAAAATATACTGTACTAAGTGCTAGTTTATAGGCTGGCAGCCCAAAAAAATGCACTAATAACATGTGTAGTGTGATTATCATGACTAGTATAATTTCCACTCCCTCATCATGACAATCTGCCTTAATATATTCACAGTATATTAGATAAACTACTATTAATATATTCACAGCATATTAGACAAACTACTAAACTACTACATAGGCCATGCCTAAATACTGAGAACTTTCCCACTGTACAAACTTTTGAACTTGAGTCATCTTAAGTCACCAACTCTGTATAGGGCCCTTAGTAATATTGTTATAATGGAGGAGTCTCGTATTTTTGCACAAGGTGCTTTGAATATTTTGGACATGATACCTTCAGTGCATGAAGTGAAAAAAAAGTGCCAGTACTCATTATGGTACTAGTTTTAATAACCAAGTAAGCTGCACTGATAAGACACAAAGCTGCCAGTGTTTGAAACATACTGTATAAAATTATCCCATCATTCAAAATTATCTAAATATCCACAGTTTTTTTTATTTATTTAAATTGCCATTAGTGCAGCGGCTTTCTCCCCACTTTTGCATGGTGTGTCAGGGCATGGTTGAATATTTGACTCTATGTCATCCTCTATCTCCATTTAGGCCATTACTGTTGTGTTGTATACATTCAAGTGTTAAATCCATAGCTGTTAAGAAGCATGTAAAATGAACTTTGCAATGCTCTGTGCCTGTTGCCGTTTCAAAGATTTTTAACCTCGTGCTCATTACTGAAATATAAACTTCACAGAAATTTATTGAAATCACATACTTACACTTTCTATATGTAGTGAACTTAATTTCCACTTGGTTTTGGTGAGCAACCAAAATACAGTTCTTACTAGTTAGATATTCCTTTTGATTTTTGACTGAGCATGGGAAAACAGGAGCGGGCTTAGTGGTTCGCACTGTTGCCTCGCACCTCTGGGGTTGGGGATTCAAATCCAGCCTCTGCCCTGCGTGTGCGAAGTTTGCATATTCTCCTCATGCTTTGGGGGTTTCCTGTGGGTACTCCAGTTTCCTCCCCTAGTCCAAAGACATGTGTTGTAGGCTGATTGGCATTTCCAGATTGTCCGTAGTGTGTGAATGGGTGTGCGAGTGTGTGTGCACGATTGTGCCCTGCGATGGGTTGGCACCCCAGGGTGTCCCCCGCCCTTGTGCCCCGAGTCCCCTGGGATAGGCTCCGGGCTCCCCTGTGACCCTGTGTAGGATAAGCAGTACAGAGAATGGATGGATGGATGGATGGATGGATGGGAAAAGAGGAGTATGGGAGCCTGGGAAATGCCAGTATACACACACATACACACAAAACAAAACCCTCAGTAGAGCAAAACATAGGATCTGTTTCAATAATCTCTTTAGCATGCCCTTACCACTGGCAATCTTCAGGGCCATTCCAAGCTCAAGATAAGATTGTTTTATTACCCCTTGGGGTGAGGAGAACATGTCAGCAACTTCGAAAGCAGAACTTCAGAAGCCCATAAATTATTGCAATCTGAGACAAATTCTTATAGTTCCACTTACAAGCGTGGGCCTGACTGATAAAAAAAATGCTACATTTTTTTCTACAAGTTAGAAGTTACAAGCTACAAGTTTCCTTAGATAGTTAATTAGCTCACTTGTGTAAACCTAATATGCAATACTATTTTTTATAATTATGTCAACCCTACAACTGTGTAAGCAGTTTATTTCCATCAGGAAATACAAATCTAGGTTATGTTGGCAATTGCTAGGTCGTTTGAGATGTATTAGTTTAGTCGTTTGCTAATCTGAAGTAATTTCCATTAGCATCCACTAGTTAATCTGAGGTATTCTAGGTTAGCATTCACTAGAGTTCGTTTAAATTAGCATACACTAGCTAGTCTGAGGTTATTTAATTTACTTTTCACTAGCAAATCTGAGCAGGTAATGTACATTAGACTGAGGTTTTTTTGCTACTACAGAGTGCTTTAAAAAGTTGAAAACTGTTACTGGTAAGGAAAAAGTTATTAGTTATGATGAAACTCTAAGTCTGCAAATAAAACCTTTCTGAGCTTTTTATTTTTGCTAGATTATATCATATTTTCTCTGTTATTCTAATAGGGTAAATGCCTATTAATAATAATAATGTTCTGTGCTTACGCTCAAAATACATACACACAAAAATAGAAACAGGCATTAACGATGTACAAGAGCCATCGTGTCTGGCCTAGAGATGTAACCATTTTCTTTTTTTAATAAACCTTGCAAGAAAGGTTCACTGGGCATTTGGTTGTGTGCATGTGTGTGCATGTGGATCCTGCAGGATGCACCAAAAAAAAAAATAAAAAGCTACAGGTGCTTGGCATCTAGAAGCCTTCATTCTGGTCATCTTTGCATGCAACTGATGTGTTACATGCTCAAATTGAACGAGTTCTCTAGATTGCAGTCATTTCATAGTTATGTCCAGTAATTCTGTTTTTGTTAAGCATAATGGATGTTTTCACAAAAGTAAAGATATAGATGAAGACTGATTAATTATCCATTCTAGTTTTGTTCTTTTTTTTTTTTAATACAGACCACTGGGTATTCCTTGACACCAGCATAAATGTATCAAAACCCTGCTCTCATGTTGCACTGTCAGAGAGAGTGTACTGATGTGCACTGTGGGTGATGGTAACTCAGGCAATAGATGGTGTCCTCTTCTTTTTGTTTGTGTGTAGCATTGTGGGCAAGCGGAGTAACTAATCTTATAAATCCTAATAAATCTATAAACTCATATCTTGCATGAATTTTTAAGACTTTGTCAACTTTCCCATCCTGTTATTTGTTCTGTGAAGCCCCAGTGGAATATTGTAATGACTGAGATGATAGAAATGATCAGTGCACACATTTTCTGGGACCTGAACATTTATGACAGGCACTTACAGAGCCATGGTAAAATTGCAGCATAACGCTATTAGTGACACGTGAAGTGCGCCTTTTAGTCTGAGAAAATAATGCTGGCTACTCATCAACTTCCTCTTGCTGATGTACTTTGAGAAGCTGTGTCTCATTCTCTAAGCTTGAGGCACACTTTGACGAAGAGGGCTGATAGTCTGCCACCAGAGAGTCTGATGATCAGAGTGTAAAGCAGAAGTCGAAGAATGTGCTCCAGGCTGTATATTATGGCCACCTTACTGAAACTGAAGCTGGATCATCCACTTGACCCAGCTGACTGAATGCCTAGCCCAACCTTAATGACTCCCTCGAAAGACCAAGTCTTTCACAAACATAACATATCCATCACCCTTTTCCCACAAATTTGGATTTTTAGAAACCACAGCAGGGAATGGATGGATGCAAGATTCAGAGTAGGCCAAAAGAAAAAAAAGGTTAATGTCAGATCAGACTGTGGACTTCCTAGGCACGGTTCATTGAAAATGCAAGGCTTTTTGGCATCATATCTGAAAATACATAGTCACTTATTTCAGTAGAAAAAGCACTCATTGCCGGAGACTTATTTTTCAATATTGATTTTGATCAGGAGCACCTTGTGACCATAGATTTTGGTCAGGAAGGACAACATTAAATAATGACATAGCCTCAAACAAAATTATGTTGAGAGGATATCACACTTGACTTAGGCTACTATCTAGTGAATGTTTAGAGTAACCGGAAGTTGACAGGATCTGAATAAAAAAGATGATCTTTCAGATGTGAAATTTTGTTGATCACAGATTTATTGAAATGTATTGGACTTCATAATTTTATAAACAGGTTGGGGTGATTATGATGGTTTCTGGTTGCTGAAAATTGCACACAAAAGGCACATTAACAACCTAGGTAGTTACACAACTAGCTAGATAATAGTGTAGCTAAAACTGGCTAATCATATCCTTTCAAGATGGCAGTGTTCATTTTGCTAAAATTGATTTTTTGAAAAAGAAATTCAAATGTTTTAGGTACAGCAGGTGTGTTTTCTGTGGCCGTTGCATCTCACAGTGTGCGAGATGAACAGAGAAGAAGTAATATCGTTAACTTTCCTGTCCACTGCCCTTCCCCCCACCAGTAAACAAAAAGATTCATTGATCAAGCATGGGGCAGAGTAATTGCTGCTCAGTGGGCCACTATTAGTGTTTGTTGTAGTTCCCATTATTTAAATGGTTGGTCACTCAAAAGAAGTCATTAGTATTTAAAATGTATGGAGTTGTGAATGAGGACTTTATGTAGATTAAACATTTTTTAATGGATGATATATATATATGATTGGGCTCTGCCCCACCTACCCCTATGGATGAGCTGCCACTGATTTTGATTATCCACATGATCCTCTGAGCGCAGTGTTAGTGCCAGTTTTAGACTCTGTAGGGGCCAAGCAGAATAGAAAAGGATGCACTCATTACAGCAGATATTTGTTGTAAACGATCTCTGATCACTACCTCATTTGAATACCTTATTTATAATGCATCTTAATCATAATTTATGCTATGGCACCCAGCATTATTTACAATCTCCCAGATTTATTGATTTGGATCGGCTCACTCACTAACCCCACAGAGCTCAATTAAGTGACAATGCGTAGAGTAAGTGTTTTGCTGCACACTAGATAAAGTTGCCAGATTAAAAATAAAAATATTTAGAGAGAAAAACAGTACGCTGGTATAATAATCACACTCACAATTTAAAACAGACCACTCAAATTTGTTTATGCTGCACTGTTGATAGCTAGAGCTTGTCCTTATCCAACTCATTCTGTTTTATGCAGTTTATGGATTTTATCGTCAGTTTTTAGGTGTTGGTCATGAGAACCAGGCCATTATCTATTTTATAGAGAGTGGCGCTTGTACCTCCCAGACCACTCGAATTTGTTTATGCTATTCTGTTAGAATGATACCTAAAACGATCCATCTGGCTCTGTTTTGTGAAAGTGCGTTCTATTCCAAACAGCCCTGATGTCTGTTTTTATGCGTTGGACACAACCAGGCCATTATCTATTTGATAGAGAGTGGAGTACATGGCATGATAAACCTTCTAACACTGGGGCCTAGTTGCCTGCTGTTGCTTCAGAAAATTCTGCAGAGTAGAGCAGTGCCTATATTTAGGGTAAATCCATCCTGATTGGTTCTTGACAGATCTGATTATGCAATTTATCAAGAGCCCTTCCACTGGCAGAACTGTTCTACAGGTATTCATAGAGCTAGAGTTTTATTTTCACTGATTATTCATTCTCTAGTTTCATAGTTGAGCTCTAAATATAGAAAGTGTTTAAGGTTGCTTCCACAGATTGGCAGTTAAACTGATCTACAGACAGGGATTTTACACCTACGTGTAGTTATACTTCATTAAATGGCCACTGACTCTATAGACAAGGAGGATGGTCAGTGTATGTATATTGGTGTATTGAAGATGCGAAATAAATGTTTGAACAGTGTTCTAATGAGGGGGAATGCCCACAAATATTAGATTTGCCATGTTATGTCACAATCTAATCCCAGGTGGGTAGCCACCATTTTCAGGGTGACTGTCACCGCTAGTTTAGAGCTTGTCAGTGGCTGATGCAAGCTGTAAGAGGCTGATCCACACTCAATTTTGGACACTACTGAGGCTGGAGTAAAGCATGACAGTTCAACTGACAAGTCCCAGAACAGGCTATAGACCATAATGAACTGGAAGGAAGCCTGATCACTGGGATGAAAGGAGGGCTATGTTGAAGGACATGCAACCTATCAAACCTATCAGTGTTTATTGCATGGGCTCTCAACTTTTTGGCAAGTGACCAAATTTTAACGGCCCAAAATTCTTGTGACCGGACCCCACTTCTATTATTTATTTAATTTAATTGTAGGCCCATTGTAGGCGCTTTCAGCAGTGGACAGGGGTCAGCATGGGCAGTCTGATCATTCTGTGGCTACGCAGCCCCATTTGCAGCAAACTGCGATGCACTGTGTGTTCTGACACCTTTCTATCATAGCCAGCATTAACTTTTTCAGCATTTTGTGCTACAGTAGCTCTTCTGTGGAATCAGACCAGACGGGCTAGCTTTTGCTCCCCATGCACATCAGTGAGCCTTGGGCGCCCATGACCCTGCCACTGGTTCACCGGTTGTCCTTCCTTGGACCACTTTTGTTAGGTACTGACCATTGCATCCTGGGAACACCCCACAAGACCCAGTTGTCTAGCCATCACAATTTGGCCTTAGTCAAAGTCGCTCAGATCCTTACGCTTGCCCATTTTTCCTGCTTCCAACACATCAACTTCGAGAACTGACTGTTCACTTGCTGCCTAATATATCCCACCATTGTATCCCCATTGCAATGAGATAGCCAATGTTATTCACTTCACCTGTCAGTGGTTTTAATATTATGGCTGATTGGTGTATAATTGTTTAATGATTCATATTTCCACTATCCTGCTTCACCCTAAAGATAATTGACTTCCATCCGAGTCTAGTTCCTCTCAAGGTTTCTTCCTCATGTCATCTCAGGGAGTTTTTCCTTGCTATTGTCGTCTATGGCTTGTTCATCAGGGACCTAAGTCCACACCTAGATTTGTGCAAAGCAGCTTTTGTCTATTGTTTAAATGTGCTATGCAAATAAAACTGAATTTAAACTGAATTAAAGCAAAGAAAGACATACTCAAATTGCATATGTAATGAAGCTATATTGCTTCTTGTTTGAAAACTATTGCTGTATTCATCACTCTGCCTACTGATGTCTGATACAAGGAGAACACTTTAAGTGGGGTTCTGTTACCTGTAAGCTGTGTTTACGTATTTCTGTTTGTTGAAGAAATTTGTGAATTTAAGCTCCTGTGCCTTGTTTATATCTGTACCATGCAGACATTATTGATCAGCAGTTTGGTGTAATCTACCAAAGTAAATTGAGTCAGACGAGGACCAGGGTTGGCAAACCCAGCATTAAACTATTCAGCTAGTATGTCAATATGTGTACCTGATTGCCCAAACAATATGAGACTACATACATTATAGACAAAAACACAGCTTGGCAAATGATTAACGGACAAAGGGAAAATTTACAGTGTATTAAACACTGCAGGACATTTGGGATGAATTTGGCGAGAAGATCTGAATCTGAACTGAATCTGTCACATATTATATAGCTGCATGACTGCCTGTGTTCTAAGCATAGCTTAGAATAGCATATCATTGCAAAGGTGGGTGGTCAAATTGTCCTTCAGAAAGCAAAAAAAATAAAAAATAAAATAAAAAAATCCCAGTTTGAATCTTCAGTTGAAAAACATAAAACTTGTTTTGTTCATCACCAAAAAAGAAACTGCATTTAGTTTGCCACTATACGTACAAACAGTGCAAACAGCGTAATGCATAAATACATCCAGATACAGGTCAAGAGCTTCAGTTAATGTTCACATCATACATCAAACTGAAGAAAAAGTGTGATATCTGTGACTTTGATAGTGGCATGGATGTTGGTTTGACTCAGATCGTCTTCAGACCATGGTGGCAAAAATTTATCAAAAGCTTTTTGATGCACCAAACCATTCTTGAATAACGCACAAATGAATTTGACAGTGAGCACGCCAAAATGGTCGTGAGGCTATACCTCCATAATGCTTTAGCGTATTCAGACCAAACGTAGTATATGTCATAGCCATCATGAATTGAGGGTACCTGCACAGTTTCGGAAGAGCACCACCTAGTGCTCACGATATATACGAAAAAAGCACATGTTTGCTTAATGGACATTTGGTAAATATTTTGGTAAAAAAAAAAAGGAAAAAAGTATGCATTGCATAAGAATGCAGTTAAATGCCACCATTGCAAAATTGCAAAAAGTTTTATGAATGAGAATGAATCACTGTAAGCTTGTTGGAGGGGTTACCTCATCTCCTGTGTTGGAGCAGTTATCTCATCTGCTACACAATTGATCATCACTGTATCACAGTATTGCTTAGGGCTGGATGATATGATGCTATAATATTAACATCATAATACACTATATAACATTATAACACACTTTTCTGAGTATTGTGGGTTTCGTCATGTTACTCATTGTACACTATCATGTAAAGTCAGTTTTCATACTCATCAGTGTATTTTCCTTGTTAAATAATGTAGTTGTGTGTAAAAGTGTTAAATCAAATTCTCCCTGAACTTTTTTCATAATATGACTCTGCTAGTTTGTTAGCACATTCTTATCAAAACAGTATATTGAGAAACATATCATGCATTGCGGAAAGTATTTTGCCATAACTTATGCATGCTCAAAACCACACAGTTTTAACTCACAATGAACTTTAATTTGTTTTCCTATTCACAAATTGGTCATTGTTTGGTATAAATCCCTTGACATGTCCCATGACAGAAGTTTCATTATGTTAACACCGCCCACATTCTGAAGAAGTATTATAACATTTTGCACATTTTGAGGTAAAAACATTGTCTAAAAACACCTTTTAATTACAAATGTAAACAATTCAGGTAACAACAGTCGAATCAACAGATGTCCTTGAAGGATTATCAATTGCTTCCTGAGTGGAGTGGAACCTGCATATGTTGTGTGCTTAATATAAACTGATCAGGTTGAACATGCCTATTGACTAATTCTGCTTGATTCCACTGAGGAGTAGTATTGTGCATCTGATTGTATTCCAAATTGATTGTCATGGCTACAGAAATACATAAATACTGGGTTCTGGATCCTCTTGTGTCTTTGGACCTGAAAATCAGGAACATATGCAGGAGAAGGTACATATTGTACATGTTTCAATCCCAATGCTACGAGTAGTCCAATGTAACATATTGCACTCATTTTCAAATTAGACAAAGGTGAAGTTAGATAATCACTAAAGTAAGTTATTTTCTTCTGCAGTGCAGTTAATGGAATTGTTTTAATGTAATAATGTAGCAGATTGATCATATAGGATTCTCTCTGCTTTGAATGACAAAAGTTGAAAACAAATGATAGTATTTGTTTAACGAAGTGCCAATTAAAAAGTCCAAGAAAGCAGCTCTTCCCTTATTTCTACATACTGTATCGTTTGAGTTACTTATTCTTGGTTATTAAATTTCCAACCCTCTGTATGAAACGTCCTAATTTATTTTCATGACCATGCGTGTGTTGAGCTATATGGTTGCTCTGATCAGTACTTGTATTTCCTCTTGTAACGAGAGAGCTTCTTTGTCTCTCTGTTTTATTTAAGGATGCAGTGGTGCCCTGTCCTGAAGAGGTACGTTTAGTCTCAAAGGAACAAAGAGGCTCAAAACGGCTGTACACCCTATTCACTCCAACTTGCTCTCGCTGCCACTGACTGGTGGTGCCCTGTGCCAAATTTCTTCTACTGTCCTGACTCTTGGAATACAGCCGATCTGGTGTTCTCACAGACCCATCACTGTGGAGCTCCTCTGTACTAAAACGAGGAGCAGATGATTCTCCGGTCAAGACAGCAGCAGGATGCTCGTTTCCAGAGATCCTCCCATTTGTCCTTTTCAACATGCTGCTGTCAGTGGATTTCATAGAAATGGCTGTGGAGCTCTGCTGTTTCTCATCCTGCTGTGCTTTATATTCATTGTCATCAGAAATAATGGTGTCAGAGCTGCCATCTGTTTTAAGGCTTGAAATGTGCTTTCTTTTCGGTGAGCTATCCCGCTTCTCTGGAATGTTTAGGAGTGATTTTATTTTCTTGGTGCTATTTTTAAAGAACCGTGGTGATGGTATTACATTGGGTTTGTTCTGGTTGATGGCCTCCACTTCTAGAACTGTTGCTGACATGGTTCTTGAGGGAGGTTCTTGCCAAATAGCGCGTTGCGCATCATTGCTTTCGCACTTTTTGACATCATAATGTGAGATGGATCTCTGGTCCTCTTTGAGGTTTTGGGGATACCCTCCACTTTGCGAATTCGCAACTACTGGATCTTTATCTGTTTGATTTCTCAACAGCTGTCCATACATATGGCTAGAAGTCTCTTTGTTGTTACTATTATATGTGTTATGCCTAGGGTCTGCTACACTATGCCTTTTGTACAAGTTGTCTTGTAGGACCTCATGCTCCTTAACCTGAAATCGGCTTTTAGCTCTGCCAAGACTGGCATATATTATATCTCTTCCTGAGCCAAAGCCTAAATTGTTCCCTGAGTGGTCTGGGACCTGTATACTCCGTCTCTTTAACATAAAGTCATCAGGTTGGACTCGATTGTCCATTAAATCTGTTTGGTTCCACTGCGTTGAGGAATAGTACTTTGCACCTGGCTGTATTCTAAATTGATCCTCACGGTGTACAGATGATAAGGAATCATTTGTGTAACTGTTAGGTTCTGAATCCTCTGGGATGATGGACCTAAAAACCAGTGACGACCTAAGACGAGAGGGCATTGCAGGAACAGGTTTGTTCTCCATCTCGTATTGGTCGAGATAATCATATGATTCTCCAATGGGTGCGTCATTGTTATTGAGGTAGGATTCTATCCTCCATGTGCGCAAAAAAGATTTGGAGGTATTTGCCAAACTTGGTAAGTTTTGCTGCATTGAGAGAACCTGTTTATCATGACCATGGTAGGACTGGCGCAAGTTAGCACTCCTGTTCAGAAAGTTTAATCTGGAGCTTTCATAGGGGTTCTCCATAGCAGCAGAGTAGTTCCCCCCATAACGCCTGATATCTTCTGCCACATTCCAGTTACTGGCGCCATACCTGGGGTGCTGAATAATGTGTGAGAGCTCCCGTTGCTCCCCTGCATAGCTGTGCCGCTTGTTGAACTCCAATGCGTCTTGAAGAAATCTACTATGGTGAGGCATATGAAGCTCTTCCATCGTGCTCTTAAGGCCTGCTTGTCTTTCACAGGTTTGTCGATACACAGAGTCAAGTGTATGCCTCAAATTATCCTTCCTTTGAAAGGGTCTGATGGGATGGCCAAGGTAATTCTCAGTTTTGCCATTGATCCTTCGTTCTGGCAAGACTTCCTGAGACTGGAGCTCAACTGGAATTTTGGAGCGGGCGTAAAGAGTCCGGAACTCCTCATCATAAGACTCCACTAACCCACCGGTTATGACTTGAACCATATTCAGGTGGATCTTTTCACAGGACCACATGAGACTGTGAAAGACAGTGTAAGAAGATTATTTAAATACTTTACATTTCAAACAAACCGAATCAAACCTAAAGATTGTATATTGAAGGAAAACCTGAAAATACTGAATTCAATTTGAATAAATGGCATGACAACATGAGAAATTTGAATGCAGTCTGATTATAAAAAAATGCAAGTGATGTTGCCAAGCTGATACCATTTTGGAGTGTATGTATATCTAGTTTAATGATCTAGTTTATGCACATATTACTTTAGATAATTACAGATTAGTACACTGGAAAATGAATGTAGGAAATACAAGAAATATGAAATATTGCACTCTGTTCACATTTTTTATTTCCCTCCTAAATCTCTGCCTGTTGATCAATCACTATGTATTCTGCTGGTTGCCATAGTCTCCATGTAGTGCCTAGCTAATGTAATAACCATCTCTATGTGTGATCTTGTTTTCTGTGCAAATTCATGCAATTATTTAGCAAGATGTAGTAAACCAGTTTTAGCACAACTCACTAAACATTTTAACTAATATTCTTACAACATTTACAATTGGCTACAGGCTGTTAATGTGCTATTCAAACTAAACGGTTAAAGACAACATTAAACAGAAATGATAATGCAGTCTTCATAATATTTTCTGGGTGAAATAGGTTTAGTGTTTTACTGTATATATTTAGTCTCCAGTCAGTAATCTCAGTTTTTTTTCATTTTGTAACCACAGGTTTCATTCATTATTCTTGACATATTTAAGCTTTATTAATTGTGTATGTAGTGTGTCATTTTTTAGGATGACAGTATTTACTAACTTACCTGTATGATCCAAAAAACACTGTTTGGCAATCGACTAGAAGAAATTTCTGTCCCATGCCTCCACGGAATTTGGCTCCTGATTTGCAAACATACTCCTGGCCTTGCACTGTGCGCACCCTCATATTCTGTAGACGAGGCAAAAGTAAGTTTTCTCTAATAATGTAACGGCAAGGCAATGCATAAAATCAGGCAGATACTGGTCAAGAGCTTCAGTAAATGTTCACATCAAGTATCAGAATGGGGGCAAAATGTGATCTCAGTGACTTTGACCTTGGCATAGTAGTTAGTGCCAGATGGGCTGTCAGATTATGTCAGAGCTCCTGATCTTTAGGGATTTCAGTCTCTAGAGTTTACACAGAAAAAAAAACATCCAGGGAGTGGAAGTTCTGTGGGCAGAAATGCCTTGTTGATGAGAGGACGATTGCCAGACTGGTTTGAGCTGACAGGAGGGCTATGGTCATACAAATAACAAATCTTTACAACCATGGTGAGCAGAAAAAAGCATCTTAGAATGCACAAGATGTTGAACCTTGAGGCGGTTGGACTACGATACCAGAAGACCAGTTGAAGATTGGCAAATCATTGCCTGGAGTTTCCAATCTTCACCTGTATAGTTTTAGCAATTTTAAGAATTGTGCTGCTGCCGCATGATTGGCTGATTGTAATAATAATTATATGAATTATATGAATTATATGAATAATAATAATTGTATAAATGTGCAGGTGTTCAATGACCGTATAATGACTGTATAATCCCGGAAGACTTTCACGTTGGCTCTACATGATGAAAGGTAAAGACTCTCAAGGACAGCGCAAATAAATGTATGTATTCAGCATAGTTAGAGTATGTCACTGAAAGTAAGGCTGTAAAAGTCAGACAACGGCCTAAAATAAATGTTCAGGATCAAAAGCCATTATGTCTGCACAGAAATCTTCTGTGTCTGTTTCATTAGGTGTTGCTCACCAAATGAAGTGATCAATACCTGACATAATCAATCATTTCATTAATCTCATATTTATATATTCAAATAACCCATACAAACATGATAAGAGCTTCCTATGAGGATTTAAAATGACCAGTATTATCCAAAACAGACATGGAAGGTGCAAGTCATTTAACAGAAGTGGTGGGAAAGTAAACTTTACTTCGGCCCACTAGTAAATAATACTACTACCTCAAGGCAAAGCACAAGGGGCAACAATTTCAAGCAATTCGAGTGTCATTTCTATCATTCAACTAGAGAGAAGAAGGATTTTTTAAGTCTGCCACTTAAAAAGAAATGGTAATATGATGTTGCTTTTGTTCTTGTGTGCAAGAAAATCTGACCTGCAGAATTTCTGTGAAGCTTATCTAAGACAATGATTAAAGGTCTAGCATAGAAAGTGACAAGGACAAACACAGCTCTTTCTTTTTTTTTTTTTTTGCATTTGAATTTCCTTTAAATGAGAAAGCTTAAGAAGTTCTGTGTGAAACAAATGGGGAATTATGAATGACAGTTGAGAGAGTGAAAATCTTACATGAAACTGATCAGTTATTCCTAAACAGCATGTCTGCATAATGAGTGTAAAGGAAAAAAAAGAAAGGTCACTCACCCTGAGTCTTTGAATTTGGATGTCAAGGTTTGCAGTCATAGTGAGAAAGCCTTTGAAATGAATGTGATCCAGAAGGATATACACGGGAACACCTCGGATAGATGCGTCGACTACCTCTTTAAAAATGTCTACATCAGTAAACACATCCATGGCAATTGCAATGACCTGTATGAAAACAAGACAGATGAAAATGTATCAAAAGTGCACAATTACTGGACATTTTCTGTACATGTAGCGCAACACCTCAGTGCTGCCTCATTGATCTGTTAATCATTAATGGCTTGGAAAATTACTCAGAACTGAGAAAGGTAAAAGCAGATGTTTTAAAGGAAACTTCCTCAAGTCTATAAGCAAAGACGTGATCCATAGGGCCTCGCAGTTGCACTACAGAGCATTGAAATTGCACATGTGCAGACTGTACATGAAAGCTCCTACAATAGAAGCATCACGAATCTGCCAAGCAACAATATATATCCTCACAGTCAGCATCGTAATGGTGAGGTAGGTCAGGTAGATTAAGGTCATAACTTTCCAGGAGATGCTTGCCATTTTAATCAGACCTTGTATCTTACCGGAATTCCAGCATTACTCTATTCAAGCTTCAACAAGTACAAGTTGATGAGTTGGTAAGGCTGTAGCACGCTAAAGTCTTACAGCACCACACCCTGTGGTATTTCACATGTTTTCAGAATCTAGGTCATAGAAAGTACTAGACATTGCAAAATCTAACCACACACACACACATATATATATAGACAGATCCATAAGTATTTGGACAATTTGGGCAGTGACACAATCAATTTTCATAATTTTGCTTCTGTACACCACCATTAAATTAAGCAATCAAGATGTGATTGAGTTGTAGACTTTCAGCTTTATTTCAAGGGATTTAACAAAAATTAACATGCATTAACCTTTTAGGAATTACAGACATTTTTTACAGAGTCCCTCCATTTTCACAGGCTCAAAAGTAATTGGAATTGACTGATAAGCAGTTTAATGGCCAGGTGTGGCCTGTTTCCTCATTATGTCATGACAGAGTAAGTAGATAAAATGTATGGAGTTGATTCAAAGCGTTGAATTTGCATTTGGTAGTTGTTCAAGGGAAGTTGAACAATGTGCGGTCCAAAGGGGTGCCGATGCAAGTGAAGGAGGATATCATTAGGCTGAAAAACCAAAACAGACCTATGAGAGAGATAGCAGAAACTTTAGTTGGCCAAATCAACAATTTGGTACATTCGTAAAAAGAAGGAATGCACTGGCGAGCTCAGTTTCCAGACCCTGGAAGACCACGGGAGAAAACTAAAGTGGATCATCACAGAATTCTTTCCTTGTTGAAGAAAAACCCCTTCACAACACCTAGCCAAGTCAAGAACACTCTGGAGGAGGTAGGTGTATCATTGTGAAAATCTACAATCAAGAGAAGCCTTCATAAATGTAAATAGAGACGTTTTATTTCAAGATGCAAACCAAGATGTAACACTCAAAAACAGAAAGGCCAGATTAGACTTTGCTAAAAAAAAAACTAAAAAATAAAAAAATAAACAAAAGCCTGACCAGTTCTGATGCAAGATTAACTTGTACCAGAATGATGAGAAGAGAAGAATATGGAGAAAGAAAGGAAGGGCTCATGATCCAAAGCATACCACATCATCTGTCAAACATGGTGGAGGCAGTGTTATGGCATGGGCATGTTTGGTTGCCAATAGAACTGGGTCACTGATGTTTATTGATGATGTGACTGCTGATAGAAGTAGCAGGATGAATTCTGAAGTGTATAGATTCAGTCAAATGCAGCAAAACTGATAGGGCAGCGCTTCACATGTACAGATGGATAATGACCCAAAACATACCGCGAAAGCAAACCCAAGAGCTTCTTAAGGCAAATTAAATGTT
The DNA here is from genome assembly GCF_027358585.1 of Pangasianodon hypophthalmus. Lineage (NCBI taxonomy): Eukaryota > Metazoa > Chordata > Actinopteri > Siluriformes > Pangasiidae > Pangasianodon > Pangasianodon hypophthalmus. The sequence continues at coordinate 27,270,659 of NC_069712.1, read as the reverse complement.
CTTAAATGTCTGATGACCTCGGCCCAATTGAGCATATTTTTCACTTACTGAAGACAAAACTGAAGGCAGAAAAACCCACAAACAAGCAGGAACCGAAGGTGGTTGCAGTATAGGCCTGGCAAAGCATCTCAAGGAGGAAACTCAGCATTTGGTGAGGTCCATGGGTTTCAGACTTCAGATTTGCATCCAAGTATTAAAATTAATCCTAATATTTATGATTCTGTTAGTTTGTCCAATTATTTTTGAGCCTGTGAAAATGGAGGGACTCTTAAAAAATTATGGGTCATAAACAGTTAATGCAATATTTTTGTTAAACTTTATATATATAGTTATATTTATATGACTATTATTATATTTAATAACTTTATTTTTGAAAAAACAACTTAAAAGCTCATGCCAAGTTGTACATGTACATTTGCCTTATCTTCAACGAACGTGGAAGCAGATATATTGAATTTGAGAAAAATCTAACATGAAACTATTCTGTTATGGTTCCTTGGTTATAATAGTAATAAACCTCGAATGTTGTGAAATTATACCATTATTTCATTATCTTATACCACAGCACTGCTGAATTCTCAATTTTGAATTTTCAGACAGCATTGATCTATAATAGCACAGCTTGGACAGTAGTTTAGGTTTTCTGACATTGCACATAGGATTGCATATTTTGTCCTATTACCTTCGAGAAAAAGGGAAAATAGAGGCTGGTAAGGGAACAACTGCTTATAGCTGCTGTAATGTGATAAAGTGATAACAGAAACTAACTTGTTTCACACATGGAACATAACTACAAAAGCAAAAAATGTGTTGTTCTTTAATTTATAAACAAAAAATAGCAAATCTGAGTGGTGAAAGAGTAATAAGACATTTTATATTTAAAAAAAAAATACAACTTCAGAGTAGTAAATGTTGTGGCATCACACCACTCCGACGCTGATTATTTTTCTAAAACAGCATGTCCGTCATGTTTTATTCCTTACATAACGGGCAATCACAATTGGCCTCTCCATCTGAAACTGAAATACTGAGACTGCCAACATTTGCAACAGTTGAACGTAATTTTCACTCTTATATAAACTTGACCACTTCTGGGCACCACAGGGTACAAACTAATCACAGTTTAAATGCAAAGTGTTCGGTTGAATTTAAACATTTATGAGCCTTGCTATGCTTTTCCTGCCTCTGATGTATATTTCTTCCTTAACAGCTCTAGAGAATGGTTGTGCTACGCCAGAAAAGCATACAAAATTGTGATAATTTAACACATTTACTGATTTTTGTGATAAATTAGCATGTCAGATTCATTGCATCACATTTTGCAGGTATTGTATTGACTAGCAACGAAGCAAAGGCATGTTTTCAATTGGCTATAAATGAGACAAGGACCAATATTCTTCTGAACGTAGGCATGCAGTCTTCAAAAAATGACAGCAAATGACATCAATTTAATTACTTTATATGTGGATACTCCATAATATGCATAGTATATCAGTTAACTAATGTATGTACTAAATGTCACTTAAACTGGTTCCACAAAATTCACAAAAGTCACTTGCTTATGACAGTTTATTACCAACCATTCATTGTTTGACAAGTACAGATGCATTTGCACTGGTGTTAATTTGACTACCAAAATTATTAGTACCAGTTCAAAAGCAATAAGGCACAAGGGAAAAATATTTTCACATATTTCATTCTTTTAAAGCTGATTATCATTAACAGCAGCTGGTTGTTAATCTGCAGCTTGTTGTGCCTCCTGATAACTCAAAAGCAGAAACAAGGACTCCAAAATCTTTACATAGTTTTAATTATCAAGCTCACACTTTGTACAATGTTCCTTTCTCAGCTGAAGGCAACCACATTTCTAAGGGTCCTTTTAAACACAGTCTAACCAAAACATGCCTTATTAGATTCATTAGGTCAATTTAGCATCAAGAAACGATGCTCCCTACATTCATATTCACTTTCCACTTTCTGTGTCGGTTCAGTCGAATCAGTCTTTATTTATTTAGTTTTCACTTCTTTGTCTGTCAGAATTAATCACATAATGATCTAATATACCACCTTTCCTGTCAGTATTTCCATGTTTATGTCCTATTCTCTGGATATTACTTTCAGATGAATAACCGTTGCTCAGGATGTTATCCATCTCACATCTTAGCTTCAGCGCAGTTCCATCTTCAGTGTTTTCCTACCCTGTTGTTTACATATTTCCACTGGAGCCCATGATCCTACATGATATCTTAACCTTATCTCATGAGAAGGTCATAAGAATTTCATATGCATTAAGTTGCTAGGAAAGGTAAAGACGTTAACGTCAACCATATCTTTATAGATTTTTTTTTCTGAATTGAGTCCTGCAGATTTTTCTGCATTGGCGAGTGTGTGAAAGTGTTGGATATCTACTTGAGCTCTCTACCCAATTTCCTCATTTGTGACAGTCGATTGAGTATGACAGATAGATGTGTTCAATGGAAGTCAATCTCTTCCTAATGAACACTGAAAATGACATATAACATGACAGATAACAGAATACGCTCTGTCCCTAAAAACACATTCTGGAAACACACTGACATACTGAAAGGTTGTCTGTTGGTGTGCTGTAATGTGGAGATTTCATTATGTCAGCCATTAAAAAGCTATTTCTTGCAAGGATTCAATGAACACTTGCTCTTGTTTTACTCCTATAAGGCCAAAGAACTAAGTCAAAGCCATGGGAAAGAGACTTCCCTCTTGGTGCATTCTTTATCAGCACATCTGCTGCATCCACCATTTAAATTCCACTGAATTGCTAGTGAAGTCCAAGCATTACAATAATCAATTCCTAGTCTTTTAGCATTAGGTGCTGAGAAACAAACAAAAAAAAAGCTCACACCCTGGTAGCACTGCCCAAAAAAAAAATCTGTATGCATATGTTGTCAGGCAGGGTTCTTTCAGTCACACCCAGATAGCTTAGGAAAGGGTGCGGACGGATGAACTATTCATTGCGTAATTTATTATCTTTGTCTGAGCTGAGTATGTTTAGTCAATTTTAGGTGAAACTAATGTGAGTGGCTTCTATCGATTGATCACGTCTACTGATTTACGTCTGGTCATATTTAAATGCCTTTCAATAATGGCATTAGAAGTCGTTTAGACTGATTTAATTCAGAGGCTAATGTTTATATGTAAATTTCCACAGTGATAAGACAGGTCAGATGTAGTGTTGTATGTTGACTCTTCTCTCACAAGGCAAACAGGGACCTTGTCATAATTCAGGTTGTTTAACAATGCAACATGCTGCACGTTGGAACACGTGGAAACACTATTTGTTTAGCAACATGTGGGCCTTTGGTGCATTTATGCAATATAATGTATATTTTTTAAATTAACTAGGCTAAAATTAATTAACCAGAGTATGACTTACATGTCACTGTGCCTTTGGTTATTATTTAAATTGAAAATGTGGAAGTAAGACTCTGATTGACATAATTTTACTCCTTTTTGACGTGCCCAAAGCAGCCATTTTCGTGAATGCATCTGCTAAATGTTTTAAATCAGCCAACAGCCCAATTTCCACACAGAATGTTAACATCAAATACTCCAGAAGGCCAGATGAGGCAAAAAGCAGCAATTGCTGTTTTGGACATAGTTGGACGTAGTTAGCAACACTGAATGTTATTTTTGTTGTTGTTGTTGTTGTTGTTGTTGGAGAAACTCAGATAAAAGTAGCACTTTGGCCACTTTGGCATGTTAGCATAGAATTTTTGTGTTCACAGAACAAGAGAAGACATGACGTCAATATCTCGTCAGCCAAATTGATCTGCTGCAGTCCAAACAATTCAGTACCCATAAGTTTCTTACATCTTGTGACCTCTCTTCACATCTTTGCTAATGTCTTGACAACAAGTGCTGCGGCTTGTCTTTGGAAAGTGCTTCAGAGCCTGTCCTAACATTCCCTATTATTTTAAAGATGTGTGTAGAGCTACAGGTACCACACACAAACACACATACACACATTAAAAAAAAGATTAAAAATCATAAAGTGACATTTATCACACTATATGCAGCCGTAAGAAAACTTATGATGAGCGTACTAAATTGGATAAACATGACTAACTATTTGAAAGATGTTAGCTTGATTTCCTCACTGCCCCATTTAGCTTCATAGAGTTAATATCACACCTAGTGGTTAAAAATTGGGATCTGCAACAAGTGCTAAAAGATGGCCTCTGGGGTAGGACTCACACTGCCCAAAAATGAATATTTTCAGTGGAGGAGCAGCAGCAGTTGCCATGGTTGTGGCTGGTTTAGAAATAATCTGCAATCTGCCAAAAAATGTTTATAGCAAATAATTTGCATTCAATCCAATACATTCCTGCAAACAAATGCAAAGAGTAAGTGGAGGCTATGGTGTACAGAATCATTTCTACTGTGAAATATATTTCAGGGAAAGCAGGATTATGGAGCGGATAATGCCGGTACATCAAAAACGCTTGAGCACCATGGTGACCTTGTTTTGTATGCAAAGGTTGAGGGGAAAAAAAGAAAAATGTGCATCCCTTTTCCAATGCTCGAATATTTTGGGGTAATTTCAGGCCTTTTATGTTTTTTTATATATAGTTGGGCTGGAATTTTTGCTGAAACATGGCAATGTTGCCATGGTTGAAAAAAGGTACATCTAAAACTGCTCAAAATGAGTTACTAGACTGAATGACAGCATGTTGTTGATTCTCCACCCCCTATTACAGGGTTACTCTGAAAATTCACTACATAGTAGCCTATAGCATAAGTCAAGTGTGATAGCCCCTTGACTTAATTTTGTGTGAGGCTGTGTTGTTATTTAACGCCGTCCTTTCCCACCAAAATCTATGGTCAAAATCTATGAGCTGCTGCTGATATACATCTTAACTGAAATGCCACAAAAGACAAAGACACTTGTTTAGGCAAGCAGACTGTGCCTCTGCGTCACATCACCATTACCTGTCTAGCTTCTTGGATATTTTTCCTCAATACCTCCTTGATGGTGGGGCTGTTTAACCTGGGTGGATGGTAAAGCAGGTCTATGTTGGTCTGGAGTCTGTTGTGCATGACCTCTGGCCAACCGAGATCCAAGTCTGGAGGAGCAGCATCGGAATGTGTGGGCCAGTATGTCCCTGTGGAGGCCTCCTCATCCCTGGGACTCTCTACCTCCTCTATGTCTTCACTGACAGGTAGTTGTTCTGTATTCTGTGTTATGAAGTCAATCTCATCCTCAGAAAGGAAGCTTGCGATTTTCTCAGCTTGGATGAATTCTTGATATATTTGTTTGCCACCACTGACAAGACAGTCAATGGCTAGCCGATAAGCTTCCTTATAATGTGGCAGGATGAAATCCTCAGTGCTGAAGTCCTCTTTCAAGGATGAGAGCATAGATAGATTGGATTCCATTATGCCTGGGCCTTGGATCATCTCTCCTCAAAAGTAGCCACCACCTGATGAAAGAAAGCATACAGTCTTATGGAAGATGCTTTTTTTTTAAAAAAAAAAAAAAAAAAAAAAAAAAGGAAATGTGTTCTAATTTTAATCCATACAACAGTTCTATGGCTTTATCTTGAACATGTTCCAGTGTTCATGTTCTATTTTCCATCATGTTAACAGATGAAACAAGGCTTTATTGGCATATTACTATTGTTCTGCCAAAAGCGTAAAATGACAAAGGTTTGTCCATTCTAATGTAAACTGAATCATCAGGGAAAATAATGGGATGGTGTGCATTTCACAACAAATACAAAAGAAAAACAGAAGGCAACTGTTAAAGGCATGGTTCACTGTTATTGCCCCATGGCCACAGCACACATGGAAAACTTGCTCAGCCAGGTTCCAGCAAAGGTGGTTAATGGAATACTGCTCTGGATACAAGAGATTAAAAAAAACAGCTCTGCGGTTGAAACAAGCAAAGGTAGAGATCAGCACACTTCCCCAAACTAAATGCTGTAAGAATCCACCAGACAGTAGACTCTGCTTCTTAGTCTCTGTGCAAACTATGTAAATTATGCCATCCCTGATTAGACGCTACTAGCTAGCCCAGCTGTTCAGCCCCCACAGTATACTATTATTACACACTGTTTTTCTGCATTGTGTAAAGAGATTTAATGCCGCTAACTTTTACTTGATCCACATTAAGGAGTCATTGTTTCTTAATGCAAAGATTCATTCAATGACAATGTCTGTTCACTACAACTGAACAATGTGGGAAATTCCTAAAAGAATGTGGTAAACAGACAATAAAAAAACTGTCATAGTCTGTATAAACACTTGACAACATCTGTGCTACTTAATGTTAAACTGTCTTCTTGAAAAGATAATGACCTCAAGTTCTTCAGCTATGATAATTGCCAAATAATAGGTCAAATGGAAAATGGACTTACATAAGGAATATTACTAGTATATATGTGTGTGTGTGTGTGTAAATATAGTATATCATATAGTATATAAGTCACTCACTTGCCATTTCTGTAACCAAACTTAATTCTTTATGACTTACTTGAACGGTCAGTTACAGGAAGATCCTCTGGAGTGTTGGTAATGCATTTCTATCCAATTCTAATCCATTTCTAATAGAGATTAAATGTTGAAGAGTTGAAAAGAAATATGAATCTTTACTGCTGCCGAGTGAAGGCAGGAAACAAAAAAGAACCGGAGATGTCACAACTTGAAAAGTGCTGGGAAGAAGAATGGGTGGAGATTCATAAAACTGAAACGTTCTCCCTGGCCACAGGCAACAGACCTGTTTGAGCCACTCTTAGCCACACCTCTGTGTCTCTTTCCTTCTTTATCTTTTCCCAACCCCCTCCCTCCTCCTTGTACAAAAAAAACAGATCAGAGTTCACTTGGAAACTAGTGAATACTTCTCTTTATTTGGTCTAATTATATCTATTTTTTTGTCTATAAAACACAGTGAGTAGTTATGATATGCAGTGACATACAGCATCTTTTTTTTTTAGATATTTATTTTCTTTGTACCGAAAGAATGTATGAATGTGTAGGAAGAAGTGTTATATACTGGGAGCTTTATATGCATTGTTTTAGGCTATATGTTTGAATAATCATACTGGATATTAAAAAAAAAGCTGGAAGTAATGCAGTGGAACACTCAAACGTTTAACAAAAAGCACAAATTTGATTTCTCAAGAAGACAAACACTAAATCTCATCTAAAAAGTGAACATTGTATTCTGACCAAACTTGGTACAGGTACAAATAGTAATTAGTGGGTGTGGACGAGGCAGGGTCGAGATAGGATCTGGATAGACCAGGAAGTATACAGGAAACAAAACAAAGAGTAACAGGAAGCAAAACATATTAAACAGAAAATGGTGATGACTTTCAGACTGGTCCATGTTTGTAACTACTGCAGGCAACCATGTAAAGCGTAAAACTACTGAGCAGAAATACGCGTTACAGTAGATGGACATATTGTTATTACTTTGACTGCTTATGGTCAAAATAGTCCTCTACTTGACAGATTCTATTTATTGTATAGATCAAAATTTATCAAAATTGAGGATACAGTCACTGGTCTCTTATCTACACCCCTTTAACTGAACAACGTTTTTCACATCATGACACACTTCTTGAGACGTTTTGAGACGCAAAAACTTGAAAGTTAAATACAAATGCAGTTTACAATGGGATTACTCTGGTGGCTTGTAGGTGAAAATGACATGTATGTGGCATGTGGCAGGTTGTGACATGATGGGAATGTGGTTGCAGCGTGGACAAAACACATAATTAGGGACTTTATTATGAGGTAAAGCCCTAAACACTGAGTTGTACTACAATAGTCCATGTTTTTAGACATTATTATCATTGAAACTCTATTGTGTATCTCATTTTTCAGTATTTTGACTGTTCAATAAGCAAAAATGTACAGTAATGTTCATTAAAAGGAAATATCTATGTCCTAAACATAATAATTAAAAAGTATATTATTTTAAAATAATAAATAATAAATAATTAAACCATAATCAACAGTTTTTCTCTACAAGCAAGAGGATTTTTCTTCTAAGACCTTCAAAGTGAAAAGGTAATCATTTCAGGTTTTATTTAATTTGATCATGTATCAGATGTGTTCCTGATGATTATTTATATGGCGGTTAAACACACTTTTATTCAAGTATGCTGTAGTGCGGGGATATTCAACTAAAATTTGCAAAGGCCAAGTTACACAAAATTTCTTGTTTACGAAGGTTCAGATATACTTTTAATGCTTAAGTAATGACTACTGGTCAAATCTGGCTACAAATTAGGCAATTTGAAGTTGTGTTTTGTTTCATATTGGTACCAACTCAATAGGTGAAATGTGTATTATGAATTTTGTTGCATCGAGAATAAACACACGCTTCTCTATCCTTTCTCTTTTCATCATGGACGTTTTTAAACATTAGACTTTTGTTAACTTGATTCTGAGGTACATTAGATCTGCATATTTACAGATTTTTTGTGTTGTACACAGCAAAGAGTAAAAAGTAGAATCAGTAATCCACTCAACAAGTGAGTGAGAAATTGTGTAAGAGAGATAACACACCTTCATGGTTTGGTAAACAAAGTAAGCTATAAGATGGTGGTCTTCATAAGTTACCTTTTCTATACAAGTGGTCTTTTTTCGTGTAAGGAAATGTAAATAAAGTACTTCCATTATACCTTTCTTATGCAGTGGTATAACAAATTTTAAGAATGTTGGCTGTATTGTTTAACAGCAGACATTACTCAGGTGGGTGTAGAGTTTTAAGTCCATTTGAAAGTATATTATGACGTTTAGGTCCCACAACTGGTTTCTTTCCCTTGAGCGAGTTGCGTTGTTGGTGAGTCATGTGAGAGTCTCATTGTTAATGCAGCCATCACTTCTATGCAGGCTATCTTGTGTTGCCTGTAAGCTTGTTTGGGCAGGTACTTTGACTTGTATATTTCTTTCGCAAGACGAAATACAAAACACTGCTGGGCGACAGATGATCACATACAAGATTCCAAGGCACAGGTTATCATGTCCATCTACCACTCTCAAGATAATGAGAACTATATTCAACTGTTGTTGAACTATACTACTATTATTGGACTCCTACTGTTCTGGGAATTAGTCTAGGCTGAATATGAAAGATCTCCTAGTACTCTCACAAAGGCATGATTATTTTTTTTTTTTTTTGCCTCTGCAACTGAGTGTGGAATTATCATTGTAATTAGCACATGAACTGTTTAACTGAGATTTTGCTCCATACAGGTTCAAGGTCACAGCCAAGTCAAATGTCTGAAATAGTTTTTCTTCAATAGCTTCCTTTTATTTGTCATACAAAGATGTTACTTACACCTTCATAGTCAGAAACTCAAGCCTCATTTTCATCGCTATGTACAATTTTTGCTATCGGTCCATCTGTTCTATCCATCCATCAGTGTGTCAGTGTGTCTGTTTGAGATTCTCGTTAGTGTGATATCTCAAGAACAAGAGGTTGAATGTTTTTAGGATTTATATGGAATTATTGCTGTAACCAGCAGATGAACTGATTACATTTTGAAATTGATCCAAACAAAGTCAAGGTCACAGCAAGGTCAAATGACTGAAATTGTTTTTACTTCATGTTTGAAGAATATTTTAAGGATAATTCTGCTATACAAATTAGCAACAAAAGAAGGACCGGACTTGGATGTGGCGGTGGCATCCCCGTCGAAGCCATTGGTGTTGAGTTCGACTTGTTTTATTTTGTGGAGAGAAATCTTTCATCAGATCCGACTATACATACACACACTCCCCTCCGAAAGTATTGGAATGTGTTGGAAACTCCGAAGTGGAGACCAGGAGACTCGGGTCAATCTTCAGCAGGATTCTTTATTGAGAACATGCTGTTTAGTGCTGCAGTCATCAGGTCTAAACAAGGGATCTGTACATTGTAGATTTATATACATTTTAGGGGGCAGTCCTTAGAGGTGGAGACAAAAGCTCTCAGGTGACAACCTTAAACAAAGTATGCAAAGGAAGTACACAGTTAGTCTCTGGAGTACACCCCAGACTCTGGTGTTTCACCATCTCTAATCCAATCAGCTTAACTATACCACTCAGACACTTCATTATCATAGAGATAAAGAAAGGTCCATACCTCAGGTATTGATGATCATGAACAATGGCCACCAATTAAAAGAATGGGGCAGGGGCACCAAGAGCCATCACAGACAAAAGGTGATAGCCTCAGTTATTTTATTTTATTTGTTTAAGGTCAGATTAAGATATAGAATCAGTGATATGATTCTGTTCACCATTCAAACTAAAGTTAGAGTACAAATCACCAAAAAAAATACCTTCATGCATATTTATTCCTACTACCAAGGGCAAATACATTCCTATTTTAAAATCTGCTCCTTGCTGTCCCCTCCTCCTGTAGGTTGGCAAGTGATCATAGTTGTTTTGTGACACAGGCATTGCACATTTCCAAGTTGTAAGGGGAAGTTGACAGAGGTTTATAAAAAAGGATATTAGAATGAGGGAAGGTTTCTTCCACATGTCGTCTCAGGGGGTATTTCTTTGCCAATGTTGCTTCTGGCTTGCTCAGTAGGAATCTAAATATATAGCTCAATTTCTGTAAAGCTGCTATATGATAATGCCTATCGTTAAAGCTGCTACACAAAATGAATTGAATATAGACCATAGGCTTTTTACTATATATGGTTGACTATGGGTGCATAACTGTAAACCAGTGGAATATTAGGGAATATTTTGTGTTGGAAAATGAATGTAATTGAGATACTGAACACTGTAATCATAGATACAGACGGGCATACTGAACATCCTTTAAAAACACTCAGTACTGTTTGACTATATAGCATTCAACTGCAAAAGAGTAATTACTTATATTCCCACTATCTGGTGTCAACCAGAAGCCTGGTTCCTTACAAGGTTTCTTCCTCATGGTGTCTTTTCCTTTCCACTGTCACCTCTGGCTTGCTTATTAGATACCTAAATCTACATTGAGAGTTCTGTAAAGCTGTTCTGTGACAATGTCTATTGTTAATAGCATTATGTAAAAGAAATTGAATGAAATATTTGATCCGTGGCCAGAAAGAAGAACTACAGTAGAAAAAGATAAGATGATCCATGTGGTAAGTTGGTCAGTGATTTAAGTTCCATTCCACAATGAAGGATCAATAGCAGTGACTTTGTTTCTGTTCAGCTGCACTTCATGCAAAAGGAAGCATACTGCATATTCTGTTTTATATGCATAAACGTGTCATACACACACTCTCAGGCATTTTGTGTGACCATAATATTCCTAAATGATAATTGCTGTTCATGCTTAAGGAAATAAGGACAGTTTGGAAATGTTCTTGTGTCGTCTTCCCCCTCATTTCCTTCTTGCTTATGCGAAAGTTCACACTGGGCTTTTATGAGCTCTCTCTGAGGTTGTCAGGCATTCCACTTCCTACAGTGTGTACCCAAAGCTTCATCTTGCCACCACCCCCCTTTAAGGGCTATTCTGTGAGCTTTGATTTGTCTGCTTTTATCAGGGATGTGCTTCATTAAACAAGAATGCTACTGTTCTATTAAGGAGACACATAATTAGCCAAGACCTTTCTGTTCTAATAAGAACTCACCATTCATCTCTGTCACTCCCTCTTTGAACAAATAAAAGCTCTATGAATAATGAAACACTAAATACAGCACTGGAAATACAAGAGAAAAAGTCCACATAGCAGCTGTCATACTGGCTGATTCCAAGGAACTGGCAAAAATCTTTAATATAATTGAGGAAGAGAAGCATTATGGTGTGCAATTTGTTCACTTTATCTTCATGATATACAGTGGTTTGCAAACGTATTCACATTCTTGAACTTTTCCACATTTTATAGGGTGATAACCTGGATCTGAAATGAACTGAACTGGGATTATAGATCATGAATCTACACAAAATAACCCATAATTGTCAGGAAAGGTAAGCTGAGACAGATGCAGTTGCAGTTAACAGTGTTAATGAAGGCAACGCAGACAAATCCAAAATTCGAAAGGTCAAAAATCAGGCTTAGGTCAGGCAATCTACAAGCAGAGTTAACTAGGTAGAGGCAAAATGCAAGAATCAAGACGGAGGCAAAGTCAGAAAACCAGACCATCAAACACAGTCTTTTTATAAAGGGTGAGTGTGGGGAATTGGGAACAGGTGTGTGTGTGTGTGTGTGTGTGTGTGTGCTCAGAAGTCCGATGATTGGGAACAGGTGAACAGTGTTGTGTTCTGGGGAGTGTAGTCTGGGGCGGCCATGTTTGAAGGCCAGTGTGTTCTGGGAAATGGAGTTTGTGGACTGTGTGGACCTGACAATATTATTGAAGTGGGAAAACAGAAATAACAAAAAAAATCAAGTTCTTATTGCATAAGTATTCACCACTGTTGCTGTAAAACACACTGAAGTAAATAAAACCCCAAATTAAATTATCTCATGATACAAACAAACCTTGACTGATACTTTTCTTAACTGGCTTGAAACATGCTTGAAGTTATTTAGCCAGTAGTGTATACTTAAATATTTGATTGCATCTGCAACCAGAAAGAAGAACTACAGGAGAAGAAGATAGTACTAAAAAAACATACTTTGTTAGAAAAAAAAGTACTAAACCACATTTCTTTGTCAATGGTGTGGTACCCTCAAGGGTTGTATCATTGTGTATCTTTTACATGGCAATGTGAATGTAATGTAGCTTTACAAATGATTTAAGGTACATAATTGGACCCTAAGGTCCACTCTTGCCACCTGTACTTAGCTTTTAGAATAATACTTTAAAGATACATTATGTGCACTATTCCGGGTAAGATATACAATAAAGGTACAAGAGATGTAGTTGAGGGTACCACACCAGTAACAAGGAAAGGTACAGTTTGGTACCCTTTTACTGAGAGTATAAAATGATCCATGTGGTATGTTTTTCAGTGAATTATGTTTCATTGCTTAATTAGCTCCTTGGCTTTCATAATGCTGTTTGTTTAGGTGCACATTCTGTGGCCTTCCAGAAACAGGTGTATTTGGGAGACCTTAATTGCACACAGATGGACTCTGTTGAACTAATTATGTGATGTTTGATGAGTAATACTAATGATCACCAGAAATGACACTAACACTAGTTCAACAACTCCGCCATGCGCATGCCACCACCATACCACTGTACATTCCTGGGCAAAAAAGGCAAACTATTAAGCTTTTATTGGTCTTAACAAGACGCAATTGGTCAGAAAATTAGCAAGAATTAAACAAATGCACTCCTGAGACCTCCAGTGCCACCATTTGCTTGTTTACTTTTGCTGCAGTGAACTGATTGGGGAAAAGCTACAAACAGGGAAATTCACATCAAGGAAAATTAATGATTAAAAATGTTTGATGTAAAATTCAAACTAATACATGTCTAGGTGTACAAAAAAATATATTTTTCGTAAAAGATCGTGCTACACCCGATACAGCCCATCAAGGGCCTAACAACAAGCTCATAAATGGAACCAGGATTGATAGAGCAGGGAGAGATCTACAGTATTTCATTCTTGCTAATTTCCTGACCAGTGATTTGTTGATAAGACCATTAAAAGCTTTTAAAAGCTATTTGTTTTACTGGGGTATACTGATACACAGACCAGTACATTGCTGCTTAGTATTGCAGAGGTAAGCTGTTGACTTGTACTGTTACATGCTACATACAGTTTATAGCCTAGGGCACAACTGGCTGCATCATGGCTGCAAGGAAAGGTTTCAAACACTTAGAATTCTCTGCCATCCTCAATTCTCTGCCATCCTCAAGCACTCAGCAATGCAGCATGACTGTTCAAAGATGCACACATCCTCACAGACCTTTCAGTGACACCACCATGCTGGTTGAGATCTTCTTATAGCTTCTTACAGTTCAACTGGAATAAAGGATCACAAGCACCTGAATACCCTTAGAATTACAATTCTAACACTTATGGCACATTTGTATGAGACCAAATTAATAATGTTGACTCGTAGGCTAAAGCTGAATTTGACCAGCAAGCAGACGATTGCAAAGAACCGTGGAGGAAAATTGAGCACAGATGCTCAGGTCTTACTAATGATCTTATAAGGCTTACAGCAATAGGATGCTCAAACCATATGTTTAATTACCATAAGCCTGTCAAAGTCAGTTAGCTTTGGGTATAAATGAGTAATTAATGGGGTTGCAGCATTTGGCAGCTATTCTGTCCGGCATGGAATCTATTGAGTTTCAAATCTCCAAATCTGCAGATCTGTACTACAAATATCAGAGTAATTGGGTCCATTGTGTTCGCTGCTGGGAACTGATGGGCCTGAAGTTTGGCAGACAGGTAGACACAACTTCTCCCCACTTAAAAATTCACTTTCATAGCAAAGCCATCAGGACTCATTGAGAATGTGTGCTGCCATGCTATTTGAAAACTAAATAGTTTACACAGAACCTGTCAGCTTTACTTTTGTGGAACACGCAGTCGAGTCAGGAATCTGAGTCCAAAAACAAAAGCCAGTGTGCTTAATAGGCTGTTGGATCTGTCAGTTGTGACATTCGGTTATAAAATGATGTAATGACAATGGAAAGACATGCTACACACTGATGTAAAATGAGATCTGGCGTAAAATGAGATGAGTCTAAAACTTCACAAGGTGTGCTTATCTTTACAAAAAAAAAAACCTGTGCAAATATAAGCTGAATACATACTAGCAAAAGTAGAAAGCTAGTGAAAGTAGATCCTTTGTTTACAAATGCACAAAGAATTCTTTAAAAATATCACAAGGAGGAGTCATACTTCTGAATGGGATAGATGTTTTTGGGAATTAATTTAACAGCATATATACATATATATATATACTGTGTGTGAGAGAGAATATATATATTTCATTTATTTCATTTATATTTATTTCAAAGTACAGCACAAATAATTTACACATTACCATAAAATAATGCTTGAAAGTAAGGATTTATAAAATACATACATTTTTGTGCGGGGTGTCCTTCTATAAGTACTTTAGCTTTATGCAATAATGCAATCCTTCTCAAATTGGTTCTTAGGGCTTCAGTTAAATGGTCCACATTTTCCAAACACACAAACAAAGCTCTCAAGAGCACTCCATCCTTGCTACAGGTGTGTAAGGATCTGTGAGAGAGCAAACTGTCGACCATTTGGGGGCCCTAAGGACATATTTGGAGAGCAGTTCAGTAAAGTACTAAATAGTAGTGGTGTAGAAATAAAAGCAGAAGAAATCAGATGGTAGAAAAAGGTAGTAGAAAGCAAATGGTACAAAACCGTTTCCTCTGACCTTCTAATAAATGCACAGCAATATAACATCCTTTATAAAGTGACATGCATTTCTTGTTCACATAACAGAAAGATTACATTAAATCAATTTATTAAATTAATTTCCAAGTCTCAATGAAATTGAACTGTATTAGGATAATCTTATTTCATACTGAACTTTTTTTTTAAAGGCAGAACAGAAATGACACAATTCTGGAAGACCTTCTACTGTCATCTTTGGAGGTTTCACAATGTTAGAGGTCACCTTGTTACATTTCTTTCTTTCTAACTCATTCTGTGTGAACACTTAAATGTGTGTATCATTCATTTCCATTTTCACCCTTCATGGGCTTTACATAAGTGGGGACATGTTATAGAGATCCTCTTGGTGATGGAGTGCTGTGTTCCCTGGTCTGATTCACCACAGGTGTTGAGCTTGACATACACTTCTCAGGTACCTCAGAGGAATCCCTGGCGCGTTCCAAATCTCCTCTTTCATGAGCCTCATCCTTAGTGGACAACGTACTGTTGGCAAGCTGCAAAGCAAGGTCTGATGTTATTGATGAAACGTCAATAATCAGCAGCTGGGATGCAGACTCAACAATGCAGTTTTTGATTACTTAAGCAAACCTATCGACAGTGCGCTGTTAGTCAGTAAGTAATTACTAAAGCACCACTCTTGATTGATTGACTCTTAAAGGAATACAGATAAAAGTTTATTCAGGACAAACTATTCAGGCTCAATTAAAGTTGGTTTGAATGCAGGACCTGAAACTTTTTCAAAAAAGAAAAAGTGTCAATTTCAGCCGTCTGTGCTCAGCTGTCAAGAAAGCCTTGAATAATTTATGCAAATGATACCGTTTTATTTCTTGTGACAGTGACGCTCCATACTGAAAATTAGTGCAGTAAAGAACTTATACTGTATCAGGTCACCAAGTTCTCTATTAACAGCATGACACCATAATTATAAGTACTATTAAAATCCTATATAATATAGCTAACATTTATAGTTAGAAAGATATTCATAACTCCAAAGAATATGCAAGTACAAATAAGACTAGATATAATGGTTAGATACAAATGGGTCAGGAGAAGAGGAGGACAGAAATACGCCAATCAATGAACAGACAGCCTCACTTGAGCAAGGTACTAACTAAGGGAAGGCTTGTCAATCACACACACACACACACACACACACACACACATAAGACTAAGTTTATCTTAGTATCCTTGTGTGGACCTTCCACTGACATTAATAATAATGCAGCAATCATTAACCTCAGTAACCAAGGAAGCGCTTTAAAAAAAAAAAAAAAAAAAGCTTTCCTCCTGGGGACCAGCCACATGTCTCCACAAGATCGGATGGCAGGTACTCCTATCTTTAGGGACGTTTGGTCCCCACCAAGATATACAAACATGCCCCCACACACACACACACACACACACACACACACACACACACACACACACACACACACACCTTTGGTGGCCAACAATACATATGCTAAGCAGGATAGGTCAGCTGTGGTTCATCAGAATCCCAATTAATCACTTTCATTACAGTACAGGGAGTGAGATGAGGATACAAATAGGCCAATGAAATGAGTAATTAAATAGTGCAAATAAAATATAATTATATGAAAAATTACAATTAACCACTGTTGAAATGAACCACGATCAGTGTGCAGCTTTTAAGGAAGGTATGAATGAGGATAGTAGTGGTTCCTTTACGTTTTTAATTTATTTAAATTTCATTCATTTATCTTCAGTACCCTGTTTATCCAAGTCAAGGTTATGGTGGATTCATGCACATGTGCACACACACACACACACACACACACACACATTAACACCTAGGGGCAATTTAGAGTAGCCTATCCAGCTACCTGAATGATTTTGGGAGGTGGGAGGAAACTGGAGAACCCAGGGGAAATCCGCATGGATACAGGAACATTCCGCATAGACAATAACCCGAGCTCAGGATAGAACCACGGATCCCTCGAGGCGGTGACACCACCTGCTGCACCACCATGCCACTCTGATTGATTGATCGATTGATTGATTGTAAAAATAGATTTTAACTGCAATGTACTACTGTATAATGATCTATATCTGTAATCCATTTTTCTGCATTGTGTACAATCCAAAGAAGAAATGATCATTCAGACCATTCTGTCAATCAGGTCTTTATGGGTCAACATACTCAAGCTTTTCATTCACTCTAAGCCTACTGCTCAGATAGATCAATGACAGGACTGTTTAATCTGTGATGGACTGGTGTTCCAACCAGGGTTTCTTCATGCCTCATGCTCAGTGTTTGTTACTGAAGATAAATGAATAAATGAAAAGATTGTCTAATAATAACAACATGTGTGCCTATACACTGTTAACCCAAGAGTGCTCCAAAACTGTTATTAAAATCTCACTTTTCTTGGGCATATTAAGTACAGTCCAAAGCCTTAATAGCATGACAAGCCTTACTACCGTGTCATACCAGTGCTACTGGAAAGACACGATAAACTTTCACTTTACACTTTATCAGGTATGCAAGGTATGCGATGCTCCAGCAGAAATAGGCTTGTGCGTAAGCTTGGTGGGGTGCAAAAACACAGTGTTTGAATCACAGAGAATCCATGAACAACGAATAAGTCCTTAAATACAAAGATTTAGGCAACTGATGGAACACTTGCTTAATTTTTTACTTAATAAATTCACAATAGTGGTTACAATCTTGCAGGCTGATTGGCAGCTCTAAATTGTCCGTAGTGTGTGCATGGGTGTGTGAGTGTATGGGTTGGCACCCCGTCCATGGTGTTCCCTGCCTTGAGTCTCCCTGGGATAGGCTCCAGGCTCCCTGCATCCCTGTGTAGGTTATGTGGTAAAGGAAATGGAGGGATGGAAGGATTAAAATCATGCTGTGCCTAAACACACACATACACCATCCACTTAACGCTGCTCACTATATGTCTCTGTAAGTAGCACTATTACTTAATATAGTCAATTATTTAACCATTCTCTGTAACACTGAATCACTGAAAAAAAAACACATTTCGAAATCTATTTTTTCTTTCTACTGACACACTAATTCAGTAGACACGAAATGTTTAAAAATTATTTAATGGAGCCTAAGACTTTTGTACAGAATTGTATAATATATACTGTATAATTTTCATTACTGGTGAATATCTGATGCTTGACTATTCAAGAATTCATGTGCCTTTCAAGAACTAACCCCCCCCCCCCCCCCCCGCCCTACACACACACACACACACACACACACACACACACACAACAACAACAAAAAAATCACACATAATAACTTGCTCTGTATCTCCCAGTGGAATAAATTGAGGATCAAAGCACTCACAAAGTCTGGTTTGATACTCAGTCTTTATGCTCAGGGCAACAATCCAAATTAATACAGGAGAGTGATGAAAAATGTGAGGCAAGGCTTTGAGAGTAGATGCTTTTCCATTTATTTATGCATTTATCTACTTACATTGGCTAAGGCTTTTGGACAAGAGCAATACATCATGTCACAGGAACAGGTAACGGTAATTAGAGTTATGCATCTGCAATTATAACTATTAAGTTTGCTATGTGCCATGGAAACATGGACATTAACACTAATACATCTGGCATAGTTGGCATTTTCAAATCAAATGCATTAATGTGTTATTGGAACATCCACTGACAATTACAATTACCATAGTTCAACAAATTTTACAATTTTTTTTTCCCACCATAACTACTAGGTTTGACAAACCTGAATGTAAACAAATATTAATGCATTTGCTTTGGAAATGCCAAATATGCCAAATGTATTAATGTTAATTTAGTTTCCATGGCACATAGCAAATTTAATAGTTATAGTTATAATTGTTGATGATGTGGAGAAGTAAAACATTTCAATTAATAACAAATCTCTAATTCTCTGTGATAATTTACATTCTAATGGGAGCGGCATCAGATGCTGAAGGTGAAAGGTCATTTGTTATCGTAGCTTTTCTTCTTTTTCAAAAGACTATGGCACACTAATGGCACGGTCATAAAATTACCAAGGGAATGAATGAGAAAAGTCTGTAGAGTGGTGTCAACAACATGCTGTCAACAACATGCTGACAGAGTTTATGACTATCTGGCTCGAAATAAATGTATTTACAGTCATCTTTTCCTCACAGAAAACAATAATTCTGGCTCACTGCCTACAGTTTGTGTAAAATGCCTATAAAGATAAACACAGTGATTAAGATGTCAAAACACTTGGCATTTCCTGGTAGAGGCCAGCTCTTAAAGCTTACCACTTAGCAAGTGAAGGTACACACCTGCATTACTGTAGATTGAGCAAGTTTTCTGTAATACGTCTTCCGTGTCGTTTGAATCAACTCATGTTGAATCACCTTGGCCATGTGCTTATTCAGGATTGGGGATAATGTTGAAAAAGTCATTGATTTACACAAAAAAATTCATAATTGTGATTTTAAATACTGCCTCTGCTGGCTGATGGATGACTGATTTTCCCATTTAGTGGCATGACATATGATTGTACCAAATAAACACTGGGAGAGAAATAAAAGCTTTGTATAAAATGCTTGAAGGCATCATTATTCAGCATTTAACCAAAATCATGAGCAGAACTAGTGTGGTTTGGTACAGGGCCTGCGACCCAGGTGGGCCCGAGTGTTGACGCCAATGCGTGTCTAACTGCTCACTCCGAGCAATGGAAGCGTGAATAACGGGACTATCCAACAGTTAAATGACTCCATTTAACTACTCTGGCTCACTCCTTCTGTCTTTTAGAAGTACACAAGAAACACCACATAAATCAACTTCATGGTGTACTTTTCCGTTATAATTTTCCATTATATGCAATATGCATTATTGCAATTTTCCATTTTACTCATGCAATATTGCATTACTTTGTGCAAATGTTGTAGAATTTGAAAGATAATCCATGGTTTAGTGGGAGCTCTGGGAAACACTCATTAGATCCAGTAGCATACGCCTAATTTCATTCAAGTGATTTTGAAGTCAATAATTACCTGGTCCGATTATATTGCTTTGTTTTTGTTTTGATTGAAATTATTTGTTTCAGTCCACCGGTCTACTTGGCATAAGTATCAGAATGCCATTCGATTAGGTAGTATTTGCTCAACAGTACGAAGGTAGTACTTGCTCAACTGCATATTTTCAAACTGCTGCTCATGCTACATCATAGTGCAGTGTAACACACTCGGAGGAAAGCTCTATCTACCGTCTTCCACATACATAAACTCACAGATGCCCACAATTGAATAGTGTCACTGTGATTGACAGGGGAGAGAATATGGCATCCCTCCCACTGAGAGAGCTCGTCAATTCATTCATTCATTCATTCATTCATTTTCTGAAAGGAAAGCCCACTGAATGGCCATCAAATGATTGACTGACCTAACCTATGCTGTTATTTGGTCTTGGCTGCTGTGCCAGTATTTGAATATAGTGCTATGTTTTTTGAAAGCTTTGCAATAAGGCAGCAGAGGTATAATAGTGCACCAGGTGCAGATGCCACTATTTGTGTGTATGTGTGAATTATTTATTGCTTTGTAGCCATGCTTGTTTTCTGCTTTGCTATGATAGAGTTCGGTCATGTTAAGCAGGTATAGACAGTATTACTGGCCATAACAGGGCAACCAGGTTACTGCCTGGTTATGAAATATTAAAGATCTTTGAGTATGCACATGCAAATCTTTCCATGTATGCACATGCTTTCCATATTTGGAAAGGAAATGCAAGTAGGGCCCAAATGGAATACTTTCACAGGAGTGTTGTGACCAACTGGCAAACACCCTGCAGAAGCCTGGAGTTTAAAAAAATGCACTAAGAGGAAAGCAATTTTTTCTCCAAATATTTACTTAGAATAGTCAAATATCACACCAATAAGACAGATAAATAGCTTCTATAAGAGCAATAAACAGCTTTCTTAAATCAACATCCTTTAGGAGATGCAGCAGTTGAAGCAACAGGGATCCCAGACCTTAATAGCTTTTGAAAATACTAGTAAATAATTACGGTTAAATTGTTTTTTTTGTTTTTTTTTGCCTTTTTGGCACTTTGTTTAGGGACATGTTAGTCAGCCACAGCATTCTATCCTGCTCCTCTCTAATACAAGATAATTTCCCTGGGGGTGCCATTACAACACAAAGCTCTTATTACTGAGCAAGATGCTGGCCTAAAACAGTCCTAGTATTCTAATAACCTAGTCAACACTGCTTATGGCAGAGTCTTATTATAAAATAATAAATTACTTCAGCATTTTTCTTATTTTTTTGTCAGTTCATAACGTATATTTTCGCCTTACCCAAAATTCCCATTGGAAAGAACCTGACCAATTTCAACAGTCTCAGTGAAGCAAGAACAAAGGTTTTGATGTGCAGATATACACCAGGAGGGAGACAATTCTGATACAACAGACTTAAAAGCAAACTACCACATCAGAATGCCAGCTCAAATAGGGACTAGATATAAGACAGCAGGAAAAAGAATAAAGTAAAGAGTGACTGAGAGTATAAGCACCTCTGGAATTAGGATTTGGTGATGCAGGGTCGTGAGTTATTCCAGGGCGTATAATATTAAGTTGGGGTCTTTACTTGTTCACTTGCATGAATGTTTGACGATGTAAAAAAAAAAAATATATATATATATATATATTGCATTTCAGTGAATCATAGTTATGCACAGTGGCATTATTCAGAATTATTGTTATTAATTCCTTAATGAGAAGTATAGAAAACAAAGCATCTAGCTATGTTTTATTGCAAAGAGAAATAGACTGCAAGTAATTCTGAGTCTGTTGCCTAGTTGTTGCCTAGTGTGCTATAGGAAACCCAAAAAAACAGCTCCCAGTTGGTTTATGATGCTACTCACGTTTGAAGAAAATTGCAAGAAAGTGTGTTGCCTGTATAAATGTCAGACCCGAATCCATCTGACTCCTGAATCAGCTGATGCTCCAGTCTGCTTTGTCATGCTCACTTTCACCTTCCTTCTACCACACACACACACACACACACACACACACACACACACACACATACACACACACACACCTGTTTCTCATCCAGAGAGGGTTGGAACTGGTAGTTGTGAAGACTATCCCAAGTTGACGAGTTGGAATTTCAAGTTGAGGAGGCATTTTCTTTGTATTAAAGAATTGCAGTAAAATCTGGCCATTTTCCTCTGACCCCTCTTATCAACAAGGTGTTTAACAACCAGCCCTTCTGTTCCCAACAACCACGCCATGATCACAGTCACAGAGATCTTCATTCTGACGTTTTATGTGAACATTAACTGAAGCTCTTGACCTCTTGCATTGCGCTAGTGCCACATGATTGGCTGATTAGATAACTGCATGAATGTCCAGGTGTACAGGTGTACCTAATAAAGTGGATGGTGAGTGTATATTCTATAAATATTATGCTTGCACTACTATTGCACTTCACTGTATTATAAATATACTAAAATATCTTTACAGGAAGGTAATAGTACATTTATGTATTCTTCTAGTTTATTGTTGATCCAAAAAAGCATATACCATAAGGTATACATTTAACAATCAATATACTTCCTGTAGCGTATTATCATTAGGGAATGCAAGATTACAAAATATAACTACCAACATAATAGTTTTGCAGCTTTGAAAAAAAACATGCTTTTAAATAGGAAGCAATATTTTCAATAGGTCACGGATACAGGTGGCTGAAATGAGATTCCTCTGCAGGATTGCTGGGTTTAGTCTCTGTGATAGAGTGAAGAACTAGACAATCTGGGAGAGCCTCAGAGTGCCCCTTTGAATTGAAAGGAGCCCATTAAAGTGGTTTAGCCACCTTACATGGATACCCCCTGTACAGCTCCTCGTAGAGCTGCATCAGACACACGACGTATGTAGCTGTATGTAATCATCCCACAGGATGAAGATCCTAGGTCAGATACAAGACCTGCTAGAATTCACCAGGAGTAGGTAAGCTCCCCTTGGAATTTTATTACATTTATCTTGGATATTTTAGCATGACATGTTGAAGGATTTAACTGGACAGACTGCCTGACAGCTTTAGAATAGTGATAGTTTCATTTTCAAAAAGATTACAGCAAAAATATTAAGAAGTGGAGTCCAATCACTCTCTTAAACTTGGACTGCAATTTTTTTAGCATGATTTTACCCAACCAAATGATAACGTCTAAGAAGATGTGATCCCTCCGCAGACCAAGCCTGCGCTGTCCCAGGGAAGCAGATCACAGACATTTATAGCATGGGAGAGACTGCTCTATTGAGACATAACCAGCAGAATTCTTGTTAATAGACATCTTTCAAAAGCAGTCCACATACACTGCAGTGTTAAAAAAGGTTGTCTGTTATTACCCATTCTCTGTGTTGTTTGCCACTAGCTCAGAACTTGAGAAGGGACCAGTGGATCAAAGGGTTGGGTATTCCAGGAAGTGATGGGTTGATGGTGATGTGTGTATTATGTATGGGCAATACTGTCTGGTATGGATGGGCCTTAGGTGCCAAATTAAACAGAAGGAAGTCTGAAGGCCAGTTCTTTTCACCATGGAGACCTACTGATAGCTAGTGACTAGATCTAACCACAAGGAAAACCGATATTAAGATTTTAGGTAAGAAATTTGACAGATGAGAGAAGACTTAAGAACCCCTGGACTAATGCCATCTAGCCCTGCAGCCTCACCCTAACGCAATTCTAACAGCTTTCTTTTCCTGGTCTCAGTGTCCCAGCACATGATGGGCACAAGGAACCTCATGCCTATTCAATTAGGTTGTCAGTTTAATCTTTTGAAATGCATGTAAAAAAAAAAAAAAAAGAGAGAGCCAACATCTTGCAGCATTTTAGGAAGTCTTATTCTTATAGACTGTGGTGTGACCTTGGTATTACAAGATGTCTTTAACCCCTCAAACACCAAGCTGAACATTGACCCATAGAGGAAAATTAAGCATTTTATGCAACATATCATGATACTTTTAAAGGTGAAGAAAGTTTTGGGCCAGACTAGAACCAAATTTCACCACTTTAGGAATTTCCTTTGTTTTAGATAGTGCTGAGTTTTTGGTGGCCCAACATTTAGTTTTAAACCCCTAAAAACTGATCCATATGGGAAAACATTATAACACCTTTAACGGTCAAGAAGATTTTGGACCAGGCTGGAGACAAATTATGCTATTTTAGGAAGTATTATTCTTTCAGACTGTAAAAATGCAAATTTGATTTAGAAGCTGAGAATAAGAAAGCAACTTCAGCATTGTTCCTGGCCGTGGCCATGGTGCACTCTTGGGGCTCTCTGCCCGTGGCCAGGCTGTAGTGCTCCTGAGATGGTCCAGCAGAGCAGCAAAGGCCCTGTGAGCTACCATGACTGCTAGAGGGGAGGTCCGTCAATTACCAGCGCATTCAGATGAAATCCAAACACATAACGCTTGTGTGTTTGAAGCTGTATGAATATCTCTCGGGTTTAGGTTGATGGTACTTAACCTAATAATCCTAAATTAATAGGTGAAATTTGCATCAGACAGAAACCCAGAGGACAGATGTTTTTAAATAAATTTAAAAAATAATAATTTACACATTAAAGAGGAGTTATTGACAAAAATTATAGTGCAATTCGTTGTAAAGTTATACAATAATAATAGTAATAAAAATGACAGATTTACTTTTTAAAAGGCAATGCTTTTGTTTCCTATGGCATTTTGTGCACATAAGAGACATGGCAATCTAGCTCAGCTCAAATGAAAAAAAAATAAATAAATAAAATAAAAATTAAAAAAAGAGGCAGGTTTTGTCATTTTGCATGCATTTTTTTCTTAATGTATAGGTATAAATGAACGTTCTTGAGTTGCACCAATATATAGAACTATTTGTAGGAATGACCCATTACAAAAACAAAATTATATATGATTATATGATATAATAAATCAGATTGTGCCTACATGTGATGATACAGCATCAGATGGCCCAGTCTCACACGCACACACACACACACACACACACACACACACACAAACACACACACCCCTATGGAAACTTTAGAGTAGCCAGTGTTTTTAGAAGGTTGGAAGAAAGCATTAAGTGAAGGAAACAACGCACACAGGCAGAGGAAGAACATGTGCAACTCTGCACAGACAGTAACTGGAGCTCAGGCTTGAACCCAGCCCCTTGAGCTGAAGCCCCGAGACTACTTGCTATGCAACCATGCTGTCAAATATTTAATAATGCATGTTTAATTTAAAAACAAAATGTAAAAATACAAGTATAAAAGCAAACCTTTCAAAAGCTTTGTGAATAAAAAATCAAATGTAAATTTGATACCATCTATGCATATTATGGCCTGAGAAGAAAATTAATTTTGGATTCCTGTATTTTGACAAAAATGAATTTAGACTAAACATTTTTTGATCTATTAAGTAACAGTTCTGAAATATCACAAACAGAGTTCTGAAATCGCAGTAGTTCATTCATATTTTATGCTCTAGTAAATACAGTTTAAGAAAAACAAGAAAAACAAAATTAATGTTGAAGTCTTACCTTGTACTGGTGGTCAGTGGAGAAACTATCTTGCTGTCTTTGATACGTATTCAAAAAACAACTTTTCTCTTTGTCATCATCTGATCTTGACACAACCATGGCTGGTCTTATAACCCCAGGCTTTGTCTGGAATAATGAACAAAATGTCATTCAGTTATATGTATTTCAGTTACACAACATCCAAGATCAAAGAAGTTCCAAGTCTAGATTATGATCTGCATCAATTAGCCTGTAAAATTACTTTTACCCCAAGAGGGATTTTTTATTTTTTTTGTTTTGTTTTGGTCATATTAGATTCTCAGTTTTCAGGAGCTGTATTTGAATAACTGAAAATGCCTTAAAGGATTAGCCATGATGCAATTCATTTCACCATAACTGTTAAAATATATACAGTTACGAAAAACCAATTAGTTACCTAATCCAATTAGTTTTAAATTCTCTGTTCACCCTTACGGTATTCAGGGAGCTCTTGAATAAATTAAGTCATTTGGTTATTTTCAGAGAAGCTCTTTTGTGCTATTCATGGATAGCACTTCATTATGTTTTCAGTAAACGGGTCTTAGTATGCAAAGGGGCCTTACATTACATCTCTTAAAAATCAGGTTTCATTTCAAAGAGGATCTTTAAAAAAAAAAAAAAAAGACCTACCAGTGTTTTCTCAGCAGGTGCAGTATGTTGGTGATGAAAAGTAGCCTAGAAAAATGTACAGCACAGTTGTACAGTAATTCAGTGTGCATAAATAAGTCTCTTATTTATGTTCCAAACAGACGAATTATATATGTGTATATATATATATATATATATATATATATATACACACACACACACACACACACACACACACACACCCCAACACACTTTCGTGTCAAAAAAGCAGTCAAATGTTTCCACAAGGTCAAAACTGCCAGATATTCCTATTCTTGTGGCACACACACACACACACACACCTTCCTGAACTGGCTGAAACAACTAAATAGACTCCAGTAGACTTATATTGCAATAGACTGAAAAGAAATATTCTTGAAAGAGCATCAGTGCATGTAAAAGATTAGCTATGCAAGCCTCTCCTTCACTGTCTGTAATTAGGCTTAACTTCTGAAACATGCATACCTAATTTTTGGAACCATGCACATTTTCTAATTTGCTTGAGTCAATCAGTTTTAGTAAAAAAAAAATTGGTCTCCTGCTGGGTATTACATTCACTGTCAAGATGGTGGCAATGGCTTTTTTTTCTACTTGCTCCTTGTAATTTAAAATAATTATGGCCTAAAGAACAGCAAAAACAGCTGCGAAATCTGGATTTTAAGTTTAAAACACAGGAACTTAACTAAGTTTAAACAATTTGCTTGTCCATTTTCAGTGAACCATTCAGGAATTATAGGCCTTCTTATAATTAGTCTTTAGTTTTCTGGGAATCAAATGTACTAGGAAAACCAGCTGTTCAGTTTCTATGCCACTAGTTATCAACTTTATCTTTAGTTTGTACCTTCTTCATCATTATCTTCGGTAATGACTTTATCCTGGCCAGGGTCATGGTGGATCCCTAGTCTATTGCCAGAGCACTGCATACAAGGTGGAATACTCCCTGGATGGGACACCAGTCCATCGCTTGGCATCATGGGCACACACATTCACAGTTGGGGCAATTTATCATAGCCAATCAGTCTTACAACCTTACAAAATGTACAGGCAATAACCCAAGCTCAGGATCGAACCAGGGACCCTGGAGCTTCGTGCCACTGTGCCACTTTATTTTTTCTGGTTGGTTTGGGTGCTTCTGTTTCCCAAAATATAAACAAATTACTTACCAGGATAAAGTAGTTACAAAGCAGAATGAATGCTGTAATACAATGTCATGCAAGAAGACCAGTATGATCCCATCTTAATGAATGTTTTCCTGTGAGGTTCATATCAGACCATCCATTCCCACCTACATGAAATTAAAAACAGCTGCTTCCATGACTTTTTGTCCACGGGATTCCCAGTCCCTACACACACACGCCTCTAATTCCAACTACATTGAACCTGATAGCAGAATTATTATTTAATCCTAATATTTATCTGTTTATGACTATTCAGTATGAACACTGATTATGAGGCAGTTTTATCTAATGACATTTTTAAAGAATACATAAAACATCATTGTATATTATATCTTATATATATTATATCCTTGTTATTGTACCATTTATATTAAGCAACTTAAAAAGGTAAGACTTTTCTGCAAATGATAATGCAGTGGGAAGAAAAATTAATTTATGTTGCTTAAACATATCCAGAGTTCTGTTAGATACTACATGGGTGATGTTCACATTACAACCTTATTGCATATGTTGGTAACTGATCCCTATCTGCCACTAGTTTGAACCGATCTCTGAAATGAAAAGACAATTCTGTACACATTTTCATATTCATGATCCACATGCATCAGTTTATGTAAACCACATCAAAAAGCATCACATTTCTCAAATAGATACTGAGAAACAAGTACTGGTAAAATGAGCAAACTACCAGCACGAGCTTTTAAAAAATCATGAGCTGTTAATTAATTTAAAGCTGTCATTTTGCACTTGATTGTTTTTGCTTTGGTTGTTTTTGCTGCTATTACTAACACTTCTGTGCAGATGATGGTGACAATTAGATGCGCATGCTCCATTCTCATTATGGCACATACTGTATCCGTATATTGGACATGTCTCCAAACTAGGACCATATATAGCCATTGCTCACATCTAATTTTAGGAAATATATTTATGTTCATTTAGCTCTGAAAACATTTAGATCTGGGTCACATTTTGGAAGAAATTCAGAAGTCAGCCTGCAGCTAAACCCCAAATACCACAGACAGAGATGCATCCTTATCTCAGCAAGAGCCACAAGCTATAACTCCGTGGAGAGGCAAGGCTTTTCTCCCAGAGGGGGTCCATATGGGAGCAGTGACCCAGAGAGCCTCAGTATGGATGCTTCCTTCACTGACTAGTGAAGCAGAGTGGTGCCCAGGAGGGTGCCCCATAATAACACATCAAAGTGCTCATACTGAGGGTGGAATTTATGATATGAAATTTTCACCTCTGCCATTTACTCTGCACAGAATTCAGCTAACAGGCCGCTGAGTCCTGCTTGTGGCCCAAACGTGGCCCAAGAGCCCCTAGTTTCCACTGCTGCTCTCTCTATTGAGCATAAAACCTTGGCAGCTTTGTCCTTGAATAGTTTAATTGTCCCAAATAGAATATTTGGCACTCTCGGTCAGGTTGCCAAACACACAGGTGCAGGTCCCTTCAGCAAAAAGAGTTTCTGCTCAAAGTCATATTACCTAGTACTTTCATTAACCAATCAATTGACTTTGCAGCATTCCATGATGGGAAACCTGCTAAACATTCCTTGTTATGCTGAGTACAGTAGTATTTGGACAGGATTCGATATTCAGATCAGATGTTCATCTGCCATGAAGGGTAGTGTTTAAACAGAGACTGGCAACTTGTCATTCAGGACCAGTGCCAGTGGGAACTTGAAAAGATTAGAAGGAAAAGATGGCCATTTGGCAACAGTATTTATATCATACAGTCACTCTTGGTATGCATGTATGCACGCATAAGAATGTATCCTGGTGAATCTCACCACCCCCAACAGTTATCTGGTGTTTACAGAACCACAGTTACATACACCTATTGTTTTCGCAACTTATAATGTCATTTTTTGATGATAGGAATGTAATAGTACAGTGCTTTAAAAGTATTGGCAATTCTAAATATAACTTACATATTTTGTTTCTCGTCCTAAAGATCTTGGTGATGGCGTTAGTTTCTGTGGGCAAAGCAGGAAAAGGGGAAATTGTAAGATTATATTTCCTTTAGCTAAACTCTTATGGAATATTGAATTCGTAAGCATTAAACTTATGTATTTCTGAAGTTTTCAGGGGTTTTAAAAATGGCTAACAGTTGTTATTTGTAAGATTTGTAATCATATTGTATATTCAGATTATATTAGACCTGGGGGTTAATTACACTGTAGAGTGCAAAGTGCTGCACATAATTGTGAATGCCTACTCAGGCATGCTAAATTACACACCCTTGTTGTCTCAGATGCCACAGACTTCGCAGTGAGTTTGATAGCATGCCTTGAGGGTCCCTGAATGAAAATTTATGAACATGTAAAAATACTACAATTTAGCATTAAACAGTGCTAATCTTTAATCCCAAAAACAGTGTAGATGAATGAAAAACTTACTGTTTGGTTTGTGTCCTTTAATACTTCATCAATCACTTGATACAGCTCTGTGGACTGCTGTCGGAGCTGGGCAGGGCTGCACATCTACACACGAGAAATACAGTTCAGCAGCCTTTGAATATCATTCTAACATCTATGAATCAAGTAGTTAAGCATTTATGCAATATGATTCTGCTATACCTGAGAATGAGGGTCCTCCCATGCAAAACTGTCGCTAGGTTCCAGAGGAGCATTATTCTTATTAACCTCATCATCAATTGCCTTAAAAAAAGAATAAACATTAAGATTGTGCCTGGAACTCATGCACACAAGAATACGGCACCCAAAGAATTCACATGTTATTAGCTGTTAATGTTGAGGATAGACTATGTAGGCCATATTGGCATTTCATCAGCATATAATGTTGCTGTTGTATCTAACCCATATTGTATGCTGAATGATTTCAGCTCACTTGTGTGAGTTTATACTTCAGTTACCAACATCCTGGTGTGTGACATTGATGTCTCATTCTTGCTCTGCTACAGCTTTACATATAAAGTATACGCTATTAAAAATATATATCCAAAGCAACCAAGGCAGTGGCAATGGAGCTGATGCAAAATTTAAGCTGTGAAGTGTCTTTTTTCAGAAATGTTTACAGGCTGAGTGAAGCACTTTTAAGGGGCAATTACTGTGGCTTCCTACAGAATTGCCACATTTCTGATTGTAACGCAAAGTGTTTATTATATTTTGAAAAATGCTGTATTACACTGAATGACAGCAATTAGGATGTCAATGTCATGTAGTTTAAATTCTTTTCCACAGGGTAAAAAAGGATAATTCATTCAGATATGGAAATCAAAATGTCCAATACAGATTTTTTGTGCTGGAGATGCAATGCAAGCATACAGCTTTGAGTGTTTAGGGCACCTGTTAATGGGAATTATTATTATAGTTCAACTACAGAGACCTTGCTAAATACCTTTAAACAAAATCATATTAAAAATGATGCCTATTAGTATCTGCCAGTTTATATTTGCAGAATACAGTAAGCTTGTGAGACAATATTCCTGCAGGTGCTAGTCTTTATCATCCACCTGCTTGTGATTCCAAACAGAACGTCTGTCCTGATGGAAATTATCTAGCAGTCACAGAGGGGCATGCCACTCTCAATTGTCTTTCAGCACTTTTAGTTTAAAACATTCCCAGTTTAATTTGGGGATTCTGACAAATTACTTACATCAGAAACTCTAAGGCCAGGATAAGGACTCCTGATTTGAAATATTCCAGAATCACTGACTCCCCTTTGCTTTATCTAGGATATAGTTTCCACAACTTTTACCAGATTTTTCCATAACATCACACATTTTTGCAAGAATGAAATGCCATGGACATTCAAACACAAAGGAGTCACAAAGCCAGTGTTTCAATAAATTCCTAAATAGAGACCAGTTTATGATAAATAGTTGTTAAACTTTTGCTATATGCTAACTGATTGCTCCTACTGCTTCTCACAAAGTTTCTCATCTTGCACCATGAACCTTTACTTGCTTTAGGATGCTTTATATGAAATGCACAGTTAATAATCATTAAACCCTATAATATATATTTATATATATATATAATCATATAAACACTTTAAGGTCAACTGTAAAAAAAAATGAACTAGTAAACATGGTCACAGTTTGCTGTAACTGAAATGCCTTATGCTATGTTACAACATTAATTTTTGAGTATCTAAAGATTTTGCTTAGTGCTCTTAATCAGTCTTTCAAAGTTCACTTTAAAAAATAAGATTAATCATTTCTGTTACATCAACCACTTCTTTGATCTTGTGCACAATTGGAATCAGACTGAACAGTCCAAAGATGTACTTAAATGGCAGAAATAACAATGGTGACTGGTAGTACTGATGAGATTGTCAGAAAAAGTTATAATTGTACAGTAATTATGCACATGTCATTCACAGTCTGTCATCTGTTTTAATAATGGCTAAATTTCAGTAACTGCCTATCAGTGAAGTATCTCACCTGCTGTTCCAGAAGGAGTGTATTTGTGGGAATAGCAGCAAGAGCCTTGTAGGTGGACTTGATCTTGTATGGCTGTTAGAAGGGAATGATTGGGTAGAATGTATAACAGGAAATAAATGAAATGGGAAGTCTGGCAGCTACACCATGAGAGGAAATTGATTTAGGTCTTAAACTAATGAAATAGCTACCAAATTCACATACATTCAAGCATGTTGAGCTTGCCCATTACAAAGCATATATAAATCTGCTTTCCTGTTAGTGAATATCATGTTTCTCAGCAATGTGGGGGGTCTTCTTCAAGAAGGATGTCTGTCATAGTATGAATGCCTCTCTGATTTCATGCTCGTTAAAGTATACAAATAGTGTGCAACAGAGTTGCATGTGTGAGAACGTGTGTTGCCTTTTTGGATACCTACCTTTTTGCTACCCCTGTCTATGCAGTCTGGAGTACTGCCCCTTAGGGATGAAGTAGGTGAGGAACAGAGTGAAGAGGGAGAAGGGGAGAGGTGATGATAGGGGATTGCTGGAGATGAAGACAATGTGTAGCGGTCTGTAGAAGTGCAGGAGTCTGGCCTTGGTGAGGTAAGGACAGGAGAAATAGAAGGTGTGTTGGAGAGATGAGTGAGGCCAGCAACCCTTGGGGCAGGAGAATGTTGAAAAACTGGGGATACTGAATGAATTTTCTCTAGTTCATGGAAGATTTTCCTGTTATTTTGCAAATGAGATCCTGGTTTGACATCTGTGTCCTTTGGGACTACTGAAGCTAAGATGTCTTGGGATTGTTGAATGGGTTTGTGATCAGGGGTAGGAGATTGTTCATGTGCCCTCTGCATAAGTTTGAAATCAGAGGATGATGTCTGAGAAGGCTTTGTATTTCTTACAGTAGGACAGGTATCATTTGATTTGTGTCCATTTCCTTGGATATGGGAGACTAAATTGGATTCAGGAGAAGAAGTCATTGGTCTGGAGGAAGATGAGCCAAGCAACAAGCTGGGGTCTGTGGATACATGAATGCCTTTATGAGTCTGTTTGTATAGGGGTGCTGGTGGAGGCTCAGAAAGAGAGGAACATGACAAGGTCAAAGAGCTTCTTTCTTCTGGCATTGAAATAATCCTACTTCTTTCTGCATATGTGTTAGAGTCAACTGCATCTGTTGTTTCTACTGTTGAAGAGAGGCTTCCCTTGTTCGACACAGGCTCTGTCTTAGCGATTAACCCTGGCAGCTTTGGTCTTGCTTTGCAGCTGGGCTCTGTACAAGTAGGGCCTTTAGACACACAAGACTTTGCTCGTAAGCCCACCATTGGAGCTACAGTTGAAGCTGCTGAACAGGCTAGGCAGGAGGACATGTTGACTGGGCTAATGGGCCAACAAGGAGAGTAGGGCCTCTGCAAGGCAGAAGACAGGACTGGCAGACGGCCCTTCCTCAAGATGGCCGTTAATAGTGACAGCTGTGTGGGTGGGGGCCTGTGTCGGGGACGGGTGGACAAGGGGCATGGTGAGGTGATATGTTTATGGCAACCAAGTTTCTCGCAGGAGGTAAGCGGCATCTGCATTAGGCTGGAGCCCGCGGCCAATGTGTGGCACTTGATTCTCATCACTGATGGGGTAAAAGCCCCTGACCTCACAGACAAACAGGGGGAGACAGAACCACTGGGAGATAGCATCTGGAGTGCAGACCAGCCTGTTTCCTGATCCCAGCCCTCAGAGAGGATGGACTCTTTAGAAGAGAAAGGAGATGTAAAAATGTCCACAGAGCTGACTGGGCTCAGGACCTCATCCTCTCTCTGAGACTCACTGTTTAAAAACAGCCCTGAGCCAACCTCAGTTCCAGTGTTGTGACACCCTAGCTGAGGGGTCCTTGGGAGTTTATTACCAGCTGTGTCCAGAGTGCCAGCGCTAGGTTTTGGATTTGTGCAACATATTTCATCAAGAGCCATAGCTGGGGTAGGCGATGGGGCAATAGCTAACTTGGTAGTAGATTTCTTCTGCTAAAAAAAGAAAAAAGAAATAACATTAAGAGCAACAGGAAATGGCTTATTTAATATTATTTAACTTTAATTATAAGTTCTGGTGATGAAGTTTTCCTATGAAAAACTCCCGATAGTTTCATGTTAACTAAATGCAGATTAGCTAAATTCAGAACAAATGCAGTACAATTTGTATTGGTGTCAGTGTGGATACAGTGTCTGGGATCTGTATATCCTCTGAGAGTGCAAAAGCGAAGAAGAGTTTATGTTCACCTGAGTTTCAGAGTGCTTAGTTATCTCTTGGGGCTCCATGTCACCAACGTACACAACCTCGGCCTTGTAAGTACTTTCATCCATTGTTTTCCCCTCAGCAGCCTCATGGTTTCCTAAAGCCTGCCATGTGTGCAGAATATATTTCTAAGCAATGTAAAAACTGAAACATGTTAACTATTCAGAACATGAACTGGAACTGATGAATGAAGCAGTTCCAATGCAGCTATCATTATTATGTGCTAGCTAACAAGGTAGCTACAGTTAACTAGATAGAAAGTGACAAGCAAGCCTATGGGTGTTTGTCTCTTAAGGCAAGACACTACAGGTGAATAGGCTCATTTTTTAAAATAACAGATATCAGAATTGATCTTTGCCAGTTGACTTCTTCAAAAATATACATTTGTTTATATTTATGACATTTTTTTTGCAAATGAGGCTTCATCTACTTAAATATGTATAAATTTACATCCTTAATAAAGCCAAAAATCTAGTCTTTGGATGATGCTCAAGTTAACATGTGAAGACATAAATCCATAAATCCAACAATTATCAACATTTTGAGAAATTCCTCCTGTAACATCCTTCTAATTAAGGATCTGAATGTATAAATAAAATTTTATAAATGCAGGTCATTTATAGTGGGCAGTGGGATTTGGCAAGTACCATGAGTTGATCCTGCATAATAATGCTTACCTCACTAAGTTTATTCGACTCCTTCTCCCACACTGATTTAACCCTGTTCTCTGTAGGCAGCTTTTTCAGAACTGGCAGGAAGGTAAATGACTTGAGCTTGGTTGCAAAGACAATGGAGACCTGCAAACACAGTCATTATGTCAGTCCATTCAAAATGAAAGAGCATAAAAGGAAAGCCATCTTTATGCTCACGCCTTTTCAACACTCCATACAATGGACAAAAAAGGTACAATGAAACAAATCCTAGATGTAGAGAAAATATGTTTATCATCTCAATAGTAACACACAGACACAAAACACCAAAACTCACTAAATGAACTGTACTACAGAATGGATTGGAACGTTTCTCCCTGAACACCTCCTAGTGAAGATCTAAATAAAAAGATTCATTTACCTCTCCGGATTCTTGGGCTTAGTTTACCTTGTACTGGCAGTGAATCTAATCAATGGTTGGTGATTGCAAAAGTGGACGCCGCAGCCACACTTCACTGTGACACTTCATGATTTCAAAGAAGGATGTGGATCTTAACTTAGCTCAATATTGAAGCAATTGAAGAATCCTGAAGATGTTTGAAATTTCTATTTGTAATTATGAGTTGTCAAATAACATTAATGGAAGAGGTTCACACAGAGAAAGGGCAAACTCCAAATCAATAGCTACCCCTAAACAGAAAAAGCAAGAGGCTACAAAATGTGAAATAACTGCTACTTGTCAGAATGATACAATAGCAAATTTTGGATCAAACC
This sequence comes from Pangasianodon hypophthalmus, assembly GCF_027358585.1. Classification (NCBI taxonomy): domain Eukaryota; kingdom Metazoa; phylum Chordata; class Actinopteri; order Siluriformes; family Pangasiidae; genus Pangasianodon; species Pangasianodon hypophthalmus. The sequence goes on along the minus strand of NC_069712.1, from coordinate 27,234,913 downwards.
ATCAACAAATCATCTATAAATTGTCACCAACCTGAAGTGACTGGCATTAACCAGCCTATCAATTGTGTCTCAGCATGAAATTTTTAGTTTGACTGCTGTGATCACAATTTCCAACCCAATCCATTTGCACTTTTGATTAAATATATAACATGCTAATGAATTATAGCTAAACATCGATTGACATGAGAACCAGTTGCTAGGCTGCTTCCTGTGAAAAAGGACAATTCAAATAAAGTGTTACTGAAGAGTATTTCTGTGATTTCATCACTGGCATTCAAGCACTGTGTGATATGTAGGCAACACAAAAGCCCTACATAATAGAAAGCAAAGTATGGCTTTGTATCTGACCCCATTTAGAAGTTCAACCTATCACAGGAGCTGTTAGGCCAGATTTATACAGCCACCAGTTAGTGTGTCCTCACCTCTATAGAAGACTAGTTTGGCTAGTAATGAGCTAAACAGACTGCAAAATATTGTCCGTTGACTAATACACAACAATTAGAATTTTGAACAGGTTTTTGTCTTCTGGGAAACATATCTTACGTAGCTTCTGAAGGGCAGTACTAAATAAAAAAAAGATAAGATCTTTAAACAAAATAATAGCAATTTACACCAATCATCCTGTTCAAAAGTTTACATCCCCCTGGCTCTTAGTGTATCGTGTTGCCTTCTTGAGCATCAGTGAATGTTTGCACCTTTTGTAATAGTTGTGTACGAGTTCCTCAGTTGTCCTCAGTGTGAAAAGATGGATCAACATCATGTAGCTGCTGTTGGAAAGGGTCAAATATGCAGAAGATGCTGGAAAAGCAAAGATTGTGCAGGACCTGGAGGATTTTTCTGAAGAACAGTGGGCAGTTTAACTGCTCAGGACAAACAAGGGACTCATGAACAACGATCACAAACCATGAAAACAGTCGTTGATCATCCAGGTAACAACACACAGGATTAAGAATCAAGTGTATGTAAACTTTTGAACTGGTTCATTTGTGTAAATTCAGATATTATTTTGTCTTGTGGACTATATGTAAACATCTGTTATGTGAAATAGCTGATTCAGGGCAGTACTATATAAAAACAAAATGCAATTTTTATGATCTCTCTTAGGTTTTTTTTTTTTTTTGTAATTCTGCAAGGCCTATGTAAACTTATGACCCCATCTGTAGGTAGAAACATCCCCTCAAGGACCTGGTTTCCTCTAGAGCCAGGAAGCAGCGGAAGAAAATCATCACCGATCCCTCACACCCAAGCCACAACATACTTGAATTCTTTCCCTCCAGCAGATGCTTCAGATCAATGTGTATCAAAAACCCACCAGACAAGAAGAATAGATTCTTTCGTCATTGATCAAACTCATGGATGCTTAATTTCTCCACAAACAGAAACAAGACTATGTTCCTGTTCACAGTGTGTGTGTGTGTGTGTGTGTGTGTGTGATGTATTTCTGTGCAATACTTTTTCATTTAAATCTAGAGTGCAATAGTGGTATATGTTATCCACTTCCACATAGAAACTGTGTGTTATTTTATCAGTGTTTCGTTGTCATTGTTGTTGTAAAGTCTACACAGTGTGAGCTCAAGAGCTGACTCAAATCCTTTTCAAGTGTACTTGACCAATAAAGCACAATTCTGATTCTACAAAAATGACATCACTATAAGGCATGCTATTATGCAAAAGGTTTTTTTTGGAGCTCTTTCAATGATGAAACGTAATGAAACGTAAACTCTCCAACATTATGAAAGCACTATGACAGCAGATGCTCATATTACATTTTTTTTTTGAAAAGCTTTGCCACATGGCATTAAGACAAAAGATGATATTCAATCATGCATAGTGACACTTCATGACATGCTGCCAAGATGACCCTAGAGTACTTGAACATCTTTGCCCAATTTGAATCCCATCAAGAATCTGTGGAGCATCATCCAAAAAAAAAAAAAAAAAAATTTTTAATCCATGCCCCTCGACATCTCTTTTCTTTGAAAAAGGAAGTGTGGGATGTAATTTAAACTTTAGCAAAAAGTATTCTGCTGCAGAAATTCTGAATCTAACCAAATCAATGCATCAAGGACTCATCTCAGTCATATCTAACTACGGTCATTAAAAGAGTAAATGAGCTCTTTATTTTGAAGGATTGTTATACAGGAATAATTAGAGCACTTTTGTTTTGTAAATAAACATTCTTACCAATTCCCAAGTTGTACAGCAACCACCTTCATGAAAATGTAGTTTTCACAGTTATTTCCTAGATTTGCATAATAGCGTAACACAGTGGAAAAGCTGTAGATTTTTGGAAAATTATGAATAACTCTTCAAATACTGAATGACAGACAGCATAATTCTGGCCAGTTATCTTTATATAAATAATGCTAATGTGGTACAGTTTTCACTACTATCTACTCATTATTTTTCGATATGTTTTTTGCATAATAGCTTGACACAGACTGTAGTATCTACGTCATCCAGTCTAACCTGCCAAGCCAATTACCAAGCCATTGAATTAAAGGCACATTTAATGATTGTCCTGATGTCATGTTCCCTGTATAAACATGATGTCATTGTTACACTGAGTCAAATAATTTGCTTATTGTCCATGAATAGGTGCCTACTAATGGCAATGGACAAAGGAGACCCCAAAGCTCTATTTTATAGACTCTGAATTTCCTACACTTTATTAGGACATTTTGTAATTTCAAAGTGGAAAGTGTACCTTAGCTCAGATCAATAGTTAAGCAATATTAAGCATCCTTATGATGTTAAAAAAATGATATCTGTAATTATGATGCTTAAAAGAGCACACAGGTCTAGTAAAAATGTAACAAGGGTTGCCTTAGGCTCAGTCAAATAACATCAATACAAGATTCAGACAGAGAAAAAGTGTGTCTAAATGAACAATGCTTCCTACACCATAGCTGTTTACTGCTCTTCAGCTCTCTCCACTTTGTACAAAAGCCAAAAATCAATACCAACTCCAAATGAGAAATGCAAGCAACTGCAAAATATGACATGACTGGTAACTTGTCAGAATGATACAATGGCAAAGTTTGAATAGTCCAACTGGACAGTCAACAAACCACGTATACATCATCATCAACCTGTCAGGTTACAGTGTTTGAACATTTGTGCGTCTAAAGTGGACTGTCCAAACAAAAAGCGCTGAGACATGAATCACTAAAGCTTATAAAGTTATTTTACACTGCTCTACTTTAGGCCTGAGTGCTGTGTACACCACACAGAAGCCCCCACATAATATTTATGCATGTGGGAAGCAAAAGACTTCCTGGTATCTACTTACACTGTCACCTTAGTGCAAAAATAGAGCATATTTATAGTTATGCTTCTGCTGCCTAGAGAAAAAATACTCCTATGAGTCCCTATAATAAGACTGCTGCCACTCCACTATAATTGGTTATTTTTCAAAGAGACTGCTTGCATATTTAATAATTTTCTTTAAACCTGTAATTGCTAAAGCATATAACAAGAGATTCATGTTAATGCTTTGGGCTAAGTAAAAAACAATATTAGATGTTCAGACAGAGAAAACATACAGGATGAAATGAGCAAAAGTGCACCATTGCTGCTTACTGCTCATCAGCTCATACAATAAGCCTCCACCTTTAAAAAGTCAACTTCAAGCTTCGCTGCAAAAGCAGGTTACTGTCATGAGCCTATAAAATGACTCTCAACATGTCAACCATTGATGGTTTTCAATATTAAATAATTAATCTATAGATTAATAGCCACTTGTCATATTCAGTTCATGTCCACTCTTCTGATTAAGTATATGAAATGTTGTTCAAGATCTCTTGGCATGCTATTGAAAATAATTTTTTCATTGCTTCATAACAGTCCACAGAGGGTTTGTTGTCTATCTGTAGAGTCTCTAAAACTCTAAATCTAAATCATGTTACCTTTTACCCTAGTGTTTCCCTGACTTCATTATCATTCAAAGCACTGTGAAGTGAATCACTAAAAGTAATTAACTTATTTTACTCTGTTGTCTTTTATTAAGACTAAGTGGTAAGTAGGCAACAGAAAGACCCACATATTATTTATGGATGATAGGATTGTGCTTATATCTGCAAAAAAAAAAAAAAAAAAAAAAGACATTGGTTATCGCCTTACTGGGAATGCAGAGCATAGAACGTAGAGCGTATTGAAATTTAAGCTTCTGCTGCTTGGAGGAATAAAAATTCTCCTATAATTGGACAACTGCCACTCCAGTATAATTAGTTATCTTTGAAAGAGACTGCTGTTTACAGACTCTTCTTTAAATTTGACATCAGTCTTCAGTCCTAAGCAGTCTTTTTTTTTATATTTTGTGTTTTCACCACTATGTATTTATCCTTCTTTCTATCTAGTAGCTATCTAGGTATTTACTTCATCCGATCTAAGCATCTGACAATTACCAAGCCTTTACATCGAATGCACACTACTTGTCAGAAGTGTGGACATACCTACTCATAGAAAGATTTTCATAATTTGTACTATTTTTGATTAATAATGTATTCATTAACATTATAACACAATACATATGGCATCATGCATTGACCAAAAAAAGTGTTCAGTAAATCCAGAAGAATGAGAACACTAGTGAAAATGCTTCTATTGTGTATTCTTTCTAATTTAATACAACAATTTTCATTCTAAATTATATTGTTGACAACAACTTGAGTGAAAAGTAGAATCTTTAAAATATTTATATGCATTTCAGAGTTTCTTAGTATTTGTCAAGTCCCCTTTTTTGCTTTAAGGACAGTGTGCACTCAAGCTGACATGGACTCCAAACATTTGCGCAAAACCTTATGATCCATTTTTGATCAAATCCATCAGAGTGTCATCTGAACCTACACTTCAATAGAAGAGGCTAGAGCTCAGACTCGCTTTCACAACACCCACACCACCTACGTTCCTTAATACATCTTCTCTTCATTCATCTTCAGTAACCATGTTATCCTGTATCACACTTTATCCTATATTTATAAATATTTATTATATATGTGGGCAGTGTCGTACAGCTACCTCACGTTAATGTTGCACAGCATTTTACTGCACAAAACAACTGCACATATCTGCACTTTAAATCCTCACATTATATTTTTATACTTTTTTTTTTTTTTAAACTTTCCCATTTTCTAACTCTATGTAAATTCTATTTTATGTCACGAGCAGTCATCAAAAGCATTTCACTACTCGTCGTACTGTGTATGGTTTAGTGACAAATAAAATTTGAATTTGATTTGATTACATATGAGGGAAATCTGACCTTTTGTACACAGCAGTTAACAGTCAATATCAAATATTAGTTATAGAAATAGTGCAGAATCTTGAACACAAATATATACAGTGCATTATATATGTATATATATATATATATATATATATATATATATATATATATATATATATATATTATATACTGTATATATTTGTGTATATATATATAATGTGAGTGTGTACATATATATATGTATACATATATATGTGTGTGTGTGTGTGCATGTATGCATAGTTTTAGAAATAGTGCAGAATCTTGAATACAAATATATAGTACATTTTATATATACTTATATACATATATATATATATATATATATATATATATATATATATATATGTATATAAGTATATATAAAATGTACTATATATTTGTATTCAAGATTCTGCATATATATATATATATATATATATATATATATATATATATATATATATATATATATATATAATCCATGAGGTTTTGCACATTCCTGGAATCTTCTCAACCTTGGAGAATGTAACCAAATTGGCAGATTTGGCAGGCAAGATATTTGTCTCCTAGATGACTGCATCTCCTAAATTCTAAATGAATGTTACTTGTTAAATTTACTATTTATGTTGTGTTTTCGAGACAATGTCTTTAAGACAGTGAAAAATCTAGTGTTCAATCTAGTGTTTTTCTCTTTCACAGCAATCTTCTAAATGTCAGCACTCCAGTCCCCGTCTGGGACATTAGAGGTAAATGAAAAACCTTGAAGCTGACCCTAGACAATTCAGTCCCTGAATTCTCTTTGTTTTTGTTTTAAGAAATCTATTTGTAACCATTAATTCTTCTGTTGGAATTGTCTGTATTAATTCAGTGCCACTTCATAGCATATCTAAAAATTGTGCATACACTTCTGGGAATTATGTGGCACAGAAATAGGTTTTACTGACACCAAGGAGTACTATACGTTTCCTAAAGCGTATTACAACATTGGTTTGGCATAATCCAATTCTTTTAACAATTGTTTCCACTATTATTACTTTCATGGCCAAAATGAAGGCTACTTCACTGACATGGATGGAGCAGCTAAAGGGCTGTGATATTCATAAAAAGTACTTTCAATCCAATTTGGTCCAAAACCACTCTATCATTAACTCCTTACACCACCTCTTAAAAGTCCTGTTTTCTTCCATACCCATTTTTTTAAAATATCTCAGTATGTCAGCATAAATAGCCAATTTCACCCAACTACTAAATGCAACTCACTGAATTATTATCATTCAGCTGTGAATCAGACAGTTGAAGCACCATTACAATTGGAGAGATTCTCCATTGCATCATACTGAATCAGGGCAATATAAGTAAACCTACAGGGAAAAGATCTTCTGTGGTTTATTAATATGCAATTTAATTGCACATCTGCAATTGCTTGGGAAATCAATATGCACCTCATTGTTATTTGATTCATTGTTATCTGATTAATGAATTTAATATAAAACCACATCTCTGGTAATTTATGAGATTACACAGAACATTTATCATAGCTAAAATGTCACTGCAATTTGCACATTTCTTTCTGAGATAATCAGTAAATGCTGAATAATATTCATAAGAATTTTTACTATTTTTAAATGTCAGAAGTTAGAGTTAGGTTGAAGTTAGTTTTTTTTCTGAAAGACTTCTGAAAAGTCCAATAGGTTCATAGGAAAAAAAATCTCAAACGAGATGTTTTTAGGGTTGATTGCTTTCTGTTTCACAAATCAACCGTAGTTTAAATAGTCCCTTTGTTATGTGATAAATGAAGCCCAAAATTTGGCACTGTGCTTAATAAGAGGTTGTATCTGTGATGGAAGTGGATGGCCTCAGATAGTTATTGTGTCTGATATTTGCCTATCAATATCAAGAATACTTTTTCCTTGAGATAATGGAAATCAGTCAGTAATGCCAGCTCTATATAGATGTATATATCAGTATATGGGTTATGTAAATTCATCAGGTTTGCCACTCAACCAGTCACATAATACATATGACTAAAATAAAGATCACGGTGAAAGGCAGAGAGATGGAAATACAGCCTATTTATGAACATAACCATAGGTGTATGTATATGGTTATATGGATACACTTTGCACTGGCCACATACAGATGGGTGAAAAATGAAAGAACTACCCAACATTTCATTATCAACATAACCAATTGCACAAAATTACAAACTCCACACTCACACTGAATATTAACTCTCTCATTTGGAACAACCCTGATCTCCTGATCTCTCTTTTTTTTTTTTTGGAAAAAAACACTAAACTTTGCATCGGGGATTGATAAAGGCATCAGTCATCATAAATTCCACAGTAACACCTTGGTGTCACTTTCACAACTTTTCATTGGCAGCAATCAGTTTTTTGTTTGTTTGTTTTTTTGGCTAAGAACCCTATTGTGCTCCATAATAAAAGTAAATGAATATGCATTAGACCTACCCTCATTTCATCAACATATTCTCAACAAAAAATGTCCTATCCAAAATATACAAAATATCTATTTCCAGATTCAGCAATAACCCTACTGAACAGACAATTGGACGAAGATCTAGCAATCGCTCCCAATGCCTATTTGTGGATCCACTTTCCACAAGACCACTAGCAATAATCTTAATCTATAACTCATATAATACATGCACAGATACACTACATTGGACAGAAGGTGTTTAAAATGGGGTACACCAGCTCCAAAATCTGTTCACATTGCACACCAAACACTACAGATAATTATACCCATGCCATATGGCACTGCACACTACTGATCTGGTGACTGTGAATGGAATATGAATAGCATATAATTTACATCATTTTCATTCTCTGTGGAAGTGATGTAAAGTATGTGCAATGATAGATAAGTTTACCTGGATAAAGATAGATATATTTACATTATCATTTTATATAAACCATTCGTGTTAATAAAGTTAATACATTAAAAGACAACATTTACAACACTGCCATTATGCTGGTTCTGTATTGTGAATAGTTATTATGGCAGGAGGAATAACCAGCATATTCCTACAGCAAAAATATCCTTATTTCATTATTATCCTAAGTTCTGTTTAAAACTTTAGTAATATGATGGACAGGTACTACGAGCAGTGCACCTAAAAGTTTAATTGAAGCCTAAACCCACAGAACTTAACTAATACTTTTATTGCTTGTGACAGCTTGTCATTTTCTTGGACGCAACATAATACGAACAAAAATCATGAAATCCCTGGAGTAAAGGTATCAGTTTTATTTTCATTACTCATGTGAAAGCACTAATAACCGTGTCCCGGTATATTTAATAGTGTTCTGTCTGTATGTATTGCCTTGAAAAAACCCTTATGTTGAGCCCCTATCATTTTCATATACAGTGTAACCACAGAAACGAAATGAGTCACAAGCAAACAAGCACAAGCTGAGGAAAGTTACAGAAGACACTTTGTACTTGTCAGTAGAGCTCTCTATTTCTTTCACTCTCCCCTCTCTGTCTGAGATTTAATAACCACATCTATATTAGGGGTCATATCTTTGCCTTCCATTTCAAGCAGCACAACTGGGCAAAGGCCTATTTTCCTCAGTCTGCTGTTTGTATACTGTCTCATTGTGACCTTTCCCTGAGAACTGCACACATATGTCGCACTGCCTACTTGATAAGTGACTCACCAAAGACCTTTTATAACTACAATAAAAAAGACATTTTGCTCTACAGCTGCACATATATATATAAACTACAAATAACCATTCAAAATAACAATATTCACTTTTGAATGATGGTATATTCAAACAAATGTGTATAGTAACTCCTGTATGCAGAACGGCTGTCAATAACACTGCAACACCCTGAGACGTCAAGCTCCTTCCTCTGACAATGAAGGCAACTATTTAAAATAGTGTGTTTGAAGGGATAAGAGACACAAACATGCCACTCTTTCACACCTCTTGCTCTTAGTTTCTGCTATTTGCTGATTTGGGTCCAGTTTTTCTTGCAAAACCACAATTTTGAGCACAGCAGATGACATTCATTGAAGTTCAGCAGGATAGTATTCCCTTTTCCCTTTTGGCCCACAGTCCCACTGCTAAGCTTTAACTACTGAAGGTAACACACAACAAGCTGGGGAAATAACCAACAGAGCAATATGACAGTTGAAACCTACTTTCAAAGTCGAAGCAACATGATCTAATCCTGGAGTTATTCTTATCAGCCACACACACACAGAGTGTTAAGTAGATGCCAAACTTTCTCATTAGCATGCTGATTTCAGAGACAGTGAAACCAAAATGAATAGGTCACTAAAACGTTAATTGGCAATTACGGTGCTCATTACTCCACACTAATATGGTTATCAGCTGCAACTATCATATACAGTTTGACCCTACCATTCACAGATATAAAATTAGCACAAATTATACACATGCAAAAAAAAACAAACAAAAAAAACCAAGCCATGAACACGTGATCAACAGTTATCAGACACCTGGCAGGCACAATAAACTGACTAAGGGCGGAACCAGAAGCTGGTAATATCAAGATCTGAAAACTCCTCACAAAGGACATAGCACTTCACCCAAAATCCAACACCTGTACACCAGCTGGAAGGAGAGGATAGTGTCAAATACATTGTCCTGGAAGAGAAAAGGATGTGCGTCATAGACAACACCTTGAACCGATGAGGGATGTGGATCAAGGGGAAACAGAAGATGGCGTGGCAAGATAAGTCCCCAGTGGAATGGACCACTGACAGATAGCTGAGGTGGCTGATATGAGGAAATCCTACCACGCCTAAGAGAGAAAGTAAGGTTAGGAATAGCACAGATTCACTGATCAAGTACTCGGCAGTAGAACAAAAAAATCAGGGTGGTATCATATCCGAAAAGGCCCAAGATACTGACCGTGCAAACAGTAGTTGTTTTTAATAAAACAGTTGTTACCTGCAATACAATGTAACATACAAGCAAGAGACAATTTCAAAACTAGTGGTTCGCTGGCAAAAGTGTAATCTTAGACATGGGGAGAAAAACACTGTATCTACTAGATATAGATACAGTAACTAGACAAGCCACAAAAATGTTATTGTCTTTATAGAATGTGTCAACAGAGCACAAGTTAATGTAACCACAAGATATTAATCTGTCATGAAACTGTAATGTGTTCACAGGATGTAGGTTATGTTACCATGCTATTAATTGGCTATTTTTATGTGTCGTGTTAAAAAAATAATAAGGTCTTTGTTCATTCAGTGTGCTATCCTGTAAAGAAAACTCCGCCACAGTTTGAAGGATAAGCTGACCAATCATATGCTATAGTTTAATTAAATGGCGTTCCTAATAAGATTCTTTTGAATAGCATGGAGAGAATCTCTCATTAATGACCACCAGGACCTTGTCGCAGCCAGAGCAGCTTACTATTCACTTGATAGACTTGATAGACAGAACAAAATTAGGTTCTTATTTATGTTCTAAATTAACAGATGATTAGGCTATTCATGATTCTCAAGTCTCAGCGGCAATGATTTCTCCGACTTTTCCAATAGGAAAAAACAACCATTTGAACCAGCAATCCATTACATACTTCTTTATCTTCTAATGATGATGACCCAGGAGGCACCATAATGCAAATACATCTAGATGAGACGCCTCTGATCTCTCTAACTACACATTTTCTATCTAGGAAAGCTGTCACCCAAGCCAGCTCTTTTCCAAGTAGTAATAACAAGCAGGCTGTATTTCAGTCTGTTTTTGGTGTGAATTCACTGAGGAGCATCATAATGCATGTATGAACACATTAAAAAAAAAATGTTACATACCATCCCAGGTAGCTAATAATGAAGCCGTAGCAACTAACATAATAAAGATAGCTTCTGAGCATTTATGATTATTGCTCAAAAACCCTCTCAGAGTTCTTGTCCAATAGGAGGTAGAAAAAGCAAAGCCCCACCCAATACTCAAAACACCTGCACTGGAGTTAAACAGGAAAGCTCCCTGAGTCTTGATATGTTTAAAATGTCTCCTTATCTAGCTACTGACAGCAGCTACATAGCTATCACTGGTTATGAAAGAGTAGAGAGTGATGTAAAGATGTGATTTAAACATTACGTGCATGTTATGATAATATATATAATTGATAAATGCACTCCTTTTCTCTTCTAAACATTCTACTACAAATGGTCACAGTTCAGAGTAAATAAAACTGTTGTGGTAGATACATTTAAAACATTCTATGGACAAATTATTACAGTTTTGTAGATTATAATAGCAAAAAATGTCACCTCTTATAAGAAGTAATGCCGGTTCAAAGTCAATCGGCTTCTAATTCGCAAAAACAGCATTGGTTAACAGACACAAGTAATAGGCCAAGTCCAGATTTATGAATATATAAAATCCAAATAAAACAATCGCTAAAGGTTTTGTAATTAGTGCTTCAATATAGTAACTAGCACTTTTCAGATATCTTTTATAATTTATAGAAAAATACTGTAAAATTGATTCTTGTCTGGTTTAGATCTTACGTGACAGATCGTTACCAATTTCTTAATGAAATTGGCATTGGCAAATTGGCAAATTTATAAATTCTTAATAAAATTTGGCATCCACAAAGTTCTGTTTTAGGTCCCCTATTATTCTCCCATTATATCCAGTCACTTGGACATGTAATTTGCAAATATAATGTTGGCTTTCACTTGGCTGATGATACATCAGCAGCACACGAAAGACTATGCATAAAATAGACATAAAATAGATGAATAGAAACTTCCTTCTACTAAATTCTTCTAAAATGCAAGGAGTGATATTGGGTTTGTCTTCCCATAGTTAGGTTGTTGGTTTTGCCTTGGAGCTTGATGGCTTTTCTGTGAAACCAAAAGCTAAGGCATAATTCTACTGGTGTATTAATACTTAATAATAATTCAATCATAAACCAAGTAATAATAATAATAATAATAATAATAAAAACAAGCAAACACAGTGTTAAACAATTATGGAGAAAAAACAGGAGTGTTAAATAGGAGTACTACTCCCAATTCTCTACTCTGCTCTCTACACTCTATTACACACCTCGATGCTGTTTATCTAAAGGAATTGATGTGTGCCTTTTTCCTTTTTTTGGCCGGCTTCCAGGGATTGTATTCAGATCTGGCGACTTAAGTCGAAAGTTTTGACAATTTTTACGCAGTAAAAGTTCATCATTCAGATTCTGGAAAGTACTTGCATGCAGTTCGTGCCTCAGAGGGTGCCAAATTGAAATGTCTGAGGTTTTATAATAGTGTCTAGACCATGAGATAGCACTTCCTTTTAAGCACAAAAAAAGAAATATCAGTGATACAAAATTCGGACTGAAGAAGGAAGTAGTGTTTTTTTCTTTGCTGTCAAATTCAATTCGAGATACAAGAACATAAAAGCAAGAAACAACTTAAAAATCAAAAAATAAAGAAGAGTAATATGATGATACAGAATATAAACGGGAATTTGCCAAGCATTGAAAGAAATATTGAGTAGGAGTCTAGAATACTGCCAGTAGCCATGTTATTTTATTATGCTTAATTTGCTATCTTGAGTTGAAGAAAATAGTGTCAATATTTTTTATTGCCTCTCCTGTAAATACAATGGCTTTGTATTGACTGTTTGTATTGACTGTTTGAAGGCTAAGCCAACTATATCTGGTTCTTAATTTTATCTCTAAAATGGGCCTTGGTCCCAAGGACCAATACTATTATTTAATTAAGTGTCCTATTTAGTTACAAACTGCTCTCTGCTCTCTTTTAAGCAAACTCCTCCCCACATGTGAAGCTCTCACGTAGCTTCTGAATAGAGCTTAAGTGTGTATTTATGTCTGAATAGCAATGTAGGTATTCTCACTATGAGTGCTTAACTCAACTCCGAATCCAGCCCTGGATATGTAACTTTCCTTTAGGTGTTTGTCACTTCCTGTTTGGGGATAACATGCATTTATGTACCACAAATCCCTTCTCAGATTTCAATAGCACATTGTTCTTCCTGTGATATGTACATCACAATTAAGGGCAAGGTGTCAGGATAACGTCAGGATTATTTTTTTTAAATCAGCGAAGTCAATATGATTACAGATTTCAGAATTAAAGCTAAACTTTTTAGCCAATTCACTTTAGTTTTTATAGAAATCTCTCTGGCAAAGTTGAGGTTTTATTGTTTGCTAGATTGTTTTTGTTACATTTCTTAACAATTCTAAAATGTTAAAACAACATACAGTAAAAATTATTTTCTGTTCCATACTTTTTTTTACAGTTATAAAAGTTATACAGTTATACAGCAAGATAATGCATATCTATAATATTGTTTTTACACTGAGAGTCATGTACTGCTCTGTGAAAAGTACACATAGTCAACACAAGAATGATCAAATGTACCATATACATCTGCAAATATGCAGTGTTTATAAGCCTTCTGAATGTGTGTATTAGCTACTGTGCCATATTGAGCTTAGAAACGGGGTGTGAGGCTGAGGATAAAGCAGTTTTTAAGCCAAAGAAAATACATGTTCCCTTGGATAAGCAATACAGTTTTCTTCACCATGTAGTTTGAACCTATATTTTTTCAAATTAGCTACATACACTGCAGGCTTCATTCCTCAAATACTCCATCTCCGAAGTCTCCATTTGACAGATCAACTGTCCTCATGCAGTTCACAACATAGAAATAAGCATCTGGCCCAGGCTCAGCGAACAGCAATTTAATAGAAGGTCACTGATATTGAAAGCAATCAATAAATCCAAGTGAAATTCAGTTAGTGTGACAACCCTGTAGACTGGTTAAACTTTCTAGCCAGAATGTCACTGCTCATGGTGAGCACTCACCTTTCCTAAGGCCCCGCGTGGCTGCTCCAAGGCCATGCTGTTGCTTGTGTTGAGCGTTTGTTTAGACATACGGTGCTGTACTACATTGCTTTGCCCTCACTTCTCGACAGCAAATGAGCTGGAGCCTCTTCCCGTCTAGATAACTATGGAGCACTGTAGGCTTCCATTTATAGGTTCACAAAAGCCACAAATAGCCTGCCGATGGCACGCAGCTCTCTACTTATGCAAAACAACAATGATTGCCTGATTCTTCAGCCACCAGTTTATATGAACTTCACTCTCTGTAAAGATTTTATTCTTATATATAAACATGAACAACTTTAAGCTTCAATTACTTTGGAGAACTTATTGATATTATTAAACAATATGGGCAATTTTATATCATAGTATTTAAACAAAATCTGAAACAAACTGTTGGATGTTCACAGCTGTGCATAGAGTTGATGATCAGTTTTAATGTTGACTCTAAAGCATGAGATTTTATAAAATAGCATGGAAAGATATAGAGAGCAAGGCAATGAGTCATATTTAGAAATACTTGAAGCTTTTATCCTTCAAAAGACATCCTAGTAGGTGGATTGGCTACTCTAAATTGTTCTTAAGTGTGAACGTGTGCGTGGTGCACTCTCACCCTGACCAGGATAAAGTGACTGAATATTTCTTGTTTTTCACTCCAATTCCACTATATGAATGATACAAAGTGAGAAGTTTGCTCTGTATATTGTACTTTATTAACAGGAAGATGGTTACATTGTTAAAAAAATATTTTTCCATAAATTAAAGGGATTTTTTTTCCATATTAATGTCATACTTTGGGCCAATCCAGCGTCTTTCATCATTACCTTTTTGACTTGTGTGCAGACCGAAAGCAAAGGCAAAGGGTCTTACCTTGTGTAATCAGTGCTAATCACAATGGTACAGGAAGGAGCATCAGTCATTGTTTAGAGAATATAACACATTGCATAAGGAAAATGAAAAACATATTTTCCATATGGACTATTTTTATTTAGAAAGTGCAGCCAGTTCGACACTTCAGATCAGCCTCCACATAATGTAATAATAATAATAATAATAATAATAACAATAAAAGACTTTAGCAGAGAATTGTCCTAGTTCTTTTCTTCCTATAAAAGAGGATGCTGTTTATGGTTTGAAGTTTGAATCATGCTGTGGAGGAGAATATGAAATTGTGTGGAGAAAAGGTCAATTTATAGCATTCCCAGTGGGACACATCTTCCTCTCCGTCTGACTGATTGCACTGCTGAAGTGAGGATGGTGGTGATAATGCAGTTCTTTTAAGTGGTTTGTCACTAAACACTCCACACTTTCACTTGAATACTGTGAGTCTGCTATGATTCTGAGAGGCTTGATACAACCTAAAAGTTGAGTCCAGTAATGTTCCACTGAACGCAACATATAGTTCAGCTAAAAATAGATGCAAAGAGAAATGTCTTTAAAGCAAAAATTGTCTCGCTATTTGAGTGGAAGTACTGTATGTTGGATGTGTATGGGTTTTGTGCTTCATTTAAAAAGCCTGTCAGTTAAAATAGGATCCCAGAATAGTGCATATGAAGATTTCTGAATATGTTCAATTTAATCTTCTCCTCTAAAGCTGCACACAAGATCTCCATCTTCAGAAAGCACATTTTAAAAACTTTAGGAATTGTTTTGTGTAAAGTGTTTAAAGTGAGGTGCGGTTTGCTTGGTTTTCCTTTTTTGTCGGCTGTTTAAGCTGCCTAATCATAAACTCAATTGAGAACGTTTGGTGAAGGAAGAAGGAAGAAGGAAAAGGATAAGACAATCAGTTGTAGGGAATGTATTTAATGCTTTACTGGTGCAGAAATATTTAGCACAGGAGAAGCTGTAAAAAAAAAAGGAACAGAAGGCAATATAAAGACAGCCCCAGATCTAATCAGTAAACACAGCCTGCCCTCTTTGAGTTCAGCTAAAAAAAAAAAAAAAGGTTTCAAAAACAAATCAATTTGCCATCTTGGTGCTCATTCAGTTGCAGTAATTTCATCCCCTGAATTCCACTCCCACACCCCACCCCTTCCCGCACCTCAGGAGAGTGAAAGCAGCCCTCTGTAGTGGATGATGAACTCTCGTTCTGGCACGCGTCTCATTCCTCGTACCATCCGCAGCTGCCACCATCCGTCATGTCTGTGTGCGCCTGAGTGAGTGTGTGTATGGATAGACACACTGTGTGAGCGTTCCAAGTACATTGCCTTCCATGCTATTTTACAGACAGCCACCATGTTCCTGTGCTTGTCTTTCCCATGCTCTCCTCTCCTTCCCTGAGTCTTAACTTTGCACACAAATTGGCACTTAGAGCACAAAGTGAGAACAGAAACACTGTATGAAAAATGACTTTGGCTTTGAAGTCACTAAGCTTCCAGTAAAAATAAAGCACTAAATTATCTCACACCACAGTAACTGAGTGAACTTTTGGTTTAAATTTTTTTCAGTAGCTTTTCTCTTAGGTAAAAGTACAGATCTTAGGGTTCATTGGCATAGAGCGATATGATAACCTAGAACTTTCCGATGCTGCCCCCCCCAACACACACACACACACACACACACACAGAGACAGACACACATTATCACTAAGGTTTGTTGATGGTGGAGTACCAGGACGCTTTACGTGCTAAGGTGCCCTCATGCATGTTTTACCTTCTGGTTCTCCCTTTTAGTTATATCATAGCTAAACCTGCCATCCCAGTTTAACCTGTCTGATCCTAAAAGCTTCTGCTTGGAGCTTTGCTGCTGTAATCATAAATACTCTAATATAATTAAGACTGTCCTGCTGTGCACGTATTCACAATATACTCATACTGAACTTCCTTTCAACACACTGTACTGATTTACTGTATAATCCCATTATCTGGTGTCACCCAGAAAAGGATGGGTTTCCTTTTGAGTCTGGTTCCTCTCAAGGTTTCTTCCTTACGTCACCTCAGTGAGTTTTTTCCTTGCTGCTGTCACCTCTGGCTTGATCATTAGGGATGATAAATGCCCCAAATATCCGGCCACAAATAGGTGATGGCAGATGGGCGATCCATCATGATATGGGCAGCCATCTCATGGAAATCATTCAGTCCAGTGATTGTACAACAGCCAGCAAATATGAGGCAAGGTGTGTCCTTTGTTGTGTTAAAATTATTTACGTTGAACACTATGGCTTGCCCAATCAACTGATTTAAAGACAACCTTTATGAAGTCTAGAAGATTCTTGAATAATTATCCAACATCCCACTGATCAGCCAGAACATCACAACCATTGACAGGTGACGTGAATAACATTGATTATCTCATTACAGTGGCACCTGGCAAGGGGTGGGATATATTAGGCAGCAAGTGAACAGTTAGTTCTCAAAGTTGATGTGTTAGAAGCAGGAAAAATGGGCAAGCATAAGGATCTAAGCAACTTTGATAAGGGCCAAATTGTGATGGCTAGACAACTGGGTCAGAGCATCTCCAAAACGGCAGGCCTTGTGGGGTGTTTTTAATGTTATGGCTGATCGGTGTAACCATTCAGGTTTTTATGACAGCATTCCAAGAAGGATTCAAGCAGTTCTGGAGATAAATGGTGGACCTATTCCTTATTAGGTCCTTGTTGTTAATATATTATTATGGGTTTCAGATACTTTGTCCATCGCCCTGAATGTAGCAAATTAAATATGACATTTAAAAGATCTAAAATAAGTTATTGTTTTTGTTTTTACTTATATACACCACGTTGTCAGTAGTCAATGACCTCTGGGTATATCAGAGAGAAATTATTGTAACAGGCCTTTAGAAGGCAATAGTGATTTCCAAGAAGGAAATGGATAAGGGTGGCATGATGGCACAGCCAGTAGCGTTGCTGCCTCACAGCACTAGGGTTCTTGATCGAACCTGAGCTGGAGTTACTGTTGTGTGGTGCTTTCTCCCTGTGTCCACACATGGTTTCTCCACCTCCCAGAAACTTGCCAGTAGGCAAATCCCATTCAGCCCTTGTGCACAGTGTTCCTGGTATAGGTTCCGGATCCACTGTGACCCTGACCTGGATAAAATGTTTGCTGAAGATGAATGACTGAATAAAATGGCAAGAGCAAGTCAACACGGCAGTGTTAAAAACAGTATTAGTATGCAGGTCACAATACAATAATAATAGTGTGTCATGCATGAGGTTTTCCCAACATCAGTTAATGGTTCATTTCCTCATATAGCAGAACTAAATGGAAAGACTTTAAATTCCATTTGAAAATATACTGAGTCTTATCTGTAGTTGCTCATTTCTACATTTTATATTTATTCATTTATTTATACATTATGCATTTATTCATGTAGCAAATCCTTTTATCCAATGCGACTTACAAATGAGGAAATACAAGCAAAGCAATACATCAAGCAGAAAAATATACAAGTAGTGCTACCATACAAGATTTTTAATTCAGTGCTAGAGGAGAAATGTGCACAGAGTAGAAATGTAAGCACAGGTGTAAGTGCAGATTTTTTTTTTTTTTTTTTTTTGGGGGGGGACAAATTAGGGGTTAGTTAAGTGTTCACAGAAGAGGTGAGTCTTTAGCCGTTTTTTTTTTGAAGATAGTGATGGATTCCAGATTGAGGTTGGAAGTTCATTCCACCATTGAGGAACAGTCAGTTTGATGGTTCTGAAAAGGGACCTCATGCCTCGCTGAGTAGGCACTACCAGGAGTTGATCTTTAATTGATGGCAGGTTGCAGGAGGAAACATAAACCTCAAGGAGAGCGTTGAGGTAAAGGGGTTCTGTTCCAGACAAGGGCTTGTACATGAGCATCAAGGTGTTGAATTTGATGCGGGCACCTACAGGAAGCCAGTGGAAGGAGACAAAGAGGGGTGTGATGTGGGTCCTTTTGGGCTGGTTGAAAGCAAGGCATGCTGCTGCATTCTGAATCATCTTATTACTTATTTCTAAATCTCCTGATTTTGCATGTACATTTTTATTCACTGAAACATTAATTAAGCTTTTTTCTTTAAAATGTGCAATCTTAAAAATAGTCATTTAAGTTGACATTATAAATTGATTTTTTGGCACAGAATACCAAATGTAATTACTTTTAATTTAAAATAACACCTTATTATTTCTTTCAGCCAAATTATTTTGTTTCAGGTAGAAATTGCCAGGAACATCAGGAAAATACATCATAATCCCATTTACAACGAGTCTAACACTCTATTAAGATTGAATAGAAAGTGAGCAGCTTCAGGTACCTTGGAGTACACATCTCTGAGGACCTGACCTAGACTCATCACATCCAAGCTCAGGTGAACAAAGCCAGACAACAGTTGTAAAATCTGAGACTGCTGGGGAAATTCAGGGTCTCCCCAGCGACCCCGAAAACGTTCCATACTGGGGCTAGAGAAGGTTTACTGACTCAATGGATCTCAGCATGGTACTGAATCTCTTCAACCCAGGACCTCAAAGCCCTGCAGATAGTGATGCACTTAATTGAGTGCATCTCGGGGTCTGCTCTCCCCTCTCTGCATGACAGCTACACCTGCGATGCAGTACAAGCGCTGCTAAAATCATCAAGGATTCCACGCACTGCAGTAACTGTCTGTTTGATCAGGCAAGCACTTCCGTTGTCTGATGGCTGAAACTGAGAGGCTCAGGAGGATCTTCTTCCAGCAGGCCATCAGACTCCTCAATACGGATACGTCCACCACTCAGATCGCTTAGGACTCCATAAAGACTCTCCAGTCACTCTGCACTCCATTGAAATTCCACACACTGCACTTTGTATTGTTACTACACGTAACATATTTATATATTTTGTACATCCATTTCTTGCACAGAATAATAACAATATTTATTAGTTCTTATTATTTCTTAATCATTTCTGATTTTTTAAATTTAGTTATTTAAATGCACAGTTGAAAGAGGAGTAGGCCAGGTTTTCATTTCCCTGCAAGTTATATACTGTATATAATTGTGTATGTGACAAATCTTGAATCTGGAATCTTGAATTAGGTGAGGTTCTTATTAGTTGCATTTCTCTGGGGATTTTATTCTCATCCAAATCTGTCAAGTAATTTTTATTTACTTCGGGTTCAGTGTCTGGAAAGATTACACCATATTTTACCAAGTAGTAAAGGACCTGTACAAATAACCTCAGGTAATATATATCCTGTCTGAATTGATATGTTAGTAGAGATTTGCTTAAGTATAAAGACACTCTAGGAAGGTCTCATTTCTATCTTGGTCCCCTGCCAAAACTGAAAATCGAAAGGATAGCACACTGAACAATAAAATACAGAAGGTTGTTAGAGAAGCAACCTTGCAAACTTGCACGGCCACAATCCCTACAACAAGCTCTTTTAATAAAGGTCAAAACAATCAGTTTGCATAAATATGAGGTGTAAATAGTATGCATAGAACAATTGTGTGATTTGTGAAAATACTCCCATCTCTGTGATTTATATAGACATCACAAATCCCTTCCAAATTGATAATATTTACTACAGGCGTCATCCGGAAGCATTACTTAACAGACATTTATCGCATTCCAATGGTAATTAAGAATGACTTTTAGAAATATATATATATATATATATATATATATATATATATATATATATATATACACACACACAAAAAAAATCCAAACCCAAACTAAATCACGTTGTGCAAAATGTGTTATGTTTTGATGAGACCAATTCCCAAAGGTATAATAATTCCATAATTCCAATAAGACCAATTCCAAAAGGTGTAATAATTCTATAATTCCAATAAGACCAATTCCAAAACGTATAATAATTCCATAATTCCAATAAGACCAATTCCAAAAGGTATAATAAATCCATAATTCCAAAAGGTGTGTTTGGCAAGAAAAGGATATCTCCAATAGAACACCATACACATGGTGGGAATCATCAAATTACTTTATTTTTAGTGCAGAACATTCAGATGTCTGCTAGTAAGCTGAAGATGAAAAGGAATTTCACCTTTCAGCACAACAAGGACCCAAAGAATACATCGAAATCAACAAAGGAATGGCTTAACCAAAAGCAGATCAATCTTTTTGATTGGCCTATCCTGAGCTAAATCCAGCAAAAAAAATCCAAATCCAAATCTGTGGGGTGACCTGAAGCGGGCTGTGCAGGGGAGATGATGGATCTGGAATTTTTTTTGCAAGAAAGAGTGGGAAAATATTGCCAGGTCAAGATGTGCCACACTGATGTGCCACACCTCTTACCCAAAAAGACTGAGTGGTGTAATAAAATCAAAAGCTGCTTCAACAAAGTATAAGTTTAGGGGTGTGCACACTTATGCAACTAGGTTATTGTAAGCTTTTTAATTTTCTTTTGTTCCCTAAGAGATATTCTGATTGTTCTTCACTTTATTTGTAAACTTTCACATTATTAATGTGCAATTTCACATTAAAGGTGGGAAAAGATCTGAAATGATTTATCTTAGTTTATTCTTTTATTTCACAAAAACCTGCATTTTAGCAGGGGTGTGTAGACTTTTTATATCCACTGTATAGAATGTACTGTTCAGTATTAGATATACTTGTCTAGTCCACCACATCTAGTTCCACTCCACTCATATCCTCCTCCATTATCAAACATAAATTGTTCTTGCCAGTCACAAACCCCACGGTTTCCCTCTTGCACTTCTTTCATTAAGCATAAGCATACAGTTTCAGATCATCCAATAGGGAAATCTTCACATGTTATACACACTTGAGAAAATTATTCATGGAACAACTTGTGAAACACACTCCAATTGCCATCATCTGAACCTTAACAACACTAATATTCTAGGTATTAAACCAAATGTTTATATACAACATATAAATAAAAAATTGTTTCTTTGAAGTAATCTTTGATCAACTATGTCTCATCTGTTAAATCATTACTGGATATGTAGTTATTATATTAATTTATTACCAAACTCAACATTCATGAACATATAAAGTAAATAAACTCTAAAAGAGGGTTTGGACACATGTCTGTCCTACAGGAACAATTTGAAGGCCAATTTGTAACGACTTCCCAGTGACACCACAGTTGTATGAGTGGTAAGGAAACATCCAACAAGCCCTCCTTTATGCCATTTGTTTGAAGTTTTTTAAAAAAAAAAAACTGTATCAAGGCAGAAAGACCCCATGTGACAATTTTACATCCCAAGAGCAATTCTAGAGTTAACCTTTAGGGGGCTCAGCCTTCAATGAGAATGGATGATGTGTAAACAATCATGAAATAGAAGCACCTCTGAAGTTGAATGCAAAAGGCCATGGTACTTTTGTGTAGACACGTTTGTGTGGTGTGTGTAGGCTTGTTCGGTATATCACACCACCTTCCAATAAATAATAAAACAAAAAGAAATGAGAATAAAAAGAAAAAACTCGTGTTCATATAACTAAGTTTAAACAGATAGCAAACTAAAATGTAGAGGGCACAACACAACAAATGCATATGGAGTCATTGGGTGGGTGCAAAGGCAAGGCGGAAAAGATGGGTTTATATTTGTGTTTTAAAATGGGGTAAGTAGGTAGGTAGGTAGGTAGGTAGGTAGGTGCAAGCATGGAGTTGGAGAGGGGTAAGCCAGACTAAAAGCCTTATCTCATACGGTGTGAGCATGGAAGAAGGAGGCTATAAGTAGGCTGCAGCTAGGCCATGCAGGAGAGACTTAAAGACCAGAAGAAGTATTTTTACTGTATAAGGAAACAAACGGGGAGCCAGTGTAACATTTGAAGTGTGGAGGTGATGTCTACAATTCTCTAGCAGCTTAGTTCTGCACATACTGCAACTTGCTTCAGGCCCTGGCCCAGGAATCTACAAAGAACAGCTTTGCAATAATCAAGCCTGGATATGGCAAACACTTGGAAAAGGATATTAGTGTTCTAATCTGAGGACCCAGGTGGCTGGGGATGGAATCAGGTTTGTGACTGTTAAACCTCAGAAAGTTTGCTCTCATCCAGGTCCTCAGGCCAGTCAGACAGTTAACTAATGCAAGAGAAGGCAGTCTGTGGGAGGGGCCAGTGTGCATGTAAGTTGCATATTATCACAACAATGAACCCACCTGATGATCTTGGATAAAATAAATAACAGCGGGCCAGGAAATGAGCCTTGGGGAATGTCATGAGTGAGGCATGATAAATCAGGCCTAGACTTCTCACTTAATAAAAATTATGTGCAGTAATTTAGTTTATGCTGATTTATGTAGATTTAGTTGTAGTCATGGATTAACTAACCATTTTAATGTATTTATTTCGCATGTAAACAAATATAAGTTAATACATGTGGCAGTTGTGTTACTTTGTTAATGTTATTTATGGTTTTTAACGCTGAAGTTCATAGTTTTGTTTTGTTAACAAATGCAGTAAATAATCTTAATTAAGGGAACCTTAATGTAAAGCATAATGTTAAAAAGATTTTTAAAGGTACAATAGTCCAATGTATGCGCTGTAGCTGTAAACTATTTAAGCTGCATAAAGTGAGTAGTGCATAGTATGAATGCTAGCGGCTTACTCAAGCAGGAAATATATTTACATATTAAGTATTGTTTGACTGACAGGTGTTTCTTGTTGCCCATATGCGTCCTGCTAGATTGATTGTTTAAAGAATTAATAGCTTTGAATGTCTACTCTTGGTTTGAGCCCTGGGTTTTGCCTATGAATACTTAATTTGTTGTTAAAAAGGATAAACCAACATGAAGACCAGAGAGCTGTCTATGGGAGAAAAGCAAGCTATTTTGAAGCTGAGAAAAGAGGGAAAATAGTTTTGCCCTGTACAGAATGGCAGAAGTAGGAAGTGCTTGCACTGACTCGATTTCTACCTGGGGTGAGTGGAACTTCTGTAATCAGCCAACAATGTGAAATTTTGAGGTAGCACACAGGGTGGCTCATCAGATGTCTGGGGTTCCTACAATCTCAAAAATGCTCTGTTAAATGTAGTCCAACTGGAAGCATTTTGGTAGCCCAGTGCTGGGTCAATATATATGGTTGTTCTGTTCAGCCTATTTATTTATGACCGAGAAAGGGGATCTGAATTAAAATTTTAAAGAACCCTTGCAAAAATTACATTTAGTTTTTTCCTTCAACTTTTGTTTAATTCATGAATTAGTTTATTATGCATCACCTCAGGGTACACTTAGAATTCTACAAACCAAAATAGCTATATTATTCATGCAAAATACAATTAAAAATAACTAAATCCTAAAAGTGTATTGCAACACTTAAAAAATAAATGAATGCATAATTATTCTCCACTATGTACGTAAGTATGTATAAAATCTCCACTATTTAATCACTGTTTGAGACTGACACCTGTGGCATCATGAGACTGACATGACACCAGGATCCATGATGAGTGCTGCTGCAGACCTTCCCTTCTGTTCAGAGATGGTTATGTTTCACTTAATATGTACATCACCAGCATTTGATGGCTAACTTTAGCTACGTTTGTCTTCGTACTTCGGCAGTCTTAGCAGTGAGCAGTTTAAATTAGCTATTCTAACTGCGAAGCCTTTGTATTTAGCTGGCATTAGCTAAAGACATTGGGCCATTGTAGTGATAGACACGTTTATCTAAAGTCTGAGGTTACATTACAAACTGAAAACAGAAAGATGAGAAATAAGGTACTTAGGGATTTTCTCTCAGCCATTCTCTTTGTCTCTTGCCTGTAAGTTCAGAATTCTTGGTTGTTATCATGTTCCAGTAGAAAAATTAAACTAAATACCGGGTTCTAATGGCAAGTTGTTTTAACTACCCAAACATTGCTTTAACATAATATGAAATAACCCAGCAAGTGTGGGTTTCCCCTGTGTAATTCAGTTTACTCCTACCTCCCAAAACGCTGATGGTAGCTAGATGGATTGCCTCTATTCTGGATTCAGTGTGTGTGTGTATTGAGCCATGTGACTGAGTGGTGTACCATCCAGGGGGTATTCCTAGGGTCCACTACTAGGACAGAGGCAGCTGGTGGTTATCAAATTAGGGGAAGCACAACTGTCTGTTATGGACATAATCTAAGACTAATAATAAACACAGCCAATCATTTTACTGTATCTACACAGATAAAAGGACCTTTTAAAAGGACCTAGCCAGAATTATAAACAATAAATTTCAGAAATCAGTGTAAATAATCAAACAGAATTCTATGCTTACAATTTATTTGCAATATTCACAAATTACACCACTACTGCAGGGCTCCAAGCGATTCTGACTGCCACCTACTGTATATGTTTGAGGCTGAGATATCAGTAACCAACCATTTCAGTGATTGGCAGTTGGTTATGAGGTTCCGCCCCTTTGAGAGATTTACCAATCTTCATAAGGAGAAGCCGTGCTTCCAGATGAAGCAAATAAAGAGCGGACTGTGCAATAAATATTGAGGTGTTTTTTTTTTTCTGTTCAGAATGTGCCGCCTACACTCCTATTCACTCCCAGTGAAGCTGTGCATCTGGGCGGGACTCAAAATGACATGTTTAAAGTCTGTTGTCCAATGAGTGTTAATCTTTTGTCCCATTAAAACACAGTGTACTTCATTCTGCCAAAAAAAAAAGTTATAAAGCAGGCTAGAAGATCTGGAAACACAGTAATAATGGTCTTTAAGCTCTGTCACTGTCTGTTACTTATGTTGTAGTTTTGAGACATTGGATGTTAGGACAAGGTGATGATAAGATTTAAGAGTAGATAGTGAAGTCTGCTATGGCTGGAGGATTGGCAGATAGACCTAATCCTGCTTAACAAAAAGTAGTTTGGAGAGTGGTAGACAGGAAGATGAGACCTGACAATTATAATGACTATGAAGTTCTCAGATCTCAGAATTAATGAATAAATTTTCAGTCATTGACAACACCCCAATATGCCACATATAATACAGTGTATTAAAAGAGTAGCCTTTATAATAAAGATAATGAATCCAATGACACTACGATCTTCTGTAATATCAGAGTCAACTTATTTGTTAAAAATCAGGATATATATTTTTGTTAAAACAAGGAAATCACCAAACTATGCCGGACTCTAGCCTACCAATGTAGGACCCCTGATCAAACAACTTGACAAAGAATGACCTTATAAATAAGTGACATTTGTTTATGGGATAAACCAAGCCCATAGTTCTCAAAATTATTATTTGTTTTAATGTCATAATGACAGAGAGTATCATTACCATCAAAGGTTGAGGGACTCATATAGAGATAGGGAAGAATGACATATTTATCAAATGGTCCAATACCAATGGTTTTGGATAGATAGAGACAGCCAAAAACTGAGCTGAAAAGGGGCTGGGGAAAAAAAACAGCCAAAAACTAAGCCATAATAAACCTGAAACCCATCCTTTCAAAGGGAATTATCCATGTTATGAACCCGCATGCTATAAAGAAATCAAGATGATGGATACGCAGACTTCACAAAACTCTTTGATTTCAAGCTTCTAAAATATCTCCATAAATCCTGTTGACATTTTTTTTGCTAATGATAAGAAGAACTGCTTGAATATTAATCTCCCCAAGATCCTATTGATTGCTATCCAGACTAACACCCCCCCAATAAAAAAAAAATGAAAAGAAAAGAAACAGAAAAATACCATTATCTTAACTGACAACAAAGAGGAGATTTTAGGGATGTTGTGAATCTGGAAGACTCTAAGAAAGATTTAAAAAAAAAAAAAAAAAAAGAAAAGGTGTCATGTTCCCTGGGGCAAGTTTCTTACCAGTTTCTTAAATCTTGTTAAGATTTAAAATGAATCCTATTTGAAGGTAAATATCAAGTTATCTAATCTAATTAGATTGTGTAGAATGAAGCCAACTAAAATCCCACACAGATAATTGCTATTTAAATGGGATTCACTGCACAGCTGGATGTTAAATCAACAAGGTCCATGTTTTATAAGGCATCACTGAAGATGATATTTCCTTTCTTCATACAGAACACAAGCTTTTCAGGCACATGTTCTTCCCACCTGCTGAATGAACAAACATTGCCCAACATCCAGAGTGTTTAAAATATCATCATACAATACCTGTATTGTAGCACTACTGTAGCACTACTGTAGCGCTGAAGTGTTTTGGTTGTGCTTTTCAGGTCTAATTCTAATAAGCTAATTAGATTTCCGTTAATGTCAGTGATTTATTCAATCAATGAATATATTTTACTTTATATGACTATGAAATTTAGGAAAAGGAAATATCATACTCTAGCACAGACACCATGTAAAAAAGCAATATCTCACTCACTGTACTGGTCCTGTCACATTAAGGAAAGTGCAACATTAGAACACAGAGGGCTGATAAGATGTTTCGAGAGTGGAAATTATAACCTGAGGCACTAAAGCTACAGTCCACTGGGAACTTGAATATGCAAATCACCAGGTGTTATGAGAATATGTTCTTGGACGGCTAGGTTGCGTTTATCATTATGTCACTCATGTTCAACATCTATGAGTGTTCTAATGCCTAATTCTTTGTTTTGCTCCAGATTCCTTTTTCTGATTTCACTCAGCCCTTTCTCTGCTTGCCAGTTTTCATTTCATTCTGATTTAGTTACAGCTACTGCTCTTTGGAATTGCTTTCTTCGTTCCTGTTACCCAATCTCTGCTTGATTTCTCCCCCTGTCTTGATAAATTACTGGTTAGAAGATAAATTTTGATGGCTTATTATTTTAAAGAAGCAAACTTTCCTGCCAAAATAAATAAAACATTTTTTAGTTTGAAATGAGTAAAAGCTGAAGAATCGTATATCTGATTTCATAATAAGAAATATTAGATAAATTTGCCCATATTCAAGATATTATCACTGGCTAAGACATCATTTTTTGCACTGAATGTCAGGCAATCTAAAATTTTGTCAGAAACGCAAAGGGTTAATTGCATTTCTAGTGTACATGATCAGTACCAGTACAATTTAAAAGATCTTTGCACAGAAGTTTCTGCAAAATTTTCACATTTCATTGCAGCATTCCATAGCATCTTCACTTACATAGCTCCAGGACAGGTACTCAGAACTCACAGGCTAAGCATGCATTAAATACACTCAAGCAAGCTTTTGCCACAGCACCAAAACTGGAACATATTGATCCCTCACTTCCTTCTGTTGTGGAAAGAGACTCTTTAGAACCCAGGCTTGGAGCCGTTTTGTCTCAGCATCAGGGATAAGGCTGACAGACATTTGTTTTAAGTCCGGTTCAGCTAAAGCCAAAGTCCACAGAATTCTCCCTGCCACAAATTGCTCCTGCTTCCTTCCCAACATCCCTGGTCACATGCGCCCACTTCCCAAGACATGACAATTATCCTTCTAGTTTGGCTTTTTAAGTAGTTTCATCTGATCCTCTCTTTGTGGCCTAAAGACAGTAATTTGATAGTTTGAGACATCTGTGAAGCACTCCTATATACTCAGCCATTTAAGAGTACTTTTAAAGCTCTTATTCTTCAACCTTGAAAGATTAGGCCTATGTGCAGAAGTACATGTTTGTGAATTCCTATTTGTCATATTTTTTTTTTTTACTTTTCGAGTGCCCTGATCATCATTTAGTCTTTGTGTATATTAACCCTAGGTTCTATGCCATTCTTCTGTGAAGCCTCACTACAGATTCCCTTCTTTGGCATTACTGAGCTGTTTCTCTGTTTGACTCTTTTTGCTTTTGACTTGTTATAGTTACTGCAGCTTGGATTTACCTGGATTTTTTACTTTGCCTTGACCTCTTGTTTGGTCACTAGTGTTATTGTCAATAATTTAGCCCTGAACATGCATCCCATAGTAGCTGTGAATACACGCAAACCACAGATGAGACCTCATCATTTGTTTCTACCAAAATGTTACAAGAAATGCAAAACCTGAACAGGGTATAAAAGCAAAATTAAATAATAGTGAAGTCATAAAGTCCCTTAAACAGCCTGTAATGTAATTATATGTGATTTTTTTTTAATTATCCACATCCAAGCAGGTAGAATGAGTAGCAATTGGTCACTTATTAGTCAGTAACAGACTCAAGCAGGTTTTTTTATGCACATGTAGTTTCTGCAAACCAAAAACAGTGATCTGAAATGTTGTGCAGGTAAAAGATCAAGTGATACAAACAGACTGGATTGGAAATACAAAATCAACACATAGAGCCAAGGCTCTATAAAAAGCAAGAGTGAGACTTTGCAAAATTGAGAGTCTGCGTTATTTAAAGCGTTATTTGCGTTAATTGTGTTAATTGCGTTATTTAAAGCAGTCTGTAATGAACAGATGTGCCTAATCAAGTGGACGCCCTACCCCTGCAGTGACCTGCCACTCTACAAGGAGCATCTCCTCCTCATGGGCAGTATTTTAAGGTGCGCTACCACAGGAAGTCTTCTGCTACTACCTAGATGTCAACATGCACCTTTTCCAGATTTTACAAGCTTAACATCGTCCATCCCAATGGCAATCATCTCTGAACACCTTTCCAATGGGTCCTAAGGTGAGTCGGTGCCTATGACATTGTCGCATAGGTTATCCAGGTTATTCTCACCACCGCTGGCAGTGAGCAGGGGTGAAATAGGGCTAAATTTATCATTTTTTATGCAAATTTCAAGCTGCTTCATGACAGTGTCCATTGCTAAAAGTGCTATATAAATCAGATTTTTTTTTCAATTTAATTGAACTAGAATGTTAGTTATGGATTTAACTGTGGTTCTATGAACACTGGATATTCAAGATTCTACATTCAAAGCTTTATTGTCATACGTTCAAGTACAGCATACCAAGCACAATGAAAGTCTTACTTGGATGCCGCTCCATTCTCAAGACCAGACAATAAACATACAGACATTAAACATACAATAACAATAAACATATAAAGACAGATATAAAGAAATTATATAAAAATGAGAGGTGAGAATCCGCAAATATAAAAAAATCCAAATATGGCATTGTCAGTGAAGTGTCAGCGGTGTGTTTTGTGTTATAATGGGAGAGAGTTGAAAAGTCTTATGGCGTTGGGGTAGATGCTGTCCCTCAGTTTTGAGGTGTGTGCTAATGGATCTGAGTCTTTTACATGAGGGCAGAAAGGAAAAAAATGAATGTGCAGGATGGCCAGAGTCTTTCATGATGCAACCCACCTTTCCAACACAGCGTGTGGAGAAAATGTCCTGTATGGTTGAGAACTGTGTGCCTGTGATTTTTTTTTTTTGGGCTGTCTGCACGACCGTGTGCAGAGATCTGTGCTGAGCAGCTGCTGTACCAGGATGTGATTTCCCCCCGTGAGGATGGATTTTACAGCACAGCTGTAAAAATTGTTCAAGATTAGAGTGGACCACCAGGTTTTCCTCAGGTACCTCAGAAAGTGTAGACGCTGGTGGGCCTTTTTATTGGCAGCTGATGTGTGCTGTGTCCACTTAAGCCTAGAGGTGAGGGTGACCCAGAGGAATTTAAAGCTTTTGACCCTCTCCACAGCGGCTTCGCCGATGTAGACAGGTATGTGCGCTGCTCCCTGCTTCATATAGTTAATGATCAGCTCCTTAGTTTTGCTGACACTAAGAGAGAAGTTGTTGTCCTGGCATCAGTCTGCCAGGAGTCTCACCTCCTCCCTGTAGGCTTCCTCACTGTCATTTGTAATCAGACCCACTATGGTGGTATCATCAGCAATCTTTATGGTGCTGTTTGAGCTGTGCTTTGCTACACAGTCATATATGCTGTACTTCTTGTACAGCAAGGGGCTCAGCGTGTCGAGAGTCAGAAATCTGCCAGGGTTCCACCAACCCTGCAGGAATTTGACAAGGTTTCAGGGATGGTAGTTTTATACCAAACGCTACATCATACGGTCACCTTGAAACTTTGTGGAGGGTCTCGGCATGTGAGCACACACGAACAAGAAGGCATCCTGTGGTTCTCACCACCCCTGATGGTTTTATGGTGATCGTAAAACCACAGTTACATCCATAACCAGTGTTCATGGCTTAGTAGAGACAGGTGTAGATGGATACAGAGTGTGTGGTGCAATGAAGATTTGTAGTGAAACGCAGTCTCCATTTATGACAGTGGTTAGGAGAAATGAAATGTAAAAATCAAAAGACTTTAATAATGGTGCATAGTCTATGAGGTTACCATTTCCTGTTCTTCAGATATCTTCTACATCCTTTCTGGCATCAGTTTAATTAACCTATCTGACAAATTTGATTATGAAAGAACAATCAGGTGGCAATCAGTATTAATTTGCATTTAGCAGAGCACATACTGTAGCAGGGGTTATAAAAATACCGAATCAGTGCATAATACATTGATTCTATGCTAAAACTTTCAAAATATCTTCTCTAATTCTAATTAACGCTTTTATCTGTTTTATTTTTTCCCTCATGCTTTCATGGGACGAAGAGGAAGAAAGTAGTGGAACCGAGTAAACAATCATAGTTTTGAAGGTCAGTTTATTTGCTTTTTATTAACACAAGAATGGTGAAAACTTTCACACAAAAAGCATAGGTATTCACATGAAAGAATTTTTTTACAACATCTGACAAGCTGATGTATGAGTGTAATGTATGAGTTTAAAATCCCTAAAGGAACCATTTTACCACTCCATTTACATATGAACTCAGGCACAAATTAATTAGGTACACCCCTACCTTGCATAACTATAACTGACTGTAATTTAAAAACTAATTATGCATTTCACGCCTACACACAATCAAACCCATACCAATCAAAGCAAATGGGCTTGGAGTATGTAAGGGACTGGATCGTGTTGGAGGAGTTTTCTAATTATATCACATCTAATGGAACACCGCAGCTTCCCATCATTCTGCAACAATAATTGGAATTTGCTATAAAGTCCAGCTGAAAATTACATCTCTCCTTTAATCTGTTCCCACCTTCTCCCCATTGGCAAACCGATATCAGTTGTTGCCTCATCGATTCACCAGCGAATTTGACATTGCTAATAGATGACTAATATGGAAAGAAAATTGCCTATTTCTTGGTGCTGATTTATATTACATAATGTCATTGCTCGTTCTAAATTTCCCGGCTGAAGAAAACGATTTAAAATAGTGGCAGCACAGAAATGCAGGTATATCTAAGCATATGATCTAGATTGATCTAGTTGATCTAAACTGATCTAGTTTGAGAGATGCCATGAAACATTCAGGAAACTTTCAACCAGCTTTACTCCAATACTTTTCCCTTTGCAAATATCCACCTGACAAGCACCAACATACTGTATCAGACAGTCCATGGCTATGGCTATGGGTTAAAACACTATTTATGCTTTTGGGTCGAAACTGTGTCCTGCCCATGCATTTTAAGTAAAAAGGCATCCCTTTTCACAATTTGTGTCCCAGTGTTAAAATGCAATCTTCTATTATTAAGTCAATCAAGTCCCACCAATTTGATTTTTATTCCTAGTTCCTCATAGTCTTTGAAGAGCCCATTATTTGGGAATTGACTTCTTAGTGATCTCATTTCACAGTTTGCCTGATATTATTATTACCATTATTATATCTTATTTTAGTACAAATGAACCTAAATCTATGACATATTAGATGTTACTGGTGAGCTGCCTACACAGGCACAGACACTAAAGTAGTCTGATGCATACTGCATTTCAAAAGAAGAACAGATGCATATTTCATGTGTTTGTCAAGAGATTCATGATCCATCCTGCTGTCAGTTTGCAGTATCATTGCCCATCAGCAGTAAATCTTCAAACAAAGCATGCCGCACATAGATCTTAGAGTTTTATGGAATCCTTTAGATGCAAATCAGGCAAAAGTGACAAAAGTGCAGCCAGCTGTCATTTAAAAAAAGCACACCATATTAAAGTGGAACACTACTTTGGAACAACATTCCTGTTGTGTGGTTGTGCAGTGCATGTTAATTAGAACCACAAAAATAACTGATAAGCCATCATATACTTGCTGGCATGACAACAACAACGTAAATGTAAAGGATGACTCTGACATCAAATGCAATTTCATGGAAATTGAAAGGCACTTTCCTGACAAATAAATGTAGACCTTGGGCCAACAGTGTAAAAAAAAATTAATAGAGTTGTGCATATTACAATTCATATTGTAATATGCAATGAAATGTATGTATCAACACTTAACTAATCTACACACCAGCTGTGAGGACCTGAAACCATTGCTTGGGTTAATTTACTAAATTGCACGGTATAGAATAATTATTTTGAATTGCACACAAACATGGTTCCTTTAAATGGGTCGTATTAAAAATGTAGAGATGTGCTCTCGTTCGAGAGAGAGCTGCTAGGGAAAATAAACAGTACGACGTTTTGGTTGACCTTTTTTATAATAAATTTTTAATATATTAAATAATATATGCATATATGCCTTTGAATATATAACAATGCCTGAATATATAAAGTAGGCCTAAAGACTGTTATATCCACATTGGTAATGTTCCATGTAGACCATGAAGCTTTAGAAGAAGGTACAGTAAATATTTCTCCATTAAGCACTTCATAGAGAGTTGAACAAAGCAACAACTAAAACAATTGATACCGATGAAGAAAATATGATGCAACTTTATAATACAGGAAGTAAATCAGTTATTGTCATAGGTTCAGCAATTTTGTATGATTTCTAGCAAATATGTATTTATGCTCTTTTTATTTAGCATTTTTCTAGGAAGATGATACCATATGTCTTTGCAGTAACCATGACAATATCATTTTTTTTTTATTTCCCATTTATCATTTATTAGTCTATTTCAAAAAAGCAATTTCATGTCAAGAAAACAATTCACAAGAAGTTACTATTATCCGCATGAAAATACTTATTTATTATTTACTAAATATATTTTAAATAGGTATAAACATGGTGTATATTAAATACACAAAATGATTAATAAAGGGCTTATTTTAAAATGTATGGTAATGCAGCATTATATTATGAATAAATTATGAAAACGAATTGATCTCAGTATGGACTATGCAACATGTAAAAGGACATAGCACATACTGTACTTCAAAATACATTTGGGTTGTTAATTATGATTTAATTTAATATGTCAGAATAAATTGGTTTAACATGGACACTAGGGCTGATAGATGCCTGCAGTCTAACTAACCATTCTATAAATATTCGTGTACTTACCTGAGGCTAGAGTTTGTTTGCTCTTACATCACTCCAGCCTGTGTATACTGTAAATACTCGAGGAAGTAGTTATCGAGTACATCAGCTTCATTTACATAAAATTCAACTGCTTATGGGTGAAAAAACACTCAGTTCAATGTCGATCTTACTGAGAGCAAAGAGCAAGCTCAGATTTAAAGCGCCTGTATTTTATGTCAATTAAAATATACTGATGTACAATTGATGGCTTTTGACATATCATAGTGAACTCATTACTATGAGTGGATTTATGAGTAGATCTGTACATAAATGCAATAATAAACAATAGCTAGCCTAACTATGAACCATACATGAATATTAACCTAAATGTTAAATGTTAACTGTTTTAAGGCATGTGGGTCCATTGGAATGAATTAATAATCCCACTTTTTTTTAAACTAAAATGTCTGGGAAACTGAATTTGATTAGCATAGAGTCCCCCTTTAGCACAAACAAGACGCCTTAAAATCATTTCCACTCCTGCAAAAGCAATCCACATGCCTTGCATACATTAAATATAACTCAAAGGCTGGTAGACTAATTGGGCAGTGAGCAGTTCACGTTGCAGCCAAGCTTGATGACTACAGGCAGTATATTCTCCTTCGGAAAAAGACATGCGCTGCTTTTTAGACCATGATTAGCAACTGTTTTCCATTTTAGTTCATTCACTTTTGACACCCACATAGGAGGAAGGACAATCCACTGCATTTTAAATCTTAATACGATCTGAGGGTAATGCAAATTGCTGAGCATGTGCCACCCGTTAACCGTGTCTTACTTGCCAGGAAAGGAAAATAACAATTTATCCTAAGTAAAAAATGACACTCATCGTGTCAATAAGAGTAAAATGAACACAATCAGAAGAGGTACACCTCCATACAGGGTTCGCGGCCAGTGAGAAATTGGTGTGACTGCTTCTCTCATACAATCAGTGTATTCGCATTTTTCATGGTGGATAAAAGGCACTGTTTAGGTCCGAACAGATGTGATTATCAGGATTACTGATTTCATCGAGATCGCTAAGTGTCAGTCCGTCCATGTCTTCATCTGAGGTAGAAGGATGGGTCAGAATAATCCGAGGTATCTGAAGAAGAATGGCGAAGGGGGTGCGGGTGATTTTTGTGGTCACACTAAAAACTTGTAATTATGACATCAAGCAAAAGCATTAAACTGAATGATTTACAGTCATGTCTATGTCATGGCCATTTTGCCTTCAAATCAGCTGCACTGATGAATGGCTATTGATTCAACATAACACCATTAAACTTATATTCTTGTCACACCTCATGACCATGACCTTATTTTGCAATATTTCTGCATAGCGTTTTTCAAGGACAGATTAAAAAAAAGGACAACTGAAAGCTTTTGTGCATGGATGTGTGGATTGTGGGATAAAGGAATAACACATGTAAGCCTATGGCAGGGATTTTATTAGAAACACACAGTAAATAGCTTGAAGATGCAAAGGCGTATATTTCCTTACCGTCATGGTGTGCTGCCCAACCCGCAGACTGTTGTTTTTACACCAGTCTTCTCTTGGTGCTGTCTCTTGTGCCAGGTCACTCTATAATAAAATAAGAGGAGAATTTTAGTTTGCATCATTTTAGATTACAAGCAAATTAAAATAGTTTTGGTACATAGTAGTATTTAAAGTCTATTCGCTTTAAGATCAAGAAAGAGGAAGCATTTGTCAAGTGGTTCAAGTATTTAGCCAGTTGTCGTATAGATTCGCACACACCAAGCCATTGCAGACTACAGCCTCAATCCTGTTGGCTATAGAGCTGCAGTTAAGTTCAGTCTCCTTGTGACCAATGAGAAGGCCTGTTTTTGAGTCTTCAGGCTCCTGGGTTGCTTGATTCTCTGCAGGTTCAAATCTCTGCCGCAACACTTTCATCTTGATACAGCTGCCTGCCTGCCGCAGGGTGCTGACCGCCTCATGGTGGCTGACCCCCTGCAGGTCCTGCCCATTGACCTGAAGATGAAATCAGACACAGATTGGCAGGTGAAGGAACTATGCCTATTAACCCTTCAGACATGAAGTTGAAGTGAGAAACGAATTGGCAGGGGAAATTGGGAGCAAAATTTGAAGGAGGGTATTATGGTCAATGTGCAATGTGATGATGACCTCCAATGGCCAGGAGAGAAATATCTCCATGGAGTGGAATATAACCTAAGTGCAACAGGTAAAACGTGTGGGAAGAAAGCTGTTTTTTTTTTCTTTTGGTTCTATATAAAATGACATCACCTCTAGTACTCTGTCTCCAATGTGAACCCCTGCCTTCTCGGCTGGCCCTCCTCTGCTCACTCTGGAAATGAAGATCCCCTTGGATGGAAATCAAGGTTAGACTGCACGTTTTTATATTACAATCAGGTTTAAATCACTGCTTAAACACCTGAGATCATATTATTTTTTGTGATTTTTACTCTGAAAGTCATATATTTTTATACCACAGCGATGTAGAATTCTTCACATAGCACAGGGATTAATATGTTCTTGTTTCTATAGTAATAACACAGGGATTACACATATAAATAAATAAATAAATAAATAAATAAATAAATAAAGTGTTATTGTTGATATGGTGAAGTTTTCTGTGAGGAGACGTGAGACACTCAGAGGTAAAGCTGTTCCTTTAATTCTGACATGGGAAAGTCTTCAG
The DNA here is from genome assembly GCF_027358585.1 of Pangasianodon hypophthalmus. Lineage (NCBI taxonomy): Eukaryota > Metazoa > Chordata > Actinopteri > Siluriformes > Pangasiidae > Pangasianodon > Pangasianodon hypophthalmus. Next base: position 27,198,096 of record NC_069712.1, on the reverse strand, counting down.
GACAGAGACATTATGGCTTTCTCTGTAACGTGAAAAGCTGTGATGGATTTTTTCGTCTTATGAACTTAAAGAGAGAAAAAAGTGAGAGGCTGGAAAGAGTTTAACTGCTGGAAAGAGTTTAACTGCTGGAAGGAGTTTAACTGTTTACATCTGTTATAAGATACGTGAGCTCTAACTTGATTCATGGATGTTAAATGTATCTATAAAAGAATAAAATGTACACCATGTCATTCGTTAATAAAAAAAAAATTGTTAGCATTAGCAACTTGCTCTGGTATAAGAGGAATGAAACTCCTGCTGTTACTGGAAAATAATCAGTTTTGGGGTGGCTGCTGTGTTTTATTCCTTTTATTCCACTTTCATCACTGTATCTGCGCATGTGTCAGTGTAAGAATCTGATAGGAGAGGCATTATCATGTAATTTTTACTGAAATGGGTGGAATTAATAATTAAGTAAGTAAGTAATACAGCCCCCATGTTGAGCAGTACATGCTGTCCCATTCATATTTTAAGCAGTGGGCTGTCTCTACTGTCTCTGTCTCTAATAATTTCTGGTTATTTCTCAGAGACCTGTGTACATTGTCCCAAATCATACACCAATGTACTAAATAGTGTGTGCCAACAAGTGTTACTTTATGTAGTCGAATAGATAGATGGATAGGATGTGGTTTAGCACCCTATATATCATTTGTGCTGTTTGCATTGGCTGCCATGGGCCAATCAGAGTGAGTTACTCAATTCATTTACTATAGATAAAACCAGAGACTGGGACATGGAGCTATTTTAGCTCCTTTAAATATACTGCAAAGTATTTCTAAATGGTATGAAGTCAGATCTCACTAAAAACACATCTCAGTAAATACTGGCTGATCAGAGCTGGGTGCGTATGGATTCTTTAGCATTAGCATTGCCAAAGTGCTTTAGCCCTCTACATGAGAACCTGGAGCAATCAGAAGTATTGTCTACAGCATTTTAAAGGTGCTGCATATATACGACGCATATATACAACATATACGATATATATACTGTATGTACACACATACACTCATACACATACAGTACATAGGTTCAGTGTGTTTATATATTTGATATTCAGGCAAAAATGAGACTTTTATGGGTGGTTTTTGTGGATTTTCAGTTGGAGTGATGGGAGTTGGAGTTTGAAAATAGGGAGATTTGGCAAGGAATAGGTAGTGCTGCTACCTCACATCTCCAGGGTCCTCAGTTCAATCCCAATCTCAGGTTACTGTCTACGTGTGTTAGAGTCGCATGTTCTCCCTGTGTCCATTTCCTTGGGATTCCTCTGGGTTCTCTTGTTTCCAAAACTTCACCTTCCAAAAACATGCCTTTAGGTGAACTAGCTATGCTAAATTTCCCCCGAGGTGTGAATGAGTGTGTGAATATGTATGTGCATCATGCTTTACAATGGAATCGCTTCCTATCCAGGGTGTATTCATGGCCAGTGTTCCCAGGATAGGGTGATGGACAAATGTTTGTTTTGTTATCAAGCAATATCACATCCACTACATTGTTCCACTAAATGCATCACCTTGGAACATTTGCATATGGTATTATAGTGTGTGTGTGTGTATATGTGTGTGTGTGTGTGTGTGTGATCAATGCCGAGCTAGTGCTGTGATAATATGGTGGAAAGAGAGGCAAGCTTAAGGGGAGATAAAGCACCTCATCATTCTCTTTGTAGGGCAGGGAGCCCCTGCCTCCTGCAATGCTGATGCCCAAACCATCTCTCTGGCCACTTACTTTGATTAGGAGCTGAGAGAGAAAGAGAGAGAGAGAGAGAGAGAGAGAGGGGAGAGATGCCTTGTCCAAGTAAATGCACACCACCACGGCCTTGTCAGATATGACAAATGACATACATTTCTATGTTTGCAGCATATAAAGCATATGCATATGTGATTTTGATGAATGATCATCATCTTCTTGATGCCTTACTCTTAAGGGCACCCGGGAGATGAATGACTTGTGTGGATGAGACTGCTCCGACACAGCCGACTGGTTGATCCTCTTTGAATCAAGGTAGCACTTGTGCTCCTGGCCTCTGTCCCCTTGAGGAAGAGTTGCCAAATACTGTGCTCGGCATAACGGCAGCTTCTTGTTCCCGCAGGGTTGCCTTAATCTTTGCACAGTTCTGCCAACCTCTGAGGAATAAGCTGAGCTATCCTGAGAGAAGGCAGAGAGAGAGAGAGAGAGAAAGAGAGAGAGAGACACTAATAATTACATTGCCACAATTCAGGTGATAAATCTTGCACATACCAGGTCAGAGAATTCCTATACTCTAAAGGCAGAACCAATAAAAGTGGCACAGTAGACAGGACTATATAAAATGCAGATACACAACAAACAAAATACATGACAATGCCAAATATACAAGAACTACACAGGATAGTGCAGGTTAACTGGACAGGACAACAGAACAGTGCTGTAAGGTTGAACCAGTGCCAACGTTTGTCTATAAACTATTGACTGTGACCTTAAAGAAAAAGTAAAAAATTTGTTTTGACTCTAATATGGTGAAGTAATAGTGCTGAAAATAACTGTTCTTTTATTCCCTCTCCCAATTCCTTCATTTATTTGCGTTCCCAGCTGTGCACACACTCACACCTGTCATCAAGATGATCCTTGAGTGAGACAACCCTTTTGGCCATCTGCTTGGTGCAGTGACATCCTACAAATGTGAGCTAACTAGGAAGGTGGAGTGTGTTACCAATGGGTGTCTCTTTTTTGCGCAAATGGTTTGCAAACCTTTGAGTAGTTCAGTGTGAAGGAATAAAATAATTATGGCTTCACTTCCCTTCTTCGATTTTGCCTGTTTTTGCATTTCTATGTATACATTAATATTGTATATAATGCTAGTAACTAGTATCATAGTACTAGTATGCTAGTATCATAGTAAATGATGATTAGATACACTTTATGGCCAAACGTTTGTGGACACCTGATCATCACAGGGGACTAAATCTGAAAAGGGATGTTCAAAAAAACCGCATATGGGTGTGAAGGTCAGATGTCCACATACTTTTGGCATATATCCATAGAGTGTACTGTATATTGAATATTTTGTAATAAATCTGATATTTGGATCATATAAAATCAAAAGAGATGGTCTGTGTTTGAAAAGATATCTATTACTAATTGAGGATTACAATTTGTGCAAAAATTATGTCTTAGGAAAAATACATATTAGCTGAATTTGCCTATTTTTTTGCATGTATTTCCAGAAATAAGCAAAAGTATCTGCCAATAGAATAAGACCATTTTAAGCTTGAAATTAGTATGTATGTTTTATATTTGTGATATTATAATGATCTTATATTTGTTATATAACAATCTCCTAATGAGAAATATTAGACAACTGTTTCTTTATTCAAGATATCTCATTACTTGCTGTCATTTTTTTGCAGCATGGGTTAAAGTCCACAACCTCGCAAACAGACACAAGTACTAAAAATGTATCAAGGTTATGAGATGCTGCAACCTCAGTACTGCGCTGCTGTATCTCTTCAGCTTCTTTCTCTGAGTTCGAGCTGTTAACCGGGAAGAGACTAAGAGTGCCATGCAGCTTCTCCTTCCCCAAAATCCAGCGGAGGCCAGGAAGACCCCAGACGTGGCTGTCGTTACTCCCAGAACGCTTAGCGGCTCGGCATCCCTACACGTGACAAAAGAGCACATCAGGGTGAGGAATTACGAATACTGATTTTGAAAAGCAGGTAACTGCCACACTGACAGATGGCAAATTGACTAGTCTATCACACCTGACAGATCGTGTGTATGGCTACATACTAGAGTAATAAGAAAAGAATTTGACGAATGGGTTGAGGTGAAACAGACTAGATGATGTCTTTTTGTGCCTTTTTTTTTAAAAGGTGTTAATGTTTTGCTTCGTGCTACAAATCAAAGTGAATCTGTATTTGTTCAATTATAGTTAGACTTTGGGACAGTGTATCCTCAAAGGGAATTCAGCAAAAAAAAAAAAATTGTTGATTTATACCTGGGCTAATACAGTGTGTCTCTAAGTCGCATTTCAATACCAGTGTAATCCATCTTCATTTATCTTACTCACCTAAAGTGTTCATGGGCATCACCAGCTTAATAGGCACAGGCTGTAATATTAACGTGATGTACACTATATGGCCAAAAGTATGAGGGCACTTGACCATTGAACATCCAATTCCAAAACCATGGGTGTTAATATGGAGTTGCTTTCCTTTTTTCCACCCTTCTGAGAAGGCTTTCCAGTAGATTTTGGAACGTGGCTGTGGGGATTTGTGCTCATTCACCTATCCACTCTGGACAATGAACACTGGGGGCAAGGCAGGAAAATGGCCTGAATGGGACGTCAGTCCATCACTGTTCACCGTCCATATACACATGATGGCATATTGCCACTACAACAGAGCTGCACCTTGGGGCAATTTAGTAGCCAATCCACCTACCGGCATGTTTTTGAGAGTTGGGAGGTATCCGGAGAGCCTGGAGGAAACCTAGACATGAGGAGAACATGTGACACCCCACACAGACAGTAACCCGAGTTCAGTATTAAACCCTGGAGCTAACCCTAGGGGCAACACTACCATGCTTATTATCCATGCTTAAAGTCTGCTTTTATGTGACTGCTGAACACAACTGCTGTATCTCCAGTTACTACTAATAAATACAACTACAACTACAATTGTAACATGCTTGCTTTTGTCTGTTGGAAATAATCTTTCTTCTTAATCAGCCGGAATTTTTTTATCTTTACAAGTCATCAGGGGTCTAGTGTGGATAGAGGTGTCAGCTCTGAAGACACTGTATTGTAAAAAGGATTTAATATTGCTTCAGTTTTGCTGTTTTTTTTTTTTTAGAAAGGATTTATGGATATTTTGGATGTTTTTTCCAGTTAATCCCTATGCTCTTTTTTGGTGATATTGATATATATATATATATATATATATATATATATATATATATATATATATATATACATATATATAAAAGGTTTTAGATGTTTGTATGATGTTAACATTGAAATATCATCCAGTAATGCTATAATGGGATGTAAGTAAAGTGATGTTGAGGTGTCAGATAATCTTCTCAGAAATTTTGGATACAAAGTTAAAGCCAGAAACCCTCACAGCATGATGTATTAAAGCTGGGAATATGGGAATGTATTACAGTGGGTGAATCCCATACAGCGCAGTTTATGGGTTGCTTTGCAGGTTGTATGAAATTATGTTTAAAAAAGTGCTATTCCATTTGGGAATTAAACTTAATATTAAACTGACAAACTAATCTTGAATGCATTAATTGATTTTAAGCCAAATCTACTCCACACAGCTATTTTTCTTGGACATCCTTGAGTCACTGTCTGTTTGAGAAATATTAACTGTAGACCTCAGCAGAACTCCTTCCCTCGGGCTGCAAGTAGTACTCGAGATGAGGATGAGGCATTGGTGGCTCGTCCAGTGAGCCCTACCATACATCAGCCATTCAACAAATGTTCATCTTCATAAATTCATATTCACACCTCCATACATTTCAAATTCTGTTGAAATACTAATTACCACTTTTGAATGACCAACAATTAAAAAAATGTTGCTATCTGACAAATATAAGCCAATGTTTCATTGTTTTGCTTCTCTTTCTATATGTTGCCCAGTCATGGGGCAGAGAGGTCACTGCCCGACTTAGCTCCAGAGTTATTACTGAACCTATTGGTCAAAAATGGGAACTGCAACAAGTGCTAATAGAGGCCCATTGGGGCTGGAATGATCCTGACTCTATGAACATTATCAGTGGAGGAGGAGCAGTGGAGGAGGAGGACAGTTAATGACAGGGGGGTTAGGATCACCATTTCTACACCAAAAAAAGCTATAAATTCTACATTTGAGGAAAATGTCCGTAATTCAGCTGCTGTGGAATCTCTTACCATGAAAATGCAGCAGACCAAACCATTTTACAAAGATGAGGAAATATTAACTGATGCATCATAAAAAAAAAACACATACATTTTTGACATCTAGTGATCAAATAGAAGCATTACAGAAGATTTTATTCTGTGTGTTTACTAAATCCTCATCCCTCATCCCCCTATAATGGCAGGGGGCAATTTAGCGTAGCCAAACCACCTACTGGCATGAAACCTAAGAACCTGGAGGAGAACATGCAAAATCGCACACAGGCAGTAATCCAAGGTCAGGATCAAACCGGGGACCCTGAAGCTGTGCAGCAGCAATGTTACCATGCTTATTATCCAGCCAATGTGCACTGCCAATTTTGCTCTATAGGACTCCTGGCCAGGGATGCCTGTGGCATTTTCACATCGAACGCTTTTCTGTCGCAACACTCAGAAACCCGCAATCGAGGATTATAACATGCTTTTTTTCTCTGTTGGAAATAACAGTTGGTATACACTATATGGACAAAAAATTGTGGACACCTGACCATTACACACATATGTGGTTCTTCCCCAGACTGTTACCACAAAGTTGGAGGCACACAACTGTATAGGATGTCATGGAATGCTGTAGCACTACAATCTCCCTTTACTGGAACTAAGAGGCCTAAACCTGTTCCAGCATGACAATGCGCCTGTGCACAAAGCGAGGTCCATAGCTGTCAAGGCTGTAGTGGAAGAACTCGAGTGTCCTGCACAGATCCCTGACCTCAACCCCACTGAACAGCTTTGGGATCAACTGGAATGCAGACTGTATGACATCATTGCCTGACCTCACTAATGCTCTTGTGGCTGAATGAGTACAAATCCCCATAGCCATGCTTCAAAATCTAGTGGAAAGCCTTCCCAGAAGAGTGGAGCTTATTATAACAGCAAAGGGAACTAAATCTGGAAGGGGATGCTAAAAAAGCAGATGTGATGTGTGTTGGTCAGGTGATGGTCAGGTGTTCACATACTTTTGGTCATATAGTGTACCTCAAAATCCACCATGACTTACCTAAAGAAATGCAAGCTACAGCTTTTGAAATGGCCCTCACAGTCCCCTGACTTAACCATCATTAAAAATATCTAGGTAGATATTAAACATGAACTAGAACTAGAAGCGATCTGTAAGGAATTTTTTAGGTTTAACAAATATGCAAAAACTGTGCATGAATATTTGTAGAAAATGTTTTTTTTTTTTTTAAATAGTTTCCTGCAGAGTGCTGTCTTTACTTCTTTTCAGTTCAAAAGTCAACACATCTGTACACAAACGTAGCATAAAGTCAAGTGTGATAGCTTCTTGAATTAATTTTGTTTGAGGATATGTTGTTATTAAGGTTGTTGTGCCCCATGAAAAGCTCTGGGTACACACTGCTCCTGGGATGGCAGCACATTAAAAATGTAATAAATAAATAAGCAAATAAAAAAATCCACATAGACAAATAAATGCTCTTAAAAGACCATATTCTAAATATTATTTCATCATAAAACGACTGGCAAAGAAAAGGAACAAAAGAAGAATAACATGACCTTCATGTGGCACATATTAGATGGCAGACTATATTAGATATTTATTAAATGGTTTTTATATTAAATGGGTTTTATTAATGAACCAGATACATCACTGCTCACGGGACAAAAGTGCAGACACGCACACACACACACACACACACACATACAGAGGGAACATGGAAGGGTGATCACTGGATGAAAAAACAAGCTCAAGCAGATCATAGAAATGTGCATATTAATTTATTTCCAACGATTTGTTCAAGGAAATAAATCTCAGTGATTTAAAGAGTAAGTGGTGTAAAGGTTTTCCATAAGGATACACAGCCTTCGCTTCTGATCCCAACGTGGTACAACGTGTCTCTTTTAATTTTGTAGTATGTTAGATTTTAAAAAATAGCTATAATGGTTCTAATAATCTATTGCTATTTTAACAAAGATCCCACCACACTGACCTACAAGAGCTAATGGATTTTTTTTAATGTAATCAAAATGCATAAATTTGACATTTTGTCCATAAACATGCAGGATGAGATGAGAAATTACATGACAATGTTTCTGATATTGTAGAACAAAATGAAACTTGCAGTAGAGAAAGTGAACAATGGAAACAGAACCTAGTGATAGTGTAAAAACAACGAACAATGTGCTCTGATTTGATAAAATCACTTTATTGTATCAGTGGTTAGAAGTCATAATAATAAAGGCCTAGAATCTATTTGAGATCATTTTTTTCTGTGCAGCTTTATCACTGACATAAAATATAATAATTAAAGGATAAAAAAAAAAAAAATCAGCATTTCAACACCTTGGTCTGTTTGTAATAGAGAAAATATAATGCAAAAATATAATGGAGTCTGGAGTGTACCATAGAATGGATAGGCAATACGAATATAATTTAAAAGTGTTGCAAAAGTGCGTTGTGTGTTTTTTTTTTCTGAAAACTGCACTTAAAAGGAAACTACCCAATTATAAAAAACAAGAGTAATTAAAAGGGTTAATTGTACCGAATTTATACATGGAGTAACATCCAAAAGTGGTGCTGATGCAGATGCAGCTCTCATTCCAGTTATAAAAAGTGGAACTGTTCTGTGCCATGTTAGCCCTTGTTCAGATTCAAATACAAAAACATGTTGCTTTCCATCGCTGATTTACGAATACGCACACCTAAAAAGCAAATATGAAGCTGTCGACGCACCACCCACTAATCTATCTGCTGTATAAGACATTAAAACATGTTGTTCAATTGCTTTGTAAAACCACAAATATTTTTGCAGGAATAAAAATGCTCATTGATTAAGAAATATGCTATACATCTTTTTTTTTCCGTCCCCTCCAGGCTTAACACCACCTGAGCTGCCACAAGTACAAAAAGTTTTGATATTCACAAAGATCTATACAACAATTTTGAAAACCAGTAGGTCCAAAAATAGCTGGGCTCAACATGTCCCGAAAGACTCGGAGAAAGAAAGGAAGAAAGAAACATCCACCCAGTGTTTTAAAAAAAATCTAAATAAAAAAATAGAATGTAAAATTATATATATATATATATATATATATATATATATATATATATATATATATATATATAAAATTGGAGCTTCTGTCAGCATTTAATGTTGGATAAGACTTAATGTAGTGCATCTACTTATTTGAGTGTTCGAAAAAAAAAAAGCTTTAAAAAGGACTGGATTGTAAAATCAAAAGGAATAAAAGAAATTGTGCATTCCAAGGATTATTGCTCTGAACATTGTAAAAAGGGGAAAAAAAAAAAAAAAGAAGGCACCTATCATGGTGGTCTTTCCCTGATTCAGGATCTGAGGAGATGAAGGAGAGAACAGGACAGACCCAGCACAGAGAAAGGATAGTCACATTCAAGGGAGAAAAAGCACAGGGAGAAGGCTGGATGAGGTGCATGTGGGAAGACACGATGGGGACTGGGCCATCTCGGAGGTAAAAAGTGGTCACACAGATGTAGTCACTCGGTCCACAGTGTTATTGACCTCGTTTTTGTTGGAGTCCAGGCCTTTGGCAGCATTCAGATCGTTGCGTAGATTCTCAACCACCTTCTTCATGGTCCTCAGCTCTCCGGGGTGCGGTGTGGCCCGTCGCAGCAGCGTTCCCTAAAAGAGAGGAAAAGAAATAAAGAAAAGAAAGAAAGGCCATCACTGGAGGTACACGAGCTATAATTAGAGGATTAGTTATTGCTATTTATCACATTCAATCCATCACCATTCCAGAACAGCTTCTTTCCCAGGGTTGTCCTGTTACTTGGGTACTGATGCACCATTCATTCCTTACATAATTTCAACTGACTGTGTTCTATTCTTTTCTTTTTATTGCGTAGTCACTGAGTCACCAGGTTATTATTCTCACAGGTGGCTGACATAGCAACAGCTGGATCACATTCAGTTATAATATACCTAAATGATAAAACGGCCACTGAGTGTACATACAAGGTCATATATATATATATGTGCAATTATGCAATCAATCTTGTGGCAGCAGCACAATGCATAAAATCATGCAGATACACATCAAGAGCATCAGGTAATGCTCACGCCAAATATCAGAATGGGGTGGCTTTGACCATGGCATGGTTGCTGTGGTCAGATGGGCTGGTTTGAGCTTTTAAGGAACTGCTGACCTCGTAGGATTTTAACGCAGTCTCTAGAGTTTATAAAGAGTGGTGCACAAAACTAAAAACATCCACTGAGCGGCAGTGCTAAGAGCGGAAACCGCTTGATGATGAGAGAGATCAAAAGAGAGCTCAATAGCCAAACTGGTTCGAGCTGAGAGGTAGGCTACCAGAACTAAAACAACCACTCTTTGCAACCATGGTGAGCAGAAAAGCAATTCCCACAGTAGCCTCAGATTCCTGTTCTTAGCTGACAGCAATCCCTTGACCTGTACCTGCATGACTGTATGTATTGGATAACTTCGATAACTTTTACTCGTATAAAATCAACAATTCCTACAGGACCCGGTGACACAGCAATACAGGTTGTGCTCTATTCTTTTCTTACAACAGTGATGCATTTCAACAAGCTACGTTTACAGAACAAGGCCATGTGACTGACTTTGCTACCCAACTAACCAGAGACCATCCGTACTTATGATACATGTATCATTAGTACGGAATAAAACACAACAAGCATGCTGTTATAGATAAATAATAAACGAAAAAGACTGAAGGTGAAGTAACCCCCTAAGCAAGGTCATGGCTTAATTATTGAGCCGAATACAGACTTACTCAAAACCTAGCTGTTTAAATGTTTATGCTTTATATTCTTATTTATTTAGAGTTCAAAAGTGTGTTTCATACCACCAGGGTCACTCCTGTATTAACAAAAGATTAACAAATTTTACATTAAGCATTAACTATCAGGAATGTTTGTTGCCATTGGCTTTTCTTTGGCTGCAGTGTTTACTTAGTTATTTTGCTATTCATGTACTCATTCATTTATTCAAGCTCGCCATAAATTCTGACAACCCTGACTCAGCAAACCTACAGTGTAATCTCCGCTTTTACAAGTGACTAATCCACAGGGGTGAGATTTCAATAATTCAAACTCAGGATTCTGAAACTCTGACATAAGCCTTTACACAATTGCATTTTTATTCATTATACAGCAAATACATGCATCAAATTAAGATTAAGGTAGCAGCAGTAGTAGTAACATTAGTATTAGTAGTAATATTAATCATCCGAGTTGTTATTTTGGTTTAATGTTACACAAGCTCAATCAGGAAGCTCAATCAGGCAAGACAGAGCAGCATTTCACATTTCTCTCACCTTTTCATCATCATCATCATCATCGTCATCTAGGAATCGGATGGTGCTCATTCTATTCATGGCTCTGGTGTCCCACGTGTCATCAGCCATGTCGTTCACTAGACTCTCCAGAGCGCCGCAGCGTGCCAGGTTATCGGAGCCTACATACACACACACACACACACACACACACACACACAACACAAACACACTTTCCACCATCACGTCTCTCCTCATCATTTCCAAAATATTTTCCCATGCCATGTGATGGGCTAAAGGTTAAACCAAAATACATGAACTTCAGCTGAAGACCTAGGGAAGAGTTCACCTGCAATATCCAGCAAGTGAAAATGTCAGATTAGGGATTAGATTCTACTTGATGCTTGTTAAATCCTGACTTCGTGCAAGAGTGTCTGTGCTCTCTCTCTCTCTCTCTCTCCCTCCCTCCCTCCCTCAGTGACCTAGCCTCCATGGGTTTTCCACCCTCATCAGCCCGTGTCACGACAAATGACCATAATCCCTCAGCCTAAACAAAAAAACACAGCTGCATGCCAGAAGAGGTTAAGAGGTGACCAACTTACTTCTCATCTTTATCAACACTACATTTACTTTCATAAGATATATATATATATATATATATATATATATATATATATATATATATATATATATATATATATATATATATATATATGAACTTAATTCTGGAGCACCCTCAGTACACAGTGATGGATGTGATGCAACTGTGGCTAGTGCTTAATATCGACGAGTGTGGTTAAGCAGAGATAAGCTTCTTTAAGCCATGCAATCCAGCGGGTGTACATAAAACAGCTCAGGCACCAAGCGAGAAAGTGCCAGACAAGATGAGAGATTTTAGGCTCTGTCTGCTTATCAAATATCACACATAATGGGTTTTTTTCCCCTCTATAAAAATATGTGATAGACAAGCAGAGCAAAATAAAATCCTACAAAGCCTTGGTGAGTTAAGTGCAGCAGTTTAGGGCTCTGATGTGGAAAATTATTAGAAAATTACAACAAATATAATTGAAAATACACATAACTGAATGATCCTTCATCATGATTGCATAAGGTACTGACCATAATCCCTCAGGATAGTATATAGTATCTATATACTATCATATACTATATACTATACAGTCAGTATGTAAAGTAAGTACGTATATATGTACTCATTTGGCAGACAGATTTACACAAGGCAACATTACAGTTTACAGTTGAGGGTCTTGCTCAAGTCCTGGCGGTCCTGGGATTTGAACTTAAAGCTCTGTGTTCACTAAAATGGAACCTTAACTGGAGGTACAAACATTGCTAACAAGAAAATTCTAGGAGAATCAACAGAAAAGCAGAAACGGACAAACGTCTTAAAAACTATTATGGCTAAACCTGCAGATGTAACGTATGCAATATGTTCAAACATCATCTATACAGCAGAACTTGCACTCATTCTCAGTAATGTGTTCGGCACCTTTTTCACTCTCGCAAGGCTGCTGAGGCAGAAGCACACAGATGAGCACTTTCTCCCCTGTGTCAGGATCCACATCTGTCTGGAACGTGAGCAACGGCTGAGACTGATTCTCCGACAACCAGAGAGCCTTGAGCTTCAGCGTGGTAAGAGACATGGGCAGATGAGTCAACCTACAGAGAACACAGGGACAGACAACATGCTGACGCTGAGCAGAGACCTTCTAAAACACAGGAATTCATGCATACAGTCGAGTACCAATGTTTGCATACCCTTAGGAAATCAAAATAAGGAAAACAAAGAAATTATAAGTAAATTATATTGGATAAAACATTTGGTGAGTTGTTTTGTTCATTATCATAAGCAAAAATTGATCAAATAAACTATTAATAATGAACAAGAAGAACACCGCCAACAAGTCTAGTCCTTCTCGTTGCTAATTTGTATGCCTCAAATATCTTTAAATTATATATGTCAAAAAGCAAGGAAGCTATTGAAGATAAACTATTTGTGACATTTGTTGGGACCCTGTTTGGATCAACTCCAAAATCTAATCAGGTTATAATCATAATTCTATATAAATCCTACAAAACATACTGTCTCCACCACCTCGTGGCTTTTAATTCCCTCAGTTGTAATTTTTTTTTTATTTTTGGGAGATAAATTGCAACATACATGCATTGTATATATATAAAAAAAAAAAAAAACAGACGTTCATTAAGCAATGATGAAAATGAACACTATATGACTAGTTCAGAATATACCTGTGTTACCATGAGAATTAAATATATGAAGTAAATGATCTGGAAATTGACTTGCCTCCATTTTAAATAACATATTCTTTGAATAATATTGAATGCATACAACTGCACCTGGCAAATATGTTAGTATGCACGTGTAGGAAATAGATACGAGTATACACACGAGTCAGCGTGATTATGAATGCCAACTCTGATCACAATGAAAGGCTGCAGGGAAATAAAACTAACGCTCGGGCATAATAATGGCTCGTGCTTGGTCGTTCATAGCTGCATTAGCATTATGTGCAAAGTCCATAAAATATGAAAACCCATTTTACATACCACGTTCTGTCGTGTTGTTCTCACTAGTACATTTAGACAGAACAAATCTTGTAAGTGTGTTATATCTTGTGTGTTTGTATACATGGTGCTGATTTGCCTATTCAAATATCGGTGCACGCTGTATATTTGGGGAACGAACAGATTCTGATTTTGGGTTGAATTCATCTGAGATTGACCCCTAACCTGTTTCCAGACACATCAAAAACATGCAGTTCTGTAGCCTGTGAAAGTTCGGCAGGGATGCGGGTCAGACGGTTGTCTCTCACACACAGCACGTTCAGACTGCTGCAGCCTCCTATCTGCGAAAAGAAAAATCAGATACACACAATCATGTCAGAAGTAATAGCTCTAGAGGGAAAAGCACTATAATAGGAGCTTGGGAGTTGAGTGGAAAACAGCACTTTGATTCTAACTTGGTTATATGGGGCAAATCAGTCATGACCAGGGGTTAATCTTTTAAGGCTCTAAATGTTCAGTTTCTTGAGGATCCTAGGCTTTTATTACTACAATCCTGGAAAAAAAATGGAGAAAGACCATTTATTTTTAATGCACGAATCCATAAATGCATGCATACAATAATCGTACAATCTTTGTTTTATATGCGATCTATTTTACAAAAGGATGGATGAAAGAATGGAAGGAACCCATGCATGAAAAACAGCACCCCTGTTCACATGCAAGTCTTGGTGTGGGATCTATACACTGCTGATGGGGCTGAAAGTGGGGCCTAATTTTAGAAGCAATTAGTGGGGATCTATAGCATGGCATTAACTGACAGCCAGGCAGCGACAAATCTACCTTCCAGCGCCTGAGCCTGACATTATATTATACACACACACACACACACACACACACACAATATACAGTACATACACCTGTAGCCCTATCTCAACATAACCACAGAGCAGGAATAAAGAGATATAAGTTCAACACTCATCTCTGTGGCTTAAGGTGGGGAAGCTTATTTCTAAGACTCGGGAGAACGAGCAAATAACAAATCTTGAAATCTCAACCAAATATAAAAGTAGGTCAGGAGTGTTAGAGGATTTAAATGTATTAAATCTTAGACTGCCACACCAATACAGTCTCCCTTATAATTTACGAAAAGTATCATTTCTAAGTGATCTGGATACTGAACGTGTGGTGTGTAACGGCATGATGGAAACGTGCCAGTGCGTGGTGTGTGGCGGCACTGTGTGAGGTCAGACAAACAGCCGAGCGGTGAACACTCTCACTACACAATCCGAATCAGTGTGACACTGGGCTATTGTTTCAAGTCTGAGAAAGGGCTTTCAGACTGCACATTAACCACAGCCTGCCCTCGCTTCTCCCAAGCACACTGGAGCTACATGAGTGTGAGAGAGCCAGGGATGACCGATGCGGCAAGAATACAGTGTCGTGATGTGCCAGTTTCGTCATTATACAAAACATTATTGCTGTCTGAAAGTCTAAAGCACTACGATATATATATATATAACTAAAAATAGTAAAATACAGCCAGAAAATACAGCCTAATATGCACTATACACCAACACAATTGTCTAGAATGTCTTTGACTTCCTAGAAAACACCATTTGTTCCTCAAAGTGAGCTCTCCATTTGACCACGCACACACAGTATGGACAGCCTCACAACATGTACTGAGGTCATGCTATAGAAACCACAGCACTCACATCCACACGCAGCCTCTAAAAGCAGCCGAGGTGACGTGGGGTGTGAACTTTACATCACATCACCAGCCTAATGGACCGTTAATTACAGAGTATGCTGACAATGCTGACAATCAGTGGGAATCAGTCGGTTGCAGAAATCAGATTTGATGGTAGAGCTGGAGGACAGCAGCTCCATTTCAAGACACAATCATTTTGCACAATATGCTTTAAATCCTACAAACATTCAACCACTCGTTCTGGAGATATTATGCTAACGAGTATGTTGGATGCATCACTCAGTGGCAGAGGTTTGTAGATATGAGAGTGAGGAGTGCAAGTCTAGACCGGTCAATAGGTCCTGGGAGTTGATGTTGATGTTGATGTTGATCATTTTCTGTGAAATCGGTCTCCCTTGAAAACAAAGAAAAACTATTTTCGGTCCCAATGCAGACGCTGGATCATTACACAAGTCTTTATCCAATCTCTTGTGAGAGAAGCAATCAATGAGAAATAGAAAACTAAAGGAAAATTGGCTCATCCTTTGGTTGAGCACCTTTCTACAACCCCAATTAAGGTCTTTTCACTTCCAGCAGCGAGATGCTCACAGTACTGTCCATAACATTATCGACGGCACCATTAGAATTGCTTACGGTTGCTTTGACAGCATTAGGTAAGTAAAATAATTAGAAAATGTCAGCATGATATAACACACACACTATAATTCAAATACCATGGTTCACCATTCAAATAATCAATGTTATGTGTGAAATAGTACATACCTCTCTGGGTAAAGATACCAGGCGATTCCTGTCACAGTTGAAGTTTGAGAGTTTCTTAAGCTTTCCAATACTTCTTGGCAAACTCTGAGAAAAGCAGATATGAAATCTCTTTTATACAGATCTGAACCTTTAATGTCTTTATTACTAGCCAGCTTGTTCAAGTAATTGAACTCTCGAAGAGCTAAAGGTATTTCCACAAGAAAGAAAATTAAAGGATGGCACTTTTCTAAGTATTGAGGTCAACACCGAGGTCATGTCATTTACAGTAATAATCTCTTAGACCTCTTAGGCACCCTCAAGCCCTATTAAAATCCACTTCAATGTCTAATTGGGCCTTATGACATTATTCAAAGTATTGCAGTGCCAAATGTGGAACAAGATGACTCACACATCTTACACATAAATGCTAATGCGTTTTTTTTTTTTTTTTTTATTATTATTATTATTATAGAGCTGAGTGGAACATGTGTGTAGCTCACCAGCAGCTGGTTCTCAGTCAGCACCAGTTCTGTAAGACTTTCGCAGTCACCGATGCTCTCGGGCAGATGGACCAGGCGGTTCTGATCCGCTTTCAGAATGGAGAGTCGTTTTAATTTTCCTGTGGGTAGACATGAGTGATGTGGGATTAAAGCTTAAACGAAAGGTCCCAGGAGAGCAGGCGCTTCTATTCATTCCACATTTTAGGAGCCCAAAATGTAGGTCAGTAGGCAAAAAAAAAAAAAAGTTTGAGACTTAAGTGGGCTTTTAAGATTATTATTTATTTTTCATGCTGTATGAGATGATCCTATATCCTGCCCTCCTGTTGTTGGCTTTTAGATGACTGTCATAGCAGCAGTCACGCTCTGAGATTCACTTTAATAATTTCTGACACTGCCACAACTTTGGCAGAGGCCTTAGGCCACGATGGCACTCAATTTGCCACAGATGAACACGTCACATTATACATTCCGACACCAATCTCAACTCGCATCCAAAGAATTCTTCTACAAATAGCGATTTTTTGTGTGTGACAGCAAAATCGAGCCAAAAGTGTAAACCAGGATTCCACTTTCAGAACACATTTAAATTAAAATGAATCTTTTTGCTCCAATATGAAATGTTATGTACCAGGCTTAACTCTTTTAATAAATCTAGACAACATTTTTTAATGAGATTATGTTTATTATGATAATTTTAATCTGAGAGTGACAGGGTGAAATAAATGAGTTAAGAAAGGCCAGGTGTTTGTAAATATGATACAAAAAGCTGATTTAAGTCCCTGTTCCATTTCTTCCATCTCTTATTTGCTCGAAAAGGCCATCAAGAGGAGGCTCAAGCATGTGTTTATTTCCATAAATAATGCTTACAATGCGAATAAATGAAATATACTGAACTTTAAAATAGGTTTTAAAGTATGATTATGCTGCCTAAAGCAAAAGAGATGTCCAGTGCGACATTCGTTGCTAAGCAGTGCACAGAACAGGGAGAATTGTTTTGAACTTGAACAGGATCATAATAATTATGATAACTGTAATACATCTGGGGTTTAAAATGCAAGTGCAAATGCAAAGCAAATGGAAGAAATGTACACATGGCAGGATCATATAGTATACTACTGTATTTAGCAGTGAACGCACACACGCCTTCTGTGCAGAAAGATGTATAACGACTGACCTATGCCCTCTGGCAGGGCATCGATGAGGTTCTGGGACACCAGCAGGTCGGTGAGCGAGAGCATGCCAGCCATTTCCTCTGGGAGGTGCTCCAACTTGTTCTCTGACACATCCAGACAGAGCAGGTTCTTCATGCTGCCTAGCTCCTGCGAGGAACGAGGAAAATTCACACAGTCCAGCTTCAGAGATTAAGCCCAATCAGTGATTATAATCATTCTTCTTATGTAGAAACTCACGGTCTGTACTTGTTGCTCAACACTGCAAGTGTCATCTAAGAGCTGCTACAGTTAGCACTTTCAGCTACTACTGTACCCTGTTCAAGCAACTACATCCTTTTGCCTATTACATAATGGTACCTGTTCAGATAGGAGGGGCCTGGCGGTTGGGAGGCTTTGGACGGGTGATTAGTGATGGGTGCAAGTAGTCGATTAATCTAGTACTAATCGTGAACTAGAGGTTGCACAACTACGAATTTTTATTAGTCAACTAGTAATTCAAACAGTAGTCAACTACATGTCTTTTTCCATAAAACTATTTTAGGGTTAGGGTTAGAGTTAAGAGTGTGTCAAATTGACGTTTTACAATCATACACAGGACACACAAATACAATTTCCAGATTTTTAGACTGCATTGTTAACAACAAAAGTAAATAAGTTGGT